>NW_024870841.1:3424687-4043125 GCF_019054845.1 Dipodomys spectabilis | reverse complement strand
TTTGTAGACCTTTTCTTGATAACAGTTGAAAGAAGAAAACAATTCTTATGCATATTTGAAATTGTCTGAAAATGTGAAAGGCTTACTGATGTGTAATATCCACTAGCCATAAGGACTTTTTTCCCCAAATTCTCTTTTTGCAACTAGCATCTTCTGATACATACCAGATAGGCTTATGTAAAGGTAATTTGGCTTGAACTCAGGACCCTTCCAATACCTTCACATACTATTAAAAGCAATGTGCTATTGTTAAAACAATAAACTTTTTCATTATTTTTCATAGACACCAAATTTCATTGGGAAGTGACAATCACATTGTGAAGTGTTATCAGGTAAATATGTTCATCGGGCCAGAAAACTAATTAATATTTTAGGAATATATGCATGTCACCTGCCAGTATGATCATGGAAATATTACACTTTGCTATGAATATTGAAAAGATTGCCATTAGCATTTCTTTCTTAAGATTACTTTCTCAAATATGTTTGACAGAGAATTCTATGGAAGAGATACACCAATATTTGGAATAATTGGCTGCGATCAAGGCCAGGGTAAGAGGTTGAAACCAATGGTGAAATCATGGTTTCAATCTTACATTACCAAGGAAGAAATATAAGAAAAATATCCTGGAAAAACTCTGATTAATGTTTATCATGATTGAATAAAATCAAGAATTGTAGGCAGGCAAAATCTCCTCATTTTAATTTCCAAAAATCAGAGTAATTTGCCCTGCTTCATTTTATGGGTGCTGAAATAGAGTAGGAAATAATTGTGACCTTCCAAGTTGTACACACACACATGCACACACACACAAATACACACAAATATTTCCATCTACAAATGGACAAGGCAACAAAAATACCTGATTATACATATAAATCGGCTCACACACACACATATATATATATATATATATATATATATATATATATATATATATATATATATATATAATGATAGAATATTGTTGATTAAATCTTTGAGACAAATCAGCCAGTAACATGGACTCCTATATTGCCACAGATTTTCTCATTAATTCTTAAGTTCTTTACTACCTTCCACTTTTGAGAAGCCAGAAAAAAATATGATTCTCTTATATATATAAAGCATAAGGAAACAGGACTCATATTACCATGGAATCATATTCAGTTCTTGCTACAGAGGTAGTTAGAGAAATACCACCTCCCCATCAAACATTCCTTTCTGAATTTCAAAGAGAAAGTGCAAAATGGTCCAAATAGTAAATAAAAATGAAATGGTCTTTTTCTCGTTGAAAATAATTCACATTTTGGTAATACCAAATGTGAGTTTGGGACATTATTGATTAATATTGCTTTACATTTGTTTCTCTGCTTGGTGGTGGTGGTGGTGATTAGGCTTGAACTCTGGGCTTCGGTGCAAGCCCAGACCTATTCCCCTTAAGGCGAATCATCTACCCATTGAACAACAATTCCACTTCGAATTCTGAGGTGATGAATGAGTGATGAGAACCTCCTTGAAGCTCCTGATGTGCTGCCATGAAACCTGATCCTCAGATATTAGCCTCCTACAGGCTTCTAAATGACCTGTATCAGGCTTCTTTTCTCTGTTATACATACTGTGTTGATAGCATTTTTTTTTTGCTAGTTTGTCCCCAACTTTCATGCCTACTGGAGGTCTACGAGCAACCATGATTTTCCTCAAGGATAATGCTCTATAGTATTTCATTTTTAGGGGCTTCATTCCCTAAATGAAGTGAGAAAAATCCTTGACTTTATTGATTTATAATGAGAGCCTCATGTGTAAAACTTACATTGTAGTGAGGAAATTTTATGGGTTTGGAGAAAAGAAAGTTTGCTATTCACTTATCCTATTTCTTTTCTTTTTATTTTGACAGACAATAATGTGTCCTAGCAAAAGAGAACAAGATTAAATGACATGAATGTGCATCCAGAGTATCTTACATGTCAGCAGGTTCACTCGTACTAACAAAACCAAGCATTTCAGGGTACACATACACTGTACTTAGAGCCCTCAATACCGATGCTGCAAGTGCAGTAGCAGGATAAAGAGCACTGACAGAACAAAGGATCCCAGGATAAGCATCCACAGTGCAAGGAGCCCATAGTATAGAGTACGCTTATGCCTGAGCAGGCCTGCCCAAGCTAAGAACCCAAGGACTCCACAGTTTAAATGCCAGATCTATACATCAAGTTGCAGGCCATGAGATCAAGGCCCCAACTATGATTTCAAACCTCAGTCTCTTATTACAAGGCCCTGGGCCCCAGTTAAACTACCAGCCCATGAGTTCATGCCCCATGCTATGAGTTCAAGGGTTAGGCTGTGACTTTAGGCCCAGAGTTTCAGGCCTAACTATTATTTAAAGTTCCAGGAAAACAGTTCAAGGACTAAACAGCAGTTCAAGGCTGGGGGTTTGAGATCAAATTCCAAGCCTGGAGTTTAAATCACAGGCCCTGAATTCTAGGTCCAGGGCCCACTTAAAACTGCCAGGCTTAGAGTTAATGGCTCAGTTTCTGCGTTAGTTCTAGGCTTTGAATTCAAGGTCCAAGCCCCAAGTTCAAGGCTCAGGACACAAATTCAATACCCAGACCCTGAATTTAAATCCCAAACATTGATTTCCAGGCCCAGAAGTTGATACCAGGACCCATGAGTTTAAGGTCCAGCTTATCAGCTAAAAGCCCCATCCCCAATTTGAAGTCTCTGTGCCCCCTTTCCCACTGAGTTCAAGATCCAGGGCCCCAGTTCAAGTACCAGTCCATGAATTCAAGGCCCAGGTTGTGTGTTTTAGGCACAGTCCAGGAGTTGAATACCCAAGTCCAACATGTTCAGATGAGATTATGAATTCAGGTCCCAGGAGCACAGTTTAAGGCCTACTGAGTTCAAGGCTTAAGTCATGAATTCAAGTCACAGGCAATGAGTTCAAATCCCAGGAATTCAAATCCCAGGCCAAGATTTCAAGTAGCAGATCATGAGTAAAATTCCAGTCTAAGAATTCACATCGCAGGTCCTGATTTCTAGGGCCAGCCCTTGAATTGAACGTCCATCGCTCATTGTTTGAATTCCAGGTCATGAGTTAAGGGCCCAGGTCCTGAGTTTAATGCCAAAGACAGAAGTTCCATTCCTAAGCCCGGAATTAAAGTTCCAGGGTGATAATTCAATGCCTAGACCAACAGTTCAACTCCTAGGCACTGAATTCAAGGCCCAAGCCCTGAATTGAAGCCCTATGCTGAGAGGTCAAGTTTGAGGTCCCAAATTCAAGTTACAGTCTGACAGTTCAAAGCCCTGGCCAGGACTTCAAAATAGAAGCTGAAAATTCAAGTCCCAGGCCCTGAATTCAAGTCCGATGACCCAATTCCAGTGTGAAGATGAAAGTTCAAGGCCCAGGCCCCAAGTTCAAGGCTCAGGCTGCAATGAAATTCCAAGGCATGGACTTGAAAGCCCGTGTGAAAGTTTAAGGCCCGTGCTGTGAGTTTAAGTCCTAGACTCCATGTTGGAGTCCCAGGTCCCCCCTACCTCCTGTAGTTCAACATTTTGGGATTAAGGCCCAATCTGTGAGTTCAAGGACTATTCTGTGAGTTCAAGACCCAGGCCCAGTGCTTCAGGCCCAGAGTATGAGTTCAAGTTCCAGGTCTCAATTCAAGGCTGAAACACACAGTTCATTGCCCCTTTTACAAATTGAAGGCCAAGGTATTGAATTCAAGGCCCAGGCCCAGATATCAAATCCCAGGCTTTCAGTTCAAGGCTCAGACCATTAGATTAAGGCCCAGACTATGAGTTCAAAGCCTAGACCCCAAAATGAAATCTCAGTAGCCACTTCTTTTGAGTTCAAAGTCTAGGGACCCAGATCAAGAACCAGGAAAAAAGATTAAGGCCCAGGCTGTGAGTTGAAGACCCAGGCCAGTCATTTAAGTCACAGGCTGTGAGTTCAAGGCCCAGGCCCAAAGTTTTAGACCCTTATAGGAGTTCTATTCTTAGGCTCCAACTTGATATTCTAGGCATTCAGTTCAGGACCTGGGTTGTGAATTCAAAGCCCAGGCTGTGAATTCAAACACCATGCTCAGATTTCAAGGTCCAGGGCAACATTTCACATATCACTCCATGAGTTCAAGCCCTAGGCTGTGAGTTCCAGTTACGGGCTCTGCATTTAAGCCTGAACCCTTAGGTTAAGTCCCAGATTCTGAGTTCAAACCCCCGGCCAAGTTCATGTCATAAGCTTTTTAATATCCCCGGCTCCATGTTCAACTTACACACTGTAAGTTCAAGGCCTGGACACTAAGGTCAAGGTCCAGGGACATCAAATCCCAGTTTCTGAGTTCAAGACTCAGCATGCCAGCTCCCAAGTTTGAGTTCAACTCCCAAAGTCGAAGAACAACTTCCAGGCAAAATTCATGTCCCAGGCTGTGTTAACATCCCTGGCCCCATTTCAAAATTAAACCCTGTGAATTCAACACTGAATACAAGGTTTGGACCCCAGTTCAAGTCCCAGGTTGTGAATTCAATGCCCAGTCTGTGAGTACCTTCCTCAAGCCTTAGTTCAACTCCCAAGCTCTTCAAATGTGGGGTCCCAATTTCAAGGCCCAGGTCCCAAATTAAATGTCAGGGTATTGACTTTAAATTTAGGCCCAAATTCAAGACCTAGGCTGATAGTTTAAGACCCAAGTATCAAGTTCAATGCTCATGCTGCAACTTAATTCCCAGGTGCTGAGTTCATAACTTGGCCCATGAGTTCAAGGACCAGGTCAAAAGTTCAAGGATCTGGTCCTGAGTTAAAGGCTAAGGCTGACCATTCAAGTCCCAGGCACTGAGAACAAGGTTCAGACCCTCAGTTCAAGTCCCATGCTGAAAGTTCAAGTCCTAATATTAAATTCAAAGCCAGGCAGAAAATTGAAGTCCTAGGTGCCAAGTTTAAAGCTCAGGCAGCGAATTCATTTCCCAGACCTGAATTCAAGGTCTAGACCCAGAGTCTATGGATAACCCTAAGGATTTTCTATTCATATTGGATGGTGTAGAGGCTGTGGAAAGATCAAGTAATCAGTAAAGGAGAAAACTATCACATGGCATACTAAAATGGAAAAATGTGAGAACATAAATTGATTGAGTAATTCTGCCCTTCCAGACAGTGGCCAAAACCTACCAAGAAGAAAATTATTTTCTAAAATTTTCTGTGCATTTCCATAAGTGTTCAGGTCACAAAAATGAAAGCTTGTTTGTGCTGAGCAGAAAAGTTCTTACTGTTTACAATTTCTGATTCCGTGTTAGGCTCTTGTCCAGGCATGAATCACATGGACAACATTTTTGGGGGATCGTGTGTGTGTGTGTGTGTGTGTGTGTGTGTGTGTAAGCTTTTGTGTGTGTGTGTAGGTGTAACTTGCCAATAGTTTTAACATGCTGTGGAATATTTCTTAATATTTATCAATTTCACCATATCAACAGGTTGTATAATTTTACATATTCCTGGGTTCAATGAAGTGACAAATCACATTCTTAAAATATTCAGCATGTGTTCTTTCTCTTTGTAGGCCCTCCTTGAATAGGAGTAACTACTGCTAACTTAAGAGTTCATACTACTTTAATAATTTTACTCAGTGATCTCCTGTGATAGAATGATTCTGTCAAAACTCTGACAGTAGTCGATGCTTGTCTAAAAGTTTTCTTGAAAGTTCTCGTTCCGTTGTCATGGTACATACCTGTGTTTGGAGCATATATATCCATTTAAAATTTCTGTAGAATATCAGATTTTGTGATTTATTTGGTAGTAAAAAGCAATACATGAATTGGAGAATACTATTCACTGGTAACAACACCTCATTTATATATTTTCTGTGCAAAAGACTCTAACGTACATTCTGTAATCTGGAAATAACAGACATGCATATTCATAGGAATTATTATAGATATCAGAATTCTGAAAATAGCAGTTGTCTTGGTCTAGAAAGTGCCTCATTGATAGAGTTCTTGACTTGCATGCATGAGGCTGTAGGTTCGATTGCTCAGCACCACATAAGCAGAAAAATGTAGAAGTGGTACTGTGAGTGAAGTAGTAGAGGACTAGCCTTGACCTGAAAAGGTGAGGGAAAATGCTGAGACCCCAACTGACAAAAATGTCTTGCAAATCACAGTGTGATGAGGAGACTATATTCTATGATGAGGAGACTACAATTAATTGATTCAAGACATATATCAACTTACAAAAAATTGTCAAGTGATATGATAAAAAAAATCTTGAATATAATTGAGAAAGGCCTGTCATGCACAATGGTGCCCCTGTGTTTAAACAGAGAACTAGTTTGTTTCCCTTAAGAAGTGTGCAATGTTTGTAAAATAATCACAGTCAGTCACAGTATGTAGGTATAAGGAATGATATAGAATGATGTAGAATTAATTATATTTAAAAAGTATGTAAATCCTGTACCTTACAATGTGACATGGAACTGGATGCTTGTGGCTCATGCTTGTAACCCTAGCTACCAAAGAGGCTGAGATCTGAGGATCAAGGTCCAAAGCCAGTCCGGACAGGACATTCTGTGAGACACATCTCCAACAAACCAGTAAAAATCCACAAGTGGCATTGTGGCTCAAGTGATAAAGCACTTGCTTTGAGTTGAAGAGTGGAAGGACAGCATCCATGCGCTGAGTTCAAACCCCCCCAACAAAAAAAAAGAAAAAAGAAAAAAGAATGTGATATGGAGTTATACGTTATAACACCTTTTGATTTAAAATGTTCTCAAAAATTAACGAAATAATGTGAAGGGAAAGTGATGCGAAGTTCTGATGTAATGCTAACTCCACATCCTCTGGGTTTTCTCTAAACTACTGATGACTAAGAGCAAGACAGATGAAAGTACTCAATATAGGTGTCAAATAAAGATATATAGTAGCAGTTAGTCTTTATAACTTGGCAGGCCTAGAATGTATTGCTCATATTTTTGGAACTTTTCTTGATAACAAATGAAAGAAGAAAAAAATTCACAATTATATTCAAATTGTGTGAAACTATTTGTAAAATGTTTTCTGATGTGTAATAATCATTAGCAATAATGTCATTTTTTGAAATTTCCTGTATTTGCAACTGGCACATTCTGATACATAAGATAGGCTTGTATAGATCATTGCGCTTGACATCAGGGCCCTTCCATATCTCTAAGGTCTTTTTACTCAAGTCCAACACTTTATTGTTTTGAACCAATGTGATGCTTCCTGTGATCTGGTGTTTCATTCGAAACAAGACTCTCCTGCAATAGTGGCTTTAACCCACCATCCTCCTGAGTAGCTAAGATTGGAAGCGTGACCACCAGGACTCAGCTACAAAATTTTACACAAGACTTCTTTTTTTGTTTTTTTTTTTTTTGTATGGCAATGCAACATTTCCCGTTTTTCTGAGTGGTATATTGGGGATAAAACCCTCAGGGACTTTACTGCTAGAGCTCGCTTTGTACCAGGATCCTCAGATCTCAGCCTGCTGATTAGCTAGAATTACAGGCATGAGATATCGGCGTTCATCACACAAGAATATCTTAAAGCAGATTCTTAAAAGAAGGAAAAGTAAAATTTGGGAATGTTAACAATGAAAAGCTGTTGTTGGAACGTTCATTTAAATGGTAACAAACTTCTTAATATCCAAGTGAAGTGACTGAATTGCACAAGAGAAGACATATGAACATCTTGTTTTCAAAACTATAACATGAATATTACTGACATTTCCATTTATACGAGTTTGAGAAGGCAATTTTCTAAGCTGATAGAAAAGGAAGCATTGTGGTGTTGCTGTACATATAGGACAAAACCTGCTATTTTTAGAAACTACCATCAAAACACACATGGGAAAGTGGAAATAGAAGAATAGTATCATTATTTGTTAAGGTAGAAACACCCAGAACCAAATGACCTTTAGAAATAGTATTTGGAAGGTGCACAAATAATACATTTTCGTTGATATCACCTAAAGTAAAGCAGGATCCTCCCAGAAGAAGGAAGAAAACATCCTCATTGCCTTGGGTTACAACCAATTGTAGCCTTTTTGACTATGTCCCTTGAGTTGGTCTTTTTCATTGTGATAGGGAAAAGACTGGCCATTTCCGTTTCATGATCTCAGAACGCTCAGATCAACTAGTCCTTCAGTCAACTGAAACTTAAAACAATCTGACAAAGTGTACATTATGGTCACGATTCTCTTATACAATGAATTTCATGGCAACTGTACTATTTTAAGGAGATGTGTGCCTTGTTTGAATTTTCTGTATTTTCCATGATTCTCCTAGCAGATATTACTTTCCTTGGATTATTTATTGCTATGCACAAGTAACAACCCATTATTCTCTTCCACTTTTTGTCTAGAAATAAAATCAAGGAAAATTTACAGTTATGTTATAGCATTTATAACAGCAAAAAAATAAAAATAAGCTTGAGTACTATGGTTTAGAATTCTAAAGTGTGTGTGGAGACAATCGGAAAACTGGTATTTCATGAAACTTGTCAACCAACTGTGACACAGAACAATTGGGCCTCAAGTTTTAAGTACTCTGGATGGAACTTAAAATCCTCAAATTCTCTATTGTGGCTGTAATAGAAGGGAAAAAAGAAAAACCATGTTTCAATTCAGGCAACATATAAATGACAATAGCTGGATGAAATTTGGCAAGCATATATTATTATTAACACATTTCACACTGCATATATATGATTCTTCTTGCCAATAAAGACCTAATTTACTTCAAGAATTAATATATAGAACATATTCCTTTTTTCAATTATGCATCCATTGAGGTATGCTCTCAATACCTACATATCATTTTATTGCTCATTATAATTTTTATCTTGGAGTGATATCCTTGAATGTGTATTGATCAGTACTCTGTTATACTAAATCGTATTTTTTCATGTGAAATTATGTGAACGATCTTTAGAGTTATTAATGCAGACCATTGTTTGAATTGCCTTATTCTGAAGTAATACTAAAATGTAATAATAAAGAAAACTAATATCACATATTGATGTATGTGGCATTCTTTGTATAGTTCCATGAAACTCTAGGACCACATGTAAAATTTTGAGCCTAAACATTTTGACTAGAATATGTAACTCCTTCATCAAGAAGAGAAAAAATGCTACAGATTGAAAAGTAGCCAATAAAATCTGAAACCCTATTGGGAATGTGTACTCCTGGGTAGGAAAAGTTGTCTGTTTGAGGGCACCATTCTGTCTATATCTTTCTTTCTTCCCATGATTGATTGAGAAATTGCAAGAATTATATTAGGGTTAATTACAGAGAATTTTCATCAAAAACATTGAGTATATTTTGAATTCATAGAAGTTAAAATGTTGATAACGGTACTCTATTTCAATTTGCAGAAACCTTTTTAATTGTAATGCTTCATGAAAGTAACTAGACCCTTTACAAAGGAGAAATATGAATATCTTGTTTTGTAATATGACAGCATACGTCCCAGGTATTTCTAGGACCAAACAATTTTGAAATTCCTCTATGGTGAATTTAGAAAAATCTGTCAATTAGTTAATGTATCAATTGGACAATTGCAGCACCATTCAGAGAGTGATGGAGAAAGAAATGACTGCATGATTTGGAATGCTACAGTTCTTCTGTAGAATGTTCACTTACTATATGTAATAGCAAAAGATAAAGTTTACTGAAAAGTCATTAGAATGATCTTTGTATCTATCTCTTCAACTTCTCTGGTTTAAATTAAATAGACATGAAAGAAGAAATAAATACACCACCAGAATACATGGCCCGAAGTGCTTATAATTAAAATGGAATTAAAAATAACAATCGTCAAGATGATAACAAGGACTGAATAAGCCAGCAGTAAGTTAGGTGGAAAAAATTAACGAAACTGATAAACCCTTAGCAAATCTGAAAGCAGAGGGAGTATGAGAGAAGAGGGACAGAGAGAGAGAATGTACCCAAATGAATGAAAACAGAGGTGAGATATTTAACCTCAGGACAGAGTCAAGATACAGAAGAGGATAAGAGAATATTGGGAAAAGCTAGTAAAATAAAGCCCTAAACAAAATGGGTTTACAGGTCATTTCTGGAAGTCCTTCAAAGGAAAACCCACTATAATCCTCTTAAAATCTTCCATGAAACCAACAGTGAACTTACCCAATGAACTTGCTGTATGATGCCTGCATACTGCTTAACCAAAAACCTCATATGGATTCCTCAGTAATAGAACTGTAGAAACATTTCTTGCTTGAACATCAGTGCAAACTTTCTCAATAAATTTCTATAGAACTGACATGAAGAACTAATAAAAATAACCCACAAACTCTGACCAAAGGGGAATCATACCAGAGGGGAAAGTTGCTTCAACATATGCAAGTCAACCCATGTAATTCAGGATATCAGTAGGAAGAAGCAAACAAATCACAGGATCATGCATATAGCTGTCAAAAGGCATTTGATAAGATCCCATGAAACCTTATTAAGACAATTATGGAGAAAAAAGAAACCTATGAAATAGTCCTCGATATACTAAAGACTCTCTGACAATCCGACTTTTCCCTTAAACTTAATGGTGAAAGGAAAATACATTTCCACAATTAGGAATGGAGAATGAATCCCTGCTCCCTAAAGCTTTTCAGTATACAATAGGAATTCCTAAATGAACTAATACTGATATAATTTGGGAAGAGGAAGGGAAAAACAAATTATTTAAATACAGATACAGATGAACCCATTGCAACAATGAGATGTATAAGACGTTATGTTTGAAAAGGAACTTCACAACTTTGAGTGGGGGTGGGGGGAATGGGAGGATATGGATGGTAAGGGGAAACAAAGGAGGAGGCAACAATGCTTGAAAAGGAATGTACTCATTAGTTTGCTCATGTAACTCTAACCCCTCCCTATGATATTTTCACTATATATACACATTTTTTTGTTTATATATGAATATATATATGTATATATGTATATATATACATATATGTATATATATATATATATATCTCAAAGGAAAAAAATGGGATCCAAATAGGGAAAGAAGAAATGAATCTCTATGTCTTTGCAGATAACTTGATTCTCTATTGAAAGACATATAGACTACAATCACAAACCTTTGGCTGTTCTAATCTTTTGGCAAAGTAACAGAGTTTACAATGAACTCAAATGAATCATTTCAGTATGCCCAAAATGAGAAGAATGAAGCTTAAAACACACACAAAAAAACTTCTTTTGTGATAGCCTCCAAAAGAAAATACCTACGACTTCACGTAAGCAGGGAAGTGAAGGACCTCTGTGACATACACATCAATCATCTGAAAATAGAAATTCAAACATATTTAATAACATGAGAAAACCACACACGCTCCTGTATTTGAAGTATTGACATTGAGAAATTTGGGAAATTCTCAAAAGCTACCACCTCCAAATTGAAAGCTGTACTGCTCAATATCCCTAAAACATAATTTAATGGAAGAGAAGAAGTAATCAAAAAAGTCACATAGAAATGTAGACTAACCAGAAAGCAAACCTTAGCAGGAAATTCATAGCAAGAATATCAATACTCCACTGCCAACTCTATTATTGAGCAGAGAGAAAAACCTCAAAATACACAGAAACTCACTCACACTAATACAATACAGATATATGCAAACATGTGCACATACATACACAGATGTGAGTATATAGACATATACATACATACATGTAAAAAATTAGAATTAGCACATAAACATGCATAAAGACCAATGGAATAGCATTAAAGACACAGAAATTATCCCAGAGATTTATGGCCACCTATATTTTGATAAAGGTGCCAAAAGCATTAGATAGAGGAAAGGGAAAATCTTCTCAATATGGTGCAGATAAAAATAGCTATATATGTATAAATAATTTAAAGGAGAACTTTATATTTCAACTTAAGTTGGAGCCAAGTCTAAATGAAACAAAGGCCTCAAAGTAGGTTTATGTATCATGAAATATGATAGTATGGATTAGGGGATGACGTATTGAACTGAGTAATTAGGTCAAATTTTACTACATAAAAATCAAGTCACAACGAATCAAAGGAGGGCTGAATATAAGGGATTGTGTTCAACTGGAGAATTTTGCATGGCAATATTCAGAGGTAGCAAGAGAAATATGTGTAATAAACCCACCATTTGTGAGACAATCTATTGAACTCTAACTATACAACATGCAAGGGTGACAGAGCTCACAAAATTAAATTTCCTCAATAACAAATTCACAAATCCTCAGAGAGAAAACTGCCTGATAAATAAGTGGGCTAAAGACACAAGAGACACTTCTCTGAAGAGGAAATAACAATTACCAGTACACACAAGAAGAAATGTTCAACCTCTATAGCTATAAAAGAAATTCAAACAAACCACATTGAGATTCCACCTCATCCCAATTGGAATGGCTATAATCAAGAACTTTAATAACAACAAATGCTGGAAAGGTTGTGGCAAAAGGAAATTCTACTATATTGTATGTGGGAATATAAATTTGTCTAACCACTTTTGAAAGCAGTGTGGAGGATCCTAAAATTCAGAATAGAGTTGCCCTATGACCCACCACATGATCACAAACAAGACCATAGTAATCCTACCAGAACAACTTTGCCTTAAGCAGCATTATTTACCATAGATAAGAAATGAAATCAACACAGATCCCCCTCAGTAGTTGAATGGATCAGGAAAATGTGGCACACACACACACACACACACACACACACACACACAATGGAATTCTATGCCTCCATCAGAAAACATTTGTTAGGCAAGGGAAAAACTATATTAAGTGAAGTAAGCCTGGCCCAAAGAAACATAGGTCCCATGGTTTCCTTTATTTGCAATAAATAGGACATGTCTGGGACAAGCAAAAAAGTTCAAAAGCTATGTACATTTGACAAGTTACAATAATGTTAAGTGAAATGAACTCCAAGATAGGGACACAAGTGGTTTTTTTCTTACTTACTAGTGTTTCTAACATATTTATAAGGAACCATGTGATTTTTTTTGTTGCTTTTTATGTTCCTGCCCACATTATAATCCATGTTTTCACTGTATTTGATGTCGGTGCCCTGCATCTTCTCTAATTTGGGGAGGGGAAGGAAAAAAAAAAGAATGATTAAAGGGGTATACAAGTTGGGCCATTGCATGTACAAGACTGTTGAAAAACAATTTTTACAATTTAGGCTGAAGGGGGAGGGGTTTACTGTAGGATGTGGGAGGAAGGAATGGTAGGGGAAAAACAAAGGAGGAGGTAACAATGCTTGATAGGAAATGTATTCATTACCTTGCTCATGTAACTGAAACCCCTCTGTACAGTATTTTTAAAATAAAAAATCTTAAAAATTCATTAACAAATAACCACCCCATTTATAAGTTGTCTAAATTATCCAAGAGATTCTTATGGGTATGAAATAAAAATGACCAATAGATGCATGCGGAAATACTTAATATCTCTGGCCAAAATCGAAATGCAAATAACTACAGTGTACATCAAAAGTGCTATGCTTATAATTACCATGAATACTGTAAAAATACTGTACGAAGGAGTGACAGTTACATGAGTAAGGTAATTAGTACCTTTTTATCGAGCATTATTGCCTCCTCCTTTGTTTTTCTCCTACCATTGCTTCCTTCCCCACCTCCCCAACTATTCCCCACACTGAAGTTAAAGTTCATTTTGAACATAGGACCTTCGACATCTCCTTGTTACATGGGTTCAACTTGTATACAAATTTAAGCATTCTCTTTTTTTTTCCCTTCCCCTCCCCAAATTAGAAAAATATATATACAACAGGCAGGACACTGGACTCAAATATAGTGAAAACAAGGGTTATATATTGTGTTTGTGGGGGAACATACCAAAGAAACCAAAAAGCGCATAATACATTTTAAATACATTAAAAACAATAGCACGTGTTCCTATCTTAAGGTTAATTTCTCTTAATACCATCATATATCTCTATCGATTTATATATATATATATACATATATATGTATATATCATAAATATATGTATATATATCATATATATGTATATATATGTGTTTGTGTGTGTGTCTCTCTCTCTATATATATGTCTATACATATTTAATTAGCTTCTGACCTTTTTACTTATCCTAAATTCATACAAGTTATTCCAAATAAAGGAAACCATGTGACCAATGTTTCTTTGGGTGTGACTTACTTCACTTAATATAATTTTTCCAAGTCTTTCTGTTTCCTACCTAATGGGATGGTCATTCTTTCTGATGAAGGCATAAAATTCATATATACATACATATATAAATACAGATATACATATATATATACATATATGTATAATACACATATATATGTATATTACATATATATATATATATATATACATATATATATATATATATATATATATATATATATGCCACACTTTCTTGATCCATTCATTTACTGAGTGACATCTGGCTTGGTTTCCTATCTTAGCTATGGTAAATACTTCTATGAGAAACATAGTTGTGTGGTAGGTATATTATGGTCTTATTCATGATCATTTGGGTAAATTCTCAAAAGTGGGATTGATGGGTCATAGGGAGCTCTATGTGTAGTCTTTTCTTTTTTTAATTTTTTATTGTAAAGATACTATACAGAGGGTTATAGTTACATGAGAAAGGTAATGAGTACACTACATATTGAGCATTGTAACCCCCTCCATTGTTTTCCCCTACCAACCCTTCCCTCCTTACCTTCCCCGAGGTTGTTTTTTTTTTAATTGTGATTAAGTGATTACATAATTTCCCAAATTTAACAGTATTGAGGAATAATGATGCTCATTTAAAGTCACAAGTTCATTCTAACTTTCCTGGAACAAATTGTCTATCACAGTCTGTAACATATAACAGTGTATACATTTACACCATACATGTGATCAGCAGCATCGGGATATTTAGTAGTTGTTATAAAAGTTGTGCATTTCTTCACGTGTGTATTGGCCTTTCTAATTTCCCCTTTAGTGCAATTTCACGTCAAGTATTTGGCCTACTTCTTTTTTTTTTGGGGGGGGGTCTGGTCGTGGGGCCTGAACTCTGGGCCTGGGCGTTGTCCCTCAGCTCTTCAGCTCAATGCTAGCACTCTACCACTTGAGCCACAGGGCCACTTCTGGCTTTTTTCTTTTTTTGCTTATGTGGTGCTGAGGAATCGAACCCAGGGCCTCAGGCATGCAAGGCAAGCGCTCTACCACTGAGCCACCTTCCCAGCCCCTTGGCCTACTTCTTGACCAGGCAGTTGTTTCTTTCTTTCTTTTTTCTTTTTTTTATTTTTTATTGTGAAAATACCGTACAGAGGGGTTACAATTGCATTGGCAAGGTAATGAGTACATTTCTTATGAAGCATTGTTGCCTCCTCCATTGTTTCCCCTTAACATCCCTTCCCATCTGCCCCCCGACCACAACTCCCCCACCTGCACCCTACAAAAGCTATAAAGTTCATTTTTCAACATAACTAATATTCATTGTTTCAAGGGGTCTACCTGTATCTCTATTGAAACTTTTTTTTTTTTTTCCCTTGCCCTACACAAATTACACCACCAACAAAGACAGTGAAAGTAGGGGTTATACCATGGGGGAGGGACATACAAAGCAACAAGGAAATAATGTTATAAATATATTAGAAACAATCGCCAGAAAGAAAAATAATGAATATTTATCTTGGGTTCATTTCACTTAACATGAATTTATCTGAACTTTTCTGCTTGTCTCAGACATATACTAGTTATTGCAAATGAGGGAAACCAAGGAACCTGTTTCTTTGGGCCTGGCTTATGTCACTTAATATAATTTTTTCCAACTCTTTCCATTTCCTAACAAGTGAGGCAATGCCATTCTTTCTGATAAAGGCATAGAATTCCATTGTGTATATATACCACATTTTCTTGATCCATTCATCTATGAAGGGGCATCTAGGTTGGTTTCCAATCTTGACTATGGTAAATAATGCTGCAATACACATAGTTGTGCTGGTGGATTTAGTATGGTTTTTTTTTGTAATCATTATGGTAAATGACCAAAAGTGAGATTGCTGATTCATAGAGGAGATGTATGTGAAGTCTTTTGAGCAACCTCCACACTACTTTTGAAACAACTGCCAAATAAATAAGTGGGCTAAAGACTTAAAGAGAAACTTCTCTGAAGAGCAAAGAAGGATGGCCAATAAACACGTGAAGAAATGCTAAACATCTCTAGCCATAAAAGAAATCCAAAACAAAACAACATTGAAATACCATCTCACACGAGTTAGAATGTCTATAAACAAGAACTCTAATAACAACAAATGCTGGAGGGATTGTGGACAGAAGGAAACCCAACTCCATTGTTGGTGGGAATGTAAACTTGTTCAACCACTTTGAAAGTCAGTTGTTTCTTTGAGGACTTGTTGGAGGATTTAGTTTTTTGAGTTCCAAGTATATTTTAGATCCAAGACCCTTGTCCATCATATGGCTAGTAAAGGTTTTCTCACAATCCGTGGGCTTTCTATTGATCTTGTTACCTATATCCTTAGTCATAAAGAAGCTTTGTGACTTCAATCACCATGAATTTTTATGCATGAAATCTGATAAGAAATATGAGGGTTTTTTTTATGGCTGTAACACACATTACTATATTGACATGATTTTCTTTTAATTTTGGTAAGATATTTATTCAACCACAAACTCAAGTGAACTGTTTTGAATACAATGGCTGATAATTAATCTTTCCTCACAGTTGATTTTTGTGAATATAATCTTAATTTGTCCTCTTTGATGCACCTTGTTTTGAATTTAATATTTTTATATTAATGATGTCTCTTTTAAGATTTTAATTTATCGTCCTATCTGTTGATATTGTCTGTAATCCTTGAATGTGGCTAGTAATATGCAAATGCCTCCTAAGGAAAAAAGAATCAATGTTGATAGTAATAATGGTTAGATATTAGCTTGCTCAGGGAGCAAATGAATCTTTCTTACCCTAAAAGATTAACAATATAGAGCAAAGGAACTTCCTTGCATTAACATCGTTTGACTGCAAATTTGAAACAACTTCCAGGAATAAAAGAATACAAATGAAAACTACACTGAGATTCCTGCTACCTCCCGTTAAAAAAAGAAATTATATCAGAAGCTGGCACAAATGTGACCAAATGGGAATGCTGCTAGTCTGTTGTGTTACTGTAGACAAGATTCAACCACCTTGGAAAGCATTTTGGAGGTTCCTCCTATATTAAAAACAGAGCTCCTGTATCAATCAACAATCCTATTCCTTTGCATTGACCCGAAGGATTGCACACTAGTATAGAATAAACATACCAAAATGACTATGAATATTGTTATAATTACTTAATATAGCTAATGAATGGAACAAACACTGGTAGATCAGTCCCCTTTCACCTACTGCTTATAACCATTTCTTGAATTGTGTACATCCTGTAAATTCCATAAAGCTATTAGAGGCAAAATGGGTTGAAGTCGATAATGGTAATTAGGAAGATGTTAAAAAAGACTTGGAATTATTGCTCAAATTTGTCAGCTTTTTCCTTCTTATAAAAATTAATTGTTTTGTCTGTCATTGGGCTGACATCTGGGCATTAGCAATGTCCTTCAATACTTTAGCTCAAAGCTAGCTCTCTACAAGTAATCAAACCCAGAGTCTCATGCATACTTGGCAAGAACTCTAATATTTAGCCACTTTCCCAGCTTAAAGTAATTTAGTCTTGACTCCAACCTATACTAATTTTACCAAATGATAAATTATGTTGTACACATTTTTTAGTTTGATTTCACAACCTAATATCTGATCAGAACATTTCAGCCATACACACACATACACACATACATACATACACACACACACACACACACACACACACACACACAAAACCACTTACATTGTCCCACTAAATATTCACACTCAAAGAATGAAGATATGAGCAACATGTTACTAATATAAGTTACTCCAGGAAGGAATTTCAGTTTGAAAATTTTTTCATTCATTCCCTCATATCGTCCTGTACCTTGAATTATTTACATTAAACTTATTCAACTATAGAAGACCAGTTATTACAGATGAACACAGAAAAATAACAAAACATGATACACTTTAATAACCTTTAATATATTGTAAAACTTAGACATAATACAATTGTACATATACTTGAATCAACCCCATCTTTATGTACTCCCAAACCAATGAAGACTGATGCAGATTTTGAAAAATTTTCCCGTTGAAAGAATTTGGAATTAGGTTGTGGCTGGGTTTAACAGTATCATTGTGTAATTGGACAGTGTATACACAATCATAAGAAAAAAAACTTGATTGCTTTCATTATTTTGAACATTAGATTATGTACAAAGAACTTGATTTTAAAATTGTCATACTTCATCAGAAAGGGATGTTGGATCTTGTCAAATGCTTTTTCTGCATCTATTGAGATAACCATGTGGTTCTTATCCTTGCTCCTGTTGATGTGATGAATTATATTAAATGATTTGCATATAATGAACCTGCTTTGCATCCCTGAAATGAATCCTGTTTGATTGTGGTGCATGATTTTTTGGATGGATTGTTGAAGTCAATTGGCCAAAATTTTGTTGAGAAGTTTTGCATCAATGTTCATCAAAGAAATGGATCTATAGTCCTGTTACTTTGATGAGTCCCTGCCTGGTTTTGGGATGAGGATTATGATGGCTTCGTACAATGTGTTCCATAGTGAACTATCTCTTTCAATTTCATTGAAGGGATGGAAGAGTATTGGTGTGAGTTCTGCTTTGAAGGCCTTGTAGAATTCGGTTGTAAAACCATCTGGTCCTGGACTTGTATTAGATGGGAGGTCTCTTATTCCCAACCTCATTTTTCAAGAAAATAGAAGAGGCAATCCAAAAATTCATATAAAACAATAAAAGACCTGAAGAGCAAAAACGATCCTCAACAGAAAGAATAGTGCTGGAGGAATATCAATACCAAATTTCAAACTCTACTATAAATCCATATTAATCAAAACAGCTTGGTACTGGCTCAAGAACAGACCTTAGGACCAATGGAATAGAATTGAAAACACAGAATTGAACCTACAAACCTATAGCCATCTCATCTTCGATAAGGGAGCTAAAAAAATAGAATAGAAGAAAGACAGCCTCTTCAGTAAATGGTGCTGGCAAAAGTGGTTAACTACTTGTAGAAAACTAAAGCTAGATCCTTATATATCACCCTGCACCAGAATCAACTCCAAATGGATCAAAGACCTTGAACTCAAAACAGACACTCTGAAAACATTACAGAATGGAAAAGGAGAAACCCTAGGTCTCCTTGGCACTGGCCGAAATTTTCTTAATAGCGACCCAGAAACACAACAAATCAAAGAAAAGTTGGACAAATGGAATTGCATGAAGTTGCAGAACTTCTTCATGGCAAAGGACATAGCAAGCAAGAACAATAGAAAGCCCACTGATATGGGAGAAGATCTTCACTAACCATAAAACGGACAAGGGTCTCATATCTTAAATATACCTGGAACTCAAAAAATTAAATCTCCCAACAACAAATCATTAAACAAACAACTGCCCAATAAATAAGTGGGCTAAAAACTAAAAGAGGAATTTCTCTGAAGAGGAAAGAAGCATGGCCAATAGACACATGAAGAACTGCTCAACCTCTTTAGCCATAAAAGAAATGCAAATCAGAACAACACTGAGATACCTCCTCATTCCCGTTAGAATACCTAAAATCAAGAACTCTAAAAACAACACATGCTGGAGGGGATGTAGATAGAAGGCAACCTTACTTCATTGTTGGTGGGAGTCTAAACTTGTTCAAACACTTTGGAAAGTAGTATGGAGGTTCCTCAAAAGACTCCACATAGAGGGGTTGGGAAGGTGGCTCAGTGGTAGAGCACTTGCCTTGCATGCCTGAGGCCCTGGGTTCGATAACTCAGCTCCAGAAGTGGAGCTGTGGCTGACGTGGTAGAGTGCTACCCTTGAGCTGAGGAGCTGAGGAGCTGAGGGACAGCGCCCAGGCCCAGAGTTCAGGCCCCACAACTGGACCCCTCCCCCCAAAAAAGACTCCACATAGAGCTCCCCTATGACCCAGCAATCAAACTTTTGGGCATTTACCCAAATGTTTACAAACAAGACCACACTAAAGCTACCAACACGACTATGTTTATTGCAGCATTATTTACTATAGCTAAGATATGGAACCAACCCAAAAACCCCTCAGTAGATGATTGTATCCGGAAAATGTGGTATATATACACAATGGAATTCTATGCCTACATCAGAGAGAATAGCATTGTCCCAGTTGTTAGGAAATGGAAAGGCTTGGAAAAAATTATATTAAGTGAAGTAAGCCAGGCCCAAAGAAACATAGGTTTCATGGTTTCCCTTATTTGCAATATCTAGTATATGTCTGAGTCAAGCAGAAAAGGTCAGATACGGTGATGTTAGGAAAATGAAAGCTAAGATATGTACACCAATGTGTTTTTTTTTTCTTTCATGTGATTGTTTCTAACACATTTATAAGATTATTTCTTTGTTGTTTTGTATGTACCTCTCCCACATTATAACCCCTGCTTTTACGGTATTTGATGTCGGTATAATTTGTGGAGTGGAAGAGAAAAAAAAATCTTTTAAATAGGGATACACGTGGATCCACTTCAACAATGAGATGTACAAGTCCTTACGTCGAAAAATGAACTTTACAACTTTGGTGTGGGATTGGGGGAGGGAATGTAACAGGGAGGATTGGGTTGGGGGATGGGGGTAGGATGGGAAGGGATAGGCAGGGGAAACAAAGGAGGAGAATACAATGCTTGATAAGAAATGTACTCATTATCTTGCCTATGTAATTGTAACCCATCTGTACAGCATTTTCACTATAAAAAATAAAAATTAAAAAAATAAAATTATTATACTATAGCCACTGTGCATCTCTGTAAGGAATATGTGAAATTTCATTGTTATCTTATATCCTAATTCGGCATTTTATAGTGTAACATGTATTACAGAAAATGAAGCATCCTCTTCACAGGCAAAACAGTAAAGTGAATGGAATATCGTTTACAATAAAGCAATCATGAATGCATTTTGATGATTTTCTTAACAATTCCTAACATAGTAAATATTCTTGCAAAGTGAATATATGAATTTAACCAACTCAGAAATATCTGCAGGTGTTTGTGTCTTCAACAACTATTAAAGATTAATCATCTGCATACTTACCTATAAAATCATATATATTCATAGCAAATTGGATAGAGTTAGTAGAGAAAATAAAAAAACGATTCTTCTGATTCCATTTAGCATACAGTTTTTTAAATTGCATTTGAGTCAATAAAAATCAGGTTAAAATTATGGGTAAAGTTTTCAAATGGAGGCATTTTGACAAAGGAATTCAATTAAGGCCTAGTTACATGTTTTTTTAAAATAAAATAATGTCAAATATATTTCTCTAGTTTGGAAATAAATAACCTGAATATTCATGGATTGATCTAAAGGTACATAAAATTAGAAAATGACACTGGCAAATATTTATGTGCTCAAATAATTATGTGCTCTATTCAAATTATTAATCCATGAAAAGTTGATAATTGCCAAATGAGAAAATGAAGACTAATCTTTAGACATTGTGTGCCTCAAAAAGTCCCCAGGGTTTTTATGATATAGTTCCCCTTTGAATTTTTTTTATCATATTACAAAATTGAAAATAGTATACTCCTGTAAGGTGCTCATGTTCATGTAAATAGTTTTCATTCAATACAATTCTTTTATCTTTTATATAGTAAAGCATAGACATTTATTATAAATACACAGCAATTTTTTTCAAAAATATATGAACAATATTTCATTGATTCTAATTGGATAAAAGGTTTGGTCAGAGAAATCCAGAAAAAATATTTCCATGTTTACTTGGATATTATCATTGAGTTGATGGGTAAATTTGAAAAATGTAAAGAGTTTAAAATGTAGGAATATGTAGATATTCCCTCTTGAAAATAGAAATTGTTCAACCAAGAATGAGAAAGTTTTTCGGTATACTCATTGCCTTTAAAATCTTCTGGTTTTAGTGATCGTCACCCCATATAGATTATTTTCCTTTAATTAGAGAATCAACATTCATTCCAAAAAGGTGCTGATTGTTAGGAAGGAAGATGTTTATTGAAAATATCACACTTATTAGTCATTTTATAAAGTTCGTTTATTTTCTTCTTGTCCAGGTACATGAGATCCAGATGAAAAATGCATTTCTGTTGCCTGTTGTGACAGTATTTCATTGTGTTCCCAAATATTGGGGCTAAGGTATACCCAAACATAATTGCTATTTAAGATACAGATATTGATTTTAGGTGCTAGATGAGGTCTGATTTTAGCCACTTTGCAGTCTTAATTTACTTTCCGCAAGATATAAACTGGTGTATTGAAGAAACTAAACTATTACCATGAAACAGCAATTCAGTAATTACAAATAGTTGTAAAGTTTCAAGATGAAAATTTAAAATTGCCTCTTTTAGACATGCTTTGTTCATTTGATTAGAATTGCCAGGCTTCAAGTAATATGGTGATAGGATTTAAAGATTTTCACTTGGAAGAATAAAATTATTTAGCAAAATATTCAATAAGTGAACATGAAAAATAAAGGTGTCATCATTATTTAAAGGGAGATTTATGCATGAAACAAATTGTTTAAATAGAGATACCGGTGGACCCATTGCAGAAATGAGATTGTTGTACAAGATGTTATGTTGAAAAATGACATTTACAACTTTGGCCCCCGCGGTGGGGGACAGTGTTTGTGGGCAAAGAGGAAGCAGGAGGAGAGATGGGAAGGGATGGCAATGGGAAACAAAGGAGGACGCAAAAATGTTTGATAAGAAATGTACTCATTGCATTGGAAGGAAAGTCCATGAGATTTTTTTCTCCAAATGACCACCAGAAAAGTGAAAGTGGCAGTCTCTCTCAAGGGACAGAGCTCAAGCCTGGAGCTAAAGTGTGCAGAGACAACGCCCAACCTCACAGTACAAACCTCACAGTACAACACAGACAAAAAAAAAGCCAGAAGAGAAGCATTTGCAATATTTCTGTGTAATTTTGAAGTTCTAGGAAGCATACTATATGAGAGAAATGTTTTATATTACTTACTGTCTTATTATGAGATAACATTTTTGCAGGAATTGTATAATATATTTGGCAGAAGTGTTTCAAATTATTCACTGCCTTATGATGGCATGACATTTTTGCAGGAATTGTATAGAGAGCTTTGCCAAAGTTC
The DNA here is from genome assembly GCF_019054845.1 of Dipodomys spectabilis. Lineage (NCBI taxonomy): Eukaryota > Metazoa > Chordata > Mammalia > Rodentia > Heteromyidae > Dipodomys > Dipodomys spectabilis. The sequence continues at coordinate 4,019,878 of NW_024870841.1, read as the reverse complement.
AGAATCTATCAATTCAAAAATTTCCTTCAAAAACATCTCAATCTCATTACAAAGGGGTTTCCATATATGGAGAATGTGTGATATTGATATTAATGGCCGTTTCCTACATATACCTTCATTCTTAACAATGTGTTATGTACTATCAAGACTCTTCCACGAATGTCTTACTGACAGTAGATATTTACCAATGTACAAAGGAATCTTTGGGAATATTGACATGCCATCACTGATTTTGGAATTAATTCTCTCCTGAGAATGCAAAAGTTATAACACTGTTTTGTACTGTAATGACAGGGACATGAGTTACAGGGAATTGTCCAGGAAAATATAAAAGAATCAGCTTTTTCTGATCTTAGGGTGAATCAAGAATCTTGACTATTTTACAAAATGAATAATTGTGCCTAATTGGAGAACACTCAATCAAAGAAAATATGGGAATAAAAGGTATACAAGCCATAGGCGAGTCTATCAGGGACAACTTGGATTTAGACTAGTGCCCATTAGCATGCCTAGGTTTTTGAGTGAAGAAAGAAACCTGACGTAAGGACTGTTTCCTAACTTCTAAATGTAAGTTGACCCCTCACAATAGTTACTTTTGTCTGGAAATAATATGTTCCATTTCACTTATTAATAATGTAGAATATAAGAAAAATATAAGAAAACTAAAATAATATGTCGTTCCTAATACAAATTTCCCAATAATTTCTGTGTTCCAAAAAGAAGAAAGGGTAGGAAAATTTTACCGATTTTTTAAACCACCTAATTTTGCAACATATTTGTCAAGGCACAAGATTCTAAATCATCTCAATATTTTTCATGTGTAATCTAATCTGCAGAAGAAATCTGTGAGTTCTTCCGCTTTTCTGTGGCAGGGAAAAATAGATTCTTGAAGGAGTACAAACAGCTGACATTTATGTTTTTGGGGACAATGTGCACTCTTTGAAGATGCCATATTTTGTACAGAGAACCTTTGATTTATTAGACAAGAATTTGTTCTGAGAAGATGAATCTGTAAGTTATGATTTAAATTCAAGGTCAGTTCATGAAACCATATATCATGAATATTTGTTTTAGACTTGTGTATAAATTGCCCCTCATATTTATGCCCCTCTACCATTTTTTAGTTCATTTGGCATTCTTGGCCAACAACATTACTATTGCTAAATGGAATAAACTTTCAAGTATATTTTAGGAAGAACTCCCTTGCCAAAAATATTTATTACTGGTTATATTCCTATATAATCTAAAGAGATGAAGTATTTGACTACAGATGAGGAAGTTTCACATCGGAGAGTCTTGCTTACATTTATGATAGTTGTGAAAATGTGAAGGTTTCTGATTTGGAGCATATTTGAGCACCAGTATCTCTTGGTTTGCAATTTCAAATGACTATTTGGATACCTACTGAAATAATTGAAAAAAAAATGATTTCAACATTAATTTGTCGATGTGGGCTTGAAACCTGTGACCTAGGGAAACCTGTCTGCTTTTAGGAACGTCAAGAAATCAGACGTGTACTATTGACTTAATTATCTACAAGTAAACTTATGAGAATTGAGAAGAGTGGATGAATCAATACTCTTCTTTCTAATGGAATCTTGTCAAGGTGATGTACAGAGGGATTTGAACTACATATGTAAACAATGAATGAGTACTTGTCTCATCATAGGTTTTTACCCATTTTTCACTTTTACTGTTTTTTGCCTAAAATCTCTATCCTCTCCCACCAGGTGTAATGTTTATTCCCTACATATAGTTTTGTTAGGATTGTTCTTGTATGGTTCGCCCTTTATCCTTTGTCTCAGATTTTGTTGCTCCCTCCCTGTACCCAGTTCTCATTACCTTACATGAAATACAGTGTGTACCAAAATCAAATATAGTGACAACATTGTACCAAACATAGGAAAATAAAGGAAGAAGGCAAGTGAAGAGAAATACCTTCACATACTACATTTTAAAAAATCAAGAAAGGGTCTGGGAAGATGGCTCAGTGGTAGAGCGCTTGCCTTGCATGCCTGAGGCCCTGGGTTCGATTCCTCAGCACCACATAAGCAAAAAGAAAAAAGCCGGAGTGGCGCTGTGGCTCAAGTGGTAGAGCGCTAGCCTTGAGCTGAAGAGCTGAGGGACAACGCCCAGGCCCAGAGTTCAAGCCCCACGTCCGGACCAAAAAAAAAAAAAAGGTTAAAAAATCAAGAAAGAGAAAGCAACTAATTTTTATTGCAGAGTTGATTATTTTTAGCCTACTATTTTATGGTCATATGTATATTACTATTAAGGTATTGTGATACTAATCTAGGACTAAAATGGACATATACCAGTTTTTAGAAATAAGGGAACCGATGGTGCCTATGTTTGTTTGGGTCTGGCGCCCTTTAATTCATGTTTAATTTTTTCCATTTCCTTAAAAATGGCACTATGTCATTATTTCTACTGTAAAATATAATTCCATTGTGTTTATACCCCATATTTTCTGATCCATTAATCTGCTCTCAGGCATCTGGGGTGGTTCCTGATTTTCCCTATGGAATGCACATAACTTTGCCATTCTAATGGAATGTGGTGGAATTTCAGTATTGACTTTATTTGGCTTGATTTTATTGTTACAGACATTGAACATTTCTTCCTATATCCTTTTGCCATTCTCAATTAGCCATCAGTCAAGTCTCTCTTTAAATAATTAGACTTCTTTTCATAGAGTGGGGTTATTGTTCAGGTTTTCTTTTTGCGGGGGTATTTTTTTCTGCCACATGTTTTGGGAAGAACTCTCAGAAACCTTGTTTAGATGAGATTACATGTGGAAATGATTGAAATAGATGACAAGCTTCTCTAGTAAGAACTATACTTCAGAATGTTGGTTGAAAAATTCCATTTTATATGGGAATATATAATTGGTGTAAATTAGTATGGGAGGTCTAATATCATTACAGTTTTGTTATGTATTTATTAGGCTCTGAAATTATATCAATATATGAAACGGAAGATGATATTCACAAGCAAACTTAAGGACTGTGAATAAAGAAGTATGATTTGTTCTCTATTGGGAAACAAATGTAGATTTCGATTTGATTATTAAAGTATCTATATTCAACCTTACTGTGTCTATGTGGACAGTGACATGGTGAATTCAAGTAAGGATATAAACACCCGGCTTTGCTTCTGGATTCAAGGAAAGGGTGAGTAGGGATTGAATAGGTAGTAGAAATTAAAATGAACTCATTTAGTTAAATGAGCATGAACAATATATTAATAAATGTTATACGTAGATGAAAAAAATGAGAACTGGTTTGACCTCATGGTTTGTTCATAGAATGATTCTTGCAAAGAAATAGAAAAATATATTATTTTACTTTCTTTTTTTTTAAATTTAATTTTATTTTATTTGAGAACACACTGTACAGAGGGGTTACAATTACATGGACAGGATAATGCATACATTTCTTACCAAGCATTGCAGCCTCCTCCTTTGTTTACCCTTCACCTCCCTTCCCAGCCTCCCCCCTCCCCCCCAACCAATCATACCCCTCTCCCCCCCGACACCGACATTGTAAAGCTAGTTTTGACATGACATTTTGTACTTCTCATTGTTGCAACAGGTCCACCTGAATCCTTAAACGACTTGTTTGTCCCCATCTCCTCCACATGTTATACTGACATCAAATATAGTGAAAGCGGGGGTTACATTGTGGGGGAGAGACATACAAAGCAACAAAGAAATAATCTTATAAATGCGTTAGAAACACATGCATGAAAGAAACAAAACCATTAAAATACATATTTGAGGGTTCGTTTTCCTAACATCACATTATCTGACATTTTCCGCTTGACTCATACCTATACTAGATATTGCAAATAAGGGAAACCATGGGACCTATGTTTCTTTGGGCCTGGCTTACTTCACTTAATAGAATTTTTTCCAAGCCTTTCCATTTCCTAACAAATGGGGCAATGTCATTCTTTCTGATGGAGGCATAGAATTCCATTGTGTATATATACCAAATTTTCTTGATCCATTCATCTACTGAGGGGCATCTGGGTTGGTTCCATATCTTAGCTATGCTAAATAACGCTGCAATAAACATAGTTGTGCTGGTAGCTTTAGTGTGGTCTTGTTTGTAAACATTAGGGTAAATGCCCAAAAGTGGGATTGCTGGGTCATAGGGGAGTTCTATGTGAAGTCTTTTGAGGAACCTCCATACTGCTTTCCAAAGTGGTTGAACAAGTTTACATTCCCACCAACAATGAAGTAAGGTTCCTTTCTGTCCACATCCCCTCCAGCATCTGTTGTATTAGAGTTCTTGATTTTTGCTGTTCTAACTGGAGTGAGGTGATATCTCAATGTTGTTATGATTTGTATTTCTTTTATGGCTAGGGATGTTGAAAATTTCTTCATGTGTCTATTGGCCATCCTTCTTTCTTCTTCAGAGAAGCTTCTCTTTAAGTCTGTCGCCCACTTACAAATTGGGCAGTTGTTTCTTTGAGGATTTGTTGTTGGGTGGTTTAATTTTTTGAGTTCCAAGTATATTTTAGATATGAGACCCTTGTCCGTTGTATGGCTAGTAAAGATCTTCTCCCAATCCGTGGGCTTTCTATCGATCTTGCTAGCTATGTCATTTGCCCTGCAGAAGCTCTGCAACCTTATGCAATCCCATTTGTCCAACCTTTCTTTGATTTGTTGTGTTTCCGGGTCTCTATTCAGAAAATTTTGGCCTGAGCCAAGGAGACCTAGGGTTTCTCCTGTTCCATCCTGTAATGTTTTCAGAGTGTCTGCTTTGAGTTCAAGGTCTTTGATCCATACGGAGTTGATTCTGGTGCAGGGTGATATATAAGGATCTAGCTTTAGTTTTCTACATGTAGTTAACCAGTTTTGCCAGCACCATTTACTGAAGAGGCTGTCTGTCTTTCATTCTATTGTTTTAGCTCCCTTATCGAAGATTAGATGGCAATAGGTCTGTAGGTTCATTTCTGGGTTTTAAATTCTATTCCATTGGTCCTGAGGTCTGTTCTTGTGCCAATACCAAGCTGTTTTGCTTACTATGGCTTTATAGTAGAGTTTGAAATTTAGTATTGATATTCCTCCAGCAGTGTTCTTTCCGTTGAGGAGCGTTTTTGCTATTCGGGGTCTTTTATTGTTCCATATGAATTTTTGGATTGCCTCTTCTATTTCCTTGAAGAATGAGGTTGTAATTTTGATAGGTATTGCGTTGAATTTGTAGGTCTTGGGAAGTATTGCCATTTTCACGATGTTAATCTTTCCAATCCAGGAGCATGGGAGGTTTTGCCATTTTTTAAGTTCTGTGTTGAATTCCTTTTTCAAGATTTTAAAGTTTTCATCATAGAGACCCTGCACTTCTTTAGTTAAGTTAATTCCTAGGTATTTTATTTTTTGTGGGGCTATTACATATGGAGTTGCTTTCCTAATTTCAGCCACACTTTTCTCATTGTTGGCATACAGAAAAGCCATTGATTTTGGGGGGTTAATTTTATAACCTGCTACTTTGCCAAAGTTTTGAATCAGCTTGAGTAATTTGGGAGTGGAGTCTATGGAATTCTTTAAATACAAGATCATGTCATCTGCAAAGAGGGCGAGTTTTATTTCTTCTTTCCCTATTTGGATCCCCTTTATGTCTGCATCTTGTCTTATTGCTGTAGCTAGGCATTCTAATACTAGATTGAAGAGAAGTGGAGACAGTGGGCATCCTTGTCTTGTTGCTGAGTTAAGAGGAAATGGCTTTAGTTTTTCACCATTGAGTATAATGCTGGCTGTAGGTTTGTCATATATAGCCTTTATTGTATTGAGGAATGTTCCATGGATTCCTAATTTTTCCAAAACCTTCATCATGAAGGGGTGTTGGATCTTGTCGAATGCTTTTTCTGCATCTATTGAGATAACCATGTGGTTCTTGTTGATGTGATGAATAATATTAATTGATTTGCGTATACTGAACCAGCTTTGCATCCCTGAAATGAATTCTGTTTGATCGTGGTGTATGATTTTTTGGATGAATTGTTGAGGTCGGTTGGCCAAAATTTTGTTGAGAACTTTTGCATCAATGTTCATCAAAGAAATGGGTCTATAGTTCTCTTTCTTTGATGAGTCCCTGCCTGGTTTTGGGATGAGGGTTATGATGGCTCATAGAATGTGTTCGGTAGTGAGCTTTCTCTTTCAATTTCATTGAAGAGTTGGAGGAGAATTGGTGTGAGCTCTGATTTGAAGGCCTTGTAAAATTCCGCTGTAAATCCATCTGGTCCTGGACTTTTCTTAGCTGGGAGGTCTCACTGCTGTTTCTATTTCAATGCTTGATATGGTCCTGTTAAAATAGTTTAACTCATCTTGTTTAGTTTTGGAATGTCAATGTTTGCTAGGAAGAGGTCCATTTGTGTCAAGTTCTCAAACTTATTAGCATAAAGTTTTGAGAAGTATTACCTTATAATGTTCTGAATCTTGGTTGTTTCCGTGGTGATGTTTCCATTCTCATCTCTGAGTTTATTAATTTGGGTGTGTTCTCTTCTTTTTCTGATAAGATTTGCTTAGGGTCTGTCAATTTTGTTAAGTTTTTTGAAGAACCAACTCTTTGTTTTGTTGATTCTTTCTATAGTTTTTTTGGATTCTAATTCATTTAATTCTGATTTAATTTTGATTATTTCTTTCTGTCTACTGGATTGGGGTTTATCTTGCTGCTCTTTCTCAAGGAGGTTTAGATGTGTCAATAAATTGTTAGTTTCAGATCTCTCCAATTTGTTGATGTAGGAGCTCAGAGCTATACACTTGCCTCTGAGTACTGCCTTTGCTGTGTCCCAAAGGAGCTGGTAATTTGTGTGTTCATTTTTGTTGAATAGCATGAATATTTGAATATCCTTTCTAATCTCTTCCATGACCCACTTATGATTCAGGAGTGTGTTGTTCAGCCTCCATGGGATACCGGACTTTCTTTGTTGGCTTTTGGTGTTGAGTTCTAATTTTATTCCCTTGTGGTCAGAGAAAATCCAAGGTATAACTTCAATGTTTCTGAATTTAGACAAGTTTGCTTTGTGACCTAAAATGTGGTCTATTTTAGAAAACGTTCCGTGTGCTGCTGAGAAAAACGTGTATTCTGATGCTGCTGGGTGAAATGTTCGGTAGATGTCTGTTAAGTCTAGGTGATCTATGCAGCTGTTTAGATCTGAGATTTCTCTGTTGAGTTTTTGCCGAGTTGATCCTTCTAGTCGGGAGAGTGGTATGTTAAAATCCCCAACAATTAATGTCTTTGGATCTATGTGGGATTTGAGGGAAAGTAGTGTTTCTTTGATAAATTTGGGTGCTCCATTGTTTGGCGAATAGATATTTAGAATTGTAATATCCTCCTGAAGGAGAGATCCTTTAATTAGTATGTAGCAACCTTCTTTATCTCTTCTCACGAATTTTAATTTGAAGTCTATTTTATCTGATATTAGGATTGTAAATGCCGCCTGTTTATGGAGGCCGTTTGCTTGGTAAATTTTGTTCCAGCCTTTAACATTGAAAATGTGTTTGTTTTTACAGGCAAGATGTGACTCCTGCAGGCAGCAGATAGAAGGGTCTTGTTTTTTAATCCAACTAGACAGTCTATGTCGCTTAATTGGAGAGTTCAGTCCGTTAACTTTAAGAGATAGGACTGAGAGGTATTTGGGAGTTCCTGCCATGTTATCTACCTTCTTGGGCGTTGTGAAAACTGGGTTCTTCCTATGGTTCGTGGATTCTCAGTTTGGGTGCAGTTTCTTGGCCTTTATTGCAGTCTTGTTGGTTTTCTATGTGTAGGACATCTTTAAGCATCTTTTGTAGGGCTGGTTTGGTGGAGATGTATTGTTTCAATTTTTCTTTGCTATGGAAGGTTTTTATTTGGCCTTCATTTGTGAAGGAGAGTTTAGCGGGGTACAGTATTCTTGGTTGATAGTTGTTTGTTTTTAGGGCATGGCATACATAATTCCAGGCTCTTCTTGCTTTGATTGTCTCTGCTGAGAAATCTGAGGTGATTCTAATTCGTTTCCCTTTATAGGTGATTACCCTTTTCTCCTTGACAGCTTTAAGGATCTTTTCCTTGTTCTGAGTTGATCCTGTGTGGATTATAATGTGACAGTGGGATGTCCTATTCTGGTCTGGTCTATTTGGGGTTCTAAAGGCTTCTTGTATCTGAACCGGCCTATCTTTTTGCATGTTTGGGAAGTTCTCTGTTAAACAAATTTCCTAGACCATTAACTTCTGTTTCTAGGTGCTCCTCTACACCCATTATCCTTAGATTAGGCCTTCTGATAGTGTCTTCCAGGTTTTGGATAGATCTATCATATTTCTTGGACTTGTCTTGGATGGTTGTATGTTCTTTCTCTATAATATCTAGGCTGTCTTCAGTCCCTGAGATGCGATCTTCTGCATGGTCTAACCTGCTGTCAAGATTCTCTACTTTGTTTTTTATCTCTTTTCCTTCTAGTTTGTCAGCTTTGATGGCTTCAAGTTCTTTGTTGAAGCTCTGTTTTAGGTCTTGTATGAATTTCTTTACTTCCTTAATTTGGTGTTCAGTGTTTGTCCTCAAATCACTTATTTGATTGGTTATGGTTTCTTTGGGCTCCCATTCCTTCTGTTGGGTTCCATTCAGCATTCCCTTTGTGGTCTTCCTGACTTCCTCCAGCTCTTGTTAATGGATTCCATGAATGCCTTTAGTGATCTTTGTGTCTTCTCTACCTGGTATTTCAATTCCTGTATTACTCTTTGATTAGCTTCCTCCCATTCGTGGGATTCCTGCAGTTCTCTTTGAGTGTTCTCAGCCCGCTCACGCCATTCCTCCCTTTCTCTTTGAGTATTCTCCAGTTGTTCACGCAAATCCTGTATCAGTTTTTGAGTAGCTTCCTCACGCTTATGATATTCCTGTATAAACTTCTGGGATGCCTCCTCTCTCTCCCTATCACTCTCATACAGAGTCCTTTGTACGTTGTCAAACTTCTCATTTATCATGTTTGCCAGCAGTGTTTGTAGAGCTATTTGGGAACTCTCCTCTGGATTATTCATTATCTCTTCTAACCCCTGATTATCAAGATTGGGAATTGAGATACCCGAATTTGCCATTTTTCTTGTGTTTTTCCGGCTTACTCTGCCCATTTGAGATGAAGATAGCACCAGTTTTGTGCTACAACACTATTTTAAGGCAACCGTCAACCAAAGTTTGCATTTGTACAGTCAATAGTCTGTAGATACAATCTAGTTCAACAGCTACATCTATTCGACATCAAACAACTATATGTTAAAGGACTTCGAAGCGCAGAGAAGAATTTGGAAAACCAGAAATTATTAGGGTTAGGGAGAGATGTGGGTAAAAATAGGAATACATTGGTGTGGGGAGGCACAGGGAGAGTTAACTATGTCCTAATCACAATGCAGGAAATAGGTTGGGTAGGATGCAATTAGAGAGAGGGAAAAAGAAGAACGGGAAAGGGAAATGAAAAGAGACCAGAAAAAAATAGAAACCTAAAAATTAATGTTATTATAGAGATTAAAAGACCATCTATTTAGAGAGGAATGTGAATATGTTGAGAGAAGGTGAGGGACATAGAGGAGATGTGAAAAACTTTTAAAAAATGCTTAAAATATTATATAGGTATAAAGAGGTAGTACTGCTATTAATGAATTTAAGTTTCAGAGGTTTTGAATTGAGTAATAAGTTTGTGGATTAAGTGTGTAGACAATGGGGGATAGGGTCTACTAGTTAACTACGGGTTTATCTGAGGATGTGCAGGACAAGAGTTAAGTCACATAAACAACAAAAGAGAGGAAAAGATGGAAAGGATAGGAAAGTGAGAAGAAAAGATCAGAAGTTCAGTAGAGGTAGAGAAAAAACAAAAAGATAATTGAGAATGAAAGAAAAAGAGAAAGAATACAAGAAAAGAAAGGAAAGCACACATTCACGTATTCCTAAAATAAAAATTATAAGAGCAGAAAAAAAAAGTTGCTGGAAAACAATTATTTTTTCAGAAGAGGCAAAAATTAAAGATTAATAAAAGTTTTAGAAAAGGGAAATTTTTTTTATATATATAATTTAACAAAAAACAGAAAACAAAAAAAAAGAAAAGAAGAAGAAGAAAAAAAAGTTCTTTGATTTTTTTTTTTGGGGGGAGTGCTGGGAAGAATCCTGTATCTCCCTTTTGTCTGTAACCAGAGTCTTGTTGGAGTCTCTGGTCAGCTTGAGGTCCTGTGGCTTGATTAATTTCTTAAGTCAGTTTGTTGGAACAGGCAGAAAAATGCTGTGCTTTACCCAAGATTTTGAGTTCCCCCTCCCAGGTTAGTTTACTGGGAGGTTGATCTGCTTTGAGAATCACACAAGAGGGGGATGCAGTGATGAGGCTAGGTTCTGGGTAGAGTTGAGGCCTTTCAAGAAACAGTAGCTTTTCCCTGGGGCTATTTTGTGAGAAAAAAACTCACAGAGCCCAGCCTGGAGCCATTCTCAGGATTTCTGTTTTTCAATTGATTTTGGTGGCTGCTAGAGGGAGGGGAAGCCTCTGGCTCTGGTTACCCAGTGAGGAGAGCCACTCCAATGGCTGGCGCCTGAGCTGGGTGACTTTTCCCTGGATGGAGCTGAGTCTGGCAGGTCACTTCTCCGTTAAGTTCTTGTGACCTGCTAAATGTTTTGTTTTATTCCAAGGCCTGAGCTGGAGCTAGCCGCTCCTCCCAGCTTTGTTGGTATCCAAGATGGAGATCACCAGTGCTGGGGGAGGAGGGGTGGCCTTCCCTCCTCTGCTCCCTGAGAAGGAGTGAGGACGTCGGGCTTCTACTCACGCCGAGTCTTGGATCCTGGGTCGTCTCTGGTCTGCAAAGTACAGGATGAAGTTGTCCGCTCCTTGTCGGTTCTTGCTGGTGTTGAGTAGAATCCGCTCGTCCACTGCGTCTGGCTCCTTCATCCCGGACTGTATCTCAGGTATGACCCTGCGACGGTGGTGGCCACCGCGACCCTGCCGCCACAGCGGCAGCTGCTGGCAAGCGCTCAGATGTGTCTGCTTGGCTTCGCCTCTCTTGACTAACTCTCTGTCCTGTGATGGCACACTTGGTGTGATTCTCTGGCTTGGGACTGTTCACTGGAACTCTGAAACTGCTTTCTTTTTTTTTTTTTTTTTTAATTTAATTTAATTTTATTTGTGAACATACTGTACAGAGGAGTTACAGTTACATGGGCAGGATAATGCGTACATTTCTTACCAAGCATTGCAGCCTCCTCCTTTGTTTATCCTTCACATCCCTTCCCAGCCTCCCCCCTCCCCCCCTAATCCCAATCCTTCTCCTCCCCCCCCCACCCCCCCGCACCAACGTTGTAAAGCTCATTTTGGACATGACAACTTGTACTTCTCATTGTTGCAACAGGTCCACCTGTATCCTTAAACAACTGGTTTTTCCCCATCTCCTCCACAAGTTATACTGACATCAAATATAGTGAAAGCAGGGGTTATACTGTGGAGGAGGGACATACAAAGCAACAAAGAGATAATCTTATAAATGTGTTAGAAACACATGCATGAAAGAAAAAAAACATTAAAATACACATCTAAGGGTTCATTTTCCTGACATCACATTATCTGACCTTTTCCGCTTGACTCATACATATACTAGATATTACAAATAAGGGAAACCATGGGACCTACGTTTCTTTGGGCCTGGCTTACTTCACTTAATATAATTTTTTCCAAGTTTTTCCATTTCCTAACAAATGGGGCAATGTCATTCTTTCTGATGGAGGCATAGAATTCCATTGTGTATATATACCACATTTTCTTGATCCATTCATCTACTGAGGGGCATCTGGGTTGGATCCATATCTTAGCTATGGTAAATAATGCTGCAATAAACATAGTTGTGCTGGTAGCTTTAGTGTGGTCTTGTTTGTAAACATTACAGGATGGAATAGGAGAAACCCTGGGTCTCCTTGGCTCAGGCCGAAATTTTCTGAATAGAGACCAGGAAACACAACAAATCAAAGAAAGGTTGGACAAATGGGATTGTATAAGGTTGCAGAGCTTCTGCAGGGCAAATGACATAGCTAGCAAGATCAATAGAAAGCCCACGGACTGGGAGAAGATCTTTACTAGCCATACAACGGACAAGGGTCTCATATCTAAAATATACTTGGAACTCAAAAAATTATACCACCCAACAACAAATCCTCAAAGAAACAACTGCCCAATAAGTAAGTGGGCTAAAGACTTAAAGAGAAGCTTCTCTGAAGAAGAAAGAAGGATGGCCAATAGACACATGAAGAAATGTTCAACATCCCTAGCCATAAAAGAAATGCAAATCAAAACAACATTGAGATATCACCTCACTCCAGTTAGAACGGCAAAAATCAAGAACTCTAACAACAACAGATGCTGGAGGGGATGTGGACAGAAAGGAACCTTACTTCATTGTTGGTGGGAATGTAAACTTGTTCAACCACTTTGGAAAGCAGTATGGAGGTTCCTCAAAAGACTTCACATAGAGCTCCCCTATGACCCAGCAATCCCACTTTTGGGCATTTACCCTGAAACTGCTTTTTATGCAAGAGCTTGTTCAGATTCCAGCTTCTCCTCCACCATCTTTCCGGAACTCTCCTATTATTTTACTTTCTGTGGAAAACACTGGAATATGTATTTCTGAATTCTGCACATGAACAAGAACTTCACTAGCAGTTTAAGTGATATTCAAAAACTAATAAGAACACATCATCAGTTATTTTAAAAAAAATCGTGCTTACTTCCACTTCCATTTCTATTGAAATTTTTTCATTGTACACAAACCACACTAATTACACTTGGCCACTCTCTGCCTCAACACATTCAAACTTCACTGAACAATTGAAGTGTGACCCTAGTCAATCTATTATTTCAGCGATGATTTTTCAGTTCTTAAAAATTTACTCTAATATCACCATTTCAGGCTTCACCATGTCTTGCCACAGTTTCTGAACTAGGTCTCTTTATATATATATATATGGACGTGTCATGAATCCAGGAAAATAGGAAGAAATACTTCACGTGGTTGTACAGTAAAGAAAATCCATAGTGGTTTTACTATATAATGTTATTACAATGAACTTAAATCAATAATCCATTTCAATATTTGTGAACGAATGCATAAAAACAACCACAAAGAGTGATTGTTTTATGGGATGTTTTAAAGGATACATGATTTATGGTAGACAAGTAAAATATGAAGGGATACCATGCAAATACCTTCAGGTACAATTACAAGAAATATTCCATGGCTCATACAAATAAATGTCTTTTCCATTCTTATGTGTGGACAAAACAAATGCTATTGTGAAGTCAAAATTACATTGTGAAGTGGTATCAGGTAAATATATTCCGAAGGTCTGAAAAATAATTAACCTTTAAGACACATATTCATATCCTCTCTCAGTAGGAACACTGAAATATTGGACTTTGAAATGAGCATAGAAAATTTCCTTAACAGGGTAACATTCCTACGTGAACACTGCTTTCTCAAATAGGTATGGTTATGGGAATTATATGCCAGAGACATACCAACAGTTGGAATATATCACTTGGGTCAAGCCCAGGGTAAGAGGCTTGAATATTAATGGACCAATCAAGCATTCAATACTAATTGCCAAAGAAGACACATTAAAAAAATCCGTGAAATCCTGAGATTAATTTTTATCATGAGTGAGTAAAATCAAGAATTGAAGCCGGGAAATCTATCCTCACTTTTCAATTCCAAAAACCATCCATTTATGGGTGTTGAAACAGAGTGGGAAAAAATGTACATCATTTCAGTTTGTACACACCCAAACACAACATTTGCATCCACAAATGGACAGGTAACAGAAACATCTGATCACAAACACAAATCAGATCACATAACTATCTATCTATCTATCTATCTATAAAATGGCAAAGTTAGGATTAGATAAATCTGGAAGAGACCAATCAATAAGTAACATGGTCTCCTACACTGTCACAGATTTTCTCATGAATTTACAGGTTCTTTAATATCATCTACTTTTCAGATGCCAGAAAATTATGACTCCATAAGTAAACAAATTAGTGTAAGGGAAGAGAATTAGTAATCCCATTGGGTCACATTAAGTGTTCTACTAACCAATGAAGTAAGGAAATAGGGTTGGGAACCTGGCTCAGTGGTAGAGCACTTGCCTTGCATGAATGAGGCCTTGGGTTCGATTCTTCAGCAACATATAAGCAAAAAACAGCCAGATGTGGTGCTGTGGCTCAAGTGGTAGAGCGCTAAACTTGAGCTGAAGACCTTAGGGACAGCGCCCAGGCCCAGAGTTCAGGCCCCACGACGGGACCTCCCCCCCCAAAAAAAAAATGTGAAGTAAGGAAATATCACTGCTCCATCAAACATTATTCTCTGAAATTCAGAGAGAAAATACATGATATTATGAATAGGGGCTGAATAAAATCTAACTGGCTCTTATGTGGAAGGACAAAAAAAAATCAGAGATTTTGGAAATACCAATGAGTATGGGGCATTGTTGATGAATATTGCATTACATTCCTGACTTTGATTTTTTTTCTTGTTAGTCATTGGACTTGAACCTTGGGCTTGGGCATGGTCCTGGAGCTCTTCAGAGCTCTAATGCTCTACCACATGAACTAGAGAGCCACTTCCAGTTTTGAGATGGTTAATTGGTGATGAGAGTGTGACAAGTATTACTGAGTTCTGAGAATCAGATCTCAGACGCCTACAGTCCCTAAGCAACCTGTATCAGGCTTTTTTTCTCTATTATTCAGAGTGCGCATCAGCTTGTCTGTTCCCAACATTCAGGCACACTGCTGCTCTATGAGTAACCATAGTTTTCCTTAAGGATAATGCTTTCGTTAGTCCTTGATTTTGAGGGGATTAATTCCAGAAATGAATCTGAAAAAATCCTTCACTTCATTCATCTATGATTAGATCCTTATTTTTCAAACACGTGAGATGCTAGAATTAACATTACCACCTGGCCTGGCTCAAGTGTGGTTTTCTACCCCCAAAAATTTTTCCCATAATATATTCATTTACCTTTGCATGACAAAGGATGAGAAACGCCCTAACTCAAAGAATAAAAGTATTCTGTTGATCAAATTCTAAATTGATCTGTTCAGTTAGTAAATAGGATTAGTTTTAGTCCTTGCTATAATCTTCATGAATTAGTAAATTGTCATCAGATGCATAAATAGAATTTATCTATTCTATTACTCCTCCTCAACAATTTCTTCACTATATAAACTGCCAATTCATCCTTCACACAATATTGCAATATGTTTGACATACAGCAGACATTTAAATACAAATAGTTAGTATACTTAATACCTTTTCACAGGAAGAATATATGAGGCCTGACCATGATGACAGGCTCACATAAATTACTTTGGTCTTATGTTGAATAAGCTTTTTTTAAATTTTTTTTCTATACTGATCAGAGGAGAAAATTCTTAACATTACCAATACATTTAGAATCTCTTGTTTCACTTATAAAAAGGAAGAGGTCTCATATTGGCACCCAAGACAAATTACATGATTCCAAATTAAATAAATTTTCATGAAGAATTCCAGGAAGAAACAATTACTGTTCACTTCACTTTTTCTTTTATTTGCCTTCTTACCATGTCAGAGAGACTTAATGTTTTCAAATTCCATAAAATCTATTTTCTGACAAGTACATTCTAGCAATTAAAATTCTTTTAAAAATCCCATAAATACTCACTAATAGATAGCATATCTTTTGTAGTTACACATTTAATTTTGAATTTCCAATCTCTACCAGATCCAATGTTTATAGATACTCTATACAGGAATGTAAAATTTGAAATCTATGTGTATTGGCTGCTAAAAAAACTCTAAATACATTTTACTATATGTATATTTGCAAAGTTTAATTTGTAAATCATCTCAAGAATCTCCTCAAATAGCTTATAATAATTCGTGGAGAAAATTTAAATCAGTCATTCCTATATTATTCATTAATGAATTTCAGAAGGTATACATGGTAACAAACCCATAAGTCAGTACATTTATCAATTACCAATGGAAGATAGTGCCATTTACACTATCAGAATTGATGTGAAGAGATGAATCCTGATGTCATGAAAATGGTTATAAAAAGATTGACCCAACATAATACTGTTATCTATGGCTTCCCTGATTTAAATTGATTATAAGAGAATGAGAACATTCAGATAAGGTAATTCTGATTTGAAGTAATTTGGGTGTTTGTGTTTCTTATCGGTCCTAGGGAAACTATACTTCACTTTTGCCACCAATCATAGGTTCACCAGTTCAGAAAGCAATCGAAAACTTCGTTTTTAGTGAGCAAAATATATGGGTATATAGAACAGAAAGTTTGGTATTCATTTAACTATTTCTTTACTGTGAATTTTAAGAGACAATAGTACATCATAAGGAAAGCATTTTCTTTACCTGTTGTTGTTGGATCATTTGATTGTGCCCCAAACAAAACTTTGGCTAGGATCTTCCAAGGATTCTGCCAAAGGAAAAGTTACATTCTTGATTGAGGTGCTAGATTAGATTAGCTCAAACTTATACATTGATAAAGAAAAACAACAAGGCTTTTTTTTTTTTTTTTTTTTTTTTTTGGGTCCGGTCATAGGGCCTGAACTCTGGGCCTGGGCACTATCCTTCAGCTCTTCAGCTCAAGGCTAGCACTCTACCACTTGAGCCACAGCGCCACTTCCGGCTTTTTCTGCTTATGTGGTGCTGAGGAATTGAACCCAGGGCCTCAGGCATGCAAGGCAAGCGCTCTACCACTGAGCTATCTTCCCAGCCCCCCCCCTTTTTTTTTGATAAAGGAAAACAACAAGTTTGAAGTACTCGAGAGCTTTCCAAGAAACTTTTAGCTGGATAATAAAGATTGAAAAGTATGAGTTCTTAGCCATGTGCAAAATCATATCATTTAAATGCTTGATGTGGTTTTTAATCAGTTAATACTGCATATTTTCATATATTGATATTAGCATACAACACAATCCAAGTTGAACAAAGAATTTTTAACTTCACTCCTAAAGGAAGAAATCATACAACGGCACACGGTAAGTTGAGATTCAATAATGGAAAATGCAGAAAATTCAACCAGTTTTTACCTTTATCCCAGTCTTCCTCAGAGAAAACATATGGCCATGTACATTCAGAACTCTTGTATTGTTTCTTGTTCCATATGATGTTATCTACAAACAAAGAAAAAACTAGTATCACAGTAGGATACAGGTGCAAATGGCCTTCATTGATCTGGATTGTGTTTTAGTTATCAAGCTTACCTACATCATCTTCAAGAGAAGTTTTGTGCTTACAAGTTGCAATATGTTCACTGAGTTGATCTCGTGGAACCAGGTGGCGAGCATTAAAGGGTCAAGTAGTCAATTTGGCAGCAATATCAGGATGATTCTGTATAACAAAAGTTTAAATATGATGAAACATTTTCAAATTTTCTCTTTTTAGATTACTTTGGGCAGTATATCTACCATGGACCTGACACTAAGTATAGGTTCTGTGCTATTACATCCTCTTTTTTTTTTTTTTTTTTTTTTTTGTCTTTTCTTTTTTGGTACTGTGGATCGAACCCAGGACGTTGCACTTGCTAGGCAAGTGCTTTGCCACTGAGCTATATCCCAGCCCTACATCCTCTTTTTTAATACATATTTTTATTGAAAAGATACTGTACAGAGGGATTACAATTATGTGACTAAGGTAATGAGAACATTTATTATAGAGCATTGGTACTCCCTCCACTGTTTTTCCCTTATGATCTCTTCCCTCCCCATCTCTCCAAGTCATCTCTTCTACTACTCCCGCCCACACAAAGTTGTAAAGTTCTTTTTCAACATAATATCTTGTAGATTTCATTCTTACATTGGGTCAACCTGTATCCCAAAGCAGTACGGAATTTCCTCAAAAGATTCCACATAGAGTTCCTCTGTGACACAAATATCCCACTTTTATGCTTTTTCCAAATGATCACATAGAAGATCATAGTAAAGTTAGCACCATTATTTGTCATAGCTAAGATATGGAACCAACCCCGAAGTCCCTCAGTAGATGAATGGATTAGGAAACATGGTAAATATATTCAAGGTGGAATTCTATGCCTCCATCAGAAAGAATGATTTTGCTCAATTTGATGGAAATGGAAAGATTTAGAAAAAATTATATTAATTGAAGTAAACCAGGCCCAAAGAAACATAGTTCCAGTGTTTCCCTTATTTGAAATAACAAGTGTATATTTAAGACAAGCAGAAATTTTCAAAAGCGATGTATATAGGATCATAAAAAATGAATTTTACTGTTAATGAGGGGGTTAAGGCAGAGGTCGATTGTAGTTAAGGAGGTGGGAATGAGGGGATGGTAGAGGAAAAATAAAAGAGGAGGGAAATTGCTCAATGACTCCATCAGAAAGAATGACATTGCCCCATTTGTTAGGAAATGGAAAGACTTGGAAAAAATTATATTAAGTGAAGTAAGCTAGGCCCAAAGAAATATAGATCCCATGGTTTCTTTTATTCCAATAACTAGTATATATCTGAGACAAGCACAAAAGCTCAGATAAGATGATGTTAAGAGCAAAGAACCCCTACATAAAGACAGAAGTTTTTTTGTTTTCTTGCTATTGTTTCTAATGTATCTATAAGTTTCCCCATTGTCAACGTCTAAGGTGTTGGGGTCCCTGGGTAAGGGTCACGAAATCAGGACACAGGGGATGCATAGTACAAACAGCAATTGCAACTGCAGGCTGCTCTTTATTGTTAGTGGGTATTTAAAGGAAAGCAAGCATGATTCTTTGCCAAGATTTAGTCAGGAGACATTCACACAAAAAATTTCAACAGATACATTTTTACTTAACCTATGAGACAATGTCTTTGTATATTATTATCTAAGCTCTTTTGGAGCAAGCTCAAAGGACTTACCCAATCTCAGGAAAATGCTTGACTAGCTGTTCATCTATGCTAAAGCAAACAGAAGAACTACTTCCTCAGCTCCCAGGGGTCTGTGACATGTGTTTTGAGATAGGAAGAAAGAACAGGTTCCCTCTCTAGCCCAGCATTCCAAGAGCTTTCGACATACACGAACACAGTCCTCAGATAATCCTGAGCCTGCATCATTCTGAACTCCTGAACCTGCATCATTCTGAACTTCAACATAGACTCTGAGTCTTCACACCCCATGATTTTTATTTATTCATTTTTTGAATGTCCCTTCCCCATGGTATAACTCCTGTATGTAGGAAGTCCTGAGGAAGATGGTGGAAGAGAAGCTGGAGGATAAACAAGCTCTCGCATAGAATGCAGTTTTAGTGTTCCAGTGAACAGCCCTAGGCTGGAGAAACACACCAAGTGTGCCATTACAGTACAGAGAATTTGACAAGAGAGGGAAAACCCAGCCAGGAGACAGATCTGAGCCTTACAGGTAGCTGCAGCTTCAGTGGCTGCAGTGGAGGAGGTAGCTTCGGCCACCATACTAACAGAGATAGTCTGGGATATAGGCATCAGATGTTGTGGACCAGTGGATTCTACGCACCACCAGTAAGAACTAAAAAGGAGCAGAAATCTTCATCCTGAGAATCACAGACCAGAGACGGCCCAGAAACCAAGAGTGTGGCAGCAGTACAACCATGACATCTGTACCCCTCATGGAGCACCTGTGAAAAGGTTACCCCTCACCTAATCAGAGATCATCAAATTTGATACTGACAAAGGCCCTACAAAGCATCTAGCTCCAACTCAGGCCTTGGAAGAATAAAAAAAAAAAAAAACAGTTAGAATTTCTGAAGAACCTGAACTGACCTGCCAGGCTCAGATCCACCCAGGGAAAATCACTTTGCCCAGGCAGAGGGAGCTTCGTCCCTGGAGGCTTGCCTTGCTTCATTGGGTAAACAGAGCCAGAGCCTGCCCCTGCCCACAGCAGCTTAGACAAACAAATGAAACTCAGTAAACATCAACCCTGAGATAACTCCAAGCTGGGCTCCTTGAGATTTTCAGGAGATAGTCTCTCAGGGGAAAGCTACTGATTGCTGATAAGTCTCACCCCTACCCAAACCCTTGCCTAATCATATCAACTCCAAGCTGGAGGAAACATCCATTTCCCTCTTTTGTGATACTCAAAGCAGATCTCCCTCTCACTGAACTAGCCTGGGGGAGGGAAGATCACACAATCCTGAGCAATGCAGAGCATTTTTTTGCCTGATCAAACTGACAAGAAACCAATCAAACAACAGGAAAAGCAAACACCACAAGCAGACAAGAAACTCCAACAAGAGCCTTCATCCAGACAAACAGGAGATACAAGATTTCCCCCCTCCAAAAAAAAAAATCACAAAAATTTTTTGTCTACTTTGTTTTATTTTTATTTTCTTTAAAAATATTTTCTATTACTTTTAAATCTCATAATTTTTATTTAGGTGTATATGTAGTGTGCTATTTTTTGTAAACTCCTTTGACCTTTTGGTCCTTTTTTTGTTTTATTTTTCTACTTTTTTTTTGGTTTTCCTCTTTTCTCCATGACTTAATTGCTGTTCTGCTTATCCCCAGATATATACCCCTAATCGTTTATAAGATCTAATCCCCCATTGTGTACATACTTAATCCAGGAAAATATTACTCACATCACAACTCTTAAGTTTAATTTTTAAGTTGTATTACCTCTTTGTACATATGTAACTTTCAATTATTCCAATTTTAAGAATTGTTATTTTTTAATTTTTCAGGTTCCTTTTTATTTCTTGCTTCCTCTCATTCTATATTTTTCCTCTATCAATATCATTTCCTTATACTTACATAATTTGAACTGTTTCATTTCTTAGATTTATATTTTTGTTTTTCCATTTTTCTTGCTTTTTTATATCCCTCTTATCATTCTGTCAAATCTATTTCCCTGCTGAGATTAGGGCTTCTTAATTTCACTCTCCTTTTAACTCTTTCCATACATCTAATCCTATTTTTCCCCACAATTCTCCCTAAAACTAATAATTTCTGGTTTGCTAAATCCCTTTCTGTTCTTCTTAGTTCTTTAATCCATGGTTGTTTGATGTTGAATAGATTGTATCTCTTGAACTAGATTGTATCTACAGCCATTTTGATTATGCAACTACAGGACTTTGGTTGTTGCTTTCCTTAAGACTGCTCTAAAACAAAATTGTTGTTGTTTTCATATAAAAAGGGCAGAAAAAGCAGGAAAAACAAGAAAAATGGCAAGTCTGGGTATCTCAACTCCCACACATGATAAGCAGGTGACAAACTTTTAATGAATAATTCAGAGGAGAGATCCCAAAAAGCTCTAAAAACAATACATGTAAATGTGGTGAATGAAAAGATCAAAAACCTGCAAAGGACTCGGTAAGATAAGGACCAATAGGAGGAAAACCAGAGATTAATACAGGAATCTCCACAGTGTTAGAAAGCCATTCAGAGTTTAAAACAAGAATTGCATGAGCAGGCTGAGAACAGTCAAAGAGAAAGGCATTGTGTGAGAACATCAAAGAGAAAGACAGGAATTGTGTGAGCAGGCTGAGAACACACAAAGAGAAACACAGGAAGTGTGAGCTTGAGGAAGCTAATCAAAGACAAATACAGGAATTTGATGAGCAAGATTAGAATAGATGATCAATAGCAGTATTCATGAAATTCATAAAAAGAAAGCTGACGGAATCCAGGGAGACCACAAAGGGATTGCTGAATGGAGGCCATCAGAAGGAAAGGGAGTACAAGGAAACCATAACCAATCAACTAAGTCATTTGAGAATAAACACTGTACACAAAATTAAGGAAGTAAAGAAGTTCATATAAGATAAAAAATTAAACTACAACAGAGAATTGGAAGCCATTAAAGTCGATAAATTCGAAGAAAAGATGATTAAAACAGAATGCAAAAACTTCCAGTAGGTTAGAGCATGCAGAAGAATGAATCTCAGGGATTGAAGACAGCCTAGATAACAGAGAGAGAAACGCACAACTAACCTAGACAAACCCAAGAAACATGATAGATCTTTTCCATGTTTGGAAGTCACCTTCAGAAGGCTTAATCCGAGGATAATGGGAGTAGAGGAATACCGAGAGACAGAAGTTAATGGTCTAGGGAATTTATTTAATAGGAACCTAGAAGAGAATTTATATAACATGCAAAATGATAGGCCTATTTAGATACAAGAAGCTGTTAGAGTCCCAAATAGAAAAGACCAGAACAGAATATTCCACTGACAAATTATAATCCATACAGGAGCAATTCAGACCAAGGAAAAGATCCTTTAATTTATCAAGTAGAAAATATCAATCACCTATATAGGAACCCAATTAGCATAACCTCAGATTTCACAGCAGAGACAATTAAAGCAAGAAGATACTGGAATGATGTGTGCCATGCCCTAAAATTAAACAACTATCAACCAAGAATACTGTAAACATTTCTTCATAACCAAAGGTCAAATAAAAACCTTCCATAGCAAAGACAAACTGAACCAATAAATCTCAACCAAACCAGCCAAACAAAACATACTTAAAGATGTCCTACACATAGAAAACCAACAAGACCAAAATTAAGTCTAAAGAATGTGCACCCATACTCAGAATCTAAGAACCATAGGAAGAAGCCAGTTGTCACAGCCCCCAACAAGTTGGATAACATGGCAGGAACTACCAAACACCTTTCATTCCTAACTCTCAATATCAATGGACTTAACTCTCCAATTAAGGGACAGACTAACTAGTTGGATTAAAAAGCAAGAATCTTCTATCTGCTGCCTTCAGGAGTCACACCTTCCCATAAAAACAACATATTTTGAAAGTAAAAGGCTGGAATAAAATCTACCAAGCAAAGCACCCCCATAAACAGGCAGAAATTTCACTACTTACATCAGGTAAAATAGCCTTCAAATTAAAATTACTGAGAAGAGGTAAAGAAGGTTGCTACATACGAATTAAAGGATCTCTCCTTCAGGAAGATATTAAAATTCTAAATATTAGCCTAAAAACAGAGCACCCAAATTTATCCAAGAAAGACTACTTTCCCTCAAGTCTCATATAAACCCAAAGACATTAATTCCTAGGGACTGTAACACACAATTATCCCCACTAGATAAATCAACTTAGCAATAACTCAACAGGGAAACTGCCGATCTAAAGAAATACATAGATCAACTAGATTTAAAAGACATCTACTTAATATTTCAACCAGCAACACCAGAATCCATGTTTTTCTCAAGCACATGGGGCATTTTCAAATATAGACCACATTTTAGGTAACAGGCAACCTTGTCCAAATTCAGAAACATTGAAATTATGCCCTGCATTCTCTCAAACCACAAGGGAATAAATTAGACCTCAATACCAAAAGCCACCAAAGAAAGTCCTGTAAGACATCAATGCTGAACAACACACTGTTGAATGACCAGTGGGTCACTACAGAAATTAGAAAGGAAATTCAAATATTCATGTATTCAACAAAACCTAATGTACAAATTACCAGCTCCACTGGGATACAGCAAAGACAGTACTCAGAGGCAAGTTTATAGCTCTGTTTGTATATCAACAAATTGGGGAGATGTGAAACCAACAATTTAATG
Organism: Dipodomys spectabilis; assembly: GCF_019054845.1. Classification (NCBI taxonomy): domain Eukaryota; kingdom Metazoa; phylum Chordata; class Mammalia; order Rodentia; family Heteromyidae; genus Dipodomys; species Dipodomys spectabilis. Next base: position 3,996,323 of record NW_024870841.1, on the reverse strand, counting down.
AGACATCTGAACCTCCTTGCAAAAGAGTAGCAAGATAAACCCCAATCCAGTAGATGGAAAGAAATAATTGAAATTAAATCAGAATTAAATAAATTATAACCAAAAAAGTATACATACATTTATAGAATCAACAAAACAAATAGTTGGTTCTTTTGAAAAAAATTAACAAAATTGACAGAACCTTTGCAAATCTTATCAGAAAAAGAAGAGAACTCAGCCAAATACATAAACTCAGAGATGAGAATGGAAACATCACAACAGAAGCAACCAAGATTCAGAACATTATAAGGGAATATTTCTGAAACCTTTATGCTAATAAGTTTGAGATTTTGTCAGAAATAAACCTATTCCTAATAAACATCGACATACCCAAACTAAACCAAGATGAATTAAACCATCTTAACAGGCACATATCAAGCATTGAAATAGAAACAGCAATAAGAGACCTCCCATCCAAGAAAATCCCAGGACTGAATGGATTTCCAGAGGAATTCTAAAAGGCCTTCAAAGGACTACTCACACCAATACCCCTCTAATTTTTCAATGAATATGAAGAGACAGTATTCTACCACTCTTTCTATAAAGCCATCATAAGTCTTATCCCAAAACCAGGAAGGAACTCATCAAAGAAAGAAAACTATGTCCCATGTTTTTGATGAACATCGATGCAAAATTTCTCAACAAAATTTTGCTCAATCAACTTCAACAATTCATTTAAAAAGTTATACACCACTCTTAATCAGGATTCATTTCAGGGAAGCATAGCTGGTTCCATATACGCAAATCAATTAATATAATTCATCACATCAACAAGACCAATAATTAGAATCACATGGTTATCTAAATCGATCCAGAAATAGCATTTGACAAGATCCAAACCCCTTTATGTTGAAGGCTCTGGAAAAATTAGGAATCCATGGAACCTTCCTCAAAACAATAAAGGCTCATTTTTGTACTGAATGGTGAAAAATTGAAGTCATTTCCTCTAAACTCAGGAAGGAGCCAAGGATGCCCACTTTCTCCACTTTTCTTCAATTTAATACTAGATTGCAGAGCTACAGCAATAAGACAAGATGCAAATATAAAGGGGATTCAAATAGTATAAAATGAAGTAAAACTCTCCCTCTTTGCAGAGGACATTATCTTATTTTTAAAAAATCCTATGGATTCCACTCCCAAATTACTCACGCTGATTCAAAACTTTGGCAGCGTAGCAGGTTATAAAATTAACCTTCAAAATATCAATGAGTTTTCTGTATGCCAACAATGAGAAGAGAGCATTTGAAATAAGGAAAGCAATTCCATTAGTAATAGCCCCCCCAAAATAAATATCTAGGAATTAACCAAAGAAGTGAAGGAACTCTATGATGAAAACTTTCAAACTCTGAAAAAGAAAATCAAAACAGGACTTAGAATGTGGAAAAACCTCCCATGTTCATGGGTTGGAAGGATCAACATCGTGGAAATGGCAATTCTTCCCAAAGCTATCTGCAAATTCAATGTGATAGCTATCAATATTCCAACCCCATTCTTCAAGGAAATAGGAGAAAAAAATCCAAAATTTTATACAGAACAATAAAAGACCCTGAATAGCACAAACAAGTCTTACAGATTGAACAATGCTTGAGGAATACCAATACCAAATTTGAAACTCTACTAAAAAGACATAGTAATCAAAACAGCTTGAAACTGCCACAAGAAGAGAACTCAGGACAAATTGAATAGAATTTAAAACCCAAAAATCAACCCACAGACCTATAGCCACATAATATTTGACAAGGGATCTAAATAAACTATAATGAAAGGATAACCTTTTCAGTAAATGTTTCTGGAAAAAATTGGTTAATCACCTGTAGAAAACTACAGCTAGATCTTAAATATCACACTGCACCAAAATCAAATCCAAATGGATTAAAGACCTTGGAGTAAAAACAGACACTGAAAATGTACAGGTTGTAACAGGAGAAACCTTTGTTCTCCTTGGCCCAGACAGAAATTTTCTTATTAGAGACTCAGAAATACAACAAATCAAAGAAAATTTGGAAAATGGGATTGCATGAAGCTGCAGTGCTTCTGCAAGGCAAAGAACATACCTGACAAGATCAATTAGAAAGCCCAAACATTGGTAAAAGATCTTCACTAGCCATACAATGGATAAGGGTCTCATATATAAAATATACTTGAAATTTTAAAAATTAATTCTTCTCTGACAGCTTTAAGGATCTTTTCCTTGTTCTGAGTTGATCCTGTGTGGATTATAATGTGGCGGTGGGATGTCCTATTCTGGTCTGGTCTATTTGGGGTTCTAAAGGCTTCTTGTATCTGGACAGTCCTATCTTTTTGCATGTTTGGGAAGTTCTCTGCTAGGATCCTGTTAAACAAATTTCCTAGACCATTTACTTCTGTTTCTAGGTGCTCCTCTACACCCATTATCCTTAGATTAGGCCTTCTGATGGTGTCTTCCAGGTGTTGGATAGATCTATCATATTTCTTGGACTTGTCTTGGATGGTTGTATGTACTTTCTCTATAATATCTAGGCTGTCTTCAATCCCTGAGATTCAATCTTCTGCATGGTCTAACCTGCTGTCAAGACTCTCTACTTTGTTTTTTATCTCTTTTCCTTCTAGTTGGTCAGCTTTGATGGCTTCAAGTTCTTTGTTGAAGCTCTGTTTTAGGTCTTGTATGAATTTCTTTACTTCCTTAATTTGGTGTTCAGTGTTTGTCCTCAAATCGCTTAGTTGATTGGTTATGGTTTCTTTGGGCTCCCATTCCTTCTGTTGGGTTCCATTCAGCTTTCCCTTTGTGGTCTCCCTGACTTCCTTCAGCTCTTTGTTAATGGATTCCATGAATGCCTTTAGTGATCTTTGTGTGTTCTCTACCTGGTCTCTCAATTCCTGTATTACTCTTTGATTAGCTTCCTCCCGTTCGTGGGATTCCTGCAGATCTCTTTGAGTGTTCTCAGCCTGCTCACGCCATTCCTCCCTTTCTCTTTGAGTATTCTCAAGTTGTTCACGCAAATCCTGTATCAGTTTTTGAGTAGCTTCCTCACGCTTATGATATTCCTGTATAAACTTCTGGGATGCCTCCTCTCTCTCCCTATCACGCTCATACAGAGTCCTTTGTACGTTGTCAAACTTTTCATTTATCATGTTTGCCAGCAGTGTTTGTAGAGCTGTTTGGGAACTCTCCTCTGGATTATTCATTATCTCTTCTAACCCCTGATTATCAAGATTGGGAATTGAGATACCCGAATTTGCCATTTTTCTTGTGTTTTTCCGGCTTACTCTGCCCATTTGAGATGAAGATAGCACCAGTTTTGTGCTAGAACACTATCTTAAGGCAACCATCAACCAAAGTTTGCATTTGTACAGTCAATAGTCTACAGATACAATCTAGTTCAACAGATACATCTATTCGACATCAAACAAAGATATGTTAAAGGGCTTCGAACCGCAGAGAAGAATTTGGAAAACCAGAAATTATTAGGGTTAGAGAGAGATGTGGGTAAAAAATAGGAATAGATTGGTGTGGGGAGGCACAGGGAGAGTTAACTATGTCCTAATCACAATGCAGGAAATAGGTTGGGTAGGATGCAAGTAGAAAGAGAGAGAAAAAGAAGAAAGGGAAAGTGGAATGAAAAGAGACCAGAAAAAAAATAGAAACATAAAAATTAATGTTATTTTAGAGATTAAAAGACCACCTATTTATAGAGGAATATGAATATGTTGAGAGAAAGGGAGGGACATAGGGGAGATGTGAAAAACTTTAAAAAAATGTTTAAAATATTATATAGGTATAAAGAGGTAGTACTGCTATTAATGAATTTAAGTCTCAGAGGGTTTGAATTGAGTAATAAGTTTGTGGATTAAGTGTGTAGACAATGGGGGATAGGGTCTACTGGTTAACTACGGGTTTATCTGAGGATGTGCAGGGCAAGAGTTAAGTCACATAAAGAAGAACAAAGAGGAAAAGATGGAAAGGATAGGAAAGTGAGAAGAAAAGATCAGAAGTTCAGTAGAGCTAGACAAAAAACAAAAAGATAATTAAGAATGAAAGAAAAAGAGAAAGAAGATAAGAAAAGAAAGGAAAACACACATTCACGTATTCCTACAATAAAAATTATAAGAGGAGAAAGAAAAAAAAAAGTAAATGGAAAACAATTATTTTTTCAGAAGAGGCAAAAATTAAAGATTAATAAAAGTTTTAGAAAAGCAAAAAAAATTTTTTTATATATATATAAGGTAACAAAAAATGAAAAAAAAACAAAACAAAAAAAAGAAAAGAAGAAGAAGAAAAAAAAAAGTTCTTTGATTTTTTTTTGGGGGGGAGGGGTGGGAAGAGTCCTGTATCTCCCTTTTGTCTGTAACCAGAGTCTGGTTGGAGTCTCTGGTCAGCTTGAGGTCCTGTGGCTTGATTGGTTTCTTAAGTCAGTTTGTTGGAACAGGCAGAAAAATGCTCTGCTTTACCCAAGATTTTGAGATCCCCCTCCCAGGTTAGTTTACTGGGAGGGTGATGTGCTTTGAGAATCACAAAAGAGGGGGATGAAGTGATGAGGCTAGGTTCTGAGTAGAGTTGAGGCCTTTCAACAAACAGTAGCTTTTCCCTGGGGCTATTTTGTGAAAAAAACTCACAGCACCCAGCCTGGAGCCATTCTCAGGGTTTCTGTTTTTCAATTGATTGTGGTGGCTGCTAGAGGGAGGGGCAGCCTCTGGCTCTGGTTACCCGGTGAGGAGAGCCACTCCAATGGCTGCCGCCTGAGCTGGGTGACTTTTCCCTGGATGGAACTGAGTCTGTGAGGTCACTTCGCCGTTAAGTTCTTGTGACCTGCTAAATGACTCGTTTTATTCCAAGGCCTGAGCTGGAGCTAGCCGCTCCTCCGAGCTTTGTCGGTATCCAAGATGGAGATCACCGGTGCTGGGGGGGGAGGGGTCGCCTTCCCTCCTCTGCTCCCAGAGAAGGAGTGAGGAAGTCGGGCTTCTACTCACGCTGAGTCTTGGATCCTGGGTCGTCTCTGGTCTGCAAAGTGCAGGATGAAGGGAATCGCTCGTCTGCTGGGTCTGGATCCTTTGTCCCAGACTGTGTCTCAGGTATGCCCCCGGGGCGGTGGTCACTGCTGCGACCCTGCCGCCGCCGCAGAGGCTGCTGGCAGGCGCTCAGATGTGTCTCCTTGGCTTCCCCTCTCTTGACTAACTCTCTGTCCTGTGATGGCACGCTTGGTGTGATTCTCCGGCTTGGGACTGTTCACTGGAACTCTGAAAGTGTTTTCTATGCAAGAGCTTGTTCAGATTCCAGCTTCTCCTCCGCCATCTTCCCGGAACTCCCCATCTTCCCGGAATAACAATGAGAAGTACAAAATGTCATGTCAAAACCAGCTTTACAATGTCAGTGGGGGGGAGGGAGGATATGATTGGGTGGGGGGGAGGGGGGAGGCTGGGAAGGGAGGTGAAGGGTAAACAAAGGAGGAGGCTGCAATGCTTGGTAAGAAATGTATGCATTATCCTGCCCATGTAATTGTAACCCCTCTGTACAGTATGTTCTCAAATAAAATAAAATTAAATTAAAAAAAAATTAATTCCTCAACAACAATCCTCAAAGAAACAACTGCCCAATAAATAATTGGGCTAAAGCCAGAAAGAAAAACTTCTCTGTAGGGGAAATCATAATGGCAAATAGACACATGAAGATATGCTCAACCTCTCTAGCTATAAAAGAAATGAAAATCAAAGCAACATTGAGATTCCCCCTCACCCATTACAATGGCTATAATCAAGAACACTAACAACAACTGATGCTTGAGGGGATGTGGCCAGAAGAGAATTCTATTGCTTTCTTGGTGCAAGTGTAATGTTGTTCAACCATCTTGGAAACTAGTATGGAGTTTCCTTTAAAGACTCCACACAGAGCCACCCTATGACCCAGCAATCCCACTTTTGGCATTTACCCACATGATCACAAAAAGACCATAGTAAAATTAAAAGTACAACTATGTTTATTGCAGCATTATTTACCATAACTAAGATATGGAACCAGCCCAGATGCCCCTCAATAGGTGAATGGATCAAGAAAATGTGGTGTATATACACAATGGAATTCTGTGCCTCCATCAGAAAGAATTATATCGCTCCATTTGTTAGGGAATGGAAAAACTTGGAAAAAATTATATGAAGGGAAGTAAGCCAGGCCCAATGTTTCCTTTATTCGCAACAACTAGTATATATGTGGCACAAGCAGGAAAGGTCAAATAAGATGATGTTAAGCGAAATGAACCCAAGACAGGGACACAGGGTGTTTTTTTTTTTTTCTTCCTTGCTATTTTTTTCTAACGTATTTTTAAGGGAGTATGTGATTTTTTTTTTTGTATGTCCATGCCCCATGGTATAACCCCTGTTTTCATTGTATTTGATGCTTTTATAATTTGGGAAGGGGAAGAGAAATAACAAAATACTTAACTTAGGATACAGATTGACCCATTGCAACCATTTTATGTACAAGACTGAAATAACCAACTTTATAATCTAGGCAGGGCTAAGGATGGGGGTGAAGGTGTGTAGTTGAAGAGTTGGGAGGGACGGGATAGTAGGGGAAAAACAAAGGAGGAGGCAATAATTTTAGATAAGAATTGTACTCATTAATTGTAACCCCTGTATACAGTATTTTCACAATAAAAAATTTATTTAAAAAATACGCTATGTCAAAAATGAACTTTATAATTTAAGCAGGGGGAGGGGGAATGTAGTTCTGGAGACCGGGGAAGGGAGAGCAGGGGAAAGTTAAAGGAGGAGGTAAAAATGTTTTTAAAAAAATACTCATTGTTTTCCTCCTGTAACTGTAACTACTCTGTACAGTATTTTCACAATAAAAAAGTTATTTTTAAAAAGATGTTAAATGAAATAAACACAAAGATAGGGATTCGAGTGGTTTTTTCTTTATTGCTATATTTTTTAAACTATTTGTAATAAATTATGTGATTTCTTTTTTCCTTTGGTTTGTTACTCCCCCATGGTATAAGCCCTGTTTTAAATGTATTTAATTCTAGTGCAATGCATTGTGTATATACATTTACGTAATTTGGGTGAAGAAGAGAAAAAACAAGGGCATCCTTTAGCACAGGGCTAGACTTCTACAACTTCAGCCATAGCACTTCTTCTATTCTCATTTGATAGTGGAGATAAGAAGGTTTATGATGCTCCTGCCAGTATTGGCATTAAAAAAATGATACAGTGATCTCAAACCCTTCTCTTTAATGAGGAAACAGTGCCAGTATCCATCAATTGTATATGGACCTGTAGAAACATACATATATGCTCAATTTGGCTTATGTTTACTCAAATATGTATTATTTATACACAATTGACCAATGCATCGATAGGGTGATTGAAAACATATTTGAAAATATCCAAAACCGAGGGTCATCTCATATGTCTTTTTTACAAAAAAAATAGCAGAAACTATTCCTCTCCTAAAGCTTTGGAACTTATTGTAGCAGTGTCACATGAAGAAAAATAGTAATTTTCTACCCATAGTACAGTGAATCTTCAAATATTGTGATGTTTTTGATGAAAATAAGAGCGATTTTGTAATAAATACTCCCTTTATAGAAAAGAGATAATGCATCTCCCATGTTATGTTTATAACCGTGGCATGAAAAGTAAAGTACCCAAAATGAATTCTAGGCCATATGGTAATAGAGTGGGTGTTTTAACAAAATAATTTAATATTTAAAAATACCATTGATTTACATTTTGGCCACTAGGCAATGGGGAGGAAAAGGGAACCATTTCTAACATTTGTGAAATATGGCACACACAGTTTGGCATAATTGCCCACACAAACATCTTTCCTTTGTTCTGCTTTGAATAGGGATCTAGAAACACGTGTCTATAAATAAAGTTGGACTACGCTTTTCTTACTTTCCATTACATGCTGCTGAGATATCAGAAGAAATACAAAAATCTCACTACGACATTTATGCCCACAGTCTCTCTCATATTTTCACATACATTTCCCACAATTTATTACAAAAACAATACTCAACTTTATCCATGAACTAAAGAAATTATGGAATATCAACATGTTCGAAAGAAATATTACCTCTTTACATTTCACAAAATGGTATGGGAACCTGCATGATCTGATTTTGTGATTTTTATCATAGGGACACTGCAATAACCTCTCAGGATCCACAGATTCCTCTGAAAGAGAACAAATACCTCGGGAAAATCAATATATTGGGGAACATGCAAGTTTTCAATGTTGTTTCCCATATTAACTCTACCTTAGCTCAGGAATCCCTATTTGGGGAATATAGATTCAAAATATGACAAAGGGTATTACTCTGGAATTGAAGTTATGATGTAATCTCAGTTCCTATTAGGTAGTTCTTAATTTTTATTATTAAATACATTTATTATAGTTAAAAATTATTGATTTGAGTCAAATTGAACTCAGATTTTGTTTTTATCTACTGAAAGCATACATACATTGAGTGCCCCTGATTTAAATGTTTTCTTACATTTCAATCTAGAATGTACCCATAATTTTCATTCTTTTCACTTTTCAGATTCAATCAAGACGAATCCTACTATCCTGTTCTCTCGGTTCCTGTCAATATACTTTCTGTGATTCCAAACAAGAAAAAACTGGCATGAACTAGACAATTTAAAGTAATTTCCCATAATAAATGCATAAACATGTTTATCATTTTTCCATTTTGACAGAGAGCTAAATATCAACAAGTCCTGCAGAAAAAAATTTCTCTCAGAGAAAACATGAAATACTTCAATACCCATGTCTTAAATGTGATTTCATTAGCGATATGAGAAAAAACTTGATAGAACCTATTCATCTCTAACATTTTTTGTTGCTAGACTGACTTGAATTGAAATATATTGATATCTGTCTACTTCAAAAATCATGGTCACTTATAGCAAGCTGTAGAAATGTATAACTTTTAACTCAAAATATTTCATATATTTCAGGCATTTTTCTTCTTCATACCAAAACAGAGGATGATGCATCCTGACAACTTTTATATGAATGTGGAAAACGTTTTCTAAATTATTGATATCTGAATTAACAAATTACAAATTCCATTTTACAAATATCTAATATCCATTGAAAATATGCACTTATCTGAAGGAGGATTTACTGTTCTCATAGATATAGCCTGATTCATAGTCAGATTATAAAATCAGTATGGAGTATTGATCAGGTAACTACTTCTTAGAGAAGATATATATTACAAAGCAAAGGAATCATTGAGAAATGTTAGAGTCAAAGTTTGAGAAGGGTGCTGTCGTTCAATAGGGAGTAAATTTCAGTAGTACAGTGTCTAGTGGCCATGAAGCAGAGCCAGAAGTCATTACACCTATGACTACTTTGACACACATAAAACTGACGGGAATAAAAGTACATTTTAAATCCCTAGAATGGAAATAGCTATTTTCTAATGGCTAAGGAAGTAATGAATTTTCATTATATTACCAATGAAATGATACTGCCTATTTGGAGAAAATTATAAGATCTACAACTCGTGTCAGCAAGAATTGTCCCAGTCACATACATGAGCTAAAAAGATGATTTCCATGTCTAAGAGGTAAAAGTATGAAAAGAGGGCAAGGAACTGTTACCTGTCTCCTTCAGTTAACTGTATTCACCAAAGAAGTCAGGATCTCTGCCTCCACGACAGACGATGTCCCACTAGTAGGTTTTAAACAGCAACAGCTACTCCTGTATAATGACTTCTCTGCATGGGGCCAACGTTATTGTGATGTATCTCATAAATCTCACTTCCGTTTTACCAACTGATGGAACTCAGCCATACTTCCGCATATGATAACGCAAGTCCTGACTTCCGGCCTGACCTCGGAAGATAAAGTCACATTTCTCTTTGGAATGCATTGGTGGACTCCAATTCAGTATAATAGAAATGTGGGAGTATTCAGTAGAACAATAATGTGAATGGATATGTCACACGTTTAATCTACACATCCTCTACTGCTTCTATATAAATTATTCTGCCTAGACATCTGTACACTTACTATGGTCTATATAGCCACAATAAATCATTCTTTACATAGTATTCTTTACTTGTTTAATTTCTTTATTCATCAATATGTTTATTAGGAGACAGTTTCACAAAAAGACCCTTCTAGAACTTAATCAACTTCTGCCAAAAATGTTCCTTAGCCTTCCTTGTAGATATGATTGGTATTTTTAATTCACATTTTTTATTAAAATTCATGTAATGTAAGATTAGTGTACTCTAGGATTTCTCAAAGCAAATAGTCAGAAATATTAAATGAAAACAGTAAGAGAGAGACAAGTTCACAGATAAATTTCTTCATTTATATACCATATATTTTTACTTATACAAATATAAATGTTATTAAATAGTATAAAATAAACATATAAAAGCTGTACAAAAATACTTTTGGATGTCTGGCTTTAGGAATGCCTTTGCATTTTTTAATCATCAATAATATAAACTACATGCATTTACTGCACTATAACTTTTGATTATAGAACTTGCAACTCAAGAATCTAGTGACAGGTTCATGTAGGACACATGACATTCAGTTAGATTTTAATAAAATATGAAGTTATTATGGCAAGTTTGGTAAGATGTATTGAAGTGTTTGTGATATATGAGGTGGTACATAACGTATGTCACATTTTTAGCATTATGTACATTTCATATCATTATTTTTTATGAATACCAAGTAATTTTTTAAAAATACGCCAAAGATTTTTGTTAAACCCTAAGGAAACTTTGAGAATTATGAATTCTCAGTGGAAAGGTTCTTCAATAAATAACTAGTGTATATGACCAAACTATTGTAAATTGAACTATTTGATGATATGTTAATGAGGACAGGATGTTATTGGTCTACAAGTTTGTCTGTTTCGAATAGCTGAACTGAAGCATTTCAGTATTTCTATAATATGGTTTAAGATAATTGAAACAAGGCCGGATTCACACCTGTAATCCTTGCTATTCAGGAGGCTGACATCTGGGGATCACGGTTCAAAGCCATCCTGGGCAGAAAAGACCGTGGGACTCTTATCTCCAATAAAGCACTAGAAAACCAGAAGTGGTGTTGTGGTTTAAGTGGTAGAGTATTCACCGTGAGCTTTAAGGTATTTATATTTGCAAGCATTTACTTCATTCCTTGCTGGATAAACTTCATTGAGGAGAAAAGTACTCTGTCCTCCGTTAGTCCTATTTCAGTGGCTGAAATATAATGCAGTTATTATTTTTTTGCTGGGAATATTTTAGCGCTGGGATATATATACTTCCCTAAGTCAAACAGACCATTGATACAATTGCCATGTCAAGTACCTTCTATGTGTTTATAAAAAGTATGATGATAGTTCTGGTGAGTTAGATGCTAAGAAGACACCAGCAGCACACTTCTATCAAAGCCTAGCACAATTCCAGTGAACGCTATAACGAAAATCATAGAAATGGAATCTTCCCTTCAGTCTTTGCGCCAGAAGGGAGCATTTCAATTGCGACACCTGGAGCGATGATGAAGGACCCGAAATCCTCAACGTGAAATGATTACACTAAGTATGGAACCAAACAGAGGAGACATTAGAAGTGACCAGTGAAAATGATATGTCTATTTGATGGAAGAGCTTCCTGTTGTCTTTGATGGGTCTTCTTATCTTTAGCAGATACATTAATGTGCACACAATTATTTTCATTCTTCCCGTTTATGTTACTACTTTTAATCTTAGAGCTAAACATTACTCAGATTCAGAATTTTTCTGAGTATCAGCTATTGTCTTTCTACAGGTTCTTTGTTATGTAGAGTTTTCTAGGTTTAATTGAAACGCCAAGACACTACTCTCTGAAGCATTTGTTTTGTATCATGGAATGATAGCACCAATCATTAAATTCTGTCCGAATATTCTATCAACTCAGGAAATTTATACTGTAGTCTTTGCTAGGATGCTCTTCCGGAATATTTCCTAGCAGTTCTTTCTTTTTTTGGGGTGCTGGGAGATATTCCGGTCATTGGGCCTGAACTCTGGGCCTGGGTGATGTCCTTTAGCTCTTCAGCTCAAGGCTAGTGCTCTACCACTTCAGCAACAGCACCACTTCCGTCTTTTTGTTTTTGCTTATGTGGTGCTGAAGAATCCAACCCAGGGCGTCATGCATGGAATCATCAGTGGTCCCATTATTTTAAAGGGATTAACCTAATCACATACCACACCTTGTAATACTATTTAAAATAAATTAGTTTTACCCTACACCATCCTACACTATTGCTCTCCTATCACCTAATTTGGATAACCACAAAGTGCTCTACCATCTGCACGGATGGTAAATATTGATGTCCACCAACACTAGAGTTCTCAAGATACAGATATGATAAAGCAATTTTATGGGAGTCAGTCTTTAGAATCTCCTACTATTGACATGTAGAATTGAACTATTCTCACAGACATGAATCATTTATATAGTTATGAAAAGATAGCTAATTATTCCACATCATCTGAAACTGTCCCTAAGAGCACTACCTTCTGTGACACTATCTTATGTTGCAAACATTTGCATATTTCACACATCCTAATGGAATCAAGACTATTCTGTGTTTGAACATAGGTGAAGTTTTATCTATGACACTTCTTTTGTTATTATACTGAAGATTAGTTATTACATCAATATGACATATTGCATATATGGCTATAATTTTTGTCAATATATGTTAGTCTTCGCAACAGAACAAGGCATATTGCATGACACTGTGAAATGCAAGAGTTTAGGAAAACAGCAACAGAGAATGATGAATTCATATAAAATCATGAATAAACTATTTCCAAATTTAGTAAATTTTATTTTATTATTATATCACATCCTGTGATGATTTTTGAATATCTGTAATTCCAGATAGTACATGGGTTAATAAGTGAGATGTATTTCTAAAAGTGTTACAAAAATTTGTGGAGATTATGCATTTGCCATGACATTAAATTTGAAAAAGTTTGCTAAACTATAGAACTTCTGCAATGATTCACACAACAAGAAAATGGTAAGAAATGACAATGGAGAAACATATGTAGTAGAAACACTAACATGAAAATTTGCTGGATATGAACTATAAACCTTGGAGAGGGGATTATGATCGGAAAGAGAGACATAAATGAGGAAAGGGGTAACATGTTCACCAAGAATTGTGCTCATTAGCTTTCTTATGTAACTATACACCCTCTCTACAAAATTAAAATAAAGACCTAAATCCTACAAAAGATGGGATGACTAGTGGTACATATTCCATAACAATTCCCTTTTAAACAGATGAGAATGAAAATATCTATTAGTAATCCTTTGAATACTACTGGTGCCACTAGGTCCTTGTTGGATATACAAAACAAATAGAGACCAAAAGAGTTTTAGGCTAATTAGCCAAGGGTATCTTTTAAATTCTGATATCTAGATCAACCCTGAATATCCTTGTTCGTTATTTCCACATTACAAGATGTATGTTAAGGTCGTTTGCTTAGGAAATATATAAATAGGATTTTGTCATAATCTTTTGCATAAAAACGTCTAGGCCATTTTTCATTTCCAAAACTGAGTTTTAGTAAATAAATGTGATGATTAAAATCAGAAAAGTTTTATTTTTCCCTCCCATTCAATTTGAACAAGTATTTGAAAGGGCATGCTTCTCATTTGCAGGGAGCCAGAAAATCATTCTTTGTAATTGCTTCACAGCCAAAATGAAGTTTCTTTTTTTCTCACACTAAGTTAATTTATCATTCATAGGAATTGTAATGTAAGGGTAATGAATCTTCAATAAAATTACTGCAATATATGTATGCTTTGTTGTACATTAAAAATCATCTGCACTGGTTTAGATTTACCAGACATGATATGATTCTCTTTCACATTACATATAAAATTTAATACTAAATAAATCATTAGAAAAATTGGTATCATATAGAACTGTTATAGAGATCTATATACTCCATGCACAAGATGCACAGTGACAATTGTGAGCACTTTCAAGAAAATTTTTAGACATGAACACACTGCTGTACAGAGTTGTGACAGAATCATTCTGTAAGAGGTGATTATTGAGTAAAGTGACTCAAGTAGGTATGAAAGATTTATTTTCCAGTACTTACTCGTATTGAAGCACCTACATGAAGAGGAAACATCTGCTGAACATTTTACAACATGATTGTTCAAAACTCCATTGGAACTAGCAATACAAAAAATTCTACTCCATTGAGAAATTCATCAATTTTATAAAATACTCTGCAGCCTGTTTCAGCTTTCTTTTGTTTTCTTTTGATGCTTCTGTATGTGAATTTCGATCCTCACGTTTACTTGACAAGTTCCCTTAATAGGTATGTGTTCAGTCACGTCTTCAGCCTCTTTTTCCACTGGTTGTTTTCTTTCCTACTTATTTTTGAGAGGATTGTTTGCTCTACAAGCACACACCTAGAGACTACAATTTTATATTTTATGGGTATCCTTTTGTGGCTGGGATGACAGGCACAGGTCATCACTTCCAGTTTCCCTTGGTCAAGACAGTGTTTCAAGGACATTTCTGTCTGGAATGGGGTTGAACTTTGATTCTTCCATTCTATGCCTTCAAAGAAACTTGGATTATAGGTAACAGTCAGGGGTATTCAGTTATAAATTTGGGCTGACAATCTCTTCATTTCATAGGCCATGTTCATCTTGAACTTTTCCAGTAGCCCAGAATCACTTAAACCCAGTATTCTCCTGCCTAATTCCCAAAAGCTGGGATTATAGGAATCACCACTATGCCTCATTTCTTATATTTTTTGTTGTTATTTTAACTTTCAACCTAACATATATTTGTAAGCCATCATCATCTGGATCTGGATCTCCTTGCTTCTCTTCTTTCTTCCTACCTATTTCCTCCCTTAATTTCATTCGTCCTTCCTTCCTTCCTTCCTTCCTTCCTTCCTTCCTTCCTTCCTTCCTTCCTTCCTTCCTTCCTTCCTTCCTTCCTTCCTTCCTTCCTTCCTTCCTTCCTTCCTGCCTGCCTGCCTGCCTTCCTTTCTTCCTTCCTTCCAACTTTTGATATACTTCAGTCTGTCCCTGAACTTGCAAGCCTCCTGCCACAGCCTGTTTCAGCTAGTGGCAAGGTAACCCATCACACACAACACAATATACAAAAAAATGTGATGTACAAATAGAGTGGCTGAGTATGATTAGCCAAGTGAAAATCCCTCTTTCAATTATATATATATATATATATATATTATACATTATATATTATATATACATATATTAGATATACATATATTATATATATATATTATACAAAATCTGTACAGAGAGGTTACAGTTACATGAGTAAGGTAATAAGTACACTTCCTATTGTCCGTTGTTACCTCCTCTTTGTTTTTCCCCTGCAATTCCTTCCCCCCACCACTTGCACAACTCCTTCCTTCTCCCTGAAGTTGGAAAGTCCCTTTCAACATAGTGTATTGTATATCTCATTGTTACAATGGATCAATATATATCATTATTGAAGCAATTTGTTATTTAATTTCTCCTTCCCAAATTAGAAATGTGTGTGTGTGTGTGTGTGTGTGTGTGTGTGTGTGTGTGTGTGTATAGCACCTGCATCAAATTCACTGAAAACTGCACTTATACATCAGGAGAAGAATATACAAAAGACACAAAAAAATCATATAGTATATTATAAATCTATTAGAAAATATCAAGAAAAATATGTCCCTCTTTTGGGGTTCATTTCTTAACATTATCCTATATTGTCATATGTACTTAGCTTTTGAAATTTTTGCATGTCCTAGACATACTGGCTATTGAAAAAAAATGACACCATGGGACCTATGTTTCTTTGTTCCTGGCTTACTTACTTTAATAATATTTTTTCCCAAGAGTTTCCATTATCTAAGAAATAGTGCATTGCCATTCCTTCTAATGGAGGCAGAAATACATTGTGAGTATGTGTGTGTGTGTTTGTGTGTGTGTAATGTATATTATTCATATATATATTATATATATATATATATATCACATTTGCATGATCAATTCATTTACTTAGGGGAATCTAGGTTGGTTCCATATCTAGGTATGGTAAATAGCACTGCGATAACATAACTTTGTAAGCTTTAGTATATCATTGATTGTGCGCATTTAGTTAAATGACCAAAAGTGTGATTGCAGGGTCATAGGGGAACTCTATGTTTAATCTTTTGAGAAATCTCAATAATGTTTTCCTAAGTGGTTGTACAAGCTTACTCAAAACAATGATGCAGTAGGATTTTCTTTTGGCCACATCCCCTCCCATACCTGTTGTTATTAGATTTTTTTTTTGAGACTAACTTACAGAAGAGTTACAATTACATGGGCAAGATAACGGGTACATTTCTTATCAAGTATTGTTGCCTCCTTTTTGTTACCCCTTCCCATCCCTTCACATACTCCCCCATCCCCCCCATCCGATCCTCCCCCTCCACCAAAGTTGTAAAGTTTGTTTTTCGACGTAATGAGTTGTACTTCTCATTGTTGTAATGGGTCCATCTGTATCCCTAGTTAAATAATTTGTTTTTTCCCTTCCCCTCCACAAATGATACTGACATTAAATGCAGTGAAACCATATGTTATAACATGGAGGAGGGATATACAAAGCAAAATAGAAATCATCTTATATATATATATTAGAAAGAATTGCATGAGAGGAAAGAAAATACAAAAAAAATTGAATATTTATCTTGGGGTTCATTCCTCTAACATCAACTTTTCTTACCTTTTCTGCTTGACTCAGACATATACTAGTCATTGCAAATAAGGGAAAACATGGGAACTATGTTTTCTTTCAGCCTGGCTTACTTCACTTAATATAATTTTTTCAAAGTCTTTCCATTTCCTAACAAAAGGGGAAATGACATTTTTTTCTAATGGAGGCATAGAATTCCATTGTGTATATACACTACATTTTCTTGATCCATCATCTACTGAGGGGCATCTGGTTGGATCCATACATTAGCTATGGTAAATAATGCTGCAATAAAAATAGTTGTGTTGGTAGCTTTAGTATGGTCTTGTTTGTGATCATTTGGATAAATGCCCAAAAGTGGGATTGCTGGGTCATTGGGGAGCTCTATGTGGAGTCTTTTGAGAAACCTCCATACAGCTTTCCAAAGTCGTTGAACAAGTTTACATTCCCATCAACAATGTAGTAAGGTTACCTTCTAGCCACATTCCCTCCAGCATCTGTTGTTATTAGAGTTCTTAATTATAACCATTCTAATTGGGGTGAGGTGGTATCTCAATGTTGTTTTTTTGCATTTCCTTTATCGCTAGAGATAAAGTTAATGTGTCTACTGGCCATCCTTCTTTCCTCTTCAGAGAAGTTTTTCTTTAAATCTTTAGCCCACTTGGGCACTTGTTTCTTTGAAGGTTTGTTTTTGTGGGATTTATATTTTAAGTTCCATTATATTTTAGATAAGAGACCCTTGTCTATTGTAGGGCTAGTGAAGGTCTTCTCCCAGTCCGTGGGCTATTTATCTTGCAATCCCATGCAATTTCATGCAATCTCATTTGTCCAAACTTTGTTTGATTTGTTGTATTTCTGGGTCTCTATTCAGAAAATTTCATCCTGTGTCAAGGAAACCTAGGGTTTCTCCTATTCCATCCTTTAATGTTTTCAGAGTGACTGCTTTGACCCCAAGGTCTTTGATCCATTTGGAGTTGATTCTGGTGCAAGGTGATGTATAAAGATTTAGGTTTAGTTTTCTACAAGTAGTTAACCAATTTTGCCAGCACCATTTACTGAAAAGGTTTTCTTTCTTCGATTCTATTTTTTTTAGCTCCCTTATTGAAGATTAGATAGCTATAAGTTTTAGGTTCATGTCTGGGTGTTCAATTCTGTTCCATTGGTCCTGAGGTCTGTTCTTGTGCCAGTAACAAGCTGTTTTGATTACTATGGCTTTATATTAGAGTTTGAAATTTGATTTTGATATTCCTCCAGCACTGTTCTTTCGGTTAAGGAGCTCTTTTGCTATTCGGTGTCTTTTATTTTTCCATGTGAAGTTTTGCATTGCCTCTTCTATATCCATGAAAAACGAGTTTGGAATATTGATAGGATCACATTGAATTTGTAGATAGCCTTGGGAAGTATTGCCATTTTCACGATGTTGATCTTTCCAATCCAGGAGCATGGGAGTTTTCTCCACTTTCTAAGTTCTGTTTTGATTTCCTTTTTCTCATTTTTAAAATTTTAATCATAGAGGTCCTTCACTTCTCTGGTTAAGTTAATTCCTAGGTATTTTATTTTTTGTGAGGCTATTACGAATGGAGTTGCTTGCCTAATTTCAACCACTCTTTTCTCATTGTCGGCAGATAGAAAAGCCATTGATTTTTGAGGGTTAATTTTATATCCTGCTACTTTGCCAAAGTTTTGAATCGCCTTGAGTAATTTGGGAGCTGAGTCCATGGGATTCTTTAAATACAAGATCATGTCATCTGCAAAGAGGGAGAGTTTTAATTCTTCTTTCCTATTTGGATCCCGTTTATGTTTGTATATTGTGTTATTTCTGTAGCTAGGCATTCTAATACTACATTGAAGAGCAGTGTCGAGGGTGGGTATCCTTGTTTCATTACTAAGTTAAGAGGGAATGGCTTTAATTTTTCACCATTGAGTATAATGCTGGCTGTAGTTTTGTCATATACAGCCTTTACTTTATTAAGAAAGGTTCCATAGATTTCTTGGTTATAGAAACCTATGTAGGATGAGGTGGATTCTTAATTTTGTTTAGATTTATATTTCTTTTATAGTTAGAGAAGTGGAGCATTTATTCCTCTGTATACTGGACATTCTTATTTCTGTTTAAGGGATTCTTCTGTTTCAGACTTCACTTATTTATTGGGCATTTCTTTCTTTGAGGATCTTCGTTGGGGTTTTAATTTTTTGAATTCTAATATATGTCATTTATTTCTGTATTTTTAAATTTGTTGTCAAAAGGCTTAATCTTTGGGATTGGACTCTATCTCTGTGCTTTTCAACTAAAGGTGGGCTACTTGAGCCACAGGGCCACTGCTGATTTTTATACTGTTTTTTGAGATGAGAATGTCATAGACTTTCCTGTCCAGGCTGGCTTTGAGCTGTGATCCTAAAATCATAGCCTCCTAAGTAGCTAGGATTAAAGGCTGAGTCACCGACGCCTGGCTTTGAGAACCCTGTCCGTTGTACAGCTAGTGAAGATTTTCCAGTTAGTGGGCTTTCTATTGGTCTTTCTATGTCCTTGGCATTGCAGAAGCTCTGGAGTTTCATGTCCAAACTTTCTTTGAGGTTTTGAGTTTACTGGGTTTTTATTAAAAAACATTTCGGCCTGTGCCAAAGAGCCCTAGAGTTTCTCCTAGTTCTTACTCCAATGTTTTCAGAGTGTTTGCTTTGACTTCGAGGTCTTTGACCATTTGCAGTTGTTTCTATTGGAGGGTGAAAAATGGGCATCTATCTTTAGTTTTCTCTAGGTGATTAATCAACTTTGTCAGCACCATTTACAGAAGAGACTGTCTTTCTTCCATTCTATTTTTTTTCTCCCTTAGGGAAATTAAGTTTGCTATAGATCTGTGAGTTCATTTCTGGGTCTTTAGGACTATTGTATTGGCCTGAAGTTGGTTCTTTTTTTTAATTTTAATTTTTTGTAAACATACAGTACAGAGGGGTTACAATTACAATGGCAAGATAATGAGTACATTTCTTATCAAGCATTGCAGCCTCCTCTTCCTTGCCCTCCCCCCCGCCCACCTACCCAATCTCCCCCCGCACCAAAGTTGTAAAGTTCATATTCGACATGACAACTTGTACTTCTCATAGTTGCAACGGGTCCGCTTCTATCCTTAAACGACTTGTTTTTCCCCATCTCCTCCACAAATTATACTGACATTAAATATAGTGAAAGCCGGGGTTATACTGTGAGGGAGGAACATACAAAGCAACGAAGAAATAATCTTATAAATGCGTTAGAAACACATGCATGAAAGAAAAAAAAACATTTAAATATATATCTAAGGGTTCATTTTCCTACCATCACATTAGCTGATCTTTCCTGCTTGACTCATACATATTCTAGATATTGCAAATAAGGGAAACCAGGGGACCTATGTTTTTTTGGGCTTGGCTTACTTCACTTAATATAATTTTTTCCAAGCCTTTCCATTTCCTAACAAATGGGGAAATGTCATTCTTTCTGATGGAGGCATAGAATTACATTATGTATATATACCACATTTTACAGAAGAGACTGCCTTTCTTCCATTCTATTGTTTTCTCCCTTAGGGAAATTTAGTTGGCTATAGATCTGTAAGTTCATTTCTGGGTCTTTAGGTCTATTGTATTTGCCCGAGGTTGGTTCTTGTGCCAGTACCACGCGGTTTTCATTATTATGGCATTGTGGTAAAGTTTGAAATTTGGTGTTATTATTCCTCTAGCACTGTTGTTTCTTCTAAGGAGTGATTTTGCTCATCAGATTCTTTTATTATTCCATATGAATTTTTGGGTTGGTTCTTCTATTTCATTGAAGAATGAAGTGAAGTTGAAACATTGACCAGTATTGCATTTAACTTGTAGCTAGCCTTTGAGAGTATTGTCATTTCACATTAACCTTCACAATCCTGGGACATGGGAGGCTTTTTTCCACTTCCTTACTTCTGTTTAATTTTCCTTTTCAGTTTTTAAAGTTTTCATCGTAGAGATCATTCACTTCTTCATTTAACTTAACACCTAGCTACTTTATTTTTATGGAGCTCCTCAAAAGGAGTTTTTTTTAACGCTGATTTCAGCTTGACTCTTCTCATTGTTTGCATATGGAAAGGTCATTGATTTTGAGGGTTAATTTTGTATCCTGCTACTTTGCCTAAATTTCTGATCAGCTCAAGTAATTTCTAAGTTGATACTAGAGAATTCTTTAAATACAAGATCATGTCATCTGGAAAGAATGAGAGTGTTTCCTCATTTTTCCCTGTATAGATCCCTTTTATATTTGCATCTTTCTATGCCTTGTAATTAAAGAGACGTGGAGGACATCCTTGTCTCATTTCTGAGTTTTCAGGAAATGACTATCTTTTTGTTATTAAGTATAATCATCGCTGGAGGTGATCATACACAGGCTTTATTATACTGAGGAATGTTCAATGAATTCCTAGTTTTTCTAGAACTTTCATCATAAAGAAGTGTTGGACAGTGTCAAATGCTTTTCTGCATCCATTGACATAATCCATTTGTTCTTATCTTTTCTCTTGTTATTGTGATGTATTACATTAATTGCTTTGCATATATGGAACCAGCTTTGGATCCCTGAAATTAATCCTGTTGATAGTGGCGTATCATTCTTCGGTGAATTGTAGAAGCCGATTGTCCAAAATTTTGTTGAGGAATTTGTCACCAATAGACATCAAAGTAATGGTTCTATATTTCTCTTTCTTTGACGAGTCGGTGCCTGGTTTGGGGATGAGGGTTTTGATTGTTTCATAGAGTTTGGCACTGAACTTTCACTTTCAATTTCATTGAACAGTGGGAATATTCATGTGAGCTCTATTTTGAAGCCATTGTAAATTCATATGGTCCAGTGCTGTCCTTGGGTGGGAGGACTGTTATTGCTCTTTCTATTTCAATGCTTGTTATGAGTCGATTATGTTGGTTTAAATAAACTTTTTGAGTTGGATCAGGTCAATATTACTTACAAATGTGTTCATTTCTTCCAGATTCCCAAACTTATTAGCATAAAGTTATAAGAAGTATTTCCTTATAATGTTCTGAATCTTGGCTCTCTAGGTGTTGATGTTTCCATTTTCATCTCTGAATTTGTTTGTATGACTGTATTCTCTTCTGTTTCTGATAAGATTTGTTGAGGGTCTCAATTTTGTTAATTTTTTCAAAGAACCAACTCTTTGCTGTCTTGATCCTTTTTAGGGTATTTTTGGACTTGAATTCATTTAATTCTAATTAAATTTTAATAATTTCTTTCCATCGAGTGGATTGGGGTTTAGCTTGTTGCTCTTTTTCAAAATGCTTTATGTGCCTGGTTAAATTGTTGATTTCAGGTCTCTCCAGTTTGTTGATGTAGCAACTCACAGCTATAAACTTGCTTCTGACTAATGCCTTTGATGTATCGCAGAGGACCTTATGATTTTTGTGTTCATTTTTGTTAAATATCCTGAATATTTGAATTTCCTTTCTTATCTCTACCATGACCCACTTGTGGTTCAACAGTGTGTTGTTCTGCTTCCATGTGTTACACTATTTTCTTTGGAGGTATTTGGTGTTGAATTCTAATTTTGTTCCCTTGTGGTCGGAGAGAATGCAGGGCATAAATTCAATGTTTCTGAATTTGAACAAATTTGCTTTGTGACCTAAAATGTGGGCTATTATTGAGCATGTTCAATGTGCTGCTGAGAAGAATGTGTATTCTGGTGCTGCTGGGTGAATTATGTGGTAGATGTGTATTGTCTATTTGATCTATGCAGTTGTGTAGATATGAGGTTTCTCAGTTGACTTTTTGCTGAGATGATCTATCCAGTAGGGATTGTCACGTGTTAAATTCTCCAGGAATTAATGTCTTTGGATCTATATGAGACTTGAGGGAAAGTAGAGTTTCTCAGATGAATTTGGGTGCTCTGTTTTGTTGGTGAAGAGATATTAAGAATTGTTATATCCCTGTGAAGGGTTGATTCATTAATTCTTTGTCACTTCTTGCTTATTTTAATTTGAAATCTATTTTATCTGCTATTTAGTATTGCAACTCTGTCCTTTTTATTCCAGTCTTTTACTTTCTGAATACGTTTGTTTTTGTGAAAGGGAGTGTCTCTTGAAGGCAGCAGATAGAAGCTTCTTGTTTTTTTCTAACTGGACAATCAATGTTTCTTACTTGGACAGTTCAGTCCACTAATATTGAGAATCAGAACTGGGAGGTTTTTGGTAGTTCCTGTCATGTTATTCATTGTCTTCTGACCTGTGCCAACTGGGGTCTCATTATGATTTTTAGATTCTTTCTTTCGAAGCTATTTCCTTGCTTTATCATGTTCTTATTGGATTTCTAGATGTGGTATATTTCAAGTATCGTTTGTAGGGCTGGATTGGTAGAGATATATTGTTTGAATGTTGGGAAGATAGTTTATTTGACCTTTTCTTTGAAGGAGACTTAGTTGGATCCAGTATTCCGGTTTCATAGTTGTTTTTTTTGTAGGACATTTCATATATCATTCCAGACTCTTATTGCTTTAACTAACTCTGGCTAGAAATCTGAAGTTATTCTGATTGATTTCCCTTTATAGTGAATGATCTTTATTCTGTAACAGCTTTAAGGATCCTTTCCTGGGTCTCATTTGATCCTGTGCATAGTAAAATGTGCTATCAGGATGTCCTCTTCTGGACCAGACTCCATTGTGGTTCTAAAACTTCTTATATTAGAATGGCCGTATCTTTTAACAAATTTGGAAAGTTGGCCGTATCTTTTAACAAATTTGGAAAGTTCACTGTAAAAGTCCTGTTAAATAAACTTCCTAGACCTTTCACTTCTGTTTATAAACATTTGTTTACACACATTAGCCATAAATAAGACCCTTTGATACTGCCTTCTCAATATGAAATAGATCTATCACTTTTCTTGGATTTGTCTTGAATAGCTGTCTTTTCTTAGTAATGGCTAGCTCTTTCAATCCCAGAAATCCAGTCTTTTGCATTAGCTAACCTACTGAAAAGGCTTTTTCTTTTTCTTTATATTTTTTAATTTTCTTTCTTTGTAAACGTTCAGATTCTGTCATTTGATTTCTTTGCTGGAGCATTGTTTAAGCTTTTTTTAATTCCTTGATTTGAGTTTTAGTGTTCATTCTCCAATTCCTTAGTTCAGTTCTTATAGTTTCATTGGACTTCCTTTCCTTCCATTGGACAACATTCAGCATTCCCTTTGTGGCCTCTATGGATTTCCCTTGCCTTGTTTGTGGATTCCAGGAATGCCTCAATTAATCTTTGCTTATTCTCATCCTTCTCATAGAATTCCTGTATTTATCTGAAATTCATTTATTAATATTTAGGTAGACATCACGCTCCCATAATTCCTGTAATAATCTTTGGGTAAGCCCATTATGCTCAGACACGGTCCAAGCTTTCATTCCTTTCATTCAGCATGCTTACCAGTAGTGTTTGTAGAGCATTGTTGGAACTGCTGTCTGGATTACTCATTTACACTTCTGTTGCTGATTATCATGAGGGAAGTTGAGTTCCAGGATGATATTTTTCTTGTGTCACCCTGACTTGTTCTTCAACTTTGGATATGAAAAGAAAATCAATTCGGTGATAGTACACTATTTTAAGGCAAGTATCAACCATAGACCTGTAGTTGCCCAGATTTTTTGATGCAGTCAATGTTAGTACACATATAATCTAGTTCAACACATAAAATCTAGTTCAACAAAAAGCAAGCAAGCAAACAAACAAACTTGAATAAATTATCTAACCAAGTCAAAGAACGAATCAGCAGATCAGAAATTAATAGGTATAAAGAGAATTGTGGTGAGAAAGTAAGATTAGAGAAATGCGGGAGGGGAAAGGAGTGAGGGATTCAGAGAGCAGAAAGTATATAAGGAAAGGAACAGTAAAAGAAAAAAAGGAAACGAAAAATAAAAAATAATAAGAATGAGACAGCTAAAAATTATATAAATATAAAGAAATAATCGTACAATGAAAAAAGTTAAATCAGTTTGTGATTTGAGGGATTTATATCTGAATTAAGGATGAACACAATAAAGGACAAGACCTAATAATAGAAGTTGCATATATACCTACAGATGAATACAAAAGCAACTAAGTGCTGTAAAAAAAAAAAAAACACAAAAAGACTAGAAGAGAAAAATATGGAAATAATTTTTAGAACACACACCTAAAATAAAAATGATGAAAAGAAAAAAAAGAAAACAATATTTTTTTTAAATTAGGTAGAAAGGAGTTACTGGATTTTTTCAGTGTGCGGGGTAAAATGTTTGTACCCTGTGTTTGTAACCAGTCTCTTGGTGGAGTCTCTGTTTTCCTGTTCTGTTTGAAAGTCTCTTGGCTTGACTGGTTTCTTAAAATAGTTTGAGCATACACAAAGAAGCTCTGCCTTCTCAGAGACTTTATGACCCTCCTTTGAGAGTAGTTAAATGGGAGGTAAATCTGCTTTGATCATCACAAAAGAGGGACATTCCTGTTTCCTCTATCTTGGAGTTGCTCTGGTGGGGCTAAGTTGTGGGTAGGGTTGAGACCTTTCAACAGTCAGTAGGTTTTCCGTGAGGGTCTAGCTCCTGAGACACTCACACAGCCCAGGTTGGAGCCATTCCCAGGATTTTTTTTCCTGAGTTTCAATTACCTCTCTTGTATGCCTTCTGCTACCGAGTCTGTTGCGTATGCTGCAAGGCATAGTGGCATCCTCTGACTTTGTTTACCCAGTAAAGAAAGTCACTCTTCCATGGGCTGATCTCCCTCTGCCTGGGGTAAGCTGAGCCATGTAATTGAAGTTACTTTGACCTGTTGAATGACTCCTATTGTCTTCTTCCAAAAAGCTGAGTTATGTGAAGCTGAGTTATGTGCTGGCTACTCCGATAAGGTCTTTGTCAGTATCAAAGATTGAGATCTTCTCCTTTTATGCGTGCAGTTCTATTTTCCCACCACTACTCCGTGAGGTATTAGTAAGTTGGGGGTACACACATCTTTCTCTTGGTTTCAGAGTTGTCCTCAATTGGCTACTGTCTGTGGTCAGTAGGATGAAGATTTTCACTTCTTGTTGGTTCTTTATGACAATGAGTAGAGTCCACTCTTAGGTCACTTCTGGCACCTTTTTCCTGGGCTCTCTCAATTGATATGTTGGCAGCGGTAGGAGCTACACCACCACCACAGTACAACTACTCAAATCTGGATCTGAGCACTTGGATATTTCATTTCTGGACAAAGTCTGTCTACTATGATGGCACACTTGGTGTGACTCTGTAGACTTGGATTTTTCACTAGATACCTTAACCTACTTTCTATGCTAGAGCTTGTTAATCCCCAGCGGATCATCCACCATCTTCTTCCAGACCTGTAATTTCATGAATTTTCTCCTCATTTTTCAAAGCAGAATGTATTTGACAAGAATTTTTTTTCTGACACTAACAAGTCATTGTAGATATCAATTAACATGTAGTAAACATTAAAATTTTATTTCAGTTTAATTGCTGTTCACTTTTCTGCATGAATCAATGCAATTCCCGCCTTCACACAAGAAAAAAGTGAAAATTCTTTAACACACTGTGCTTGATTTAGCATTTAGGAAGTATCAATGGCTCATGTCCAATAGCATAGTCTGTATATTGACTCTTACATCCTGCTCTCATTTTAGTACATAAGGCAGCAAGTAATTTTCAATGGAAAAATTGTTATTATATGATAAAACTATCTCTATCACATACAGAGTTATCAGACATTTGTACACAATTTTCAGTTTTTATTGATCAATTACTAAAAAGGAGCAATCACATAAAACTTAAAGGAGCGAGGGACATGCTTTTATAATTTCCTACTTGAGTTATACTTGAAGGGTTAAAACTTGCCTCAAGAAACATGTTCAGTAGATCCTACTGAGGCATAGTTACTGCATGTAAATTTACTACCTGCCCAAATACAACCGTCATGCAATTTTCTTGAAGATTGTAAGTCAATAATTTTGATATATTTTCATGTATTTTTATATCATTTCTTTCCTGTATGTTGGATGAATAATATTGAAGACATGAAATTTCACTTAAATACGTTTGATTCAAAACCAATTGACTTAAAGGACACAAATATTGCTTGACTGATTGATATTTGTTTGAGGTAATGAATTCTACAGTGTAAAAGCAGGCATGAGTTTGAATTGAAAGATATTTATTAATAGTTCAAACTCTTCCTTCAAATATTCTTTGTTATGCTTCATTTCAGATGAGAGTTATCATGACCAATAATTTGAGATTTCCACTCATAGTAATGAAAGGATGAAGAATGAATGGTAATTGCCAACAAACCAAATACATGAAATACGAAGAAGAAAGGGCATAAAGGAGGCTCTGTCACTTTCTAATTCTTTCACACAGCAAAGGGAACCATAAACATTTGACATAGTTTTAAAATCAGTGTAATGATAGTTCTTTAAAAATGCTTCATCATGATAATTTTAGAATTATGTTTTTATTCTTTCTACCCTGTGTCAAAGACAAATTACAATCTTCTAATATACAATTAGGATAAATACTAAGAACTCTATTACTGCACATTTTGAAATTACTGATGTGCCATAACCCATTCCCAATCAATTTCCAATTAATCGATTTTACAAATGAAGGAAATCATCAATACATGTGTTTTTCCCATAAAGTCTTTCATTGCTCATATATACCAGTGTTATGCATATCTTTTTTCTGAAAATGCAATTCATTTCTAGCCTGTATTGCACATGAAGGAATAATACACTGTAAATATTCAGGCTGCTACATATACTGGTTAATAAGTAAAATTTATGAAGTTCTAATGTGTGAAAGAAAGTTGGGAACTATAATTGGAATATAAGTTAGACCTTTGAATTCAGAATGTGACCACCAGATACGGTCGTTTTGAAATCACGTTGTTTATGTTGATGTGCTTATATAGAAAGTGGTATTTTTCCTGTTGAATTCCATAAAATATTGGGTGCAATTTTGCAGAAATATTTGAACATGATTACAATTCTTGAGTTTACATCAACACTAATATTTACAGGAAATCCTAGACATGAAGAAACTAGGAGTAGCCCTAAGCATTTTCTATACCTGCTGGATTATTTAGAGTTTATAGGAGCGTTAAGGAAACAATGAAAGGAGAAACCTGTCACATGGCATATTAAAATGGAAATATGTGACTACATAAAGAGACTGAGTATTTCTACCTTCTAGACAGCGACCAACACAAAAAAAGGAACATATCTTTCGTTTCAATTTTAAATTTTTCCATAACTGTTCATGTCTGCAAAATAGAATCTTGGATGTGGTGAGTAGAGCAAATATAAATAACATTTTCTCACAGTGCTAGGCTTTTTTCCAGGAACAAACTAATGGACAAGACACTGAAAATCAGTATAATTGTTGAGAAATATATGTACTAATAGATTTTTGAGAGATCATGAATTTTCTATTGCCAATCGATACTTACTTCAGAAAACTGATCGGTGAGAATCCATTTTCAGACATATTCAGCTAGTTTCCTGTCCTTTTGACTCTATCATTTCCGCAAAAGCAAAGGTTCATTAACTCACTTATTCTATCACTAAGCCTGTGTGCACATTTTGCTCAAATTTTCTTAGCACATATTTTAAATGTTCATAAATCTTTGAAGGTCATTGTGTAGAATAAAACTCAGTGATATTTTTCTGTTTCTTCATGACTCACGCTGTCATATCAAGTGCTAATTTTCCAATGCGTGCAATGTGCAATATTTGTAGTTGACGTTATCATTAGGCAGCAACTATGAAGAAAAGCAATCGAAGTATTCTTCATCTGGCCAATGTGCTTAATTCTTTCAAACTTGGTATCTATATTTATCTCTATTATTTGTATTGAAAAACATTGTTAACAAAAGTCATTTGCATGTCATAGAATACTGGAAAGCAATGCAATAAATAGAAAATACCAGTGGTTTATCAGGAAGGATGGGAATAAGGATGAAGTTGTATGTTGTTCAGTAACAGGTAATACTATCTAGGGATCAAATGTAGTGAATTTTAGTAAAATTGAAATGAAATATAGTTCATTTAAATATAGGTAGTTGGATAATGTCCTCCAGTTTGACTTAATTGAGAGAAGCAAAAGTTGGGCTGAAAGTCCTAAGATCATGATTGTTACAAGAGCTCTATTTGTGCAATCAAAGAAATGATGATCACTCCCACACAAGACCTTATCATTGCTTCTGAGAAGCCTTCTCATGGCCATCATTTCTATATATTTCAGAAAGGGTTCCAGCTCTGCTTTGGTATGTCTGATTAACTTCTTGTGATATCAAACACTCCCATAACATCCTATCTTTTTATCAGTACCTAAGTGTCCAAGTTCTTTGTAAGACTGAGATGTTGTCAGTTTTTCCATTTATAGACAATTCATGGCCTTCTAATTCTTCACTCCCATGTTGGTCTTGTTAAAATTGTCTCAACACATGTCTGCTTTTTCTACCCAGAGCATTATTGTGTGCTTCAACTCCTCAGTAATGCTAATAAGGGAAATTTGACAACCCACCTTTCCCTCTCCTTATGAATGTGATATCTCCTTATTAATGTGATTTCCCGTACTTTGTTCATATGCATGAGATATTTCAACAAAGCAACTTCCCCTGAATATTACACAAATCAAGTGTCAATATTGAAATATCCATGCACCCAAAAATGCTTCTATAAGTTTCTATAAATTACCCTAACCTGTGAATTAGAGAAGTCAATGTATTTCAATTCAGTTTATCTAGGTACAAAAAAAAAGAGATTAATATAATCTACATTGTTACTTTTCCTTTCATTGGAAAAATCACAACATTTAAGATGTCTAATTTTGAAATACTGCATGATCTTTTCTCTAAGAAACTTTTTCTCCAAACAGGAATGCTGACCTTTACCTGCCTGTCACAATGAGAAGATGTACACATCTTTGCATCTTTGTTTTGAGAAATTATTTCAACTGGTCTAGTTTATCATTTCATATTGACAGGAGTACTTGTTGCTGTTGTTCTGGTGGTGGTGGTATATGTTTTTTAGTACTCAAATCTGGGACTGGTGTTCTCTCTCTGCTGGACACCTCATAGCTCATGTTGAACCATTTGAGCCATAGTGGCACTTCCGAAATTTTTACATGGGTTGCTGAGGAATGAAACTCAGAGCCTCATGCAAGTTAGTTAATCCCACTTCTTCTGAGCTACCTTCCCAGCTTCTGAGTTTAGATATGCTAGATTGAGATGTAAGCAAGCAAGTATATTATGGACGCTTTCTAGATTGAAATGGAAGAAACCAGAACTTCAATGTATGTATCATCTCCGAAGATAACTGTGGAAGAAAATAAGAAATTTTTTAACTAGAATAAACATTTTTTTCATAATACTAAAAAGAACTATCTAATGAGAATAGGGAATATTTCAGAAGGTATTTTCCACAGCAATACTCTCACATTTTGTGTCTTCATTCTCCCAAGAGGGATTCGTAAGGTAAGGTATAGATCATAAAGGAAAAACAGTAAAGATTTATATATTCCCAAGTATATTGCTTGTTCCAGAGGTATTTTTTTTTATAATTCTATGGATCCTGAGAGGTTATGCAGTGTCTCTATGAAAAAAATCACAAGACCATATAGTGCAAGTTGCCATACCTATGGTGAAATACAGAAACCTATCTTTCCTCAGAAAATGTTGGCAGTACAAAATTTCTGTTATTCATGATTAATTTCTATATTGTAGCTAAGGTAATTTTTTTGGAAATATATTCAAATAATGTGACAGTGGTGTGAGCAGAAAAGGCATGGACAGATTTTTGTATTTCTTTTGGAATCTCAGCAGCATGTATTGGAAAATATGGCAGTGGAATTCCGACTAGTGTATTTCTAGAGTTTTATTCCAAGAAGAGCATACACAAGATGTTTTGTATGGGTAATTGTGTCACATTGTGTGTGATATATTTCACAAACACTAGAGGTGGTTTCTTTTTACTATTACCTAATGGCCAAAATGTAAATTAATTGTATTCTTAAATGATAAATTAATATATTAAGACATCCACTGTATTATTTTGTGACCTGGAATGCAGCTTGAATCTTTTAACTTTCTTGCCGTGGTAATAAACTGATAATATGAAAAGATTCAATGTGTTCCTTTTCTATATACAGGGTACTGATAACAAAATTGTTCCTCTTAGTTTGATGGAAAACTTCACAATATTTAAAGATGGACAGAATTGTGGATAGAAAATTAAATGTCTCCTAAATTAATCCAGTGTAAGTTTTAGTGCTATAGGACATATAGTTCTGCTTTTATATTTTGAGAAGAAGACAGATATGATGACCCGATATTCCGTGTGATTCAAATATTCTTTCAATCATCCTTTGAATACATTGATCAATTATGTATGAAGATTCAATATTTTAGTAAACGGAGACCAAATTTTCGAATACATGCAAGTTTTTAAACTTGGATAAAATAGGTGTATAGAGACTAACACTTATTCTTCCTTTAAGATATTGTATCAATGCAAGAGTTTAAGATCTGTGTAAGAGATTTTGTCACCAGCCAGGATTAAGAGTCACAGAGGCTCTTATCTCCATTATCAAATAAAAAGTTATAAGAGGTGGTAGGGCCAAATTCTTAGAAGACTAGCATACAGAAAAACTATGCGCAAGCACTGAACACAAACTCCTGTATCACACTTACATTGGTCAATCTTCCTGTTTGTTTGTTTTTTTTTTAATCCATGTGTAAGGTTAGTGCCACTCTAATCGAGCACCTCAACCAAGCATGTATTTCTGCCTTTGTCAAAATCTATTGAACAGACTATCCCGTTTTGTTTGGGACACAATCAAATCCTTTGGCAAAATGTAAAACACATGCTGTTTCCAATGACATTCTATTATCTTTCAAAATTGAAAGTAAAGAAATAGGATAAATGAACAACCAGCTTTCTGGTCTACATACCCATATATTTTGCCCACTACAAAGGAGGTTTGGAATTGCTTTCTGAACTAGCAATACTCTGATTGGTGTGGCTTCACCAGGAAAAATAAGAAACTTCCTTAACCAAAATATGTCAAATTAGAATTATCTTATCTGAATGTTCTCATTCTCTTATTCTCAGTTTCAATTCTGGGAAGGAAAAAATGACACTGTTATTTTGGATAAAAATGTTTATGCCCATTTCATCATTTCATATTCACTCATCTCATAAATAGTGAAATGTGAATTGATGAATCTTTTTCTGGTAATTGATCAATATATACACTTGCGATGGGTACCATCATTCTCAAAGTGATTAATGAAATATTGCATATGTAACTAGTTGGCTGAATTCTATCATGACATTTTTATAAAAATATTTGATGAAGCCAGGCGCTGTCGGCTCCTGCCTGTAATCCTACCTACTCAGGACTCTGAGAACTGAGGATCACAGTTCAAAGACAGCTTGGGCAGGAATATCTCTGAGATTCTGACCTTCAATTAACACTAGAAAACTGGAAGTGGTGCTATGGATGAAGGGATACAGTGCTCACCTTGTGTTGAAGAGAATATAGACAGTGTCCAAGCCCAGAATTCAAGGCCCACACCGACAAAAACAAAATATTTGGTGAAATAAACCCTTGAATATCTCTATTAATGAAATTCATTTAGATTTTATTTTTAAACTCTATTTTTAACCAGCTGTATATACATAGATTTCAAATTACACATTTCTGAATAAAATATGAAGTGCATTTAATTAGATGAAGATAGAAAAATCAAAAGAAAACGTTCCATGTGCTGCTGAGAAAAACGTGTATTCTGATGCTGCTGGGTGAAATGTTTGGTAGATGTCTGTTAAGTCTAGTTGATCTATGCAGCTGTTTAGATCTGCGGTTTCTCGGTTGAGTTTTTGCCGAGTTGATCTATCTAGTGGGGAGAGTGGTGTGTTAAAATCCCCAACAATTAATGTCTTTGGATCTATATGGGATTTGAGGCACAGTAGTGTTTCTTTGATAAATTTGGGTGCTCCATTGTTTGGCGAATAGATATTTAGAATTGTAATATCCTCCTGAAGGAGAGATCCTTTAATTAGTATGTAGCGACCTTCTTTATCTCTTCTCACGAATTTAAATTTGAAGTCTTTTTTATCTGATATTAGGATTGCAACTCCCGCCTGTTTATGTTAAGTGGGCAAAAGACTTAAAGAGAAACTTCTCTGAAGAAGAAAGAAGGATGGCCAATAGACACATGAAGAAATGTTCAACATCCCTAGCCATGAAAGAAATGCAAATCAAAACAACATTGAGATATCACCTCACTCCAGTTAGAACAGCAAAAATCAAGAACTCTAACCATAACAGATGCTGGAGGGGATGTGGACAGAAAGGAACCTTACTTCATTGTTGGTGGGAATGTAAACTTGTTCAACCACTTTGGAAAGCAGTATGGAGGTTCCTCAAAAGACTTCACATAGAACTCCCCTATGACCCAGCAATCCCACTTTTGGGCATTTACCCTAATGTTTACAAACAAGACCACACTAAAGCTACCAGCACAACTATGTTTATTGCAGCATTATTTACCATAGCTAAGATATGGAACCAACCCAGATGCCCCTCAGTAGATGCATGGATCAAGAAAATGTGGTATATATACACAATGGAATTCTATGCCTCCATCAGAAAGAATGACATTTCCCCATTTGTTAGGAAATGGAAAGGCTTGGAAAAAATTATATTAAGTGAAGTAAGCCAGACCCAAACAAACATAGGTCCCATGGTTTCCCTTATTTGCAGTATCTAGTATAGGTATGAGTCAAGCGGAAAAAGTCAGATAATGTGATGTCAGGAAAATGAACCCTTAGATATGTATTTTAATGTTTTTTTCTTTCATGCATGTGTTTCTAATGCATTTATAAGATTATTTCTTTGTTGCTTTGTATGTCCCTCCCCCACAGTGTAACCCCCGCTTTCACTATATTTGATGTCAGTATAACATGTGGAGGAGATGGGGACAAACAAGTCGTTTAAGGATTCAGGTGGACCTGTTGCAACAATGAGAAGTACAAAATGTCATGTCAAAACCAGCTTTACAATGTCGGTGTGTGGGGGGTATGGATTGTATGATTGGGTGGGGGGGAGGGGAGAGGCTGGGAAGGGAGGTGAAGGGTAAACAAAGGAGGAAGCTGCAATGCTTGGTAAGAAATATATGTATTATCCTGCCCATGTAATTGTAACCCCTCTGTACAGTATGTTCTCAAATAAAATAAAATAAAATTTAAAAAAAAAAAAGAAAAATCAAAAGAACATATAAAACTGAAAAAGTTACTGCATCTCAGAGTATTTAGGAAATTATATGGCAAATACAACAAAAATGAACAGCAAATTGAGCTTTCTAGGAATTTCTTGTAAGCATTTATTCCACTTGTA
Organism: Dipodomys spectabilis; assembly: GCF_019054845.1. Classification (NCBI taxonomy): domain Eukaryota; kingdom Metazoa; phylum Chordata; class Mammalia; order Rodentia; family Heteromyidae; genus Dipodomys; species Dipodomys spectabilis. Next base: position 3,962,175 of record NW_024870841.1, on the reverse strand, counting down.
ATCATGAAATTTGTGTTGCTTGTCAATATTGGCCCTCAACTTTCTTCTGAGCAAGACAACACATTCTAGATTCGTTTATTATTCATTCAATTATTTTCTTTTCAGATAAATTCTGAAAACCACAAGCTTTTTCTACTTCAGGCTATGATGTACTTATGTTAGCCTGTCGCTGCATTTGGGCTTCATGTATACCATCCCTGAAAAGTAATATACATACCAGAAAAATAGAATTCAATTCTCTGTTTCATGTCAAAGTATTTCAGTGCTATGTGAATGATGAATTTGCTATTTACATAATGAAGAATGTGCTTACTGAGGAGGACTAATGGGAATGGGAACTTCACCTTTCCATCCTATAACTAATTTTCTCATTCATGAATATTATAGGGAAGACTAAAACTCATGCTGCTTTCAAATTGTAAGGTCAATACAAAATTCAATCAATATTATATGTTCAAAATTATATGTTTATCCTTGTGGCTAGGAGTTTCTCAACCTCCATGCAGAAGAAAATGAATAGATTATGGGATTTTTGAGTTTGAAAACCCCACTTGAGCCAGGCCAGATGATCTTGATGGTAATCCTAGTATCTCAGGCATTTAACCTATGAGGATCTCCATGCAGATTCATAACCTGGAGTATTTTTTTCCTCTGCAATTCTTTTCTAGAATGAATCCCCACAGAATTCAACACTATAGAGCCTTATCTTGAGAAAAATCATAGCTACATCATAGAACTGCGGTGTGGATGAAAGTCCTAAAAAACAAACACAAAAATCTATCAACACTCCAAGGAAAAAGAGAAAGAAAAGCCTAATGCGGGTGGCTTAGAATCCTGCAATCCGCAATCCTACCAACTCAGCAGGCTGAGATCTGAGGATCAGGTTTCAAGGAAGCCCGGCAGGAATCTCTATGAGTCCCTCATGGCCAATTAAGAACCTCAGAATTCAAAGTGGCCCTGTTGGTCAAGTGGTAGAGAATTATCCTTGAGCTGAAGAACTCAGGGACTGCACCAACCTCTGAGATTTAGGCCAATGACCAAAACAACTGGAAAAATAGACACAAAAGAAATGTAATGTTCGTCAACAATGCACAATACTCACTGGTATACTTATTTTAGAAAAAGTGTCTCAATTATTTCTGCCCACATTAAGAGCCTTTAAGATGTTATTCACTCCCTATATGGAACTTCTTACATTTACTCTTTGACATCTACAGAGTAATGTGATATGTGATATTTCCCTAATTCCAAAAGTTGTTAAATCACTTAATATGACCCCATGGTGATATGAATCCTGTTCCCTTTTGCTAATATGTCTTACTTATGGAATCATAATATTCTGTCTTCTAAGAAGAGGATGGTACTAGAGAACTTGTGAATTGAGTAGATAATTATGACAATTTAAGACACATGCTATTCTTTCCTGATTTGTCTCTTATAGTTGGCTAATATTTTTCAAACCGTATCTTTATTATTATACATATGCGAGCAGTTTTGTATGTCTAATCATATATTTCTGTTATCGGTCCATGTGTAGTGGCAATAACTGTTTGTGTGTGTGTGAACAAACTGAAATTATGTTACAATTTTCCCTAATCTGTTTCAACATCCATACTGTGCGTCAGGGCACATTACTATGTTTTTCGATTCAAAATTGAGGTGATTTTTTGCCTTTCTTAAGTTCCTGATTTAATTCAATTGTGATAACTTTTTTATCACAGGTTTTTCAGGATTTTTTTTTTTGGGGGTCCAGTTGTGGGGCCTGAACTTTGGGCTTGAGTGCTGTCCCTCAGCTCTTCAGCTCAAGGCTAGCGCTCTACCACTTGAGCCACAGTCCCACTTCCGGCTTTTTTCTTTTTGCTTATGTGGTGCTGAGGAATCGAACCCAGGGCCTCAGGCATGCAAGGCAAGCACTCTACCACTGAGTCAACTTCCCAGCCCAGGTTTTTCAGGATTTTATTTCTTAGATTTTTTTCCTTGGTCGGGAGGATTGATACCATGATGGTGCCATTCGTATCCAAGCCTCTTTCACTGGGCTTGATCTCAGTCATGTATTCCCAATGATGGTGGGCCTATTGAACAGAATTCTCCAGGGCATGTATATTTGTGAAAGTACTATTAACAAAGAGATGGTAACTTAATGGTAATTTTTTCAATGTTCTTAGCAAAATCCAATATTTCAGTGTTTATATAGAGAGTGACATGCATGTATCTTAAATGTTAATTTTATTTCCTGATCCCTGAACATATTGACTAGATATCACTTCATAAAGTAATTGTCACTTCATTATGGCACTTCTTTTGTCCACACTTAAGAATGGATAAGCAGTTTTCTGTTGGAGTTTATGCACATAAAAGGCCATAGCACATTCCCCTTAATCGTACCTATCTCTTCAAGCCTGTTTCATTTATTAAATTATGCATGTATCCTTTAGTCGGGTACCTCTCATGACATAATCAATGGTTGTGCCTTGCTTTGATGCATCCTTTCACAAACTGAAATGGAGATCAAAACTATGTTGTTTTAAGTTCATAACAATAGCATGTAGTAAATCCGTTATAGATTTTCTGTCTAAATAACCACGTGAAAATATCTTTTTTATTTCCTGGATATATATACCTATATATCTATTTACCTATATATGGGTATATCTATAGTTATATATGTATATCAATGTATACATAGATATACGTATATATAGTTATATAGATATATGTGTATATATATATATATAAATTTCTATTTATAATGATATAGATAGGTAGATAGATAGATGGATAGATAGATATCCATGAATATTGTGTAAGACATTAAGGTTTGAATAATTGGTCCATTATCCTTAAATTAATAGAGTGACTATGGTAAGATTTCAAATGTTCAATACATTTAATGTGGTGAGAGTGTCCAGGCATAATTTGTGATAAGGTGTTTAGAAAATCAGCAAGGTTCAATGGAGGAGAAAGTCAAAGCAGGAATGAAATTTCTTCAAAATTACTTGCAATAGGTATTATTAATTTTTGATTATCTCTTGGACAACCAGTAAAGTTACTTGTTGATCATAGGCAGAATTCAGAAATATAGTTCCAGATCTTATCCAGTATCTATCTATGTATCTATCTATGTATCTATCTATGTATCTATCTATGTATCTATCTATGTATCTATGTATCTATGTATCTATGTATCTATGTATCTATGTATCTATCTATCTATCTATCTATCTATCTATCTATCTATCTATCTATCTATCTATCTATCTGTCTGTCTGTCTGTCTATCTATCTATCTATCTATCTATCTATCTATCTATCTATCTATCTATCTATCTATCTATATTATATATATACTATTGTTTCCTCTTATTTCTTTACAGGAACCATTCAGGCAACACAACATAAGTTCAAAGTATTTGTCATCATTTCAAGTATATCTTACATTAATAAATACATTGTGACACTGGCTTAACCAGATGAATTTATTTTTATTTCTACTACCAAATGACCCTATCTGATTTTATTAGGTTATACATGGTTTTTTTTTGAATGCAGAAATAAACTCATGTTTTATATGTTTATTGTTATTCACCATGTCCTTTTCCATATACATGTAGTACGTGTGGAGTATAGAAACCTCAATCATCAAATCAAAATGTGTGTATGTTTCCCTATAGAGAACAAATCACACTACATATATCATTGTACTAGTCTTCCTGTGAATATCATATTACATTGCATTTCTTCTTATATTTGTAGAGCATAATAAATGTGTAACAAAAGTGCAATGATATTGGATTCCTAACAAATTTTATTTGTTCCTTAAAGATGGCCATGCAAATTTTGATGGCTTGTTTCAACCAAGAATTTTGGAATGTATTTCATACTAAGCAAGTTTCTCACCCATCTCAATAAATTTCATGTGTAACCTCATCTGTCGAAAGACACTGAATTCTTTGCTACACTGCGGGCAGGGAAAAAGCAGGTTTTGTATGTAGACACAAAATATCATCAAAATTTATTTTTGGAAAACATGCACTTTTTGAAGATAGCATAGTTTTCTGCTGAGAATCTGATATTTGTAGGGTAAGAGGATATGCATCATTTAATAACTTCTCAGTATGTATTCTGTAATGTTGAAAGAAGAGTGTACTGTAACTGCCAAATATAACAAAAGACACTTTCAGGAAACTATATTAGATGATTCTATCTTTGTTTACTGTTGTGTGTAATTTGCCTCACATATAAATGCCCCCACATATTAATACTTGATTTGGCACTGTGGTCAACATTAATCCTAATGAAAATTGGAATAGACATTGAAGCATATTTTACATAAATCCAACATATCCAAAATTATTGGTAGAATTCCTAAGCAATAAAATGTTTTGAATTATGTGGGGACAGGTGAGGAAGTTAAGGATATGAGAATGTTACTCATATTTGCTAATAGTGTTAAAATAGGAGAGTTTTTGATTATGGACATATTAGTGAAGCAGGTTCATCGTAGTTTGTAATTTCGAATAGTTTTGGATTTCCTGCAGGACTTAATATTAACTTGTAAAGGATTTTTGGGAACAAGTAGACTCATGGAAACCCTCTTTTCTAATCATGTAGGGATGTAAGGTGTAAAAATCAATCTACCTACATATCCATGTGTAAACTTATAAAACATAGGATAAGGGTCAGTATCAATACTCTCCTTTTTAGTTTAATCTTATGTTTAAGTTGATGTATCAAATTATTATTATCATGTATATAAAGCAGTGAGTTGATTTTTTGTCACAAGTTATACTATTCCTCATTTTTCTGCCTCAAATCCCTGCTCAGATGTGAATTTCATTTCCTATATATTGTCTTGTGAGGAATGTTGTGGCATTAGTTCACTCAATGTCCTCTGTCTCAAGATATTTTGTTCCTGTTCCTTGCCAAAATTAGATTAATGTGTATACAATACACAGGCTAACAAAATCAAATACATTGACATAAAGGGAGAGACCATAGGAAAATAAAGGAAAAAGGCAAGAAAACAACTAACACCTTTTCATAATATTGTAAGGAAAACATCCAATATTGATAATACTTTTCTTTCTATATCTTGGAGATCGTTTTGCTTAGCCTAATCTTCTATGCACATATATCCCTAGCTATTAAACTATTGCAACCTTAAGCTATGACAGTCCTCTTCCAGGTTGAAACTGGATATGTACCAATTATTACAATAAGGAAAACCATGGTACATACATTTGAAATGACACTTCTAGAGGAAAATTTATATGACATCCCTAGATCAGCTGAAAATAAACAGAAAAAGTGCAGAAATGTGAAGAAGCAATATTCAATTAACAGTGCTGACAAAATTGGTGAAACACCAATTAAAAATAAGATAGATAATTATATATCACCATATACCATAATCAATACCAAAAAAAATCAAGGTTGCGGGGGTAAAGGAAGCTAGGCTGAGATTATTAGTGAAAATAATAGGAGGAATATTATGATTCCTTGAAACAGGACGATACTTTGTTATTATAGACGCATGAATGCAAGTCAAATAAATGGGGTTTGGGGAATCTGCATAGCTTCTGCATGATGAAAGACATAGCTAAGCAGGTAAATAGAAATCCAACAGACTGGAAAAATATTTTCACTAACCATGAAACAGAAAAGTATCATAGCGCTGAAATACAATGAAAATTTAAAAAGTTAAATCTCGTCCCACATTCCAAACAATATACCACCCTATAAGAAGGCTTAATATTTAAAGAGAGACTTCACTGATGTGGAACTGAGAAGGGCCAAAGGACCTATGGAGAAATGATCAACATCCCTGACAATAAAATCAATGCATATAAAGTCAATATTGAAATTCCACCACATCCTATTAGAATGCAAAATAATGTTCATTGCAGCATTATATACCACAGGAAAATAAGGAAACACCCCAGATACTTGACAGTAGATTAATGGATCAATAAAATGTGGGAAAAATGCACAATGGAATTATAGGTTTCCATGGGAGGGAAATGACATCATTTAATTGGTAAGGAAATGAAAGGACTTGGAAAAAATCATGTGAAATAAAGTGGCTCAGACCCAAACAAACATAGGCTCCATGGTTTCCTTTATTTGTAAAACTTTGTATTTGTTCTATTTAGACATTGCAAAGGATCACAATACGGCAATATATATATATATATATATATACATATATTTATACACACATATATATTTTATATATATATGTCCATACATGTATGTACATAAATGTATATGTGTGTACATATGTATACATATGTACACATATATACAAATGTACACATATACGAATGTACATATGTATATACATATGTGTTCATATACATATATACATATGTACATATATACATATATGTATATATATGTATTCATATACATAGATGTATATATGTATATACATATGTACATATACCTATATATGTATATATGTGTGTATATTTATGTATATATACATATATATGTGTGTGTGTGTATATATATATATATATTACATATATATATATATATATATATATATATATATATATATATATAGGGAAGATTAGGCTAAGCAAAAAAGAACTCAAAGATACAGAGAAAATAGGTATCTCCTTGTTGCTTCTTTTTAAAGTGTACTATATGAAGCTCTTCCTTGTGTTTTTCCTTTATTTCCCATGGTGTATCTAGAGTTGTCACTGTATTTGCATTTCTTATCTGGTATATTACATGTACATTAATCTAAGAAGGGAAGGGAAGGAAATAACAATATCTCAGACAAAGGACCAAGATTCAACCAATGCAACTGCAATCCTCACAAAACAACCTCTTGTAATAAACTTTATACCTTGTGGGAGGGGATGGAGATTTGAAGCAGAAAAAAAAAATATGAGAAAATGAGGATTGGGTAAGAAGATATGACCAGGAATGTACTCACGGACTTTCATATGTATCTAATCCCTCTATGCATCAAATTGATAATAAGATTCTATTATTAAGAAGACTATTCATAAATACACTCTCTGAAATTATATTTTTCACAATGATATTATGTTGATGGGTTTGTAGTACCTATACTGACCTGTGGATATAGTTCTCTTTTCTTTACATCCCTACCTCAGTCGAAAGACACAGGTTTTCCTCAGTCTCCAGGTTCCAAGCCATCATTTATAAATCAATAGTGAAATCATTTTTTCAGATATTTATGTCGAATTCTTCACAATGAATGAAATAATAATATAGGAGAAATCTTGGTGCCCAAATATGTCCAAAATTAGAAAACCTCAACTTTCCACACCTATCTTAAATATGAGCAAGATTCTCACTTGTGAAACTTCCTTTTCTGTAGTCAAATACTTCAACTCTCCTGATTAAATTGGAATCCAGACTTCTAATGTAGTTTTTGCAAAGTATATTTTTGTAAAATATACTGCAAAAACTATTTTATTTAGAGTAGGAATGTTGTACACAAGGAATGTAAAATCAACTATACAATGACATTTCGTGACTTAAATATGCGTGGCAAATTACACACAAGTTGAAAACAACATTAGATTCATTGGATATGGTTTCATGAAGTGTCATAAATTATTGTCAAAAATTACAGCTTAATCTTCTTTGAACATTTCAGAAATATAATGGGAAATTCTGAAATGATGTATGTGTTCTTGCCTCATAAATGTCAGATTCTCTGTGCAAAAATATGGTGTCTTCCTAATGTGTACATTTACCTCCCAAACTAATAAATAGTGGCTGATATTTGAGGGATACATGAAAGACTATTTTTTGCCATGCCACAGGCCTCGTGAAAAAGTCACAGAACGCTTCTGCAAATTAGATAACACATGAAAAATACTGAGATATATTAGCCTCTTCTAGTTTGAAAAATATGTTGCAAAATTATTTGATTTACGAAACCCATAAAATTATCCTACCTATTCTTCTGTTTGGAACATAAATGTTGCTAGGAAATTTATATGAGGGATAAAACATCACTATATTTTTCTCATATTATATTATGTTCTGCAGAAATAATGAATAATAAGGAAGATATTATTCCCAGGCAAATGTACTTTTTTCGATAGGTCCACTTACAAGTAGAAATAGCCTTTTCCTCAGTTTCCTTTTTTTTTGAGCAACCTAGGCCTGCTAAGTAATGAGTACTTAGTAATTTCAGAAGAGAGAGATTTTCTTAGTTCATCTGCGAGTCTCAATATTCACAAATATTTCTTTGTGCTATATGAAATACCTTTTGTCAGTAAGTCATTCATGGAAGTCTCTTGATAATATATAGCAAACTGGTAAGAATCTAGGTATATGTAGGGAAAGGATATTGATCTCACACATTCTCCATAGTGAAACAAATCTGTGATATGTCTTTGGAAATTTTTGAAGGAAAATTTTGAATTGAGTGATTTTGAACTCTAACTTGGCATAACTATATAATGCCATCAAGAAATGGCTTCTCATCATAAGCCAGTGAGTATGTTGCAGCATTTATGCCTAATGCAACGTTTGTAGACTTTCAATGTTACAGAGAAATATGGTGAATGCTTTGTTCTTGCTATTTTTATTCGTAACATGCCTGTCAAAGGGTTTGTGTTCTGGGTTTGGAGGCTGTCCCTTTCCTCTTCAGGTCAAACAGCCTGATCTTTGCCAGTTGAGTCACAGGGCCACTTTCGGTTATTTGGTTTTGGGGGTCATTTGGACGTAAGACTCCCATGTACTTTCCTGCTCAGGCTGGCTTTGAATCACAATCCTCAGATTTCAGCCTCCTGAGTAGCTAGGATTACAGGCAAACGCCACCAGCCACCAACACTTGGCTCTTCTTACTTTGAAAATATAATACCAAATAGAAAATTTAAAATCATGCTGAAGTAGTTAAACAACATTGAAGTGATTTTGCATCATTTACAAAGAGAAGACTTTCATGGAAATTTTCCTTCCAACTTTCATGTTGCTTCCACCTGAAGAGCAAACCCAGATATCAGTTAGGAAGGGAAATGAAAAATTTCAGAAATCCATAGAGCAAAAAATCATGTAGAAAATTCTTCCTTTGTATTGAATCGGATTCATTCATGGAAGTAAGATTGTTTTCGAAGCCAGTGTTTTTTCTTTTTTCTTTTTTTCTGTTGTAACATTTCAGAATTTCTTTTATTTTTATTTTTTGTGAACACACTGTACAGAGGGGTTGCAATTACATGGGCAGGTTAATGTGTACATTTCTTATCAAGCATTGCAGCCTCCTCCTTTGTTTACCCTTCACATCCCTTCCCAGCCTTCCCCCCATCCCCACCCAATCCTCCCCACTTCCCTCCACCACCAACATTGTAATGCTCGTTTTGGACACGACAACATGTACTTCTCATTGCTGCAATAGGTCCACCTATATCCTTAAACGACTTGTTTTTCCTCATCTCCTCTTCAAGTTATACTGACATCAAATATAATGAATCCTTAGATATGTAGTTTAATTTTTTTCCCTTCATACATTTGTTTCTTACGCATTTATAAGGTTATATCTTTGTAGCTTTGTATGTCCCTCCCCCACAGTATAACCCCTGCTTTCACTATGATGTAAGTGTTTTTTCTTTTTAACGATTGCATTAAAATAACAGATTTACCTCTAAAAATATGGTATCATTTGCCACTTTTTATAAGATAAGACACACTTTCTACTGTGTATAGTTTCCTTTGTACACAGTAAAATATTTCTGAACTAATATTCTGTTTTTGAAGATAATTTCTTGTAAGCATGAACTTTTACTCACAGCGTCTGGAAAAACTTACTAATTCACAAGTTTTACTATCTCTCAATATCTCCACATTCATCCATCAAAACCTCCTTAACAAACTCAGAAGTAATGGCTGTTGATATGGTAAGATTTGGATAAATGGCATGATAGTGGGAAAGGCTTCTTCATATGAGAGCATTTCTTCAATAGGCAGTCGTGAATATTGAAAGGTCATTTGAGGAAGGTTCTTCTACTGCACTAGAATCACCCTGATTGAAACCTAATATATAATCTCCAGATTTATGATTTCTATTTATATGAACAGTGGTATCAAAAAGAATGAAAAGTTCACATGAAATGAGTGTACCAATCGAACCTAGATGATGGGTAGGCAAGGGCAAATAAATATAAGCAGTAAGATATTTTTATATGTGAGTTAAAAAGGGTAAGAATTCCACCCAAAGTTCAATTCTACCGAACCACAGCACAATTCTCAGGAAGTCTGAAAGGGAAAAGTTAGGGCATGCTGTGGTATCTTCGCTTTTGAAATTAGTTATTTTTGGGAGCCATTCACATGCCATAACGTGGAGTGGTGTTCAATAAACTGAGTAACATTGACAAAGATATTATCGTTATGGGGTCAGAGATTGGAAGGGAGGGGAATGAGAAAGAAAGAAGGCAACAATGCTAAATAAGAAATGTACTCACTAACTTGCCAATGTAATTGTAACCCGTCTGTCTGGTATTTTCAAAAGAAAAAAAAGAAATTATGGTTATATAAATAATAGAATACATAGATCCCCATCCCGAAGGCACACAGGAGTCAAGGGACAACAGCAGTTCCCACACCTTCTCAATGTAGGCTTCTTTCTTCAGAGTAAGGTGTTTGCTCTCCTTGATGAAACTGGCTTATATTATCACGTGTATGATAGGTTCAGTTTATTTTCAATCTTGTAGCATGTACTAGTTTATTTTCTTCACTTCTCTCAGCTCTAAATAACATACATTTTCCTTTGTTTCTCTAAAATTTAGTGGTTTGGCTTTTGACTAATTAATTGTCCTAAACTTTACAGTAATTATTTTTTTTATTTTATTTGTGAACATACTGTACAGAGGTGTTACAATTACATGGGCAGAATAATGCGTACATTTCTTACCAAGCATTGCAGCTTCCTCCTTTGTTTACCCTTCACATCCTTTCCCAGCCTCCCCCCTCTCCTCCCAGTCCCAATCCTCCTCCCCCCTCCACCCGCACCGACGTTGTAAAGCTCGGTTTGGACATGACAACTTGTACTTCTCATTGTTTCAACTGGTCCACCTGTATCCTTAAACGACTTGTTTTTCCCCACCTCCTCCACAAGTTATACTGACATCAAATAAAGTGAAAGAAGGAGTTATACTGTGGGGGAGGGAAATACAAAGCAACAAAGAAATAATCTTATAAATGTGTTAGAAACACATGCATGAAAGAAAAAGACATTAAAATACATATCTAAGGGTTCATTTTCCTCACATCACATTATCTGACCTTTTCCACTTCACTCATACATATACTAGATATTGCAAATAAGGGAAACCATGGGGCCTATGTTTCTTTGGGCCTGACTTACTTCGCTTAATATAATTTCTTCCAAGTCTTTCCATTTCCTAGCAAATTGGGCAATGTCATTCTTTCTGATGGAGGCATAGAATTCCATTTTGTATATATACCACATTTTCTTGATCCATTCATCTACTGAGGGGCATTTGATTGGATCCATACATTAGCTATGGTAAATAATAGTGCAATAAACATAGTTGTGCTGGTAGCTTTAGTGTGGTCTTGTTTGTAAACATTTGGGTAAATGCCCAAAAGTGGGATTGCTGGGTCATAGGGGAGTTCCATGTGGAGTCTTTTGAGGAACCTCCATACTATTTTCCAAAGTGGTTGAACAAGTTTATATTTCCACCAACAATGAAGTAAGGTTCCCTTCTGTCCACATCCCCTCCAGTATCTGTTGTTGTTAGTGTTCTTGATTTTTGCCATTCTAACTGGAGTGAGGTGGTATCTCAATGTTGTTTTGATTTGCATTTCTTTTATGGCTAGGGATGTTGAGCATTTCTTCATGTGTCTATTGGCCATGCTTCTTTCTTCCTCAGAGAAGTTTCTCTTTAAGTCTTTCACCCACTTATTTATTGGGCAGTTGTTTCTTTGAGGATTTGTTGTTGGGGGATTTAATTTTTTGATTTGCAAGTATATTTTAGATATTGGACCCTTGTCCGTTGTATGGCTAGTAAAGATCTTCTCCCAATCCGTGGGCTTTCTATTGATCTTGCTAGCTATGTCCTTTGCCATGCAGAAGCTCTGCAACTTTATGCAATCCCATTTGTCCAACCTTTCGTTGATTTGTTGTGTTTCCGGATCTCTATTCAGAAAATTTCGGCCTGAGCCAAGGAGACCTAGGGTTTCTCCTATTCCATCCTGTAATGTTTTCAGAATGTCTGCTTTGACTTCGAGGTCTTTGATCCATACAGAGTTGATTCTGGTGCAGGGTGATATATAAGGATCTAACTTTAGTTTTCTACAAGTACTTTACTGTAATTATTATAATTCCAAGCAACTACATAAATAACTACATACTTGTTAAGATATTTTCTACCTATGCAACTGAAGTTGAAATCTTGCAATATGAGCTTCAATATTTCCTTACTTTCCTCATATTTTTATTTTAAATCTTTCATATTTACTAGCTGTTAACCAAGCTGCAAGACTATGGTATATTTTCAGTAAATGACATGAAACTGTTAAAGGAATCTTTATAGTTTATAGGTCTACTGGTCCACAGTGGGTTATTGAAAACTTTGTGCTAATTTTCAATTATTTAATGCTGTTATCCATAATGTAGAATTATTCTTCAAGGTTCATTATCAAAATATAAAATGCTCAATTTTTTTTTTCTGTATGATACATTGGTTGCATAGAATCAACCCTATCTTTCTATCAATTTGGCTATGTTTCTTCAAAATATTCATGAATGTGTCCCATGGACTCAAACCAATAAGCATATACTAATTTTGATGGAACCAAAGTCTAATTACGAAGTTTTAGGTAAGCTTCATTTGTAGCACAATTCCTACATTAACGTCGACCTTTTAGTCCTTTACTATGCTAGATGTATTATCTCTCTGATGGTGTAGTCATCATTTCTTGGTAACATGGCCTTGTCTTTTCTCTTAGAATGACTTAGTATAGTAAATAGAGCTCCTTCAGTTTTGCATTCTATCAGGCATAAATCTATCTTCAATGATGACACCTTTTTTTGTCCTGTTTATACACCAAATAATTTGGTCAATCCTTTCTTCCTTTTAAGTGCAAATATTTAAAATCCAATCTATACTTTTACATAAATTATGGCAATTGAAGTGAACAAAACAAGTGAAAAAGTTGCATAATTACTTTCTCCTTGAGGCTGCACAACCATTGATGTATTTTTTTTCTAATTCGTTAATTGTTTTATGGAAATAGATTTGTGTCTTCAATATACTTCCTTCTACCTGCCTCAAAGTCAAATATGCTGTTCTAGGGCCTGAGCTCAAATCTCATCTTGCACCTAAAATGAATATCTGTATCTCTCCTAGTAATTATGATTGAGAATATATTAGCCCCAAAATTTGTGGATCCAATCAAGTATTGTCACAACAGGCAACAGAAATACCGTTCTCATTTGGAATTCTTTTACTTATTTGAAATGAAAAAGAAAATATACAATGACTAAAAAGCGAACTTCTTCCTTCCTAAACACAAGCAATAATTTGAATTGAACTGTGCCTAATACTTGCATAAAAATCGTGCATGAGGTAATAATCTCTTCTTATTATTCACATATTTTAAATAGAATATCTAGACCACAAAAATGACAATCTGTCAAAAAAAAGTTTTAGTGTACTTAGTCAAGTGCTATTTACAAATTCTGGTATCCATAGCAACCCGTATGATTAACCTTATTAGTTATTTCCAGATTACAGAATGTGTGGTGTTATTGTTCACAGAAACTATATAAATATTGTTTGTCATATTCCTTTGGAAAAGATGATCCAGTTCAAAAGGTACTGTTGATTTGAAACATTTCTCCTTTGTAAAACTAAGTTTTAATATATAAAAAGATGATGAGTACTATCAGAAAAGTTTTATATTTATTGTGCAATAAATCTGAACAATTCTATGAATGGGTACACTTCTTATTTTCAGGCAGTCACACAATTGGTCTTCATAATTACTTTAATGCTAAAACGAAATTACTTCTGTGAAGAGCAAATGAGAATAGTCAATAGACACTTGAAGATATTCTCGACTTCTCTGGCCATAAAAGAACTGTAAATGAAAACAGTATTAATACTCCACTTTTTACAAATTAGAATGGCTATAATAAATAGTCTAATAATAATAGATGCTTGGGCTGGAGATGTGGCTACAAAGGAACCCTACCACACTGTTTGTGAGAGAGTAAACTTGCTCAAACATTCTGAAAATCAGTAGACATGTTCCTTAAAAGATTATGCAAAGAGCTCTCGTATAATTCAGCAATCCTAATTTTGGACATTTAACTACATGATCACTAACAGGTCTTTGTAAAGCTACCAGCACAACTATATTTATTGCAGCAATATTCACAATATCTAAGATACAGAACCAACCCCAATGAACCTCAATAAATGAGTTAGATGAGTGTATCAAAAATACGGTAAATAGGGAGTTCCAGGAAGATGGCGGAGGAGAAGCTGGAATCTGAACAAGCTCTTGCATAGAAAACAGTTTCAGAGTTCCAGTGAACAGTCCCAAGCCAGAGAATCACACCAAGTGTGCCATCACAGGACAGAGAGTTAGTCAAGAGAGGGGAAGCCAAGCAGACACATCTGAGCGCCTGCCAGCAGCTGCTGCTGCAGCGGCAGGGTCGCAGCAGCGACCATAGCCGCGGCCATACCTGAGCGCTCACACAGAGAGTCCGGGACGAAGGAGCCAGACGCAGCGGGCGAGAGGATTCTACTCAACACCAGCAAGAACCGACAAGGAGCAGACAATTTCATCCTGCACTTTGCAGACCAGAGACGACCCAGGATCCAAGACTCAGCGTGAGTAGAAGCCCCACTTCCTCACTCCTTCCCAGGGAGCAGAGGAGGGAAGGCCACCCCTCCCCCGCCAGCACCGGTGATCTCCATCTTGGATACCGACAAAGCTCAGAGGAGTGGCTAGCTCCAGCTCAGGCCTTGGAATAAAATGAGTCATTTAACAGGTCACAAGAACTTAACGGCGAAGTGACCTCACAGACTCAGTTCCATCCAGGGAAAAGTCACCCAGCTCAGGCGGCAGCCATTGGAGTGGCTCTCCTCACCGGGTAACCAGAGCCAGAGGCTGCCCCTCCCTCTAGCAGCCACCACAATCAATTGAAAAACAGAAACCCTGAGAATGGCTCCAGGCTGGGTGCTGTGAGTTTTTTTTCACAAAATAGCCCCAGGGAAAAGCTACTGTTTGTTGAAAGGCCTCAACTCTACCCAGAACCTAGCCTCATCACTGCATCCCCCTCTTTTGTGATTCTCAAAGCAGATCACCCTCCCAGTAAACTAACCTGGGAGGGGATCTCAAAATCTTGGGTAAAGCAGAGCATTTTTCTGCCTGTTCCAACAAACTGACTTAAGAAACCAATCAAGCCACAGGACCTCACGCTGACCAGAGACTCCAACCAGACTCTGGTTACAGACAAAAGGGAGATACAGGACTCTTCCCACCCTTCCCCCCCCCAAAAAAAAATCAAAGAGCTTTTTTTTTTTTTTCTTCTTCTTCTTTTCTTTTTTTCTTTTTTTTTGTTTTGTTTTTTTTCGTTTTTTGTTACCTTATATATATAAATTTTTTTTTTGCTTTTCTAAAACTTTTATTAATCTTTAATTTTTGCCTCTTCTGAAAAAATAATTGTTTTCCATTAACTTTTTTTTTTCTCTTCTCATAATTTTTATTTTAGGAATACGTGAATGTGTGTTTTCCTTTCTTTTCTTGTCTTCTTTCTCTTTTTCTTTCATTCTTAATTATCTTTTTGTTTTTTGTCTAGCTCTACTGAACTTCTGATCTTTTCTTCTCACTTTCCTATCCTTTCCATCTTTTCCTCTTTGTTCTTCTTTATGTGACTTAACTCTTGTCCTGCACATCCTCAGATAAACCCGTAGTTAACCAGTAGACCCTATCCCCCATTGTCTACACACTTAATCCACAAACTTATTACTCAATTCAAAACCTCTGAGACTTAAATTCATTAATAGCAGTACTACCTCTTTATACCTATATAATATTTTAAGCATTTTTTTAAAGTTTTTCACATCTCCTCTATGTCCCTCCCTTTCTCTCAACATATTCATATTCCTCTATAAATAGATGATCTTTTAATCTCTAAAATAACATTAATTTTTACCTTTCTATTTTTTTTCTGGTCTCTTTTCATTCCCCTTTCCCTTTCTTCTTTTTCTCTCTCTCTCTACTTGCATCCTACCCAACCTATTTCCTGCACTGTAATTAGGACATAGTTAACTCTCCCTGTGCTTCCCCACACCAATCTATTCCAATTTTTTACCCACATCTCTCCCTAACCCTAATAATTTCTGGTTTTCCAAATTCTTCTCTGCGGTTCGAAGCCCTTTAACATATAGTTGTTTGATTTCGAATAGATGTATCTGTTGAACTAGATTGTATCTGTAAACTATTGACTGTACAAATGCAAACTTTGGTTGATGGTTGCCTTAAGATAGTGTTCTAGCACAAAACTGTGCTATCTTCATCTCAAATGGGCAGAGTAAGCCGGAAAAACACAAGAAAAATGGCAAATTCGGGTATCTCAATTCCCAATCTTGATAATCAGGGGTTAGAACAGATAATGAATAATCCAGAGGAGAGTTCCCAAACAGCTCTACAAACACTGCTGGCAAACATGATAAATGAAAAGTTTGACAAAGTACAAAGGACTCTGTATGAGCGTGACAGGGAGAGAGAGGAGGCATCCCAGAAGTTTATACAGGAATATCATAAGCGTGAGGAAGCTACTCAAAAACTGATACAGGATTTGCGTGAACAACTTGAGAATACTCAAAGAGAAAGGGAGGAATGGCGTGAGCAGGCTGAGAACACTCAAAGAGATCTGCAGGAATCCCACGAACGGGAGGAAGCTAATCAAAGAGAAATACAGGAATTGAGAGACCAGGTAGAGAACACACAAAGATCACTAAAGGCATTCATGGAATCCATTAACAAAGAGCTGAAGGAAGTCAGGGAGACCACAAAGGGAAAGCTGAATGGAACCCAACAGAAGGAATGGGAGTCCAAAGAAACCATAACCAATCAACTAAGTGAGTTGAGGACAAACACTGAACACCAAATTAAGGAAGTAAAGAAATTCATACAAGACCTAAAACAGAGCCTCAACAAAGAACTTGAAGCCATCAAAGCTGACCAACTAGAAGGAAAAGAGATAAAAAACAAAGTAGAGAGTCTTGACAGCAGGTTAGACCATGCAGAAGATCGAATCTCAGGGATTGAAGACAGCCTAGATATTATAGAGAAAGAACATACAACCATCCAAGACAAGTCCAAGAAATATGATAGCTCTATCCAACACCTGGAAGACACCATCAGAAGGCCTAATCTAAGGATAATGGGTGTAGAGGAGCACCTAGAAACAGAAGTTAATGGTCTAGGAAATTTGTTTAACAGGATCCTAGCAGAGAACTTCCCAAACATGCAAAAAGATAGGCCTGTCCAGATACAAGAAGCCTTTAGAACCCCAAATAGACCAGACCAGAATAGGACATCCCACCGCCACATTATAATCCACACAGGATCAACTCAGAACTAGGAAAAGATCCTTAAAGCTGTCAGAGAGAAAAGGGTAATCACTTATAAAGGGAAACCAATTAGAATCACCTCAGATTTCTCAGCAGAGACAATCAAAGCAAGAAGAGCCTGGAATGATGTATGCCATGCCCTAAAAACAAACAACTATCAACCAAGAATACTGTACCCAGCTAAACTCTCCTTCATAACTGAAGGACAAATAAAAACCTTCCATAGCAAAGAAAAATTGAAACAATATATCTCCACCAAACCAGCCCTACAAAAGATTCTTAAAGATGTCCTACACATTGAAAACCAACAAGACCACAATAAAGGCCAAGAAACTGCACCCAAACTGAGAATCCAAGAACCATATGAAGAACCCAGTTTTCACAGCCCCCAAGAAGGTGGATAGCATGGCAGGAACACCCAAATACCTCTCAGTCCTATCTCTTAATGTTAACGGACTGAACTCTCCAATTAAGCAACATAGACTGTCTAGTTGGATTAAAAAACAAGACCCTTCTATCTGCTGCCTGCAGGAGTCACATCTTGCCCGTAAAAACAAACACATTTTCAATGTTAAAGGCTGGAACAAAATCTACCAAGCAAACGGTCGGGATAAACAGGCGGGAGTTGCAATCCTAATATCAGATAAAATAGACTTCAAATTAAAATTCGTGAAAAGAGATAAAGAAGGTCAATACATACTAATTAAAGGATCTCTCCTTCAGGAGGATATTACAGTTCTAAATATCTATTCACAAAACAATGGAGCACCCAAATTTATCAAAGAAAAACTACTTTCCCTCAAATCCCATATAGATCCAAAGACATTAATTGTTGGGGATTTTAACACACCACTCTCCCCACTAGATAGATCAACTCGGCAAAAACTCAACAGAGAAACCACAGATCTAAACAGCTGCATAGATCAACTAGACTTAACAGACATTTACCGAACATTTCACCCAGCAGCATCAGAATACACGTTTTTCTCAGCAGCACATGGAACGTTTTCTAAAATAGACCACATTTTAGGCCACAAAGCAAACTTGTCTAAATTCAGAAACATTGAAGTTATACCTTGCATTCTCTCTGACCACAAGGGAATAAAATTAGAACTCAACACCAAAAGCCAACAAAGAAAGTCCGGTATCACATGGAGGCTGAACAACACACTGCTGAATCATGAGTGGGTCATGGAAGAGATTAGAAAGGAAATTCAAATGTTCATGCTATTCATCAAAAATGAACACACAAAATACCAGCTCCTCTGGGACACAGCAAAGGCAGTACTCAGAGGCAAGTTTATAGCTCTGAGCTCCTACATCAACAAATTGGAGAGATCTGAAACTAGGAATTTAATGACGCATCTAAACCTCCTTGAAAAAGAGCACCAAGATAAACCCCAATCCAGTAGACGGAAAGAAATAATCAAAATTAAATCAGAATTAAATGAATTAGAATCCAAAAAAACTATAGAAAGAATCAACAAAACAAAGAGTTGGTTCTTCGAAAAACTTAACAAAATTGACAGACCCTTAGCAAATCTTATCAGAAAAAGAAGAGAACACACCCAAATTAATAAACTCAGAGATGAGAATGGAAACATCACCACGGAAACAACCAAGATTCAGAACATTACAAGAGAATACTTCTCAAAACTTTATGCTAATAAGTTTGAGAACTTGACACAAATGGACCTCTTCCTAGCAAATATTGACATGCCAAAACTAAACTAAGATGAGTTAAACTATCTTAATAGGCCCATATCAAGCATTGAAATAGAAACAGCAATAAGAGACCTCCCAGCTAAGAAAAGTCCAGGACCAGATGGTTTTACAGTGGAATTTTACAAGGCCTTCAAAGCAGAGCTCACAACAATTCTCCTCCAACTCTTCAATGAAATTGAAAGAGAAAGCTCACTACCGAACACATTCTATGAAGCCATCATAACCCTCATCCCAAAACCAGGCAGGGACTCATCAAAGAAAGAGAACTATAGACCCATTTCTTTGATGAACATTGATGCAAAAGTTCTCAACAAAATTTTGGCCAACCAACTTCAACAATTCATCCAAAAAATCATACACCACGATCAAACAGGATTCATTTCAGGGATGCAAAGCTTGTTCAATATACGCAAATCAATTAATATTATTCATCACATCAACAGGAGCAAGAATAAGAACCACATGGTTATCTCAATAGACGCAGAAAAAGCATTCGACAAGATCCAACACCCCTTCCTGATGAAGTTTTTGGAAAAATTAGGAATCCATGGAACATTCCTCAATACAATAAAGGCTGTATATGACAAACCTACAGCCAGCATTATACTCAATGGTGAAAAACTAAAGCCATTTCCTTTTAACTCAGGAACAAGACAAGGATGCCCACTCTCTCCACATCTCTTCAATCTAGTATTAGAATGCCTAGCTACAGCAATAAGACAAGATGCAGACATAAAGGGGATCCAAATAGGGAAAGAAGAAATAAAACTCTCCCTCTTTGCAGATGACATGATCTTGTATTTAAAGAATCCCATAGACTCCACTCCCAAATTACTCAAGCTGATTCAAAACTTTGGCAAAGTAGCAGGTTATAAAATTAACCCCCCCAAATCAATAGCTTTTCTGTATGCCAACAATGAGAAAAGTGTGGCTGAAAAGCAACTCCATTTGTAATAGCCCCACAACAAATAAAATACCTAGGAATTAACTTAACTAAAGAAGTGAAGGACCTCTATGATGAAAACTTTAAAATCTTGAAAAAGGAAATCAACACAGAACTTAAAAAATGGCAAAACCTCCCATGCTCCTGGATTGGAAAGATTAACATTGTGAAAATGGCAATACTTCCCAAGGCTATCTACAAATTCAACGCAATACCTATCAAAATTCCACCCTCATTCTTCAAGGAAATATAAGAGGCAATCCAAAAATTCATATGGAACAATAAAAGACCCCGAATAGCAAAAACGCTCCTCAACGGAAAGAACACTGCTGGAGGAATATCAGTACCAAATTTCAAACTCTACTATAAAGCCATAGTAATCAAAACAGCTTGGTATTGGCATAAGAACAGACCTCAGGACCAATGGAATAGAATTGAAAACCCAGAAATGAACCTACAGACCTATAGCCATCTAATCTTCGATAAGGGAGCTAAAACAATAGAATGGAAGACAGACAGCCTCTTCAGTAAATGGTGCTGGCAAAACTGGTTAACTACATGTAGAAAACTAAAGCTAGATCCTTATATATCACCCTGCACCAGAATCAACTCCAAATGGATCAAAGACCTTGAACTCAAAGCAGACACTCTGAAAACATTACAGGATGGAATAGGAGAAACCCTGGGTCTCCTCGGCTCAGGCCGAAATTTTCTGAATAGAGACCCGGAAACACAACAAATCAAAGAAAGGTTGGACAAATGGGATTGTATAAGGTTGCAGAGCTTCTGCAGGGCAAATGACATAGCTAGCAAGATCAATAGAAAGCCCACGGATTGGGAGAAGATCTTTACTAGCCATACAACGGACAAGGGTCTCATATCTAAAATATACTTGGAACTCAAAAAATTAAACCACCCAACAACAAATCCTCAAAGAAACAGCTGCCCAATAAGTAAGTGGGAGAAAGACTTAAAGAGAAGCTTCTCTGAAGAAGAAAGAAGGATGGCCAATAGACACATGAAGAAATGTTCAACATCCCTAGCCATAAAAGCAATGCAAATCAAAACAACATTGAGATATCACCTCACTCCAGTTAGAACAGCAAAAATCAAGAACTCTAACAATAACAGATGCTGGAGGGGATGTGGACAGAAAGGAACCTTACTTCATTGTTGGTGGGAATGTAAACTTGTTCCACCACTTTGGAAAGCAGTATGGAGGTTCCTCAAAAGACTCCACATAGAGCTCCCCAATGACCCAGCAATCCCACTTTTGGGCATTTACCCTAATGTTTACAAACAAGACCACACTAAAGCTACCAGCACAACTATGTTTATTGCAGCATTATTTAGCATAGCTAAGATCTGGAACCAACCCAGATGCCCCTCAGTAGATGAATGGATCAAGAAGATGTGGTATATATACACAATGGAATTCTATGCCTCCATCAGAAAGAATGACATTTCCCCATTTGTTAGGAAATGGAAAGGCTTGGAAAAAATTATATTAAGTGAAGTAAGCCAGGCCCAAAGAAACATAGGTCCCATGGTTTCCCTTATTTGCAATATCTAGTATAGGTATGAGTCAAGTGGAAAAAGTCAGAGAATGTGATGTTAGGAAAACGAACCCTCAAATATGTATTTTAATGTTTTTGTTTCTTTCATGCATGTGTTTCTAACGCATTTATAATATTACTTCTTTGTTGCTTTGTATGTCCCTCCCCCACAGTGTAACCCCTACTTTCACTATATTTGATGTCAGTATAACATGTGGAGGAGACGGGGACAAACAAGTCGTTTAAGGATTCAGGTAGACCTGTTGCAACAATGAGAAGTACAAAATGTCATGTCAAAACCAGCTTTACAATGTCGGGGGGGGGGTATGATTAGGTGGGGGGGAGGGGAGAGGCTGGGAAGGGAGGTGAAGGGTAAACAAAGGAGGAGGCTGCAATGCTTGGTAAGAAATGTATGCATTTTCCTGTCCATGTAATTGTAACCCCTCTGTACAGTATGTTCTCAAATAAAATAAAATAAAATTTAAAAAAAAATACGGTAAATATAAACATTTGAATGTACATATGTATAGAGACAGCAATTCTATGTTTCCAACAGAAAGCATGGCACTGTCCCTTTGGTTAGGAAATGGGATGATTTGGAAAAAATAATATCAAGTTGTGTAACCCAGTCCCAAAGAATTTAGGTCTCATGATTTCCCTTATTTGAAATAATAATATACATATAAGATAATCTTGTTAGATGAACTGAAAAGATCAAAAGTGATGTATATAAGATCATATAAAATAATGCTAATTGAAATGAATTCCAATATATGAAGACAAGAGATCTCTCTTTAGAGATATTGTTTTAAATATGCCCTGTGATTTTATTTTATTGTTGTTTCCTATGGCATATTCCCTGTTGACAGTGTACTCAATTTTGGTACCATGCATCTTGTATATATATTTGTCTGATCTGGGAAGGGAAAGGGTGTAATAATTCCTTGAAGTAAGGACACATTGCAAGTAGGATAACCACAAGGCAGTATATTAGAAATGAACATTACAACGTAGGAAGGGATATGCGGAGGAGTGAAGAAGTTGAGTTGGGAAGGGATAGTGGGACAGCAACAAGTGAAAGTGCAAAATTGGTCAAAAAGTATTGTTCTCATTGCCTTATTCATGTAAATGGAATTCCTCTGTACAGCAACTTTACAATAAAACTTTAAAAAAAAAAAAAAAACATATGCTGAGTATTTTAAGATTGCGAGGTTTTTTTTCCCTGTTGGAAATAGAAATAGATAAAATTATACTGCCTGGTGAAATTTGTGAAATCACAAATTTTAGAAAATATTCCTCAGCCTGTTGCCCCACCCAACAATCATCCCACACCCTTTCAAAGAAATGTCATACAAAGCAAAATTGCTGACAAGTTGTTTACTGTGTTAATGTGTATATATTCGATCCTTTCTTTTTTGGGGGGAGGTGGGGTCCAGTCGTGGGGCCTGAACTCTGGCACTGTGCCCTGTCCCTCAGCTCTTCAGCTCAAGGCTAGAGCTCGACCATTTGATCCACAGTGACAACTCCGGCTTTTTTCTGTTTGCTTATGTGCTGAGGAATCGAACCCAGAGCCTCAGGCATGCAAGGCTAGCGCTCTACCACTGAGCCAACTTTCCCACCCCCTATATTCAAACCTTTCTATGTGTCAGTTTCTTCATGTAATTCTCTCATGCATATTTATGAAGCATTTGGTTGGGCATGGTGCAATCTTGTTTCAACTTATGCCTCCTTGGTTGTAAAAACAAAATTTTTGTTACATTAATTTGGGAAGCATGAATGTTCCCGTTATTTAAAAGTGATCAACACAAACGTACATATATGCTATTCGGCACCTTGCCATAAAGTTTAAAGTAAATCATTATTTGCATGACTTCTGCCTATACTCCTCACTTCTTATCATGCAATTAGAATAACTATTAATTTCTCTAACACATAGAGAGCCTACACATATTGATATTCACTTTCACCAGAGTTCTGATGATACAGGTAAGTTAAAAACAATTTTTAACAAGAGCCAGTCTTTAGAAACTCCTAATGTTTCACTGTCCAATTGTAATATTCACATCAACAGGTATTAATTTATTTATGAAAATAAAACTAATTCTACACAGTTCTATATCTCTCCCTATTTTCACTATGTATGTGACATTAATACTTTAAAAATTTGCATGTTTCACATGTATAAAGATTAAACACAGGGGCATCGTTATGCATGACACATTTGTTGTTATTATGTTAAAGACTTTAGTTCATACCACTTAAAATTTTTTTGAATATTGATATAATTCTTGATTAATTCATCTTCATATTCTCATCCAAGTACACAGATTGCTTCACGCTGTGATGTGCAAGAGCTTAGGAAATGAGCAGATGAATACAGTAGTCCCATAAAATCATGAATAAAGTGCTTCCAAAGCTAGTAAAATTTTATTGGATTTATTCATCACATCCTGATTTTTGAAAGTCTGTAATTCCTGAGAATACACTCGGTTTTATCAATGTGATGTATTTCCAAAAGATTTATAAAACTCTGTGGAGGCTTGTGTGTTCACCATGATGCTAGTGTGAAAAGTTAGACCTAAAACATTGAACTTGTGCAATGACTAGTGTGAAAATAATATTGTATGACAAATAAAAATGGGGGATCCTGTGTAACAGCAATACTCTCAAGACAATGTGTTGGATAGGATCTGTACAACATTAGGGGCTATGGGAAAGAGAGAGAAAAATGAAAATGGGGGTAACAATTTCAACAAGGATTGGACTCATTACTTGTGTAACTATACCCCAACTTAGGTCACTATGACAATAAAATTTAAATAAGAAAGAAAAAATCGATGGAAACACTAGTATTACATATCACATCTTCACATTTTGATACAGATGATTATAACTATATATATATATATATATATATATATATATCAGTTCTTTGAATTCTGAATTCTAATTTTGCAATTAGCTTCTTTTTGCAAATACAAAATGAACAGAGGAAAATGAATTTTAGGCTAATTAAACAACTGTTATTTTTAGAATTGTATCTATATCAATCTCAATGAATATCCTTATCTGTTATTTCCTGATTACAGAAGTTATGGTAAGGTCTTTTACACATATAAAAATATGGTTTTGTTAACAGTGAATAGTATTCTTCCATTTATGTATTATTCTTTAGTACCAAATTACCAATTAAAAAAATTGAAGTTGTACAGAAATTTCATATGCATATGTATGCTTCACTCTCAATGCACACTGATAATGGACCAAGAACTTTCAACGCAAGTTTTAAACATGAATAAACTGCCTGGATTTTGACAAAATTATTCTATCACGGGTGATTACTGAGTAAATGGTGAAAGTTGTATGATCGCTTTAGATTGCAGTAATTACTCCTAGAAAAATACGAGCTACAAATAGAACACATGCCAAATATTTTCATAAGGTGATTTGTGAAAACCTCTATACTGTATACTATGTGGTGAAATTTATAAATTTTACAAAGCATTTTACAGCCCAATGCAAGTATGGGCAAGTTCAACTTCCACCCACACACACCACCAAAAAGAATGGTATATAAAACAAAGTTCCTGAGTTCTTTAGCCAGTTATGAATCACGATTTTAACACTATATCTGTTACTTTCTTTTATTTTATTGTCACTTGAATGAATTACTGCTTATATTAAAGATAATAAACTATACCAAATTTTGGATGAACATTCCACTTTAATAAAAGTGCATTGTTGTTTTTAGTATTGTTATTTTTTCTTTTTGTCTTAGGCCAATTTTGTTTCCAAACAACAATGTAATCTTCTCAATTCATAACATTTGTTGTGTATTTCAAATCAGAATGTATTGTTCAGGAAGTTTTCAGAGGATTAAGACATTCTGAATATTAATACAGGTGAAGTTTACATTATATTTACTTAATTGCTTTTCACTTTTCTTCATAAATCAAATTCCACCCTTGAGAATATTAAAAAAAGATCATCATTCATTAACACACTTTGGTCAACTTGGCATTTAGTAACTAATACAGTATAATGTCAAACAGTATATTTATGTCAAATTTACTTCCTGCTCATATTTTCAGTCTCCTTCAGGAAATGCTAATTTCCTTGGGGAACTTAAAAAGAACAAAAATCTCACAAAGCAAGGATAGTCACATGTGATAAAGCTACTTCAACCTCATACAGATAATAAGGCATTTGAAAACCATAATCAATTTGTTTTTTGTTTTCTGTTGCTATTTTTTGCCTTGTATTTTTAAAATCATTTTCTTCAAAAGATGCTTTATAGAAAAACTACATTCATGTCAGTAATGAGTGTATTTCTTGTCAAGAACTTCTTTCTTGTTTTCTTCTATCTTTTACTTCATCCACCTTCACAAATCTTCCTCCACCCCAAAGCTGCAAAGTTTATTTTCCATATAATGTCTTGTGAATATCTTTATTCCAATGGGTCAGGGGATACAATTACATGGGAAAGGTAAAGACAACATTTCTAATCAAACATAGTTGCCTTCTCCTTTGTTTCTCGTTCCCATCTCCCCGGCTAATCCCCACAGACACCCCCCAACACACCACCCCCTCCCACGAACAAAGAAGAAAATAAAGTTCAATTTTGCACAATGGCTTGTACCACTCATAGATGCAAAGGTCCAGATATATTCCTATTTAAACGATTTGTTTTTGTTTTTCGCTTCCCCTCTTCAAATTATACCAAAATCAAATACAGTGAGAAGAAGGGTAATACGGAAGGGAGCGACATACAAAGCAGCAAAGAAATCATCGTATAAATATGTTAGAAACAATTACATGAAAGAAAAATATTTGAATGCTTATTTTGGGATTCATTTCAACAAACATCAACTTATCTGGACTTTTCTGCTTGTGTCAAACATATACTAGGGAATCCAAGGGACCTATGTTTCTTTCACCCTGGCTTACTTCTCTTAACATACTATTTTCCAAGTCTTTACATTTCCTAACAAATGGGGAAATGTCATTCTTTCTGATCGAGGCATAGAAATCCATTGTGTTTATACACCACATATTCGTGACGCATTCACCCACTGAGGAACATCTGGGATGATTCCATATTTTAGCTATGGTATATAATGCTGGGATAAACATAGTTGTGCTGGTAGCTTTAGTAGAGTCTTGTTAGTGATCATTTGGGTAAATGCCCAAATGTGGGATTGCTGGGTCATAGGGAAGCTCTATGTGGAGTCTTTTAGGAACCTCCATACTACCTTCCAAAGTGGTTGAACAAGTTTACACTCCTACCAACAATGTAGTAATGTTCCCTTCTCTCTACATCCTCTCCAGCATCTGTTGTTATTAGTGTTGTTGATTATAGCCATACTACCTGGGATGAATTGGTATCAAAATGTTGTTTTGATTTGCATTTCTTTTATGAGTAGGGAGGTTGAGCATTTTTTCGTGTGTCTATTGGCCATCCTTCTTTCCTCTTCAGAGAAATTTCTCTTTAAGTCTTTAGCCCATTTATTTATTGGACAGTTGTTTCCTTGAAGATTTGTTGATGGGGGATTTAATTTTTTTAGTTCCAGATATATTTAACAAGTGAGACTCTTGTCCATTGTATGGTCAGTGAAGATCTTCTCCCAGTCCATGGGCTTTCTATTGATCTTTTAAGCTATGTCCTTTGCTATGCAGAAGCTCTGTAATTTCATGCAATCCCATTTGGCCAACCTTTCTTTGATTTGCTGTATTTCTGTTTCACTATTAAGAAATTTTCAGCCTTTGCCGAGGAGACCTAGGGTTTCTCCTATTCCATTCTGTAATGCTTTCAGAGTGTCTGTTTGACTCCGAGGTCTTTGATACATTTGGTTTCATTCTGGTGCAGGGTGAAATATAAGCATCTAGCTTGAGTTTTCTACAAGTAGTTAACCAATTTTGCCAGCACCATTTACTGAAGAGGCTGTCTTTCTTCTATTCTGTTTTTTTGTTTTTTTTTTTTTTAGCTCTCTTATAGAAGGCTAGTTGGCTATAGGTTTGTAGGTTCATTTCTTGGCTTTCAAGGCTATTTCATTGGTCCTAAGGTCTGTTCTCATACCAGTAATAAGCTATTTTGATTACTATGGCTTTGTAGTAGAGTTTGAAATTTGGTATTGATATTCTTCCAGCACATTTCTTTATATTGAGGATCGTTTTTGCTATTCAGGGTTTTTTATTGTTCCATATTTATTTTCGGATTGGTTCTTCTATTTCCCTGCTGAATGAGGTTGTAATAATCATTAGTATCACACTGAATTTGTAGATAGCCTCAAGTATTGCCATTTTCATGATGGTGATCCTTCCAATGCAGATGCATGGGAGGTTTTGCCACTTTCTAAATTCTGTTGATTTCTTTTTTCCGGTTTTTAGAGTTTTCATCCTAGAGGTCCTTCATTTCTTTGGTTAAGTTGATTCCTAGGAATTTTATTTTTTGTTGAACCATTACGAATAGAGTTTCCAGATTTCAGCCACGCTTTTCTCATTGTTGGCATACAGAAAAGCCATTGATTTTTGAGGGTTAATGCTATATATTGCCATTTATAAAGTTTTGAATCAGCTTGAGTAATATGGGAGTGGAGTCCCTGGGATTGTTTAAATATAAAATCATGTCATCTGCAAAGAGGGAGAGTTTTAGTTCATCTTTCCCTATTTGGAACCATTTTATGTTCACATATTTTCTTATTGCTGTAAATAGGCATTCTAATACTAGATTGAAGAGAAGTGGAAAGAGAGGACATTCTTGTCTTGTTCCTGAGTTAAGAGGAAATGGCTTTACCAGTTCACCTCAGAGTATAATACTTGCAGCAGTTTTGTCATATACAGCTTTTATTTTATTGAGGAATGTTCCCCAGATTACTAATTTTTCCAGAACCTTCATGATAAGAGGGTGTTGGATCTTGTCAAATGGTTTTTTTTAATCTATTGAGATAACCATGTGATTCTTATCCTTGGTCTTGTTGATGTGATGAATTATATTAATCAATTTGCTTACACTGAACCAGCTTTGCATTCCTGAAATGAATTCTGTTAGATCGTGGTGTATGATGTTTTCTATGAGTTGTTGAAGTCGATTGGCCAAAATTTTGTTGAGAAGTTTTGCATCAATATTCATCAAAGAAATGGGTCTATAGTTCTCTTTCTTTGATGAGTCCCTGCCTGGTTTTGGGATGAGGGTTATGATGGCTTCATAGAATGTGTTCGGTAGTGCACTTTCTCTTTCAATTTCATTGAAGAGTTGGAGGAGTATTGGTGTGAACTCTGCTTTGAAGGCCTTGTAGAATTCCACTGTAAAACCATCTGGTCCTGGACTTTTCTTAGCTGGGAGGTGTCTTATTGCTGTTTCTATTTGAATGTTTGATATGGGCCTGTTAAGATTCTTTAACTCATCTTGGTTTAGTTTTGGCATGTCAATATTTGCTAGGAAAATATTCATTTCTGCCAAGTTCTCAAACTTACTAGCATAAAGTTTTGAGAAGTATTACCTTATAATATTCTGAATCTTGTTTGTCTCTGTGGTGATGTTTCTATTCTCATCTCTGAGTTTATTTATTTGGGTGTGTTCTCTTCTTTTCTGATATGATTTGCTAAGGGTCTGTCATTTTTTTTAATTTTTCCAAACAACCAACTCTAGGTTTTGTTGATTCTTTCCGTGTATTTTTTAAAATTCTAGTTCATGTAATTCTGATTGATTTTTAATTATTTCTTTCCAGGTACTGAATTATGTTTATTTTGCTGCTCTTTTTCAAGGAAGTTCAGATGTCTCATTAAATTGTTGGTATCAGATCTCTCAAATTTGTTGATGTAGGAACTCAGAGCGATAAACTTGCCTCTAAATACTGCCTTTGCTCTGTCCCAGAGGATCTGGTAATTTGTGTGTTCATTTTTATTGAATATCATGAGCAGTTTCTAATCTCTTCTACGAACCACTCGTGATTCATCAGTGTGTTTTTCTGCCTCTATATGTTACAAGACTTTCTTTGTTGGCTTTTTCTCTTGAGTTCGAACTTTATTTCCTTGTGTTATGAGAGAATGCAAGGTATAACTTCAATGTTTCTTAACTTGTACAAGATTGCTTTGTGACCTAAAGTGTGGTATATTTTGGAAAATGTTCCATGTTTTGAGAAAAACGTGTATTTTGATGCTGCTGGGTGAAATATTTCTTAGAACCCTGTTTAATCTAGTTGATCTATGCACTTGTTTAGATCTGCGGTTTTTCTGTTATTTTTTTGTGGAGTTGATCTACCTCGTGGGGATAGTGGTGTGTTAAAGTCCCCAACAATTAATGTCTTTGGATATATGTGAGGTTTGAGGGAACATCGTGTTTTTTGTATAAATTTCAGTGCACCAGTGTTTGGCGAATAGAAATATAGAATTGTAATATCCTCCTTAAGAACAGATCCCTTAATTAGTATGTAAAGACCTTCTTTATCTCTTCTCACTAATTTTAATTTGAAGTCTATTTTATCTGATATTAGGATTACAACTCCTGCCTGTTTATGGGGACGATTTGCTTGCTTGATTTTTTTCTTACCTTTCACTTTCAAAATGTGTTTGTTTTTATGGGCAAGGTGTGACTCCTGAATGCGGCAGATAGAAGGGTCTGGTTTTTAATCCAACTAGACAGTCTATGTCGTTTAATTGGAGAGTTGTCTGTTTATATTGAGAGATAGGACTGAGAGGTTTTTGGAATTTCCAGCCATTTTATCCACCTTCTTGGGGCTGTGGCAACTGGCTCCTTCTTTTGGTTCTTGGATTTTCAGTTTGAGTGTGATTTCTTGGCCTTTATTGTGGTATTGTTGTTTTTCTATGAGTAGAATATCTGTATATCTTTTGTAAGATGTTTACTTGAGATATGTAGTTTCACTTCTTCTTTGCTATGGAAGGTTTTTATTTTACCTTTGGTTATGAAGGAGAGTTTAGCTGGATACATTATTCTTTGTTTGTAGTTGTTTGTCTTTAGGACATTCTATACAACATTCCAGTCACTTAATTGTCTCTGCTGAGAAATCTGAGGTGATTATAATTGGTTTCCCTTTCTATGTGATTGATCTTCTCTCACTGATATCTTTTTTTTTTTTTGGTTGGCCATTGGGCTTGAACTCTGGGCCTGGGCGCTGTCCCTCAGCTCTTCAGTTCAAGGAGAACGCTCTACCACTTGATCTACCACTTATGGTTTTCTGGTGGTTTATTGGAGATAGGAGTCTCATGGTCTCTCCTGCCCCGGCTGACTTTGGACCTCGGTCCTCAGATCTCAGCCTCCTGAGTAGCTAGGATTACAGGCATGAGCCACCAGCGCCGGGCTTCACTGATATCTTTAAGCATCTTTTCCTTGGTCTGAATTGATCTTTATACTGTGACAGTGGGATATCCTCTTCTGGTGTGGTCTCTTTGGGTTGCCAAAAGCTTCTTGTATCTGAATAGGCCTATCTTTTTGCCTGTTTGGGAAGTTCTCTACTAGGATCCTGCTAAACTTCCTAGACCATTGACTTCGGTCTCTAGGGGCTTCTCTACACCAATTATCCTCAGATTATGCCTTCTGATGGTGTCTTCCAAATGTTGAATAGATCTATCATATTTCTTGAATTTGTCTTGGATAGATGTATGTTCTTACTCTATAATATCTGCACTGGCTTCAATCCCCAAGATTTGATCTTCTGCATGGTCTAACCTACTGTCAAGACTTTATACTTTGTTTTTGTTTTAATTTCTTTTCCTTCTAATTGTTGAGTTTTGATGGCTTCATTTTTTTTTGTAACTTTGTTTTAGATCTTGTGTGAACTTCTATACTTCCTTAATTTGGTGTTCAATGTTTATTCTAAAATCACTTAGTTGATTGGTTATGGTTTCCTTGGACTCCCATTTCTTCTGTCGGGCTCCATTCAGCATTCCCTTTGTGGTCTCCCTGAATTCTTTCATGAGTCTGTTTATGGATCCCATGAATGCCTCTATTGATCTTGCCTATTCTCATCCTGCTCTTGCAGATCCTGTATTACTATTTGATTAGCTTCCTCAAGTTCACCCAATTCCTGTAGTTCTCCTTGACTGTTCTCAGCCTGCTCATACCATTCCTGACTTTCTCTATGTCTGTTCTCAGGCTGCTCACGTATTTCTGGTCTATCTCTTTTTCAGTTCCCAGACTGCTCACGCAATTCCTTTAGTTCTCTTTGAGTCTTTTAAACCTCTTCACACAATTCTTGTATCAAACTTTGAGAAGCTTCCTCACACTCATGATATTCCTGTATTGGCCTTTGGTTTGCCTCCTCTATATCCCTATCATGCTCACACTGAATCCTTTATGGGTTTTCAATCTTTTCATTGACCATGTTTACCATTAGTGTTTGTAGAGCTTTTTGGGAACTCTCCTCTGGTTTATTCATTATCTGTTCTGTCCCCTGATTATCATGAGTTGGAGTTGAGATACCCTTATTTGCCATTTTTCTTGTGTTTTTCCAGCTTGTTCTGTCCATTTGGTATGAAACTAACACCATTTTTTGCTAGGAAACTATTTTAAGGCAAGTTTCAACCAAAGTCCTGTAGTTACACAGTTAAAGAGCTACAGATACAATCTAGTTCAACGAATACCAATCTATTCAACATCAGACAACTATGTATTAATGGGCTAAGAACAACAGAGAAGAATTTAGCAAACCAGAAATTATTAGGTTAGGGAGAAATCAAACAAATAGGATTAGAGGGATGTGGAAAGGTAAAAGCAGAGTGAAATCAATCAAGTCCTAATCTCAAAGTGGGAAATGGATTGGACAGAATGATAGAGGGAGAATAAAAGAGACAAGAAAAAAATGGAAAAACAAAAATTTAAATTTAAAAAGTGAAACAAAAATTATCTAATTTTAAAAATAAAACTGAGAGAAGAGCAGGTATTGGATGAGAGTAGGGGAGGGATAGAAAGGAGATATTAAAAACTAAAAAAAAATTCTTAAAATATGGTACTTGGGTCGGTTCTTGTGCCAGTACCAACCTTGCTCTACAGTATAGTTTGAAATTTGGTATAGTTATTCCTCCAGGACTTTTCTTTCTGTTAAGGATCCTTTTTTGCTATTTTGGCCCTTTTATTGTTCCATATAAATCCCGAAATGAAGATAAAGACTTAGAGCCATATAATCTTCAATAAGGAAGCTAAAAAATAGAATGGAAGAAAAACAGCCTCTTCAGTAAATGGTGCTTGCAAAATTAGTTAACTACTTGTAGAAAATTAAACCTATTTCATTTCTAAATTCTTCAATATTATATGAACTTTATCCTTCTGGCAGCCTCCTATATCTTTCTCAAGTGAATATTTTATCACTTCAATGTTTATCCTATATTATATTGGATATCTTCTTGTGTAATTCAGTGCAACATATACATTAGTATCATTCAGATATCTCAATGCTTCTACCACCACATAATCCTTTTTTACTTAGAAATCATGTTTTTAGAATGTCTGTGAAATTGGCATCTGTCATTTTTGAATGTGATACTTTCACGTAAGCATCTTTAAAACTCATCTGCTTCTAATGGATGAATCGAGAAAATGTGGTATATATATTCACAGTGGAATTCTATGCTTCCAGCAGAAAGAATGATATCGCACCATTCATAAGGATATGGAAAGACATGGAAAAATTCTATTGACTAAAACAAGCAAGACACAAAGAAACAGATTTCATGGTTTTCCTCATTTGTATTAATTAGGAAATGTTTAAGACAGTCTAGCAAATGGCTCCCTACGTATGAATATATGATGCGATAAGATGATGCTGAGCAAAATGAACTCCAAGATAGAGTAACTGAGGTTTTTCTTTGCAGTTGTTTTTGGTGTAATATGTGAGTGTGTGTGTGTGTGTGTGTGTGTGCACGCACGCGTTTTCTCCCTTTGCTTTATCCTCTGCTGTATTTGATTTTGGTACACTGTGTATGGTACATACATTGATCTTAATTAGAGAAGGGAAGAAGAACAACAAAATGGTGAAAAAAAAAGAAAAAAGGGGAAAGCAATGCAATAACAAT
This sequence comes from Dipodomys spectabilis, assembly GCF_019054845.1. Lineage (NCBI taxonomy): Eukaryota > Metazoa > Chordata > Mammalia > Rodentia > Heteromyidae > Dipodomys > Dipodomys spectabilis. Next base: position 3,928,322 of record NW_024870841.1, on the reverse strand, counting down.
ATTCAGAAGACAATATGCTGGAAATTTACTGTAGAAATTATGAGGGGTCTTAGGGTGAAGGAAGAGTGTGAAAAATCAGGATGTGGGTAACAAATTTAAAAAGTTATGTATTGACAAAGTTTCTTAATGTATTGTATCCCCTCTATACATCACCTTGATAATAAAATTGAAGTTAAAAAAATAGGTACATAAAATATAATTTCACTCTATTGGTTTAGTAAATATTATTCTAAGTGTATTACCTATTAAAAATTAATACTATTTGCCATCTAATTTGAATTAATCACCGCTTCTTTATCAGAGGCTCATCAGCTTGAATTGTATCAAATTATACAATATTTTCACAATATTTTCAAATTTGACATTATTTTGAAAAATAAAGATTATTTTAGTATTGTCTCATTGTAAAGCAGAAAACAGTTTAATTCTTTGGAAATTCATAACTTTAAAAAATAGAAAAAAGTGGCTCTGTAGCTCAGGTGGTAGAGCACTAGCCTTGAGCTGAAGAGCTGAGGGACAGCACCCAGGCCCAGAGTTCAAGCCCCACAACCGACTAAAAAAAAAAGACAATTCTTTTGCCGGGCGCTGGTGGCTCACGACTTTAATCCTAGCTACTCAGGAGGCTGAGATCTGAGGATCACGGTTCAAAGCCAGCCCGGGCAGGAGAGACCGTGAGACTCCTATCTCCAATAAACTACCAGAAAACAGGAAGTGGTGCTGTAGCTCAAGTGGTAGCTCAAGGCACTCGCCTTGAGCTGAAGAGCTGAGGGACAATGCCCAGGCCCAGAGTTCAAGCCCCATGGCCGACAAAAAAAAAATGTAGATAAGTTGTTAAGAGGACAGAATATATGTATATTTTCTTCAAAATTCCTTTAACTACTAAGTACTTATTTTCAAATTCTCCACACTCCATACGAGAGAGATACAAAACATCACCTGTTTGCATGTTAAGTAATTCTGGAATAGATGCTGTTTCCCATCAGGTGTTATATATTGAAAATTTGATGGAAAAATAGCCACATTCTGTTAGAGGATATAACTCTGAAACATCTGTAATAATTCCTCAAGAGTAAGCACTTTTTCATTAGAATAAGCTATTATTTATCTTTTTTTTAATTGTGAAAATACCATACATAGGAGTTACAATTACATGGGAAAAATAACGAGTATATTTCTTATCCAGCATTGTTGCCTCCTCTTTTGTTTCTAATTCCCATCCCTTCCCCTTACCCCCCCCGCCCCGCACCTTATTTGATCATTCCCCCCACCAAATTTGTATAGTTTCTTTTTTGGAAATAACGACTTGTACATTTCATTGTTGCAAGAGGTCCACAAGTATCCCTATGTAAGCAAATTATTTTTTCCCTTCCCCTCCACAAATTATGAAAACATCAAATAAAGTGAAAGCAGGGGTTATACCATGGGGGAGGGACATACAAAGAAACATAGAATTCATCTTGAAAACATGTTAGAGACAATTGGATGAAAGAAAAAAGATTGAATACTTATTTTAGGGTTCATTTCCCTAACATCAACTTATCTGACCTTTTCTGTTTGACTCAGATATACACTGGTTATTGAAAATAAGGGAAACCATGAGACCTATATTTCTTTGGGCCTGGCTCACTTCTCTTAACATAATTTTTTCCAAGTCTTTCTATTTCCTAACAAATGGGGTCATGCCATTCTTTCTGATGGAGGCATAAAATTCCATTGTGTATATATATATATATATATATATATACACCTTATTTTCTTGATCCATTCACCTACTGAAGGGCAGCTGGGTTGGTTCCATATCTTAGCTATGGTATATAATGCTACAATAAACATAGTGGTGCTGGGAACTTTAGTATGGTCTTGTTTGTGATCATTTGGGTAAATGCTCACAAGTGGGATTGCTGGGTCTTAGGGGACTTCTATGTGTAGATTTTTGAGGCACCTCCTTACTATTTTCCCAAGTGGTTGAACAAGTTTACACTCCCACCAACAATGCATTATGATTCCCTTCTGTCCACATCCCCACTAGCATCTGTTGTTATTAGATTTCTTAATTATAGACATTCTTACTGGGGTGAAGTAATATCTCAATGTTGTTTTGATTTGAATTTCTTTTATAGTTAGAGAGGTGAGTATTTCTTCATATGTCTATTGGCCATCCTTCTTTCCTCTTCAGAGAAGTTTCTCTTTAAGTCTTTAGCCCGCTTATTTATTGGGCAGTTGTTTCTTTGAGGATTTGTTGTTGGGTGATTTAATTTTTTGAGTTACAATATATTTTAGATAAAAGATCCTTGCCTGTTGTATGGCTAGTGAAAGAATAAGCTATTATTTCTATGAAAATCAATCCCAAACTTTTATGCCATAATCTCATCTTAGCTCATCAATTTCCAACTTGTAAGCTGCACCTTTAAGTTCCCTTAATACACTTCATTACTAGCTTATCAATATTGTTAAAAAATACTGCACCTCTACTAATGTGATGACATTCCAATTATGGAAAGAATACTGCACTAACTTTGCTGAATCATTTTTCCGCTGTGGTATTCTTGAGATGAGAACAATTGCAAAATATTATTTATATTTATAGTTTTAAATATCTTACCTATTATGGGGACTAAGATCTGAAGATTATGGTTCAAAGCCTACCCAGGAAGGAAGTTTTCTGAGACTCTTATCTCCAATAACTGCTCACAAAAAGCTAGACAAAAGTGGCACTGCCATTCCAGTGGTAGATCATTAGAATTGAGCACAGAAGGACTCAAGGACAGTGTCCAAGTTGAGCTCAAGCCTTAGGACCAAACAAAACACAAAAACAAAAATGAAAACGAACCCCGTATCTAGCATTTTTCTTATTGTATATAGAATCACATAATTAAGGAAATTTCTTCCTGTGTTACATATTGGTAGAAGAACCACAATTTCACACAAATACTCCTTTCATACCATGTTATAACAAACCCTGAAATATTACTCTTTTTCTAAATTTATAAATTAATATCCATGTGTTGGAAACATGCCACGCCGACTCCAGTGGAGTCTGCTTAGCATGGGAAACCATCTATCAGACCAAGATAGGGGCTTCAGAGACCTATCTCTGAGTTTTGGGACTTCACCGAAGTCTACCTCAGAGAATGGGGCTTCTAAGAGGCCTACTCCTGGAAAGGCTGGCAAACCCCTGGGAAAGATGTGTTTCTGCCTTTCTTTTCCTCACTATATAAGAGTGCCTATTAATCTTTTACTGTTTCTGCTGTTCATTGTACTTACTCATTGTCAACGTTCCCTTATTCAAAGTTCTTTCTTAAGAGTGTTGACGACTCCAATATCTGATGAGTGTCTTAAAAATATGACTAACTCACCAGAGTTAAGTGCTAACCTAAAACCCCTCTTATGGAGGCTAGTAGACAAGTTATAAGCAAATATAAAAGTATTGGGGGTTTCACAAAGTCACTCCAGCAGAAGGAATTGTAAGAAATTTACAAGAAGCTGTAGGCGCGGCTAGAACAGAAGGAATGTATGGCAATTGCTGAGATAACTACTTAGGAGAAAGAACTTCCTGGTACTCTCATTTACTGAGACTTGCTAGATCTAGGCCTCCGTGACCTTACTATTAAAGAAGGAACAGGAAAAATATTATGGGATAATTAAGGCCTCTATAGAAATAAGGTAATGGTTAGTTGGTGACAAACGTCGAAACCCATTATATTTCTTAGAGATAAGCCGGAAGCAAGTGCCTTTCAGGCGACCAGCTGGTGACCACCTAAGAATGAAGCCCTGCAGCAAGATTGTGTAAACTTTTGCCCTTTCAGGCGACCAGCTGGTGACCATCCAAGAACGAAGCCTTGCAGCAAGATTATGTAACCTTTTGCCCTTTCTTATGGAGACTTTTTGCTATAAAAGTTTGTTATCCTCTGCATTAAATCGCACTCGGCACTCAGCACTCAGCATCCACTCCTAATGTGTGTGAGTTGTCTGTTTGCCATCTCCCCATCCTATTCCAGGTTCCTCCCCTAGGTATCCTCCGTCGTCCCGACAGAACCCGGTCCGCGGCAGAAACTCTGTCTAGATTCTTCACATTATCAATTGTTACATGACCTATTTAAATTATCTATTAACTAAGTTGCAATTTCTCCTCTCTTGAAAGAATATTCTAGGAAAACAGCATGCCAGAATCATTTTTGAATTTGTAAATTAAATCTGATACTTAAAAAGAATTTTGTAGTGTCCTATATAATACCCAGTTACAAACAAAACCAAATATTTATTTAAATCTATATTCTAATTCAGGAAGGTCTACAAAGTCCTACATTAGATGAACTTTGCTATTTCTCCAGGCTTTAGCTTCTGTAATCCATCATTTATTTAAATACAACAGAAGGGTGCTTAGGTTTTCCAAATTTGGTTGGTAACCTCGAGCGATATTACATCTACAAATATTCGCTAATGCAGAGAGCATTTAAAACACAAATGAGGATTACATATGAATTGCATTTCAATAGGAAACTTGACTACCCAAAACATAATGACAAAATGAAACCAAACTTCCAACTCTGTATCCCTTTCTTGCTTGGTTTATTTTATTGAGACAAAATTATACTACCTTTTCCAGGGAAGCTATCACTATGTAATTCCAATCTCTAATCTCCTGTCTCAGACTGACTGCTAGAATTCCATTCTTGTATTACATTGCCCTGCCATAGTTTTTTGGTTTATTTAATCTAGATACAGAGTTGCAATTCTGAACTTCTTCTATGATCTTATCCACTAGAATGACTGTTCAGGCTGTATGTATTATTTTCAAAGATATTCTAACATTGGACACAGCATATGAATATTTTCATAAGCACTGGCAGTGGTCTCTGATTGATTCCTCCATGGATCTGATACCTTTCATAACCATTACTCGAATTTCTGACTATCTCTGCTCCCTACTTTTGTAATATTCTCAAACTTTTTGGACAACAGTTCACACGAGGACTTTCTTGTATTAAAAATTATGAATTGATTCCAGTCTTATTTAGGACATATTTTCTACTGTTTTCTAACTATATACACATTCTGAGTTGTATCATTTGTGTATGTGTATTGACACATATAAGATCCCTCTGTGTGCATGTGTAGGTTTGTATGTACATAAGCAAAAGCTTAAAGCTCTTATTAAGCAATTTTGCTCATGACTAGTATTTCATCACTTGAGCCATTCTTCCAAAGCAGCTTTTGACTGGTTAATTATAGGTAGTATCTCAAAGACTGTTCTACCAACCCTGTCTGCAAACTGCATTTCCCATCCCCCTATACATACTTAGGTTTAATTTATCCAGAAGTATCAATTTTTCAACTGTGAGTGTGAAGTGTAAGTTGTAGCCCCTGATTTTAAACCCCAGAATTCATACAAATAAAGATGTTCATACACGTTACATACCCTGAGTGTACACTGTTCAAAGTGAGATCTTCAACTGGGTGTCAGTGGCTCATGCTTGTAACCCTATCTACGCTAAAGACTGAGTTTTTAGAGTTGGAGTTCAAAGCCATCTTGGATAGAAAAGTCCTTGAGACTTGTTTTTCTTTATTTATTTTTTAATTTTTGTTTTTGTTTTCTCTTGGGGAGTCGTGGGGCTTGAACTCTTGGCTTGGGAACTGGCCCTCAGCTCTTCAGCTTGAGGCATCACTCTGCCACTTGAGCCTCAGTGCTACTTTCAGTTTTCTAAGTGGTTTCTTGGAGATAAGAGTTTCACAGACTTTCCTGCCGGGACAGGCTTTGGACAGAGATCCTCACTTCTCAGCCTTCTAAGTAGCTAGGATTAAAGGTGTAAGCCACCGGTGCCCAGCTCAATGAAATTGTTATCCAATTAATCACAAGAAATCTGGAAGTGGAACTGTGGCTCAAATGGTAGGACTTTGGCCTTGAGCTGCAGAATTGAGGGACAACATCTAAGACCAGATTTCAGGCCCCAGAAACAACAAAAGAAAAGGAAAGGAAAGAGAAGAAAAGGAAAGGAAAGGAAAGAAAAGGAAAGAAAATGTGATCTTTGCTACCAACTCATTGCTAGTATAATCCCTGCTTTCTTAATATGTCCTTTTTTCCAGTTAAGTCCATGCTCTTATATATGACTTGCTTTGGAACCAGAATTATTCTTCCTTCCTACTTTTTACCAATTTGTGTGATTAGCTACCATGATTTAGAGCCAGGAGATGAAAGAGGGTGGCTTCATCCTTCGTGTTCCACTTAGTAACGCTTTCTCTAAATCACTCAAATACATGAACATACTGGCCTTGGCTTTACTCTTTCAATGTTGTCTTATTTATAGAGCCTTCTATAGTGGATTGAACCCTTATACTTAAAGACAGTACTTCTCTTTCTTTTATTCCTCTTGTTCCCCTACTGTTAACTCCTGTACACTTGGGAAATAATGCACAACACACACACTCACTCACACACACACACACACACACACACACACACACACAATTTTCTGAGAATCATCTTCCTACTTAAAATTGGCCTTAATGTAAGGAGCACTTACAAAATTTGAACTCAATGAACTCCTGGTTAATGTTTTTATAAGCCATTTAAATTTCATATTTTCTCTTTACTAAGTTGTCTCTGAAACACATGTTATCTTATGTCCAAAGATATCCTTGTGCTATTTCAGTGAAGCAAGAAAACATTCATTGTATATTAACACCTTTAAAAGATCAGCACCATAGATTTTTATTGGAAGTAATTGGAAGTAACTGTTACTGGAAGTGGAAACTAATCAAGGAGAGGAATTGAACACAGAGGATGACAAAGTTCAAGGTAATTTGTGCTCTCATTTTTACTGTACAAGAAAAGAATCGAAGGCTTAAAGGAAACTTAGTTCCTGACTTGTTCGAGTGTGTTCATTACTCCTATAAAACTTGTCTGTAAACTTCTAGTTGAGAGTATTACAAAAAGAAACTTTATGCAATTTGAAGGCCAACATCAAAAAAAGGAAATAACTTTGTTTTCAAAGTGTTCTACTGCAGAGAAACAAAAACATGGAGGTTTTAAAGTGCCTTTTGGGTGGATATTTCACTCCTGAAATGATTCTCTTGTGGCAGGAATCAGTTATTAATTCCTATATTCTGGCCCTGGGTTCTCCATAGCAACAAGGATTCCAAAGAAGCAGGATCCAGTGAATATAATTAGCAAAATGAGACTCTTCTAAGTCTAGTACTGCTTTAAGAAGGGTCACAAAGATATATCTGGTGGGTTTTTTGTTTTTGTTTTTGTTTGATTGTTTAGTTTGTGCTGGTTCTTCGGCTTAAACTCAGACTCTGGACCCTGTCTCGGAAGAGTTGACTTCTCTGTCCACCTGCCCACAAAGCTAGTACTCTACTGCTTGAGCCACAACTCCACTTATGGTTTTTTGGTTTTAACTACACGTATGAGTTTGACAGGCACTCCATCCTGGGTTGGCTGTGAAATGAAATGATAATTAAGAAAGTGACACCAAATGTATCAAGAGTTCTGCTTTGAACTGAGAAATATTAGTAGAAATGTATTATAAAGCTAATATTTGACAATTTTTGAAAGAGAATATGTCCAGCAAAGAAGCCATAGCTTTAACTCAGCAAAAGTAGATGCACTAAATTATTTTTTTTCCACTTGGGAAGATTACTGTTGGCATCATAGTGTCTCTTGGGGATAACCAAAGTCATATTTCCTACTGTAAATTTTTGGTCTTGTGGCTTGAAATCTGGTCCTGGCCATTATCCCTCAAACCTTCAGCTCAAGATGATGGCTCTATCATTTTATGTACCTCACTGCTTTCAGTATACTGGTGCTTACTTAAGTGAAGATAAGATTCTCATGGACTTTCCTTCCCAGGGGGATTTTGAACCTCAATCCTCTGGTCTCAGCCTCCTGATTAGCTAAGATTACAGACATGAGTCACTGGCACCTAGCTCATATTTGCATTTGTGTGCACTTAATGACACTATGTAGACAAATCATGGAAATTTGAATGAAATAATGACATTGCATCTTTTCCGAATAATTGAAATAGCAATAAATATGTCATATTTTTCGGATTTACCTTAATGACTGATTAGCTATGGGACTCTTACATTATCATCCTCTGCCTACTAGACAGGTGGACTTTATATCAGAAAATGTTCATAGACAAATAGAGAAAGACTGAGATTTTTAGAAAGCAAAGGATATCGGGTACGAATGGTCAGCATAGAAGGAAATATAAGTTGGTACACAGAGGTTAAGGACTATTGTAAGAGACTTAGAATGCTAAGTGCAATGAGGAATAAGCCTAGATAAGTAAGACTAATTCTTCAATATTAAAAAATGGCTCCAAGGAACATTTTCTCGTATACCTTACTTACTATCATTTATTCCTTCCTTCTGGAATTATTCCTTCTCTTTTGTCATAACTATTAACTACCCTCTGCGTTTTTGGATCTGTGCCTGACCAAAAAGAGTTCTAAATATCACTGCGATTAATATTTTCATTGTAATTAGAAGCGACCACTCAAAAACCAGGAATCTTTGGATTCTAGGTTTAATCTTCACCTATTATTTAAGCACATTCCTGGCATTAATTGCCATGACCTCATGAATAATACTTTTTTTTCAACACAGTATCCTAATATAGGTAAGCACATTAATTAGGGACTCTTCTCAGGAATCAGTATGGATGGAGCAATATGGGATCTTTATTTTGCAATTACTAATTAAATGACCTTTTTCTGCCAGTCCTGGGTTTGATTTCAAGGTTTTTTCCCCCTCAAGGCTAGCAATCTACCACTTGAGCCACAGCACCACTTCCAGTGTTTCTTTTTCTGTTTATGTGGTACTGAGGAATTGAACTGAGGATACTATGCATGCTAGGCAATCACTGCACCATGAAGCCACATTTCCTGAGCCCTAAATGACTTTCATAAGATGATATTATATTTTCATTCCATTAAACGGTATCACAATTTTGGCCAGGTGCTGAAAAGGAAGTAGAAAACAATACTAAGTCCAATAAGGCTGACATTCATGTCACATCTCTAAGAAAGTACAGGTAAGATCTGCAGGACTCATAGAACTATTGCTTGCATCATTATTATGTAAAAGAGCGTAAACAGTCAGTTCCAACATCCATACCATTCTGCTTTCACTTTCAAGGTCAAGAGCCAAATACCTATGCCTTTTTTTTTGGTTGAGAGTGTTTTCTAGGAAGGAAGGAGGAGGAGGTGGAAGGCGATAGTGGAAAAATATGTGTATTAGCTTGCTCTCCACTTATTTCGCATTTTAAAAAGTGCTACTCATTAACTCCCATTTTTATCTGATTGACTATGCTCTCTGCACAAGACGCATATAAATGTACAAATTTATTCTTGTGGATAGTCACATATAGTTAACAAAATATATTTATATAAAAAGAAAAGATACTACATTACAAAGAATAAAGTTCCTCTCTTAGTATTGAAAAGATTGCTCCAGTTTTCTTTGAGATTTTATGAAGTCAGTATCACAATATTCGCTAATTCCTGTAACATCCAAAGCATTAAAACATGATTTGAAATTCTAATAGTTTTATAAACAAAGGTACATAATAGCTTCCTTCCTGCAGAGACATGTGATGGAAAGTATTGTTGATTGTATTATAATACTCTTCTTTTTTCTCTTTTTCTCAAGTGTTACATATCTTTGCAAATAACTGTATGACCTACATCAGCTTCCTGTAAGTGAGATTTCCCTCTAATCTGGAATGTGAAGCTAGGTCATGTGACTTACTGTAGCTTACAAAATTGAACCAGAATCAAGCGCTGAAAAACTGTTTCTAGAGGAAGTATTTTATCCCATTGTCCGTTCCTAATAGATGATTGTTTTCCCATATTAAAAAAGGAGTATATTTTGTGACTCAAGAGGTAGAGTGCTATCCTTGAGCTGAAGAGCTGAGGGGCAGCGCCCAGGCTCAAAGATCAGGCCCATGACCGGACCCAATATAAATAAATAAATAAATAAAAGTAGCATATTTCAAAGGGAGTCTTCCTTCAAATTATATTCCGGAGGACTAAAGCATGTGAAATAAAGGCAAAACTCAAATGCAGCCTCATATAACGAAGCAAAAACTAAGCTAATATTACAATATAATATTAAGATTTTAGTTTCTTACCATCCTTTTACACCTTCATAAGAATTGACAATAGAACACCAGAATTTAACAAATTGTAAACAAGAAGTAAACAAATAGATAAAATTTCCTGCTTGATGCTATTACATTTTTTCTATCAATAAGCATTCTCAATGTGGTCACTTGCATGTGGGGTTATCCACTTGCATGTGGAGTTAATCACTCTTGAGCATGATATCTAATATCCACAATCATTATACAGACATTGTGATGAAGATGTGGAGAAATAAAATGCCTACATTTCTCCTTCATATTCACCTTCTCCTTTTTCTAATATGAATTTTCATCCTTTCTCCAAAATGTCCTATTAATAAAGGATGAAGGACTCATTGTGGATATTAAGCAAAAGGCATCCATGGAAGACTTTCATTCTTTCAGAAATCGCTTAAATAAATCACAGTGGCTCATAGAAAATAAAAGCATGATTTTCTTTCCTTCTCTGGTTTCCACCATAGGGTCTGAACATGACTCTAATTATCTAATAAACCATTTGCTTTGTCTAAGCTTTTGAAAGGAATAAATAGGAATTTTTTGTTTGCTTTTGAGAGACCTGAAATAACGTTGCAATAACAGTGTGTGTTGAGAGGCTAAATTTTTTCAAAATCTAAACTTAATGAAAAATAAATGATTTTAAGAAAAATAGCTTGTAGGTACATTTTGAACGTGACATATACAAAGAGACTTTTTTTTTCTTTTCCTCTCCATACGGATTCCACTTCAATAAGCAGTTCAAATAATTCAAACAGTTATGTTTCTGTCAGAAATAGATTAGCCACAAGAAAAGTAGAAAAAGAGAACAAGTATTGGTTGATGCATTCTTTAAAAATAGCAGTCAAATAAATATTAACCATATTACCAAATATAGCAGTCGAATGCTCTTGAAAAGAGAAACTTTTTAAACAGAGTGTATAAAAAGTGACAGTGCCAGAATTGTTTCAGGAGCTGCTCTCTGGAATTTAAAGTTTCTAGGAGGTGACAAGGTTTTATCAGTATTACTTTCAGGAAAAAATTTAATTTTTTTACTCAGCTTTCATTGAAGAAATATGTTGTTCAAAACTAATGAAAGTATAACAGAACAGGACGTATTAGAAAGAATGCTACACATTCAATGTGGTAGGTAGAAAAATACCTTCCCAAAACATCTATGGCCCCCAAATATGTAATCCCTCAAATATAGATTTGGATTATCAGTAAAATAATCACCTTGCCTTACCCAGGGAATGCAAATTTGAATAATTATCACATGGAGGAACTATACTCAAATGGGTACTTAAATGTCCCAGTTTTAGTTGGAAAGTGCAATGATTGGGGCCTAACAATTAGAAAGGTGTAAAGACAGTACATTTGAAAATAAAGGAAAAGAGAAGAACCAGATTGTGAAATCGAAAATAAAGGAAAAGAGAACAACCATATTGTGAAATTTCTGGAAAGTGGAACAGAAAATAAATGCCTTGTAAAGTTCATTTTTTGACATTACGACTTGCACATGTCATTGTTGCAATCAGTCCACCTGTATCCCTAGTTAAATGATTTGTTTTTGCCTTTCCCCCCACAAATTATACCAACATCAACTACAACTTTGGTGTTGGGGTTAGGACCGAGGGAAATTATGGGAAGGAATGGGGAGGGGAAACAAAGAGGAGGCAACAATGCTGATAAGAAATCTACTCGTTATCTTGCGCATGTAATTGTAACTCCTCTGTACGGTTTTCTCAAAATTAACAAAAGAAAAGAAAAAAAAGTGAATGCCTTTTGCCCTACAGTCATCTGCAAATATGTCAGCTCTGTTTGTGGCTAGATTTTAATGTAGTGAGACTTCTTTTAGATATCTGTCCTTTAGAACTGTAAAATTATAAATATGGATAATGCAATCCATTAAACTTGAAGATATTTGTTACAGTAGTCTTGGTTTAGTAAACTAAACTCAACTACACAGTTTTCCTGATACAACTACAGAGACACCACTTATTTCTGAGAATAAGTAAAAATTGCCACCAGTTTTGTACACATGTATGATGTACATACTAAGGGATTTGCATTAATGAAGTCTTGAAATTCTAAAGAATATCTAAATAAACAGCTCCCTATCTTTATTTTCACATTTGGGGATCACAAAGCACCAAAGACTAGGGTAGGAATATGGAAATGAAATCTGTCTCCTGATATTATTTGTCATTTTGAGTGACAGTTCCTAAAGTAATAAAAAAAAAAAAAGGTAAAACAAAAACGGAAATTCAAATTTTTATCCTTTCAGCCCTTCCAACAGAAATGAGAGAATCCAGTAAAGATACAATTCCAAAATATTATTTGATATTATAGGTTTACCAGATGGTAAAAAGGAAGATAACAAAAATGGGCCCCCTGAAACAATAGAAAACAAAATCTACACCTACAGACTGATAATGCTAGAAAATATTTTCCAATATGCTGTCTTTAGATTTTTAGGTTACTTCACACCACAAATTTCCATCCTAAGGAAATGACTTTATTAATATGCAAGTGTTTGCACCATGTACCCCAGCATCAAATAATGTTTCTAGATGTAAGCAAGCATGATACTAAGAGTAACCAAGACTACTTCTGTTGCTATAGCTGAAAAATGAGAATGATCTTGGGAAATAGTAAAAAAAAAATACTGAACTTTTTCATATCTTTCCTAATCTCCAACATGAGAAATCCTAGTCAAGATATGTAAAACATTAATAAATGATTTTCATATTTTGTTGTTTACATTAAAGCAAATACACTTTTCCTCTTTGTAAGCCTGATCTTTGAAAGAGTTACACCCTCACATTTATTTTATAGACAAAATTTTACTGCTGTGATTTAGGAGCTTTCCTCTCTTTGGGTGTTGCTCATAGAAAAATGAGATAAATTTATTATGCTTATGTTAAAATTGTCAAAGTCATACTATCTTCAAATGTTTTCTTTTCACTTCTTCACTGCTAATTAAAGCTTATTGGTTGTTCTTTAAATAACAAAAAAGTCATATTTTACCGTATATTGTCAGTGAAATCAGGTGGGTCTGTGATTGCTTTTTAATTGGTTTCAAGTATTTCCTTGGCTATTTTCATTATTGCCTTTGTTCCAGTCTTCTAATCAGGAACCGCTTAAATGAAAAGATTATCCTAAGGAATAGGATGTTAGCCAGGATAAAAAAAAATTATGTGTATAACTAAAGAGTTTAATCTCTTAAGAGATTCAAAGGCTCAGAAGACATTTTGCTATTACTGGCATGGTTAAGATGACTTCAATGTATTATATCTTAAACGAAGTGAAAAACATGTAAAATGTGACAGTTGTTCCAAGCAATGATTTTGGCTTATCCTTTCCTACTCCAATGAGATGAGTGACTACTGTCAATGAAAACCCTGACAAGGTTGGAGAGTATATCGATTTTAGCTTAGAAGGTTAATTTTAGAAAGCCAAGGGAGATTCCTAAAACAGCACTGCCTATCATTTAACAAGTATACTTACAGCATATAAACATATAAATGTGAATTGAGTGAGAATTTTTTGATTTACACAAATCAATGAAAACTAAAACTGGAAAACACATCTCTACATTTATAAAAACTAGTATATCTAGTGAGGATTTAAATTTTTTTAGAATATATATTTTAACATTCATGTCAAAATATTAATATTTAGTTGTTTAGTTTAAATTTTTTTAGTCATGGAGCTTGAAATCTGCGACTGGATGCTCTCCCTCAGAATTTCAGCCCAAGGCTAGTGCTCTACCACTTAAGCCACTGCAATTTTTGGTGGTTCATTGGAGATAAGGGTCTTATGGACTTTCCAGCCTGGGCCTTTCCAGATCTGAGGCTCTATATTAGTTAAGAATATAAGCTTTAGCCAATGGCCCCTAGCTACATAATTATTTTTTACATAGTTGTGAAGAATTTAGTGGTAGCCCATATATTTATGTGTTGTGTAATGATCAAACTATATAATATCCATTAGTTGCTTTAAGTAACATTACATTTTTAGGAGACTGCTGAAAAAACTTATTTTTGGCTATGTTGAAATACCTATTCTTAACTATAATCACTTTGCTTATTGTGGTATACAATTAATATATTTATTTCATTCATTGAAGACTTCTAATTAAGGTATAAAGCATGAATGTAAAGTGAAAGTAATTCATGGTCCAGTACTTGTTTTAAGAAAACAAATATATCATTTGTTTTCAATTATATTACTATGGGAATGTGAAACATTAATTGATTAACAGTTAAAATTGATAACAATTACATTATAACAAGTTGATTCAAACTTGTTTTTGAAAATTACATACTTAACACAAATATAATTCCACATTCTTCTACTACATAATTTAAAGAACAGTAACACAAAGCTTGATGTTAGTGGCCTCTTGTGTAGAATCCTAGAAAATCAGGAGAATAAGACCTGAAGATTTTGTTTCAATGTCAGCCTAAACAGACAAAAATGTGAAAACATCTCCAATTATCCCGCAAGAAGAAGAATGTGAGGATATGGCTCAAAGAATAGAGTGTCATCATTCATTAGCAAAAAAATCTAAGGAGATCATGAAATACTGAGTTTAAGGCCCACAAATGTGGCTGAGTGGTAGAGCACTCGCTTTGCATGCATGAGGCCCTGGGTTCGATTTCTCAGCACCACATAAGCAGAAAGAAAAAAGCCAGAAGTGGCAATGTGGTTAAAGGGGTAGCACTCTAGGCTTGAGCTGAAGAGCTGAGGGACATAGCCCAGGCCCAGTACAGGCCCCACCATCGGACCCCCACCCCCCGCAAAGAAAAGTACTATGAACATCAGTAATCAAGCCAAAATAGTACAAAAGATCATGAGAAATGTTTTGTAAATAAATGGAAGATAAATTATTTCGCAGAATTTTCAATCAGTGGAGGGAAAAGTCAAAGTTTCATTCGTACAATCTCATTGTACTGGTTTATGTTGAAACCTTGCTATTAGGTTACACATAACTTTGTTGACATGTTTCTATTACGATATCTTAGGCCTTTGTGAGCTCATAATCTGTTTTCAGCCTGGTAATATGACATCATGATCCCATTGTGACATTCTAAACCTAATATGACCTACTAGCACCTGTAAATACACAAATATCCTTTGTGACATCACAGTCTCTTTGCATATCCTTAGTTTTAATGTAAACTATTGAAATGAGATTTTACATTCCATTGTAAGATCACCTCTCCTTTGTGACACCATTTTGAGATCATATTGTCATTTTTACACCCATCAATTGTTATATCACTAAACTAAAATGACATCATACATTAGGAATTCCTATTCTGTGAGTTCATTCCATTTCAAATGTGGCATGTGTGTTGAAATGAGAAACCAATTATGATTTCATAATCATTATGAAATTACAATGCTGTGTGACATCATTTTGCCATTATAATATCACTGTGATATCACAAACCTGACCTGTCCTCATAACTTATGTGACATGCTGCCATTTTGATTTCTTATGTCATTTTTGAACTCATGATCTGTTTTGACCTTGTTACATGTTAGATATGACATGATAGCAAAAATCCACAGTGACATTATGACCACTATGATATCACACTGCCAGATATTATGACAATTTTGTCAAATTGTGACATCACAAACCTGTTAGGTCTTCCTCCCATTTGTGACAACATACGCCTTTGGGACATAACCATCCCTTTTTGAACACATGTACACATTTAGAGTTAAGGATAATTTATATACACCATGCCATTGTGACTTCACAAACTCATTGTGATCTCCCAAAATTATTGTGACAGTATCACCATTATGGATCACCAATTGTGTCATCAAAATATTTCTATATTGTGATATTGTGACATCACATTTCCATTAAGATATTATTGTCCTAATGTGTTTTCACAATTCAATTCTTACTTCATAACATTTTACAAAATCCATGGTCCTTGGACTTCAAGCTCTTTCTATGAACTAGTATCCTCATTGTGAAACATTCTCAAATGATATAGGAAATGAGATGATCATATTCCAAACTCATGGTGACATCACTCTCACATCGTGACCTCATTACCACTGTGACATTACAAACCCACTGTGACATCACATTGCCATTGTGATATCACTATCACGTTGTGATATCCCAAACCTAGTTTTACCTCGTAGCACCTTCGACACAACTCTGAGCCTTTGTGAAATCACAGTCCCTTTATGTACTATATCTTGATTTGATCCTAGGACAATTTATATTAGACATGCCTTTTAACATCACATCCACTTTGTGTCATCACCAGTGTGACATCACATTGTCATTATGAAACTATCAGCTTAGAGTGATATCACCAAACTCTAATGAATTCATAGCATCTTGACATCACATTATCATATTGATACCCATATTTCAGGCTTTACCTCTATGAATCCACTTCTCCAAATTAACCATGTGAGATGACTTGCATAAACACTCTCTCCATGAGTTCAAGCTTTCAAGCATTTACCTGTTGGGAAATTTCTATGTACATTACATATGCTTGTAAGCCTGAGGAACAACTGTTTTAGGCATTGGCCTGGGACAATTTACCAGGGGGCCTGATAACCAGATATAAACAGACAGAAAGCTTGAGCCTATAACCATTTTACAGAAATTTAGTGTCCACACTTGCACACTTGATATCACTATTTTTCCTCCTTCTTTCAATCATAATGATTAGTAGCTATAGACACTCCACTGTGTTTAGAGTGGTCTCCCTAGCTACCTGATAATCTCAGTTGTTTCTTCGAACCTCAGGGATGTCTACTTTCTTTAACTCCTATTTAGTACTCTGACCTCAGTCTGGAACTTGGAATCCTCTTCCCTTTTATCCTCCTCCTTTTCTTTGAAGCTAGCTTTCATGATCTCAGTCTCCATGTCAAAGTCCTCCTTATCCTGCAAGTGTTCTTCCAAGAGCAAACAATTCCTTCCACTCTCAAAACACCTCTAACTGGTCTTCAGCTCCTCCTTTAAGTTTGAAATGTTGCTATTAAGAGGGTTTTTTTCCACCTCCAACTGTTCCATTGAGACCTGCTACTTCTGCATTATATTTTTGGCAAGATCTCAAAAGTCTCTTTCACCTTTTCCTCTAATAGCTTCTATTCCTTTTCCCTTTAGTGTATTTTGTAACAGAACTTTTAACAGTTTAACTGTTCTGTTTTTCCGCCTAATGCTCTTTCCCTTTCCTGGGCATTCCCATCAGAGAATGCCTGTCCTTTAACTCTTTCTGAGGAATAACAATCTCTTTCTTGATTCTGATATTAAGCTGTTCAGTTTTCATGGCCTCTTCTTCTATGACATGGCACCTCTAGTCAGCCCCATCAGCTGCTCTTTCTATTCTTTCTTTGTTGAATTTCAGCTCACATGATTCATAGCTTATAATTACTATGCACTTCATCCTAATACATTTTTGCATCATGTCCAGCTCCTTTCTCTGGGCCTTGATTTCCAGGTAGATTGTCAGGATATTCTCCTGCCCTACTTTGTAGTCAGCAAGGATGGCAGCATTGCATCCTGTGCCTTCTTCAGCCTCTGATCTGTGGTCCCCCTTTGTTCCTAATCTTGGGAAAGCTATATCAACAGAAATGTCTAACCACAATCTGTACAGTCCCTGCAGTCTTTGCAACATGTTCTTTGGCTTATCTGCTGGCCTCCTGAGAAAAACTCCACCATTCTTTCTTGCCTGGAAAGCTAGTCTGGTTAAAAAGGCATCGTGCTCCTAAATTTGAGCCCATCTGGAAAGAAACTTACTTGGTGTTGCTAATTACATCATTGGCTATTAATGCTGCAGGAAAACAGCACTGGATCCATCATTCTCAAGTGGAAGAATATACAGAGATGGCTGCACGATATACAGTTTAGAGAAAATAAAAGAATCCATTCGGGAAAGATTTACCAAGTGTTAGTGCTAACTATTGTGTTTTTATGTTTTACACCTTATTATTTGTTATAATTGTATTTTAAATCTGTTGAGGGCAGGAGAGATAAGGGAAAGTTTAGGATTTGTTCTAGAAGGAATCAATGATTTGATTGTACATGAAAACCAGTGGGGAATATACTAACAAGTGCCGCCACAATGGTCACCAGCGCCCAATCAGTGTAGCCCCTTGGCTTGATATGATGGAGTGGACAAGGCTTTCCACCAAATGGGACAGAGCATGCTGCTGGAGTGGGTAGTGTGTCAAGCCCGACATGGCGAGCTCTCACGTAGTGACTGGGCAGTGTGAAGTTTGAGATGGTTTAAAATTGTACGGCAGGAGAGCCATTGATGTGACAGAGGGGTACAACCTATCTATAGGCTGTGTTTTCAGAACAATAGATCAGGAGAGAAAGAGGAGGAAGTCCTGGAAGGAAAATAATCGTGAGACAGTAGGATGGGAAAGCCCTGGGAAGAGACGGAGTTGAGAGAGAGTAGGAGAGGAAGCATGAAAATTGGCCACTAGGGTAGAGCATGTCAATCTTTTGGAGGGTGGAGGAGCCTGAAGAGAAGGTAGTGGTGGAAGGAGAAAGGAGAAGAACCTGGAAGATAGGAGATGTGTGTAGAAAAGATGGGAGGAAGGGGAAAGAAAAAAGCCTTGCCCTTTGAAGTTTGGAGCTTTGGAGGTTTTAATTTAGGGGGCTCTTTTTTTGCAGACCAATTAATAAAGGACAGGGCTCCCCATTGGTGGTCTGAGGTGGTGGAGGCTGCTCATGTCTCTGGGTATCTAGTCCAGTACAAGGTAGCTGCAGGTCCTTTTCTATTGTAAATAAATTTGTTTTTTATCTTAAATGTGTCTCAAAGGATTGTCTTGATTTAATTGGTCATAATATACAAGTTCATATGGAACTTAAAGTCCCAAAGCCTATGAATTTTCTAAAATGTTATAAAGTCATAATGTTTGTGAAAACCCAAGGGAACATAAATATCACAATGGTAATCTGATATGTAATGATTATGTAATGTCACAATTATTTGTTGATGTCATAATGTTGACGATGTCACAAGAATTTTTGATGTCCCTATGGGTTGTCTAACTGCCAATGATTATATGAGCTCAGAAAGGGATTGTGAGGTTTCCAAAGTCATATGTTGGCAGGAATGTGATGAATACCTAACAAGCTGATGATGGTCAAAATATGGCAAAGTGGTCATGACCACTGACAATGTAATGTCACAATTTTCATGATGTCACAATGTTTTTATGATATCACATGTCATAAATAGTATGTGCTTGAAAACAGAATATGAGCTCACAAATGGCCTAAGTATCACACTGGCAGCATTTCAAAAGTTATGACGAAGGGACAAGCTTATGATGTCAAACTGGTGATGAGGTCACTATAGGTTTCCGATGTTGCAATGGAAGGTGTGTTGTCCTTAGTCCACAATGAGGATATAAGTAAATAAAGGGTTTTTGATGTCACAAAGGAGGCCTTGTGTTTTTTTCAATGGTTCTGAGAGCCATTGGGATGTCTCAATGTGATTATCATATCACAAAAGCAATGTGATGTCACAATGTTTTTGTGACCTCACAGTGGTTATGACATCAGCAATAGGATAATGATGTGACCACATTTGTAATATTTCATCACAGGTCTGATTTCAATTGCTACTGTATTACAATGAGGATCTGCTTTCAAGGAAGGAGTTAGAAGTCCCAAAGCACATCAGTTTTCTAACATGTGATGGAGTTAAAATAGGTTTGTGAAAATAAAATTGGGCAATGATATCACAAAGAAAATGTGATGTCACCATACCATGACATAATGTTTTGATATCATAAATAGTTGTTAATGCCATAATTGTGATGAGGTCACAGCAGATTTCTGAGGTCACAATGGGATGCTGAAATCAAAATGTCATGGTAGATCTCTATTGTCATATATTCTAAATAAATACATAAGTTCAAAAAGGGATTGGGATATCACCAAATGCAGGTCTTATCACAAATGTGATAAAGTCCAAAGAGGTTTGTGATGTCACTTTGTGACTCAATGTTCATGACATCTGGCAGTGTGATGTTACAGCAGTCATGTTGTCACAGTGGTTTTCTATGACATGTCATACATGAAATATTAGGAAGTCGAAAACAGATAATGAACTCACAAATGGCTTAAGATATCACAAATGGAACATTTTACCAAAATTATGAGAACAGGAGTTTTTGATGTCACAATGGATTATTGATACCACAAAGGTTATGCAGTCACAATGGGTTTCTGATAACGACACATGTCACATTTGAAATAAAAGGATTTCATATGATACACATCCATATTGGATGTATGATGAAACAATGCATATGTAATATCATAATACTATTATGAAATTGTAGTATTCTGAGGGCAAAATGAGCTGATGGTGTCATACTAGGAATGTGATGTCCAAATAGTGATGATGTAACAAGGGGTTTGTGATATTACCAGGGCATATCTGATCTCAATTGTCACTAGTTCACAATGAGAATACGGGTAGAAAAAGGGATTGTGATGTCACAATGGACTTGTGTTTATTCCAAAGAGCTAAGAAATATTCATATGTTAAGAAGTAATCATGACATGATATTGTGACATCACATTGTCAGGGTGATATTCCTGTCCCATGGGGTTTTCACAAACCTATAATCATCACAATGTGATCATGATTTCAAAATGGCAATGTAACATCATAATGGGTTTGTTATATGAGCGGGGTGATAAGGTCAAATTGTGTTTGCGATTAAAAGAATTGAGATGGAAATAACAGTACTTCTTCAATTTTATTTTCTCCTAGTACAGGAGTACAGGAGTTCAAGGAAAGAGCTGGGAGTCCCAAAGTCCAGGAATTTTCTAAAATGTTATGATAACATAGTAGGTTTGTGAAAACACAATGGGCAGTTATATCATAATGTCAATGTGATGTAAAAATATGATTTAATAATGTTTTAATGTCACAATTAGTTGGTGGTGCCACAAGCATGTTGAAATCACAATACATTTGTGAAGCCACAATCGGTTGGTGATGTCACAATGGAATGCCAAAACTCAATTGTCATTAATGCACAAATGTTCTCAAAAGGGCTGTGATGTCTCCAAAGTCATGGGTTGTAAGCAAAGTTATGAAGTCCTAACTTATTTCATTATATACTTCATTGTAAAGATACTGTCCAAAGAGATTTATTTTATTTATTTATTTATTTATTTATTTTTACTGTGAAAATTCTGTACACAGGAGTTACAATTACATGGGCAATGTAATGAGTACCTTTCTTATCAAGCATTGTTGCTTCCTTCTTTGTTTCAACTTCCCATCCCTTTCCACTTCTCATCCCCACTCACTGACTCCACTTTCCTGCCTCGCTTACCCCTTCCACAACCCCACCCTCACCCTACTCCTGGCCAAAGTTGTAAAGTTCATTTTCGACATAACATCTTGCACATCTCATTGCAATGGTTCCACCTGTATTCCTATTTAAATATCTTTTCCTTTCTCCTCTACAAAGTATACCAACAACAAATACAATGAAAACAGGGGTGATGTCATGGGGGAGGGACATACAAAGCAAAAAAAAATCATCTTATAAATGTGTTTGAAAAAATTGCAAAAAAGATTAAAAAAAAAAACATTTGAGTCCTTATCTTGCACTTCATTTCAACTAACATCAACTTATTTGACATTTTTTGTTCTCTAAGAAATATACTTATTATTGCACATAAGGGAAACCATAGGACCTATGTTTTTGGACCTGGCATACTTCACTTTACATAATTTATTCTAAGTCTTTCTTTTTCCTAACAAATGGGGCAATGACATTCTTCTAGACCCCAAAAAACAATAAACCAAAGATGTTTGAGTTGCATGAGTAAAATAATAAGTACACTGTCTATTAAGAATTATTACTATAATATATAATTTATAAATATGTAATGTAAAATATTAAATATATAACATATATATAGATATATCCATAATATGAATACATATAATATGTATATATACATATATTACATATGTCATATATAATGTATAGGTATATATATAGAGACATATACATACAATATAAAGGTATATATATTCATATAAAGGAATATATACAGATATGTACCTATAAAATTTAGATATATATAGGCAGATATATGTATATAGGTATATATTATATATGATTATACAGGATATATGACATATTATATATTAAATAAAATATATATTATATAAATATATAAATATATCACATATTTATATTTAATATATATATACCTACAAATACATAACATACATAATATATATAATATATATGCTTATATATTATAGGTATATATCGATACATATACCTATATATTATGTTACATATCACATATTATATATTACATATATTTATATCTATATAAATGTATATATACATAATATGATTATTATGTATTTTTTATATTATCTTTTTCTCTTTTTAATTTTAATTTTTATTTTTTGTGAACATACCGAACAGAGGGGTTTCAATTATACGGGCAATATAATGAGTACATTTCTTATCAAGCATTGCAGCCTCCTTTGTTTGCCCTTCACATCCCTTCCGAGCCTCCCTCCCCCCGCCCTCTCACCCAATACCCCTTCCCCCCCAAACCAAAGTTGTAAAGTTCGTTTTTGACATGACAACTAGTACTTCTCATAGTTGCATCGGGTCCACCTGTGTCTTAAATGAGTTGTTTTTCCCCATCTACTCCACAAATTATACCTACATCAAATATAGTAAAAGCAGGGGTTATACTGTGGGGGAGGGATATACAAAACTACAAAGAAATAATCTTATAGGGCTGGGAAGGTGGCTCAGTGGTAGAGCGCTTGCCTTGCATGCCTGAGGCCCTGGGTTCGATTCCCCAGCACCACATAAGCAAAAAGAAAAAAGCTGGAAGTGGCAATATGGCTCAGGTGGTAGAGCGGTAGCCTTGAGCTGAAGAGCTGAGGGACAGCGCCCAGGCCCATAGATCAGACCCCACAACAGGAAAAAAAAAAAAGAAATAATCTTATAAATGAGTTAGAAACAAATGCATGAAAGAAAAAAAACCCTTTAAATACATATCTAAGGGTTCATTTTCCTAACATCACATTATCTGACATTTCCTGCTTGACTCATACATATACTAGATATTGCAATTAAGGGAGACCATGGGACCTATGTTTTTTGGGCTTGGCTTACTTCACTTAATATAATTTTTTCCAAGCCTTTCCATTTCCTAACAAATGGGGAAATGTCATTCTTTCTGATGGAGGCATAGAATTCCATTGTTTATATATACCACATTTTCTTGATCCATTCATCTACTGAGGGGCATCTGGGTTGGTTCCATATCTTAGCTATGGTAAATAATGCTGCAATAAACATAGTTGTGCTGGTAGCTTTAGTATGGTCTTGTTTGTAAACATTTGGGTAAATGCCCCAAAGTGGAATTGCTGGGTCATAGGAGAGCTCTGTGTGAAGTCTTTTCAGAAACTGCTTTCCAAAGTGGTTGAACATGTTTACACTCCCACCAACAATGAAGTAAGGTTCACTTCTGTCCACATGCCTTCCAGCATCAGTTGTTATTAGAGTTCTTGATTATAGCCATTCTAACTGGAGTGAGGTGGTATCTCAATGATGTTTTTATTTGCATTTGTTTTATGATTAGGGAGGTTGAGCATTTCTTCATGTTTCTATTGGCCATCCTTCTTTCCTCTTCAGAGAAGTTTCTCTTCGTCTTATTTATTGGGCAGTTGTTTCTTTGAGGATTTATTGTTGGGGGATTTAATTTTTTGAGGTCCAAGCATATATTAGATATGAGACCCTTGTGCGTTGTATGGCTAGTGAAGAACTTCTCCCAATCTGTGGTCTTTCTATTGATCTTGCTAGCTCTGTCCTTTGCCATGCAGAAGCTCTGCAACTTCATGCAATCCCATTTGTCCAACCTTTCTTTGATTTGTTGTGTTTCCGGATCGCTATTCAGAAAATTTCAGCCTGAGCCAAGGAGGCCTAGGGTTTCTCCTATTCCATCCTGTAATGTTTTCAGAGTGTCTGCTTTGACTCCGTGGTCTTTGATCCATTTGGACTTGATTCTGGTGCAGGGTGATATATAAGGATCTAGCTTAATTGTCTACAAGTAGTTAACCAATTTTGCCAGCACCATTTACTGAAGAGGTTGTCTTTCTTCCATTCTATTATTTTAGCTCCCTTAACGAAGTTTAGTTGGCTATAAGTCTGTAGGTTCATTTCTGGGTTTTCAATTCTATTCCATTGGTCCTGAGGTCTGTTCTTATGCCAGTACCAAGCTGTTTTGATTACTATGGCTTTATAGTAGAGTTTGAAATTTGGTATTGATATTCCTCCAGCAGTGTTCTTTCCGTTGAGTAGCGTTTTAGCTATTCCGAGTCTTTTATTGTTCCATAGGAATTTTTGGATTGCCTCTTCTATTTCCTTGAAGAATGTGGTTGGAATTTTGATAGGTATAGCATTGAATTTCTAGGTAGCCGTGGGAAGTATTGCCATTTTCACGATGTTAATCTTTCCAATCCAGGAGCATGGAAGTTTTCCGATTTTCTAAGGTCTGTTTTGATTTCCTTTTTCAAGATTTTAAAGTTTTCATCACAGAGGTCCTTCACATCTTTGGTTAAGTTAATTCCTAAGTTTTTTTTTTTTTTTTTTTATTTTTTGAGGGACTATTACAAACGGAGTTACTTTCCTAATTCAGCCACACTTTTCTCGTTGTTGGCATAAAGAAAAGCCATTGATTTTAGGGTGTTAATTTTATACCCTGCTACTTTGTCAATGTTTTGAATGAGCTTGAGTAATTTGGGAGTGGAGTCTATGGAATTCTTTAGATACAAGATCATGTCAGCTGCAAAGAGGGAGAGTTTTATTTCTTCTTTCCCTATTTGGATCCCCTTTATGTCTGCATCTTGTCTTATTGCTGTAGCTAGGCATTCTAATACTAGATTGAAGAGAAGTGGAGACAGTGGGCATCCTTGTCTTGTTCCTGAGTTAAGAGGAAATGGCTTTAATTTTTCACCATTGAGTATAACGCTGGCTGTAGGTTTGTCATATATAGCCTTGATTGTATTGAGGAATGTTCCATGGATTCCTAATTTTTCCAAAACCTTCATCAGGTAGGGGTGTTGGATCTTGTCGAATGCTTTTTCTGCATCTTTGAGATAACCATGTGTTCTTATCCTTACTCCTGTTGATTTGATGAATAACATTAATTGATTTGCATATATTGAGTCAGCTTTGCATCCATGAAATGAATCCTGTTTGATCGTGGTGTATATTTTTTTTTTGGATGAATTGTTGAAGTCAATTGGACAAAATTTTGTTGAGAAATTTTGCATCAATGTTCATCAAAGAAATGGGTCTATAGTTCTCTTTCTTTGATGAGTCCCTGCCTGGTTTTGGGAGGAAGGTTATGATGGCTTCATAGAAAGTGTTCGGTAATGAATTTTCTCTTTCAATTTCATTGAAGAGATGGAGTATTGGTGTGAGCTCTGCTTTGAAGGCCTTGTAGAATTCCGCTGTAAAACCATCCTTGTAGAGTTCCGCTGTAAAACCATCTGGTCCTGGACTTTTATTAGCTGGAAGGTCTCATTGCTGTTTCTATTTCAATGCTTGATATGGGCCTGTTAAGATGGTTGAACTGATCTTGGGTTAGTTTTGGCATGTCAATATTTGCTAGGAAAAGGTCCATTTCTGTCAAGTTCTCAAACTTATTAGCATAAAGTTTTGAGAAGAATTCTCTTCAAATGTTCTGAATCTTGCTTGTTTCCTTTGTGATGTTTCCATTCAAATCTCTGAGCTTATTTATTTGGGTGTGTTCTCTTCTTTTTCTGATAAGATTTGCTAAGGGTCTGTCAATTTTGTTAATTTTTTCGAAGAAACAACTGTTTTGTTCATTCATTCTATAGTTTTTTTTGGATTCTAATTCATTTAATTCTGATTTACTTTTAATTATTTCTTTCCTTCTACTGGATTGGGCTTTATCTTGCTGCTCTTTTTCAAAGAGGTTCACATGTCTCTTGGTTTCAGATCTCTCCAATTTGTTGATGTTGGAGCTCAGAGCTCTAAACTTGCCTTTGCGTACTGCCTTTGCTGTGTCCCAGAGGAGCTGGTAATTTATGTGTTCATTTTTGTTGAATAGCATGAACATTTGAATTTCATTTCTAATCTCTTCCATGACCCACTCGTAATTCAGCAGTGTGTTGTTCAGCTTCCATGTGTTACGGGACTTCTTTGGTGGCTTTTGGTGTTGAGTTCTAATATTATTCCCTTGTGGTAGGAGAGAATGCAAGGTGTAACTTCAATTTTTCTGAATTTGGACAAGTTTGCTTTTCCTAAACTATGGTCTATTTTAGAAAATGTTCCATGTGCTGCTGAGAAAAACCTGTATGCTGATGCTGCTGGGTGAAATATTCGTTAGATGTCTGTTAAATCTAGTTGATCTATGCAGCTATTGAGATCTGCAGTTTCTCTGTTGAGTTTTTGCCGAGTTGATCTATCTAGTGGGGAGAGTGGTGTGTTAAAATCCCCAACAATTAATGTCTTTGGAACTATGTGGGATTTTAGGGAAAGTAGTGTTTCTTGGATAAATTAGGGTGCTCCATTGTTTGGCAAATATAATATATTATATATATAATGTTCCAATATTATTTATAATAATACAATATATACTACATATTGTATATATAAACATATGTGTATATATAAGAATATTGTATATATTATATATACAAATACATATTATATATACTATGTACACTTATATAATACATATGCAATATATACAATATATGAAACTATATACATATCTAATATATAAATAATGTATTTAATATACATATATATGCATTCATATATGTACATATACGTATATACATATATATATCCATACGTGTATATACATATATGGATATACATATTTATACATATATTTATATGTGTATCCATATATTTATATCCATATATGTATATACAAATATGTATATACAAATATATTCATATATATATTGATATGTATATCCATATATGTATATACGCATATTTATATACATCTATATTCATATAGATGTATATACGTATATGTATGTATATGAATGTATGTATAAACATGTATATATAATATAAAAAAATATAAAATATAAAAATAAAAACATGTATATGTAAATATACCTGTTTATACATTTGAACTATATATTCAATAAAATATATTCCCCTCTCTCTATATCTATCTATCTATCACATTTTTTTGATCAGTTCAACTACTGAGGTTTTGGGGGTGAATAATGCTGTGATAAACATTCTTATGCTGTTAGCTGTTTTATGGCCTTGTTTGTGGTCATTTGTCCCAATGGCCAAACATGGGATTGCTGGATGATGCGTGAGCTCTATGCATTGTCCTTTGAGTAGCTTCCATACTCCTTTCAAAGGTGTTGAACAAATTAATGCTCCCACCAAAAATTAACTAGGGTATACATTTGACCACATCTATTCCAGGATCTTTTATTAGACTTTTGATCATAGTCATTTTAACTGACGTGATGTGGAATCTCAATGTTGTGTTGATTTGCATGTCTTTTGTGGCTAGAGAAGTTGAACATTTCTTCGTGTGTCTGTTGACCATTCTTATTTCGTCTTCAGAGAAGTCTCTCTTGAAGTCTTTTTAAATGTTTTTTTTTTTTGTAAGAATACTGTATATATCTTAGCTATGGTAAATAATGCTGCAGAAAACATAGTTGTGCTGGTAGATTTAGTATTGTCTTGATTGTGATCATTTGGGTAAATGCCCAAAAGTGGGTTTGCTGGGTCATAGAGGAGTTGTACATGGAGTCTTTTGAGGAACCTCCATACTGTATTCCAAATAGATGCTCCTCAGTAGATGAATGATGAAGAAAATGTGGTATATGCATACAATGGAATTCAATGCCTCCATCCAAAAAAATGACATTGCCCCATTTGCTAGGAAATGCAAAGACTGGGAAAAAATTATATTAAGTGAAGTAAGCCAGGCCCAAAGAAAAATATGTCCCATTGTTTCCCATAATTGTAGTTCCTAGTATATCTGAAACAAGCAGAAACGTGAAGACAAGTAGATGTTAGGCGAAATGAACCCCAAGATAAGGACCTAATTTTTTTTTCTTTCTTGCTATTGTTTCTTACATATTTTATACATAATTCTTTGTTGTTTTGTTGGACCCTTGCAGAAGGTATCACCCCTGTTTTCACTGTATTTGATGTTAGTATAATTTGTGGAGGGAAAGGGAAAAACAAATTGTTTAAATTGGAATATACGTGGACCCATTGCAACAATGAGATGTACAAGACAATATGTCAAAAACGAACGTTTCAACTTTGTCAAGGGGGTATGCGGGTCAATGAGTATTGTGGGCGAAAATGGGAAGGGATGGTCAGGGGAAATAAAGAAGGATGCAACAATGCTTAAGTAGAAATGCACTCATTTCATTGCCCATGTAATTGTAACCCCTCTGTACGGTATTTTCACAATAAAAAAAGAATACTGTACAGAGTGGTAACAGTGACCTTAGCAAGGTAATGAGTACATTTTCTATCAAGCATTGCCTCTTCCTTTGGTTTTCCCCTACCATCCCTTCCGCCTCCACAACTACATTCTCTCCACACACAACTATTGTAGTGTCTTGTAGATGTCAGTGTTACATTGGGCAACCTGTATACCTATATAAACTTTTTTTTTCTCTTTCTCTCCCCAAATTAGAGAAGTGTATATACAAGATGCAGGGCACTGACATTATATACAGTGAAAACAGGGGTTATGCTGTAGGGGAGGAACATACAAAGAAAAAAAAAAGAAACAAGTTATTTGCTATAAGTAGTATATGTCTGGGCAAGCAGAAAAAGTCAAATGCTATGTACATATTGACCCAATAAGATGATGTTAAGTGAAATTAACACCAAGGTAGCTATTGTTTCTCTGCAAATCTTAACCCATTTATTAGTGGGGAGGCTGTTTCTTTGAGTATTTGTTGGTGTTGGGTTCAATTTTGTGAGTTCTAATTATATTTTAGGTAAGAGACCCTTGTCTGTTGTATGGATAATGAAGACTTGTTCCCAATCACTGGGCTTTCCTTTGATCTTGGTAGCTATGTACTTTCTCCTGCAGAAGTATGCTGTTGCACGAAATCCCTCTTGTCCAACCTTTTCTTTGAGTTTTTGTGTTCCTGGGTCTTTCTTTAGAAAAATTTGTCCATTGTCAAGGAACCCTGGAATAACTCCTATACCTTCCTCTAATGTTTCCATGTGTCTTCTTTCATAGTGAAATCTTTGATCCATTTGGAGTTGATTCTGGTACAGGGTGATATATAAGAATTTAGGTTCAGTTTTTTTGTTTGCTAAGTTTGGAAAGCAGCATTTCAGAAGAGGCTGTCTTTCATCCTTTCTATCCTTTTAGCTCCCTAAAATAAGATTAGGCAGCTACAGGTCTGTGGGTTCATTTCTGGGTCTTCAGTTCAATTCCATTGTACCTCAGGTCTATTCTTGTGCCTGGAAAAAGCTGCTTTGATTACTATAGCTTTGTATTGGAATTTGAAATTTTGTATTGATATTTTCCTAGCACTGTTCTTTCTTCTAAAGATTGCTTTTGTTATTCAGCGTTGCATGTGAATTTGGGTGTTCCTTCTTCTATTTTCCTGATGAATGAGGTTGAAATGTTGATAGGTATTGCATTAAATTTGTAGATAGCCCTTGGCAGAATTGTCAAATTATTGGTTTTCAAATCTCTCCAATTTGTTGGTATATGGACTCAGGTATAAACTTTCATCTGAGTACTACCTTTCCTTATCCCAGAGGAGTTGATAATTTGTGTGTTAATTTTTGTTAAATATCATGAGAATTTGAATGTCCATTATAATGTGTTCCATGACCCATTGGTGGTTCAACAAGTTGTTGTACAGCCTCCATGTGTTACAGGATTTTCTTGGGTGGCTTTTGGTGTTGAATTCTCATTTATTCCCTTGTGGTTTGAGAGAATCCAGAAGATTATTTCAATGTCTCTGATTTTGGATAAATTATCTTTGTGACCTAAAATATTATCTATTTTTGAGAATGTTCCATGACCTGCTGAGAAGAATATGTATTCAGATGCTGATGGGTGTTATATTCTGTACATGTCTGTTAAGTCTAGTTGATCTATGCAGTTCTTTATATGTGAGGTTTTTCTCTTGAGTTTTGCTACATTGTTCTATCCAGCTAGGATAGTCCTGATTTAAAGTCCCCAACAATTAATGTCTTTCAATCTATATGAGATTTTAGGGCAAATAGTGTTCCTTGGATTAATTTGGGTCCTCTCTTTTTTGGTGAACAGATATTTAAAATTGTAATACACTTCTGAAAGAGAGATCACTTCATGAATATGTAATGATATTCTTTATCTATTCTTGCTAATTTTAACTTGAAGTCCATTTTACCTGACATTTGGATTTCAATTCCCTCCTATTTATGGTGGCGGTTTGCTTGCTTCCATCCTTCCATTTTCACAAGACGTTTGTTTTTATGGACAAGGTATCTTTCTTGAAGGCAGATTTTTTTATCCAAGTAGACAATCTATGTCGCTTAATTGGAGAGTTGATTCCATTTAAAACTGAGAATTAGGATTGAGTGTTTGGCAATTGATGCCATGGTATCCATCTTGTTTGGGGCTGAGCACACTGGATTCTTCCTATGATTGTTAGACTCTGTTCGGGGACTGCTTGGCTTTTATTGTGCTCTTGCTGGTTTTCTATGTATAGGATACATTTACATGTCTTTTATAATGCTATTTGGTGGAGATATATGGTTTCAGTGTTTTCTTTGAAAGATTTTTATTTGTTTTGATGTTATGAAGGAGAATTTCGCTGAGTGGTGTATTCTTAGTTGATAGTTGTTTGTCTTTAGGATGTGACATGCATCATTCCATGCCTTTTTTTTTTTTTTTGGTTCCAATCGTGGGACCTGAACTCTGAGCCTGGGCGCTATCCCTCAGCTCTTCAGTTCAAGGCTAGAGCTCTACAACTTGAGCCACAGAGCCACTTCCGGCTTTTTTCTTTTTGTTTATGTGGTGCTGAGGAATCAAAGCCAGGGCATGAGCCACCTTCCCAGCCAATTCCAGGCCCTTTTACTTTCATTGACTCTACTGAGGGTTCTGAAATTATTCTGATTGGGTTTCCTTTATAGGTGATTAATTTTTCTCCCTGAAAGTTTTAATCAGCCTTTCTTTTGTCTCAAATGATCCTGTGTGGATTGCAATGTGACAGTGGGATGTTCTATTATGGTATGTTCTATCTAGTGTTCTAAAGTCTTCTTGTGTCTGAATGGACCTATCATTTTGCATGTTTGGGAAGTTCTCTGCTAGGATCCTGTTAAATAAATATCCTAGACATTTCACTTCTCTTAGCCTTCCTCTACAACCATTAGCCTTAAATTAGGCTTTTGGTGGTCTCTTCTAACTATTGAATAGATCTATCATATTTCTTAGATTTATAATTTTTTTAGAGTGTCAAGGCTGTCTTCAGTCCAAGAGACTGGATCCCCTGCACAGACTAACCTACTCTCAAGGCTTTCTATTGTGTTCTTATTTCCTTTCCTTCTAATTGGTCAGATTTGATGGTCTCAGATTCTTTGTTGGAGCTTTGTTTTACGTCTTGTATGGACTTCTTTACCTTCTTAATATGGTTTTCAGTATGTATTCTAAAATTTCTTGATTGCTTCTAAGTTAATTGGACAAAATTTCCTTTCATTGGGCTTCACCCAGCATTTCTTTTGTAGCCTCCAGGGATTGCACAAGTTTATGTATTCCATTAATGCATCTATTAATCATTTTTTTCTCATCTTGTTCATGATATTCCTCAATTACACTTATATCAGCCTATCAGCCTCATTAATTCCTATATTAATCTACCCTTGGCCTCATGATGCTCTTGCATTTAACTACCACGTTCACAAAGAGTCTTTTGCAGGCTTTCAAACTTTTCATTCAACATATGTACCAGTAGTGTTTGTACAGGATTTTGGGTGCTCTCCTCTGGATTATTATATTTATTTGTATATTATTTTTATTGTGAAAATACCATACAGAGGGGTTACAATTACATAAGCAAATAATGAGTATATTTCTTATCAATCATTATTGCCTCCTCCTTTTTTTGAATCTTCCCAAATCTTCCCTTTCCACCACCACTTCTGCACTAATGTAAAGATCCTTTTTCGACATTAGGTCTTGTACATCTCATTGTTGCAATGGGTCCACCTGTATCCCTATTTAAACAATTGTTTTTTTCCCTTTTGCTGCACAAATACAATGAAAGCAGGCTTATTCCTTGCGGGGGGAGCATGCAAATCAACAAAAAAATCATAAATATGTTAGAAAAAATATTTGAGACCTTGTCTTGTAAATTTGTTCAACCAATTTGGAAAGTAGTATTGGAGGTTCCTCAAAAGACTCCATATAGACCTCCCCTTGACCCAGCAATCCCACTTTTGGGCATTTACCTGAAGAATCACAAACAAGACCAAGACCATATTAAAGCTACCAGCACAACTAATTTTATTACAGCATTATTTATGATAACTAAGCTATAGAATCACCTCAGAGACCCCTTAATAGATGATGGAACAAGAAAATATGGTATATAGACACAATGGAATTCTCTGCCTCCCTCAGAAAGGATGGCATTGCCCCATTTGTTAGGAAATAGATAAACTTGGAAAAAATTATATTAAGTGAAGCAAGCCAGGCTCAAAGAAAAATAGGTCTCATGGTTTTTCTTATTGTCAATTACTAGTAAATGTCTGAGACAAGCAGAAACGGTCAGATAAGTTGATGTTAGGCAAAATGAACCCCAAGATAAAGACTCCCACTCATTGTTAGTGGGAGTAGAGATACCTGACCATACCATTTTTCTTGTCTTTTTCCATCGTTTTTTTGCCAATTTTTGTATGAAGGCAAATCCAATACTGCGCTAGAACACTGTTTTAGGAAATCATCAACCTAAGCTCTGTAGTTGCACAAATTGTTTAATACAGTCAAAATAAGTACATATACAATCCAGTTCATTAGGTATAATCTAGTTGAACAACAAACAACTAGGGATACATAGATTAAGAAAATCAAAGAAGAAGTCAGAAGACCAGAAATTAGTAAGTTCAGGGAGAATTGTGAGGAGAAAATAAAATTAGAGACATGTGGGGATGGAAAGGGAGAGAGTTAACATAATACCTAAATGCTAAGAGAGGTAATGGATAGAAGGGAAAGAAAAGGGAGATACAGAAAAACGAAAAACGAAAAAGAAAACATTTTTAAATGAAACACTTAAAAATGTATAAAGGAATAATACAACTAAGGGAGTTAATGATGAATATTTGTGAATTAAATAATCAATACCTTTATTAGTATGTGCACAATTAAGAATAAGATCAAATAATTGAATATGGATATATATCTGAAGGTGAATTGAAGAGCTACTAAATAGAGCAAAGGAAGCACAATAGGACCAAGATAAAAAGGAAAAAAAAAATTGAAAATGGTAAATTAGAAAACAATTGTTTAAAAATTCTAAAAACCTATAGACAAAAGTGTTCTTCCATTTTTTTTCTATCTTCCCTGAGACCTTAACCAGTTTATTGGTGCTCTGGTTTGCTTACAGTGTTTGATTTTCCTGTGGCTTCATTGGTTACTTAAATCAGTTTGTTTCAGCAGGCAGAACAATGCTCTTCCTTACTAGAGATTTTATAATACCTTCCCAGGTTAATTCAATGGGATGGTGATTCCCTTTGAGTACCACAAAAGAGATAGATGGCTGTTTCTTCTAGCTTGGAGTTGCTCTGATGGGGCTAGGCTCAGGATGATGTTGAGGCCTGTCAGAATGTGTAGCTTTTCCCTGATGGGCTAGCTCCTGAGACACTCATATAGCCCAGTCTGGAGCCATTGTCAGGATTTATATTTACTGAGTTTCCAATTTTTTTTTTCTTTTACTCTCAGGCAGCTAGCTCACTGTGCTATATTGTGTTGGGATAGCCTCTTACCCAGTGATGAAATTCAGTCATTTACGGGCAGAGATTCCTCTGCCTGGAAAGTAAAACTTTCTCCTTGCATGGATCTGAACATGGCATGTCTCGTTCCTGTGATCTGTTAAATGGTTCATACTGGTTTCTTCAAAGGTCTTAGTATGGGGAGTTCTGCCATGTCTTTGTCAGTATCAAGGATAGAGTTCTCCTCTTCTGGTTGGTGAGTATCTACGTTCTCACTCTCGCTCTGTGGAAAGGATTAAGGAAGTCTTGCTTGTGGTCTGCAAATGTCTGTGGTGAGCAGGATGAAAATGTTTACTCCTTGTCAGTTTTTGCTGGTGGTGACTATAATCTGCTCACACGCCACTTCTGGTGACTGTGTACTGGGCTGTCTTTGTTGATGAGGTGGCAATGGTATCAGCTGCTGTAGCTATTGCTAAGGACAATTTTGAGAGCTCAAGTCTGTCTCCATAACCAAGCTGCATGTATTTTTCCCATCTGACCAAGCTCTCTTTACTATTATGGCACGTAATGTGAGTGTAAAGTCTTGGACTTTGCACTGGAACAATAAAACTGGTTTCTATGAGAGATGTTGATTAAAACTATTAGGACCGCTAAGCACTTTTAAAAAACAAATGTCCTTTGTGACACAATAGAATCTAGTATACCCATATATTCATTGTGAATTACAGACAACTGAGATTCAACCTACCATTGGAACATCAAAACCTTTTTTGAAACCAACTGTGTCACATTGTCATTATGATAGCATCAGATCATTTTGATATCACAAAACTTACAATCATATCATGCCCTATGACATCTCATTGTATTGTGACATAATAGACACATTGTAAATGCCTATTCTGCAATGTCATCCTATTTCAAATGTGGCATGTGTGTTATCAGAAACCCATTGTGAACTAATCACCATTGTGACATCACATTGCCATAATGATATCAGTAACTCACTGTGCCATCACAATCATGTCTTCTCCACAAACTTTCTTTGCCATGTGATACTTTAGGCTAATAATTTGTTTTCAATTTGTGAGCTAATAATTTGTTTTCAAACTGATAATATTTCAGATATGACATGTTATAAAAAGCATCTTCTGTGATATCAAAGCCACTCTGACATCACACTGCCAGATGTCATGACTATTCTGTCACATATTGAAATCAGAAACCTGCTAGCAGTTCATCACATTTTTCACAATACACATTTTAGAGACATCACAGTTCTTCTGTGAACTCATATATTCATTATGAGTTAGTGAAAATTATGATCCTGTATACCATTTTGCTATCCATACCTCTTGGTGACATCTCAAACCTACTGTGATCTTATCACAGTAGGCATCAACAGCTAATGGTGACTTCAGACATTATTATGATATGATATTTCGACCACATTTCCATTGTGATATCACTGTCCCATAGTGTGTTCAGAACACTTTAATAGCTGTAAGGGAAATCATCCAGGAAGCCTCATTTTGAAATATAGTATATTGTAATATTTTTAATAGAGTTTACAGGTTGCAGGTAGCCAATTGTTACAAAGACATACAGCAAATAAAAGTAACACAGCTCAGAAACATGCTAAAG
This sequence comes from Dipodomys spectabilis, assembly GCF_019054845.1. Lineage (NCBI taxonomy): Eukaryota > Metazoa > Chordata > Mammalia > Rodentia > Heteromyidae > Dipodomys > Dipodomys spectabilis. Next base: position 3,892,563 of record NW_024870841.1, on the reverse strand, counting down.
AGAAACAAAAAACAAAAACCATGCCAACAATGGTATGGATAGCTTAATTGGGCTGCAATGATGACCGAAGCTGAGCCAGGAGACAGGACACAGGACATGATCAGTGAGTCAATTGGCATGACATAATGATGTCTAAGCTGGTTTAGACCTAACAAGGTCGGTGCAGAGGTCAGATCATCAGGAAATTCCCAGTCCAAGCAAATTGCGTTACCTATCAGCCAAGTACCACACCTGTCTCCAGGGATATGGTCATGCACATTACCTTGGAGTTAGGAGATAGGCAGGGGATTTTCTTCCCCCAGCATGAAAGCAAGATTCTAGACCCCACAATCAACCATGTGGCGAATAAGGTGATGGCCAGAACTGACCTCCATACTTCATCATGACCTCATAACATTTTAGATACCATGCTCTTTCCTTAAACATTGTGAACATTGAACTCATTTTGAACTAGTAGCAACTGAAGTCGGACATATCATTTTGATATTACAAGCACATTGTGACATCCCAAATTCTTTGGGATATCTAATTGCTGTGATATCTAATTGCTGATGTGACATCATGATCATATTGTGACTTGAAGTTCCTTCTGAGAACTACATGTTGGAGCTTTCCAGATTTTAACTGTTGTCAACTTTCTATATACGTTTGTCAGGCAGCGGCCCCAATGGTTTTCAAGATAGTTTTGGCAGTGGCTGGTGGAAAATTACCAGCATGTCAAATAATCAGATACAGACAGAAGGTTTGAGCATGTAATTCTTTTCACAAGATCAGTATCCACATTTACACACTTGTTACCACTCTTTTTTGCTCCATTCTTTAATCTTAACGAGTAGTAGCTCTAGAAGCACCACTGATTTTAGAGTGGTCTCCTGAGCTACTTGATCAGCTCAGTTGTTTCCTTGCACCTACGTGTTCTCTAGTTTCTTTAACTCCTTTTTATTATTCTGAACCTGTTTGGAGGTTGGAGACTTCATCCATTTATCCTCCTCCTTTTCACTTGTTTTTAAGATCCCAATCTCCTTTTTAAATTCCTCCTGACCTTGCAAGTGTTCCGTCAGGGTCACAGGAAATATCCTTTGACTGTTCAACTGCTGCACTTTCAGCAGCACCTTTGCTTACTCTTCATCTTCTCCGTTTAATTCTCAGTGTTGCTATTGAGAGGGGTTTTTTCACCTCCATCTGTTTAATTGGGACATGCTACTTCTGCATTACATTTATGGTGAGGATCTTGTCATTGTCTTTGGTTTTCCTCTACTAGCTCCTCTTTTTTGTTTTACACTTCCTTGTATTTTTATGACGTCTTTCAACTGCTTAACTCTTGTTTTTTTGTGCCTAATGCTGCTTTCCCCGGGTATTCCCCATCAAAATATGAGTGTCCTTGATTCTTTCTAAAGAGTAATAATCCATATTTTGATCCATTTATCATTCCGCCACTTTTCTTAGCCTCTTCTTCAATGACACAGGTATTTTGGGTCTATTCTTCTACTGGCCTTTCAGTTATTCCTCTGGTGCTTTGAATTTTTGCTCACACCCTTCAATGGTAAAAGCTTAATGCACTCTTGTTTCATGACCAGCTCCTTTTACCTGGCCTTTATTTCACGTACAGTGTCAGAATCTTCTCCCTGCCTTGCTTGTAGTCAGCAAGGATGGAAACATTAGTGTCCTTGTCCTCCTCAGCCTGTGACCTGTGGGCTCAAACTTTGTATAAGGCACACCTTCTCTGATGTCCTTGGATTTCATTTGATTCTGCGTTTTTCTCAGTTTCATTTTGTAAATTTTTGTTCTTATATTTGACTCTCACAATTTTATGATTTATGTCTGCAAATCTTTTCTTCACATCTGATAATTCTTTCTTTTCTCCACTGTTCTATTTAATGCACTTTTAACCTATTTGTGGGTTTTGATTGGCATGTATTTGAGATTCACAATATTTTTTAGCCTGTGTTTTCAAACAGAAATGTGTGAAATTTTTCATCACCACATTTTTTCTTATGTTCAGTGGGCTGATTTTTAAGTTTACCACAGTTTGATTTCAGACTTCTGAGCTCATTTGCCTTGTTTTCAGGAGATATAATCAGTTTCCCAGTGGAAACCTGCCTACTTAACATGTCATTTTTAATCCTTCTCTTCCTTGGAAATTCCTTTTTCCCTTGCTGATTACTTCCAGTAAGCACACAGATCTAGTCGTAGAGGTGCCCTATTGATATTTGCAAATGAATTAAACTGTCTTCACCCTGAATCTCTTGATCCCTGTACTGGTGCTGCTATGTGAAACCCATTCTTGGACTGTTTTTTCTTCCACTGTATAACTGTTATGAAACACCTGTTGGGCAACTGCTACCAACTCAGATAATACCTTTTCTCAAATCCTTCTAAATTGTGAAGCTTTTTTCTTAATATGTGGGCCGACGGTGTAGTGAAAGCCATATATAGGGCTTTTCAATTATCCTGGGCCTCAGGATCTATAGGTATATAGTTCCTATAGGCCTCTTGGAGGCTTTCTAGAAAAGCATTAGGGGATTCATTGGGGAAATATACTATCATTCATCTTAATTAAATTAGTTGGCTTCCTAGCCACTGCCCTTACCCTGCTAACAGGCTTGCAATATTGCTAAGCACATCCTTACCTTGATTGCTGTTCTACTCTCAGCTTGGTTGAGTCTGGGGAAAGACTTGCTCCAATAGATATGGGTCTGCAGTGGGGGAATGATCTAGTCAAGCCACTGTGCCGGATTCACTCCCTTCCTCCCAGGTGGAAAGCACCTGTAAAAGTTGCCCTCAGTCATCCCAGGTGCCCTGATGTAAAGAGATGAGGCCCTGGGCTTTTTCAGAAAAGGACGGATTTTGCTATTTCCCCTTATACATGACACTAATTGTAAAGGGAACAAGTATTAGAAAGATGGTTTGCTCACCATCTCCCCAATGTGCCTGCTGTGTACCACCTCAGGCTGGTTCCAGCAACTAATTCTGGTATGGAGAGACTGAACATCAGAGATGTTGATGGCACAGATTAGGAGGATGTGTCTTCTTTGGGGGATCCTGTAACACCAGAAGGAAGATATTTCAGTTCCAGGAACTTTAACATATTGTACTCCCATCGGGAAAAAAAATGGAGTAAGCAGAGTTGTATACAGGAAACAGAACAATAAGCACACACAAATACCCACAAACCCTGAACCCACATATACCATATCTCTCAGTGATGCCCTCTTGAGAAGGTATGAGAAGACCTCTGGAGGAGATCCCATGAGGGCTAGTGAGGAGATCCTAGATGACCTCTGGAAAAGGTCCCAGATGGCGTTTCAAGGAGGCTACAAAAGATCACTCAATGAGGTCTCAGATGGCTTTAAAGGACCCTCCAGATGACCTCTTGAAGTCTCCAGTTGACGTCCGGAGGAGGTCCCAGATAGCCTCATGATGAGGTTCTAATTAATGTACTGAGGACATCTGAGATGACCTGTTGAGAAGGCCTAACATGACCCTGGAAGAGGTCCCAGATGTCTTCTCACTTTAGTGCCCAGATGACCAGTGGAGGAATTCCCAAATGGCCTCTTCAGGGACCCCAAATGACCTCCTGAGGAATTCCCAGATAAACAATAGGAAGGGCCCCAAATAGCCTCTCGAAGAAACCCCAAATTTCCACTGGAGTCAGTCCCAGATGTCCTACCAATAAAACCCCAGATGTTTGGATGTAGACCTAGATGAGGACCTCGAGGACTGCTAAGATAACCTTCAGATTAAGTCACAGATGGCTACAAAGAAGCCGAAGTTGAACTCCCAAGAAGGCCCCAGATGGCCTCTCAAGGATGGTCTTTTGATATTACCCAAAATATCCTTCAGAGTATGTCCAAATAGCCTCCTGAGAATGCCTAAGATGAGCTCCAGAAGCGGTGTAAAAATCAGACTGACAAGTTTGCCGAGACTCTCACTCTTACCTGGGTCTGAAATAACTCTTGTTTTCTGTTATTTGGTGGGTTTTTTTGGGGGGGGTGCTGGTCATGGGGCCTGAACCCTGGGCCTGGGCCCTGTCCCTCAGCTCATCTGCTCAAGGCTAGCACTTTACCACTTGAGCCACAGTGCCACTTCTAGTTTTTCTGCTTATGTGGTTTTGAGGAATGGAACCCAGGGCCTCAGGCATGCAAGGGAAGCACTCTACCACTGAGTATCTTCCTAGCCCTGAAATGACTCTTATCCCTGTTGGTCCACAGGAAGCAACAACTCTAGGGAGGCTTTCACCCCTGAGGGATGAGAAACTCACATACAAGGAGGTTTTCCCTGGGGCCAAGTCCCAGTTCCATTCATATGGATTTTCTGTATGGGGCCTCCAAAATTTAAGTACTGTAAACCATGAAATAATCCATCAAAGTACGATTAAGATAATAAAATTATTAACAATACAAAGGGGCCTGTGTTTATCTTGTCCTGGGCTGGATAATCAGGCCAAGAGCAGCATTGAACACTAAACCTCAGACATCCAATGGGCAGCAATGCCCTTTGTTAATTCATCTGCAAAACACCAATGCCAAACTTATGATCTCCAAAGCTCCAAACTTCAAAAGACAAGGTTTTTCTTTTCCCTTCCTCACTCCTCTACAGATCTGTCCTTTCTTCCAGGTTTTCCCTATTCCCCTTCCACCAGTTCCTTCTTCTTTTTAGGCCTCTCTACTTTCCACAGGACTGTGCCCCATAGATGAGTTGCCATCCTTACCCTCCTGCTCTTACTCATCTTCATCTCTTGTCAGGTCTTGCCCTCCTGCTGTCTCATCACTTTCTTCCCTCCAGTTATTTCCCCTTTCTCTCCTCTTCGTTTGATATGAACACAGCCTATATAAGGGCTGTACATATCCAGCACTCCAACAGATCTCTTGCCTAAGTTTTCAATTGTCACTTCTCAAACTGCACAATGCCCAATCCCTTCTTGACATATCTCCGTGTGTTACATGACAGCTCAAACCCTTCAGAAGCATAAACGACCCTCTCTCATAGGCCAGGCCATAGGGGCAAGATGATGATTAGGCCCACAAATAATTGGGCCCCAGGTGCTTATTCCAGCATCCTCATGGATAACAAGTGCCAATTGAAATTGATATTACCATCTCATTATAACAGCACCAAACAATTGTGACCTCATCATCAATATGACATCACTCATGCATTTAGCCATGATCACATTATGACATCACAAACCTATTATGACCTCTTACAATCACTGACAAAACACATGGCCTTTGTGACATCATAGTCCCTTTTTGTACCCCTATACTCATTGTGTACTATGACAATTGAGATCAGACATGCCATTGTATCATCACAAAGCCTTTCTGAGGTCATCACCAGTGTATCATCACTTTGCTCATTGTGACATCACCAACATACCACTCCACTATACCATTATTACTTCAAATTGTCATTGTGATGTCATAGGCAGATTGTGAATGCCTATTCTCTGATTTCATTCTATTTCAAATGTGGACTCTGGGTTGATAGCAGAAACCCTTATGATGCAGTAACCTGTGTGACAGCATATCATATTTGGTATATAACTCCCATTGTGTTTTCGATAAACTAATAAAACTTCATTACATTTTTCAAAATCATGGCCTTTGTGACTTCAAGCTCCTTCTGTGAACCCTTATCCTTATTTCTAACTAAGAGCAATTGAAATGGAATATGTAATCGATATTACTAATATGAAATCACCTCATCTGTGACAGCACAATCCTATAGTGACATCCCATTGCTGTTGTGACATCAAAATCCAATTGTGACATCTCAAACCTATTATGGCCTCTGAGCACCTTTGAAAAAACATCATTTTTGTGATATCACAGTCCCATTTTTTTATCCATAATTTCATTGTGAACTAATGACTACTGCAACAGATAGGCCAGTGTAATACCACAAACCGTTATGACACCATAATTGTCATTTAGACATCAACACATTATTTTGATATCACCAAAGTACAATGACATTAACTAGTATGGCATTATATAGCCAAAGTGACATTATAGACACATTGTGAATGCCTATGTTGTGATTTCTTTCTTTCAAATGAGGCATGTGTTTGACATCAGAAACCCATTTTGACTTCATAACCATTGTGACATGACAATCCCTTTGGGACCACACATTGCCATTGTGTCATAATGACATCACAAATTGGTACTATCCTATTAATTTTTGGGACATGTTGCCATCTTGACATCTTAGATTCTAGGTAAGTTCATAATCTGTTTATCACATGACAATATTTCAGGAATGAGGGTTCCCGGAAGATGGCAGAGGAGAAGCTGGAGTCTAAACAACTTCTCGCATAGAAAGCAGTTTTCGAGGGCCAGTGAACAGTCCTAGGCCAGAGAATCACACCAAGTGTGCCATCACAGGACATAGAGGCCAGAGAGGGAAAATCCAGGAAAGGAGACAGATCTGAGCTCTTGCCAGCAGCTGCCACTTCAGCGGCAGATCTGGTGGTGGTGGCTGTACCACCATACCTGAAACAGAGAGTCCGGGATGAAGAAGCCAGATGCAGTGGGCAAGCGGTTTCTACTCAACACAAGCAAGAACTGACAAGGAGCAGACATCTTCATCCTGCAGTTTGCAGACCAAGACGACCCAGGAACCAAGACTCGTCGTGAACAGAAGCCTGATGTCCTCACACCTTCACATTGAGCAGAGGAGGGAAAGTCACCCCTCCCCCCACCAGTACCAGAGATCTCCATCTTGGATACTGACAAAGCTCGGCGGAACTACTAGCTCCAACTCAGGCCTTGGAATAAAACTAGAGTCATTTAGCAGATCACAAGAGCCTAATCTGACCTGCCAGATTCAGCTCCACCCAGGGAAAAGTCACCCAGCTTGGGCGCCAGCCCTAGGAGTGGCATTCTTCACAGGGTAATGAGCCAGAGGCTGCCCTTCCATTTAGCAGCCTTGAAAATCAATTGAAATTCAGTAAACAGAAACCCTAGGAGTGGCTCCAGGCTGGGCTCTGTGAGTTTCTCACAAACTAGCCCCCGGGAAAAGCTACTGTTTGCTGAAAGGCCTCAACTCTACCCATAAACTAGCCTCATCACAGCATCTCCAAACTTGAGGAAAAAGCCATCTCCCTCTTTTGTGATACTCAAAGCAGAGCTCCCATCCATTGAAATAGCCTGGGAGGAGGATCACAAAATCCTGGGTAAAGCAGAGCATTTTTCTGCCTGTTCTAACTAACTGACTTAAGAAACCAACCAAGCCACAGGACCACAAGCAGAAGAGAGACTCCAACAAGAGGCTGGTTACGGACACAAGAAAGACACACGATTTTTCCCACCCCTCCCCCCAAAATTAAAGAACTTTCTTCTTCTTCTTCTTCTTCTTCTTCTTCTTCTTCTTCTTCTTCTTCTTCTTCTTCTTCTTCTTCTTCTTCTTCTTCTTCTTCTTCTTCTTCTTCTTCTTCTTCTTCTTCTTCTTCTTCTTCTTCTTCTTCTTCTTCTTCTTCTTCTTCTTCTTCTTCTTCTTCTTCTTCTTCTTCTTCTTCTTCTTCTTCTTCTTCTTCTTCTTCTTCTTCTTCTTCTTCTTCTTCTTCTTCTTCTTCTTCTTCTTCTTCTTCTTCTTCTTCTTCTTCTTCTTCTTCTTCTCCTTCTTCTCCTTCTTCTCCTTCTCCTCCTTCTCCTCCTTCTCCTCCTTCTCCTCCTTCTCCTCCTTCTCCTCCTTCTCCTCCTTCTTCTCCTTCTTCTCCTTCTCCTCCTTCTCCTCCTTCTCCTCCTTCTCCTCCTTCTCCTCCTTCTCCTCCTTCTCCTCCTTCTCCTCCTTCTCCTCCTTCTCCTCCTTCTCCTCCTTCTCCTCCTTCTCCTCCTTCTCCTTCTTCTCCTTCTTCTCCTTCTTCTTCTTCTTCTTCTTCTTCTTCTTCTTCTTCTTCTTCGTACGTTTTATAATTTTTTTTTTCCTTTTCTAAAAGTTTTTTGAATTTTTAATTTTTACCTTTTTTGAAAAAAATTGTTTTCTAGTAACTTTTTTTCCTCTTATAATTTTTATTTTAGGGATACATGTGTGTGTGCGTTTTTCTTTCATTTTTTTGTAAAATAAAATTTTTCTTTTTGTTTTTTGCTTAGCTCTACTTACCTTCTGATCTTTTTTTCTTCCTTTCTTATCCTTTTCACCTTTATCTTTTCTTTCGTTCTTTTTCATGTGACTTAATTGTTATCTGGCACATCCTCAGATAAACCCATAGTTGAATAAAAGTCTCTATCCCCCATTGTGTGCAAACTTAATCCACAAATTTATTACTGAACTCAAGACCTCTGAGACAAATTCCGTAATACGAGTACTACCTCTTTATACCTATATAATATTTTAAGGATTTTTAAGTTTTTCACACCCTCTTTATATCCCTCCCTTTCTCTCATTATATTCACGTTCTTTTCTGAATAGCTTGTTTTCATTTTTGCATACTATTATTAATTTTTACTTTTCTATTTTTTCTGGTCTCTTTTCTTTTCCCTTTCTTTTTCTTCTTTTTTTCTCTCTCTCAACTTTCATCCTATCCAACCTATTTCCTGCTTTGAAATTAGGACTTAGTTAAGTTAACTCTCCTGTGCCTTCCCACATCACTCTATTCCTATTTTTTACACACATCTCTCCCTAACCCAATAATTTCTGGTTTTCCAAATTCTTCTTTGCAGTTAGTAGCGCATTAATATATAGTTGTTTGATGTTGAATAGATATATTTGTTGCACTAGATTGTATCTGCAGACTATTGAGTGCAAATTCAGACTTTGGTTGATGCTTGCCTTAAGTTAGTGTTCTAGCACAAAACTGGTGTTATTTTCATCCAAAATCGGCAGTGTGACCGGAAAAAACAAGAGAAAAATGGCAAGTCCGGGTTTTTCAATTCCCACTCATGATAATCAGGGGACAGAACAGATGATGAATAAGCCAGAGGAGAGTTCCCAAGTAGCTCTACAAACACTGCTGGCAAACATGATAAATGAAAAGATTGAAAACATACAAAGGACTCTGTATGAGCGTGATAGGGAGAGAGAGGAGGCAAACAAAAAGTAAATGCAGGGAAAGATTGAAAATCTACAAAGGACTCTGTATGATTGTGATAGGGAGAAAGAAGAGGCAATCCAAAAGTTTATACAGGAATATCATGAGCGTGAGGAAGCTACTCAAAAAATGATACAGGATTTGCATGAGCAGTTTGAGAATACTCAAATGGAAAGGCAGAAATGGCATGAACAGGCTGAGAACACTCAAAGAGAACTACAGGAATGGCATGAACGGGAGCGGGAGGAAGCTAAGCAAAGAGTAGTACAGGAATTCAGAGAGCAGGATGAGAATACAGAAAGATCCATTAACAAAGAGCTGAAGGAAGTCAGGGACACCACAAAGGGAATGCTGAATTGAACCCAACAGAAGGAATGGGAGTCCAAGAAAACCATAACCAATCAACTAAGTGATTCGAGAATAAACACAACCCCAAATTAAGGAAGTAAAGAATTTCATACAAGATCTAAAACACATCTTCAAAAAAGAATTTGAAGCCATCAAAGCTGACCAATTAGAAGGAAAAGAAATAAGAAACAAAGTAGAAAGTCTTGACAGCAGGTTAGACCATGCAGAAGATCGAATCTCGGGGATTGGAGACAGCATAGATATTATAAAGAAAGAACATACAACCATCCAAGACAATCCTAAGAAATATGATAGATCTATCCAACACTTGGAAGACACCATCAGAGGGCCTAATCGAAGGATAATGAGTGTAGAGGAGCACCTAGAAACAGAAGTTAATGGTCTAGGAAATTTGTTTAACAGGATTCTAGCAGAGAACTTCCCAAACATGCAAAAAGACAGGAATATTCAGATATAAGAAGTTTTTAGAACTCCAAATAGACCAGACAAGAATAGGACATCGCACTGTCACATTATAATCTTAACAGGATCAACTCAGACTAAGGAAAAGATCCTTAAAACTGTGAAGGAGAAAAGATTAATCACCTATAAAGGGAAACCAATTAGAATCACCTCAGACTTTTCAGAAGGGACAATCAAAGCAAGAAGAGTCTGGAATGATGTTTGCCCAGCCCTAAAAACAAACAACTATAAACCAAGAATACTGTACCCAGCTAAACTATCCTTCATAACTGAGGGTCAAATAAAACTGTTCCATAGCAAAGAAAAATTGAAACAATACATCTCCACCAAACCAGCCCTCCAAAAGATTCTTAAAGATGTCCTACACATAGAAAAACCAACAAGACCACAATAAAGGCCAAGAAACTGCACCCAAACTGAGAATCCAAGCACCAAAGGAAGAACCCAGTTTTCACAGTCCCCATGAAGGTCGGTAACATGGCAGGAACTCCCAAATACCTCTCAGTCCTTTCTATCAACATTAATGGACTTAACTCTCCAATTAAGCAACATAGACTGTCTAGTTGGATTAAAAAACAAGATCCTTCTATCTGCTGCCTTCAAGAGTCACATCTTGCCCATAAAAATAAACATATTTCCAATGTTAAAGGCTGGAGCAAAATCTACCAAGAAAATGGCCCCCATAAAAAGGCGGGAGTTGCAGTCCTAATATCAGATAAAATAGACTTCAAATTAAAATTCGTGAGAAGAGATAAAGAATGTCGCTACATACTAATTAAGGAATCTCTCCTTCAGGAGGATATTATAATTCTAAATATCTACTTGCCAAACAATGTAGCACCCAAATTTATCCAAGAAACACTACTTTCCCTCAAATGTCACATAGATCCAAAGACATTCATTGTTGGGGATTTTAACACACCACTCTCCCCACTAGATAGATCAACTCGGCAAAAACTCAACAGAGAAACCACAGATCTAAACAGCTGCATAGATCAACTAGACTTAACAGACATCTAACTAATATTTCATCCAGCAGCATCAGAATATACGTTTTTCTCATCAGCACATGGAACATTTTCTAAAATAGAACACATTTTAGGACAAGCAAACATCCAAATTCAGAAACATTGAAGTTATACCTTGTATTTTCTCAGACCAGAAGGGAATAAAATTAGAATGCAACACCAAAAACCACCAAAGAAAGTCCAGTAACACATGGAGGCTGAACAACACACTGCTGAATTATGAGTAGGTCATGGAAGAGATTAGAAAGGAAATTCAAATGTTCATGCTATTCAACAAAAATGAGTACACAAATGACCAGCTCCTCTGGGACACAGCAAAGGCAGTAGGAGCTCTGAGCTCCTACATCAACAAATTGGAGAGATCTGAAACCAACAATTTAATGGCATATCTAAACCTCCTTGAACAAGTAGCAAGATAAACCGCAATCCAGTAGACAGAAAGAAATAATTAAAACTAAATCGGAATTAAATGAATTAGAATCCAAAAAAACTATAGAAAGAATCAACAAAACAAAGAGTTGGTTCTTCAAAAAAATTAAGAAAATTGACAGACCCTTAGCAAACTTTATCAGAAAAAGAAGAGAACACACGCAAATAAATAAACTCAGAGAGGAAAATGGAAACATCACCACAGAAACAACCAAGATTCAAAACAGTATAAGGGAATGCTTCTCAAAATTTTATGCTAATAAGTTGGAGAATTTGGCAGAAATGGTCCTTTTCCTAGCAAATATTGACATGTCAAAACTAAACCAAGATGAGCTAAACCATCTTAACAGGCCCATATCAAGCATTGAAATACAAACAGCAATAAGAGACCTCCCAGCTAAGAAAAGTCCAGGACCAGATAGTTTAGAGTGGAACTCTACAAGGCCTTCAAAGCAGAGCTCACAACAATGCTACTCCAACTCTTCAATGAAATTGAAAGAGAAAGTTCACTACCTTACACATTCTATGAAGCCATCATAATCCTTATTACAAAACAAGGCAGGGACTCTTCAAAGAAAGAGAACTATAGAACCATTTCTTTGATGAACTTTGATGCAAAATTCTCAACAAAATTTTGGTCAATTGACTTCAACAATTCATCCAAAAAATCATATACCACGATCAAACAGGATTCATTGCAGGGATGCAAAACTGGTTCAATATACGAAAATCAATTAATATTATTCACCACATGAACAGGAGCAAGGATACGAACCACATGGTTATCTCAATAGATGCAGAAAAAGCATTCGACAAGATCCAACACCTCTTTATGATGAAGGTTTTGGAAAAATTAGGAATCCATGGAATTTTCCTCAATACAATCAAGGCTGTATATGACAAACCTACAGCCAGCATTATACTTAATGTTGAAAAACTAAACCCATTTCCTCTTAACTCAGGAACAAGACAGGATGTCCACTCTCTCCACTTCTTTTCAATCTAGTATTAGAATGCCTAGCTACAGCAATAAGACAAGATGCACACATGAAGGGGATCCAAATAGGGAAAGAAGAAATAAAACTCTTCCTATTTGCAGATGACATGCTCTTGTATTTAAAGAATCCCATAGACTCCATTCCCAAATTACTCAAGCTGATTCAAAACTTTGGCAATGTAGCAGGGTATAAAGTTATGTATGTATGTATGTATGCCAACAACGAGAAAATTGGCTGAAATTAGGAAAGCAACTCCATTTTTAATAGTCCCACAAAAAATAAAATACCTAGGAATTAACTTAACTAAAGAAGTGAAGGACCTCTGTGATGAAAACTTTAAAATCTTGAAAAAAGAAATCAAAACAGACCTTAGAAAATGGGAAAACTTCCATGCTCCTGGATTGGAAAGATTAACATTGTGAAAATGGCAATACTTCCCAAGGATATCTACAAATTAAATGCGATACCTATCAAAATTGTAACCTTATTCTTCAAGGAAATAGAAGAAGCAATCCACAAATTCATATGAAACAATAAAAGGCCCCGAATAGCAAAAACGCTCCTCAATGGAAAGAACACTGCTGGACGAATATCAATACCAAATTTCAAACTATACTATAAAGCTATAGTAATCAAAACAGCTTGGTAGTGACATAAGAACAGACCTCAGGACCAATGGAATAGAATTGAAAACCCAGAAATGAACCTACAGAACTATAGCCCTCTAATCTTCATTAAGGGAGCTAAAAAAATAGAATGGAACAAAGAAAGGCTCCTCAGTAAATGGTGTTGGCAAAATTGGTTAACTACTTGTAGACAATTAAGCTAGATCCTTATATATCAAGCAGCACCAGAATCAACTCCAAATGGATCAAAGACCTCGGAGTCAAAGCAGACACTCTGCAAAACATTACAGGATGGAATAGGAGAATCCCTAGGTCTCCTTGGCTCAGGCTAAATTTTCTTAATAGAGACCCAGAAACACAACAAATCAAAGAAATGTTGGACAAATGGGATTGCATAAAGTTGCAGAGCTTCTGCATGGCAAAGGACATAGCTAGCAAGATCAATAGAAAGCCCACGGATTAGGAGAAGATCACTAGCCATCCAACAGACAAGGGTCTCATATCTAAAATATACTTGGAACTCAAAAAATTAAATCCCCCAAAAACAAATCCTCAAAGAAACAAGCGCCCAATAAGTAAGTGGGCTAAAGACTTAAAGAGCAACTTCTCTGAGGAAGAAAGAAGGATGGGCAATAGACACATGAAGTAATGCTCAAACTCCCTAGTCATAAAAGAAATGCAAATCAAAACAACATTGAGATACCACCCCACCCCAGTTAGAATGGCAAAAATCAAGATCTCTAACAACAACAGATGCTTGAGGGGATGTGGACAGAAGGGAACCTTACTTGATTGTTGGTGGGAGTGTAAACTTGTTCAACCACTTTAGAAAGCAGTATCGAGGTTCCTGAAAAGACTTCACATAGAGCTCCCCTATGACCCAGCAATCCTACTTTTGGGCATTTACCCAAATGTTTAGAAACAAGATCACACTAAAGCTACCAGCACAATTATGTTTATTGCAGCATTATTTACCATCGCGAAGATATGGAACCAACCCAGATACCCCTCAGTAAATGAATGGATCAAGAAAATGTGATATATATACACAATGGATTTCTATGTCTCCATCAGAAAGACTGACATTGCCCCATTTGTTAGGAAATGGAAAGGCTTGGAAAAAATTATATTAAGTGAAGTAAGCCAAGCCCAAAGAAATATAGGTCGCATGGTCTCCCATACTTGCAATATCTAGTATATGTATGAGTCAAGCGAGAAAGATCAGATAAGGTGATGATAAGAAGATGAACCCTTAAATATGTATTTAAACATATTTTTCTGTCATGTATTTGTTTCTAACGCATTTATTAGATTATTTCTTTTTTGCTTTGTATGTCCCTCCCCCACAGTAACCCCTGCTTTCACTATATTTGAAGTCGGTATAATTTGTGGAGGAGATGGGCAAAAACAAGTTGTTTAAGGATACAGGTGGACCCATTGGAACAATCAGAAGTACAATTTGTCATGTCAAAAACGAAATTTACAACTTTGGTTGGGGGGGGGAGGATTAGGTGGGGTGTGAGGAGAGGCTCAAAGGGATGTGAAGGGTAAACAAGGAGGAGACTGAAATGCTTGATGGGAAATGTACTTATTATCTTGCCCATGTAAATGTAACCCCTCTGTAGAGTATGCTCCCCAAAAATAAAAAATAAAATAAAATAAAAATTAATGTGCTAATTACCTTGCTCATGTAATTGTAAACCTCTGTAGAGTATTTGCCCAATAAAAAATGATTAATAATAAAAAAAGAGAAAAAAGTATTTCAGGAATGTATGGTATCAGATATCCACTCTGACATCATGGCCACTTAGACATCAAAGAGCTAGATGTCATTGTGACATCACAAGCCTAGCAACTATTGTGACAACACATACCTTTGGAGACATTAGTCTTTTGAGAACTCATAATCATTGTAAGTTAATGACAATTGAGATGCATCATGCCCTTGTGATATCATCAACCCATAGTGATATTACAAATCTATTGTGAGCTCCTCAACACTATAGTATAACCAACTATTTATGACATCAAACATAATTATAGAAGATGGACCAAGATGGTGCCGAAACAGTAGGGAAACAACACAGCACTCTCCAAATGGAGAGTTCCAAAGCTCAACTTCCCCAAAAGACCCATGACTGAAAAGATGACCACCCAGATAAAAAGAGGTGCAATAAATAGAAAAGGAAAAAAATTACAATGGGAAAAACACGAAGACCCTTCCCCAACCATTGATGTCCTTGTAAATCTGTGCCAAAACAGAGCCCAGCCCAGAGCCCCCAGAACCACAGTAGGCTATCTGAAGAATGCCCACGAAGAACATAACCAAAGTGCTGGTGCCAGAATCAGTGATTGTTAAAAGAGGAACTTCAGAGTTTGGAAACTTCACAAAGAGCTTTCACCAACCCCTCATCGGTAGAGCAACCTTGCATAATCCTACCAAATTCCCCAGGCCTCACAACAATGGTGGGAAGCCAAGAACTACAGGGGTCCATCCACAGAAGGCCAGTGCAGGAAACTCCCAGGTGTCTGTGCTGATATGGACATTGCAAATAGAGACAACAGCATCAGAGGTCAGAACATTCAGAAAGATCCTATTGGACTCCTCACTGGCAAAGTGGTTTGATGCCATCCTGCCAAAACTCCTGGGCCCCAAGAACCACAGTGACCCATAGGAAGGCAATGCAAAAACACCCATGGTGCTTACCATAACAGCATAAACAGAGTCAGAGACGGTGTAAAACACAGTCCCTGAGCCACTACGATCACCCAGCCCAGCCCACAATCATCTCAATACAATGCTAACACTGGTAGCAACCTGCAATCTACAGTGCACAGAGACAATGATCTGTGCCAGCACAATTCGACAGCTCTCAACTAGTTCTAGCTAAGTACCCCAACAGGAACAGCCTTACCCCATTCCAAGAGAGACCAGTGCTGCAGTAACCTCCAGAGCTTGACCCATACCCTCCCCCTACAACCTGGACTACAGGTTCCACTAAAACTGTGCAAGGACCCCATTAGCCTTTGGAGCACACCTAGCCCACTAGGCTTGAAAAAAGCAACCCAGAAAGAGAGCTTAAACACTCAAGCTGGGAAGACCACCAAGGGGCCACAGGAGCCAGAAGAAGAAGAAATCCAAACTGTGTACCCTGCATGGGAAACCCAGCAGCACAGGTCCCACCTAAACCCAAAAAGTGGGTCTCAGGATGGTGACAGAAAGACAGGACCAGGCAGGGGGATGGGTGTCTGAGCTACATAAACGACCTCTCCTGATTGAAGTCAGAGGCTGAGCACAGGTTTCAGAAGAGGCTGGAAAGAAAGGCACAGCAGCCCTCATGAACAAACCCATGACAGCAAAAGATCAGTGTGTGCAGGGAGCCCAACACCAGAGCCTAACTTGTGTATGCCAGACTGGTTATTGAACAACTCAGGCCACCAGCAACTATTTATAGTCAGGAATGGGCTGGAAAGATGGCTCAGTGGTAAAGTGCATGCCTTGCATGCATGAGGACCTGGTTCAATCCTCAGCACTACATAAGCAGAAAAATCCAGATGTGGAAATTGGGCTCAAGTGGTAGAGTGCTATCCTTGATCTGAAGATTTGAGGGACAACACCAAGGCTCACAGATTTGGCCCTACAACAGACAAAAGAAAAGTACCACATGATTATCTCCATGGATGTGCAATAGGCTTTTGATAAAATACAAATTTATTCATGTTAAAGGCTCTGAAGAGAATAGTAGAGGAATTTTCTTAAAACTCTGTAAGCCATATATGAGAGAGCAATAGCCAATATTATACTTAATGGGGAGATACTACAGCAAATTCTCCTAAAATTAAGATCAAGGCAAATATGCCCACTCTAACCACTCCTCTTCAATATAGTCCTGGAATGCTTAGCCAGAGTAATAAGGCAAGAGAAAGACTCTAAAGGGATGTGCATTGGGAAGGAAGAAGTCAAACTATCCTTTTGTGCAGATGAAATGGTATTATACCTCAATGATCCTAAAACCTCCACCCCAAAACAGTTTATAAACCACTTTGGCAAAGTAGCAGGATACAAAATCCCACAAAAATCAGTTCTCTCTAAGTACACCAACAACAAATAAGCTGAAATGAAAATCAAGGAAATAACACCATTCATACAATGACCTCATAAAATAAAATATTTTGGAATTAACCTAACCAAAAATGGAAAGTATCCATTTAAAGAAAAGTATAAAAACATAGAATATCAGGAAACAAGGAAATGGTGCCAAAACAATTCTAGGCAAAAAAAAAGGGAGGGTTCTCTAGGCTTGACTTCAAACTCTTCTATAAAAAAGACCATTTGGCATGGCATAAAAGAAAAAAATGTAATAGATTAGAAGATCCAGAAATAAAACCACATGCTTACAATCATCTGATATTTGACAACTCAAAATGGATAAAAGACAATAACATCAATCCCGAAAATCTAAATCTACTGAAGCACGGACTAAGATAGACCCATGAATTTATAGGCACAGGCAGGAACTTCTTTAGCATAGTCCCAGGGTCACAACAAATTGGGGAGAGACTCAACAAACGGGACTACTTTAAAACAAAACGATTCTGCACAGCTAAAGACATAGCAACCAAACTAGAAAGAACCAATTGGGAAAAATATTTACCAGCACTATATCAGAAAAAGGCATATATCCAGTGTATACACTAATCTCTCCCAAATCTAATGAACCAATTACTAAATGGTCTGAGGAACTAAAAAGAGACTTCTTAGAAGAGATAAAAATGGCAAAGAAGCACATGAGGAAATGCTATTCATCCGTGCCTGTAAAGGAAATGCAAATAAAAACAATCGTGAGATATAACCTTATTCCATTCAGCATGGTCTGCATCCTAAGGTTAGACAAAAACAAAGGCTGGAGGGAGCCATTGACAAATGCAGAGAAAGGAACTCTATTGTATTGCTGCTGGGAATGGACACTAACACAACCACTTTGGAAAGCAGTCTGGTGGTACCTCAGAAAACTAAACATAGACCTTCCCAATGACCCAGACATATCATTCCTAGGCATCTATGCTGAACAACAAGAACCAGGATATAAGTACACATGCACTTCCATTTAAACATGCAGCACTGCTCACAATAGTCAAGATATGCAAACAACTCAGATACCCTACAGGATGATCCTAATGGATAAATAGATCCAAAAATGGTGGTACCAATATACAATGGAATATTATGCAGCCATTAGAAAGGACAAAATAATGGCATTTGTAGGGACATGGATGGAACTAGAAAAATAATTTTGAGTGAGGTAAGCCAAAAGAGACAAATGGAAAACGAGCTCCTTGATATGTGGATATTAAATACAACATGTAAAGAGATACAACAAAGTAAACAGGACTCGACAAACAAAGAACTTCCAGTCATCTTGTTTCATTACAAAATAACCCAAAGCTACTGACTACATTTAAGGTATATATGCATATATCTGAGGGAAACCAAAAGAGGACATAGAATCAGAGATAGATAGAAGAAACCACACCAGAAGGATGCATCAGCTGCATTGGGCATTAATGAAAATGAACTAAGCAACTCAAGGGCAGTGATGGGAGGGAGGGAATGAGGGAGCTAGAGGGAAAAGCTGACAGTAAGCCAAAGGAAAGGAATGTACATATTACTTGTTATGGAAGAAATAGCTTTTTTGTCTAAGCTGATATAATTCCCAAACTATGGACTACAATTTCCTTCATGAATGTTAGAATGTGCTTGAGAATTTAACTATCACTCTCTCACAATTCTATGAAATTTGTGAAATTTAGGTCAATCACAATAAATATTTTAAAGAAAACTATATACATGATATGGTGGCATCACATAGCCATTGTGATAACACTGTCCCATTGTGTTTTCACAAATGTGGCATTATCTCATAATATTTTAGAAAATTCATGGTCTTTGGGATTCCAGTCTCTTCCTGTAAACTTATATCCTCACTGTAAACTAGTAGCAATAAAACTTGGACATGTTATTGTGATGTTGCAAAATTGTACTGACATTACAAACCCATTGTGGCCTCATTACCATTGTGACATCAAAAACCTATTGTGCTATCACCGTCACATTGTACCATCCCAAACCTGCTATGACCTATTAGCACAGTTGACAATACACTTGGCTTTTCTGACATCACAGAAATTTTGTTTACCTATAACTTTTTTTTTTCTGGTCATGGGGTTTGAACTCTGGGCCTGGGTGCTGTCCTTGAGATCTTCAGCTCAATGCAAGTGCTCTACCACTTGAGCTACAGCACCAATTCTACTTTTCTGGTGGCTGATTGGAGATAAGATACTCACGGACTTTGCTGCCCAGGCTGGCTTTAAGCCGCAATCCCCAGATCTTAGCCTCCTGGGTAGCTAGGATTATAGGTTTAAGCCAATAGCACCCAGCTCCTTCCCATACCTTATTGTGACCAAACGACACTGCAGATCAGATATGCAATTGTAACATAACAAATTCTTTTTAACATCCTCCAAAATGTAATATCCCATTGTCCTTATGGCAGCATCAACTAATTGTGACATCACAAATCTGCAATGGCATCATAGCATTATGACAACACATTGTCATTGTGAAGTCATAGACACTTTCTGAATGCCTATTCTGTGATTTCATTCTATTTCAATAAGGCAGGTAGGTTCATATTAGAAACCCATTGCAACCTCATAACAATTGTGAAATCACATTGCCATTTTGATATAAACCCACTGTGCTATCACCAACCTGTCCTCTCCTCATAACCTTTGTGATATGCTGCCATTGTGATATATTAGGCCCTTTGTGAGCTCAAAATCTGTTTTTGACCTCAAATTTTTCACATATAGTATCTGACATAAGAAATACACTGTGATCTCATGACCACTGTGATATCACCTTTTCAAACACCATGACCATATTTTCACATTGTTACATCAGAAACCTGTTTGAAATCTTCATGCTTGTTATAACTTATGCCTTGAGAGACAACACAGTCTCTTTGTGAGCTCATCTACTCATTATGGACTAATGAAAGTTGAAACTTAAAATGCCATTTTCATATTTTCAATCCATTGCGATATTGCAAACTTATTGTGACCTCATCAGCAGAATGGCATCAACAACTACATGTGACATCAAAATATTATTATGATTTGATATACTGACATCATATTCCCATTATGATATCATTGTTCCATTGTGTTTTCACAAACCTAATATGACCAGAAATCATTTGAGAGAATTCATGGCTTTTGGACTTCAAACTCCTTCCTGGAATTTGTATATTCATTGTGAACTAGTAGCACTTCTCATTGGATATGTCATGCGATATTACAAACAAATGAAATCACTAACCAGTTTTGACCTCATCAAATCTGCGACATCTCAAAACCATTGTGACATCCCACACTGATTATGGTCACTTTAGCCCCTTTGAAAAAACACATGACCTCTGTGACATCACAGTCCCTTTGTGTACCAATATCCTCATTATGAACTAAGGGTAGGATGTTTGTGATGTCACAGTGTGTTAGTGATATTACAATGGCAATATTGGGTCACAAATGCATTGTGATGTAACAATGCTTGTGAGGCCACATTTGAAATAGAATGAAATGATGGAATACACATTCACAATGTCTCTATGATGTCACAATGACATGACATTGTGATGTCACACTGGTGTTTATATCACAGAGATTTGTGATATTAAATGGCATGTCTGATATCAATTGTCATTTGTTCACAATGAGGATATGGGTACACAAAGGGATTTTATGCTCAAAAGTGCCATGTTTTTTCCAAAGTATTATGAGATCATAATAGCTTTGGAATGTCATGATGTTATTATGATGTCTCAGTGGCAATGTAATGACACAATGGATTTTTGATGTCACAGGTGATGAGATCACAGAGTTTATGATGTCAAGATTATGTAATACCACAATCACATGTCCAATATCAATTAATATTCATTCATAGTGATTTACAATTTCACAGAAGGACCTTCAATTCCTATAGGCCATGAATTTTTCTAGGTTTCTGAAAACACACTGGCACAGCGAAATCACAATGTGATGTCAAAGTATCATGTCATTATAACGTTTGATGTCACAATTTGTTGGTGATGCCATAATGGTGATGAAGTTACAATAGGTTTGTGATGTCACAGTGGCATGCTGGATCTCAATTATCATTAACTCAGAATGAGTTATGAGTTCACAATGGGATTGTGATGTCTTCAAAGGCATGTGTTGTCATAAATTTCTGCATTCCTAACAAGTTTGTGATGTTACTATGTGACACAATGGCCATGATATCTGCCAGTCTGATGTCACCATGGTCCTGATGTTCCACTGAATATCTTATACTGTAAGTCATACTTGAAAAATTATGATTTTGAAAAGAGATTCTGAGCTCACACAGGGCCTTAAATATTACAAAAGTAGCATGTCACAAATGTATGGGATAATTTTATGATGTTACAGTATGGTAGTGATGTGAAGTAATGTAACAATGTGATTATAATGTAATAATGGTTATGAAGTCTTAATTTGTTTCTGATATCACATTTAAAATAGAGTGCAATCCCATAAAAGAATTCACAATGTGTCTATGATGTGACAATGACAATGTGATATCATGATGCTATGATGATATTGCCATTTTCTGATGTCACAGTGAACTGTGGTACTATAGAAACAATCTGATGTCACACTGCTGCTGATGTCCCAACGGGTTTTTGATGTTACATGGTAATGAGTCCACATGCTTTTCTGATTCGAAACACATGCCAGCTTTTAAATAGAATAGAATCACAAAATATGCACTCACAATGCATCTATGATGTCATAATTACAATGTTATGCTACAGGGTATGTTGTCATTGTAGTTTTGTGATGTCACAATGAGCTGATGTCATAACAACAATGTGATATCACACTGGTGAAATTGGCACAAAAACTATGATACTCAATGACATGTCTAATCTCAGCTGTCAGTTCACAATGATATGGGCACACAAAGTGAATGTGGTGTTACAAAGGCCATGTTATATTTCAAAGGTGCTAAGAGTATATAGTAGGTTTTGAACGTCACAATGTGATCATGATGTGTCAATGGAAATATGATATCACAATGGGTTTGCGATGTCACAGTGGTACTGAAGTCATAATGGGTGTGTGATGTTACAAGGAGCTTGAAATAGCAAAGACATGGGTCCAATTTCAATTGCTAGTATTTCACATTGAGGATAGAGGTTCACAAAAGGAACATGACTCCCCAGTCCATGAATTATCTAAAATGTTATGAGCTTGCAATAAGTTTATGAAAACATAAAGTAACAGTGATATTACAAGGGCAACATAATGTCACAGTATAATATCCTAATAATGTTTTGATGTCAAAATTAGTTTTTGATACCATACTGGTGATGAGATTACAATAGGGTTGTGATCTG
Source organism: Dipodomys spectabilis (assembly GCF_019054845.1). Taxonomy (NCBI): domain Eukaryota; kingdom Metazoa; phylum Chordata; class Mammalia; order Rodentia; family Heteromyidae; genus Dipodomys; species Dipodomys spectabilis. The sequence goes on along the minus strand of NW_024870841.1, from coordinate 3,870,132 downwards.
ATAATAGATTGGTGATGTTACAGTTGCATGCCAGATTTCAAATATCATTTATTCACAATGAGAGGATGTGTTCACAAAGGGAGTGTGATGGTTCAAAGTGAATGTATTGTCACAGATGTGATGAACTCCTAACAGCCTTGTGATGTAACATGAATTAAAATTTTCATAATGCCTGGAAGTGTGATGCCAGAGAGGTCATGATGTTACAGTGCATTTTTAATACCACATGTTTCATCTGAAATATGAGCTCAGAAGGGACCTAAGAAATCAGAATGCATCATATTATAAAATTTATGAAAGGACACTTTGGATATCACAATGGGTTAGAAATACCACAATAGCAATGTGACATCTGATATGAACCCACATGGCATATTTGAAATATATTGAAATCACAGGATAGGCCTTTCACAATGTGTCAGTGATATCACAATAATAATTTGATGTCATAATATTTTGATGTCATTGCAGATTTGTGATGTCACAGTGATCTGATGGTGTCATAATGACAATGTTCTGTCACACTGGTGACAAAGTCACAAGGTGTTTGTGATGTTCCAATGTAAATTCTGATCTCAATTGTCATTATTTACAATGACGATATGGTCCACAAAGGGACTGTGATGTCATAAAGACCATGATACTTAAAAATAAGTCTGGGATGTCACAATGTGATCATGATGTCAAAACGGCAATGTGAATTCTCATTATGTTTGTGCTCTCACAGAGTGATGAGGAAACAATAGGTTAGTGATGGGACAACGAGTCTGTATTATCATGGTAATGTCAAATTTCAATTGCTACTAATTCACAGTCAGGATAGATGTTCACAGAGAGAGCTTTAAAGGCAAGGATTTTTCTTAAGCATTATGAGGTCATACTAGGTTTGTGAAAACTATAAAACAGTGCTAACACAATGGCAATGTGAGTTCACAATATCTTGTCATAATAATGTATTGGTGACACAAATATTTGATGATTCCATCATGGTGAGGAGGTGACAATGGATTTGTGATGTCCCAATGCGTTTGTGATGTCACAATGTGACACAATGGTCACAATATTTGACAGTGATATCACCATGGTCTTGCTATTCCAATGTTTTTCTTGTATCACATGTCATATCTGAAATACTATGAGGTTGAAAACAAATTATGAGTTCACAAAGGACCTAAAGTATTGCAATGATTATATTTCACAAAATTTATTAGGACATTATGACTCATACATCTCATTGTTGCAATGGGTCCACCTGTATCCCAATTTAAACAATTTGGTTTTTTCCCTTCCCCTCCAAAATTATACCAACATCAAATACAGTGAAAGCAGGGGTTATACCGTGGGAGAGGGACATACAAAGCAACAAAGAAATCATCTATATATATGTTAGAAACAATCACAAGAAAGGAAAAAAAAAAGATTACTTATCTTGGGGTTCATTTCATCTAACATCAACTTATCTGAACTTTTCTGCTTGTCTTAGACATATACTAGTTATTGCAAGTAAGGGAAACCATGGGACTTGATTGTGGTGTGGTGGGGGGACATAAAGGGTAGTATGGGGGATGGAAGGGGATGGAAAGGGATAGGAAGAGGAAGAAAGGGGGAGTCAATAATATTTGATAAGAAATGTACTTATCATCTTGCCCATAAAATGTAACCCCTCTGTATGATATTTTCAGAATAAAAAATAAAAAATAAATAAATTCATGACAGGAGAGGTTTGTGATTATTGATATCTCTATGGCAAGGTGATGTCACACAGGAATTTTAATGTCAGAGTGGGCTGATTGTGTCATAACAGAAATGTGATGTCACACTGGAGATTAGATAAATAGTCTGTGATGTTCTAGTGGCATGTCTGACCTCAATTGTCATTAGATGAGGATTATGTACACAAAGTCACTGTGATGCCACATTTGTTTTGAGGTCAGAATGGGTTTCTTATATCAACCCACATGAAACATGTGCAATAGCATGTAATCACAAAATAGGCATAATTTGAAGAAGCTTGGAATTATGAAATTGATGAGATTAAAGGAAGAGTATAAAACAGAAGATGTCTCCAAGCTTAAGACTGAGGTTCAGAGTAGTAAACAGGACTTAAAGAAACTAGAGACTTTGAAGTTCAGGGAAAAAAACCAAACTGATCAACTAGCAAGGGAAACCACTCTAAAAGCAGTGGAGTCTCTAGAGCTGCTAGTCATTAAGATTAAAGGAAGAAGGCAAAACAATGGTAACAAGTGTGCAAATGTGGAGACTAAACTTGTGAAAAATGGATACAGGCTCAAGCCTTCTGTCTGTTTATACCTGGATATTTGGCACTCTGGTAAAATTGCCCTGGACCACTGCCTAAATCTGTGTTTAAAACCAGTGGGTCCTCAGCCTGACAAGCCTATGTAATGTAGGTAGAAAGTTGCCAATAGGTAAATACTGGAAAGCTGGAATAGGTGGAGAAGTCTCTTAAGCATGTATCCTCCCCTGATGAATTTTGGGAAGTGAACTTCACAGAGTTAAAGCATGGAGAACAGAGGTATAAGTATCTGTTTGTTTTAGTGGACACTTTTTCAGGCTGGGCTGGGCATTCCACACAAAAAACAAAACCACTCAGGTAACAGCTATAAAATTACTCCATGAAATAAATCCTTGATTTGGTTTACCATTAGCAATGGCCCAGCATTCATGGCCCAATTATTCAATTATTAGCTAAGGAACTAGGAATAAATTGGAAGTTCCATTGTATTTATTGATCTCAGAGTTGATGGCAGATAGAGAGAATGAATACGACCTTAAAGAAACTTAAATTAATTACAGAGATGGCCATGACTGCCTCAGCCTCCACCCTATTGCTCTCTTTCAAGAAAAATACACACCTTATGTTAAAGGATTCACTCCTTTCAAAAATATTTATTATACAACACCCTCTTTGGCTCCTAAACTTGATAAACTATATTAACAAAAATGTTTAACCACAATCATACACAGTCTCTGAAGGCTTTGCAACATGTTCTTGCAAGTGTCTCTCCTTTGGTAGCTGAGGCACACTGGCCTTCTGAGAAAAACTGCACCGATTCTATTTTGTCTGCACAGCTGGTGTGGGTAAAAAGGCAACATGCTTCTGAACTGGACACAAAGTGGCAAGGACCTTACTCAGTGTTGCTAACTACACCATTGGCTATTAATGTTGCAGGAAAACAGCTTTGAGTCCATCACACTCAAATGGAAGCAACAGTGGAACAATATCCAGGGAAGCCTGCAAGATGGAATGTTCAGACACACTCAGAGGATCTGTTAAAGATAAGAATTACCAAGTATTAATTGATGTTAACTAGTGTCTTTCTAAGGTTTCCTCCTTGTTATATGTTAACTTTGCATTTCAAGCCTGTCCAATATAGGGATGAGAAGGGAATGTTTAGTGTTTGGTCAAGAAGGGATAAAGGATTTTATTGGATATGAAAATCAGCTGTGAATGTAATAACAAGCAGGAGCGCAATAATTACCATGACCCCATGGCCTTGGAGAGCATGGGGTGCTGTGGAGAGCTGTGGGAGCCGACTAAAGATTGTGCGGCCACATGGCCCGGCCACGACCAAAGATGGTGCTGGATTCCGCCTTCCGCCTTCCGCCTTCCGGATGGAGAGTGCTCTCTGTGAAAAACAACTCCTTATATGGCTATGGCTTGGCTACTGGCTTGCTTCCGTGTTTGCGACCCTATTAGTATATGCCACGTGGCACCTCGGGATTGGCCATCCAGGAGGCTTATAACCGAAGCACGGGGGCGGGGGGGGGGGGGGGAGGGGAGGAGAGAGAAGCTAGCAAACAAGGTTCCTGAATAAACTGCTTTGAGAAGAATCCCGAGTCGTGTCTTCCTTGCTGGTCGAGGTGGTTGCGACAAGTGGTGGCCCATACGGGGAACTAATTCCACAAGGGATTCAGAACTCCTGGCAGTCAGGGTAGTGCACTGGAAAGTTCCCAGGTAAGTGGGAATCCGTGATTAAAGCGGGCATAATACAGGGCTCTTCTCTGTAGATAAAGAGAGAGTGGAAACCCGGGAAGAGATACAGGCCTAAAGTGAAAGAAAAAAAAAAAAAAGAGAGTAAAAGAAAATAAAATTTTTAATAACTGAAATGGGCGCTGCGATGTCACATCCAAATTTTTCTGGCCCTGGATGAGCTCCTACACTCAAAAGGACTAAAGTTAAAGAAAGGTATTTTACAGAGTTTCCTTGATGAATGCAACATTGTAGCTCCTTGGTTCATAGTGTCCTGGAGCCTTACAGTAGCTTCGTGGGGAAAAATTAGGGAGGGATTTGGACTTTGCCTATGAACAGGGCACACTAATGGCAGGAGTCCGCACCATTTGGAAATTGATTAGAGGCTGCCTGCAGGACCAGCGCTGCTGTGAGGTTATAGAAAATGGACAGTCAGCACTGGAGCAGTTACAGGAGGAGAGGTCAGAGAAGGCGATCAGTGAAAAGGGAGACAGTAAACAGGGCAAAAGGGGGCAACTATACCCAGATCTATCCGAGCTAAAATCAGAAAGAGGAAGTTCCAGCAAGTTAGAGGAGGAAGAAGAGAGAGCACTTATTCAACAGATGAAAAGGAGCCATATAAAAAAGGGAGAACATAAGCTAAGCCAACCTGTGCTTAATGAGGACGTAGAAAGAACTTTTGGTCAGACCCCTTCAGATGATGTAGAAAGAACTTCCGGTCAAGCCGCTTTAGGTCCTCCTCCATATCAACATGGAGCCAATGGGCAAATGTTTTGCCCGGATACTTGGCGAACTGCTCAAGCAGAACTCGCCTTCCCAGTTTTTCAAGACGGTAATCAACAGAGATTTCATGAGCCTCTAGAATTTAAAGCAATTAAGTCCCTGGCTGAGTCTGTTTGGACTTATGGGATTACAGCCTCTTTTACTGTAGCTCAGGTGGAAGCTATAAAGAGATACTGCATGACCCCCTCTGATTTGGCGAGCCTAGCACGGGCATGTTTGAGTCCAGGCCAATACTTGGATTGGAGGGCTTTTATGCTGGAATTTTGTAATGAACAGGCAGCCATTAATCAAGCAAAGGGACACCAGGCTTGGGACAGAGACATGCTCTTAGGACAAGGCCGCTTTGCTAATGCTCAGACAGGATATCCCCCTGAAGTGTATCAACAGATAAATGATGTTTGCATTAAGGCGTGGAAATCACTACCAAATAAGGGGGAAGTTAGCGGCAATCTCACCAAGATCCTGCAGGGGGCTACTGAGCCCTTTTCGGATTTTGTGGCCGGAACGGTGGAAGCAGCAGGCAGAATTTTTGGGGACCCTGACATGGCCATGCCTCTTATAAAACAATTAGTTTATGAGCAATGCACCAAAGAATGTAATGCTGCCATTACCCCGTATAAACATAGAGGGTTGGAGGCATGGATGAAAGTGTGCAGAGAGCTGGGAGGACCTCTAACTAATGCAGGCCTCGCCTCCGCAGTACTCCAGTATTCAAATAGGCAGGGGGGGGGGGAAAGCTCTGGAGTGACATCTGGAGCATGCTTCAAGTGTGGCAAGGCTGGTCATTTCAAGAGAGATTGCCCAGAGAGAAAAGGAACCAAAAGAGTTGGAGGAGTTACAATGGGTAAACAGCCAGGGCTGTGCCCCAGATATAAAAAAGGAAAGCATTGGGCCAATGAATGTAGATCAGTCAGAGATGCTATCGGCCAGCCCTTGGGCCCCATTATGCAGCCAAAAAACGGGCAAAAGGGCCCCCGTCCCCAGGGCCCGCAAATATATGGGGCAATGGAGAGCCCAAATGAGGGAATTCCCCAAGAAGGATGACCTACACTGAGGCATCCCAAGAACCGCGGAGAGCCACTACAGGCTCGGCGGGACTGGACCTCCGCGCCACCACCAGACTCGTACTGACCCACAAGTGGGCGTTCAGTTAGTAGAGTTGGATTTTCAAGGTCCTTTGGAACGGGGCACAGTGGGGTTACTAATTGGCTGGTCTTCTGTTGCCCTTAGAGGGCTTAAAATTCACCCAGGAGTTATTGACCCAGATTATACAGGTATAGTTAAAATCATGGTAGAAGCTCCAAAAGACATTGTAGCAATTTCCCCTGGAGATAGAATTGCCCAATTGTTACTCCTGCCTAGCCTACATGAAAAATTTCCTGCCATACAGTCTGAGAGAGATGAAAAGGGTTTTGGCTCCTCTGGAATTGAGTCAGTGTACCTAGCCCTGGATTTAGACCAGAGACCCATGCTTGAGCTGGAGATTGAAGGAAAAAGGATTATAGGACTGTTAGAGACAGGAGCCAATCATAGCATTATTACAAAAAAGGATTGGCCGAGAGGGTGGCCACTACAGGCCTCAGAACAAACCCTGAGAGGGCTAGGCTATGCCAAAGCTCCTGACTTAAGTGCAAGACCTCTTAACTGGAAGGATGGAGAAGGACACTCTGGAAACATCCAGCCTTATGTTTTAGAATTGCCTGTCTCCCTGTGGGGTCGAGATTTACTAAAAGAGATGGGGTTTTGCCTTAGTAATGAATATTCTCCTACCTCGAAGGAAATGATGCTACAAATGGGCTACTGCCCAGGGCAAGGACTGGGAAAAAAACTTGCAAGGCCGTAAATAGCCTATTGATGTCCACCAAAAACTTGATAGACATGGGCTGGGTTTTTCATGGGGGCCGCTGAGGATCAAATTCCCATTACCTGGAAGACAGAGGAACCGGTATGGGTAGCTCAGTGGCCTCTATCCTCTGAAAATCTTTTAGCCACTCATAAACTGGTAGAAGAACAGGTAGCCCTGGGCCATGTGAAACCCTCAGTTTCACCATGGAATACTCCAATATTTGTGATAAAAACGAAGTCGGGTAAATGGCAATTACTTCATGATTTGCGTGCCATAAACGCACAGATGCAAACTATGGACCCTGTACAAAGAGGGTTACCTTTGCTTTCCACACTTCCTGCCCATTGGCCTATTATGGTAATAGACATAAAAGAATGTTTCTTTTCTATCCCCTTGCATTCCACAGATTGTGAACGCTTTGTCTTGACTGTGCCCTCTTGTAACCATGAGGAACCTGACCAAAGATATGAGTGGGTCATGTTGCCTCAGGGTATGGCCAACAGCCCCACTATGTGTCAGCTGTTTGTCAGCAGGGCTATAGCTCCTGTTAAAAAAAGGCATCCAAAACTCAGGGTGGTCCATTATATGGATGACATTTTGATAGCTCATAAGGAAGAGGCTGGGTTACAAAAGGCCTATGCAGAATTGGTTTTTGCCTTAAGGGAACAGGGTCTTTATCCGGCGCCAGAAAAAATACAAACAGGCAGAGTGGTGGAGTATCTGGGAGCCAAGATACATCCCAAGTCGATCATGCCCCAAATATTGACCCTGAGAAAAGATAACTTAAAGACTACATGTTTCTGTTGACACCTTTTCAGGTGTTGTATTTGCCACCCCTCTGTCAAGGGAAAAGGCTACTGATGTAATATCTCACTGCTTGGAAGCATGGGAAGCCTGGGGAATGCCAAAACAGCTAAAAACTGATAATGGTCCGGCCTATACTGGGCAACGCTTTGTTTCCTTTTGCACTCAAATGGGTGTTACCCTGGTGCATGGACTGCCCTATAACCCTCAAGGACAAGGAATTGTGGAAAGAGCTCATCGTACTATCAAGGAAATGCTAATAAAACAAAAACGGGGAGCTGGACCCCTAATGGCTACAGCAAGACAAAGAATAGCCATGACACTTTTCACCCTAAATTTTTTGAATTTGGATAACGCTGGTCGCTCAGCGGCAGATAGGCATAACTGTTCCACTCCTTCGGCCTTAGGATCGGCTTTGTGGAAGGATGTGCTCACGGGGCTCTGGAACGGGCCTGACCCCGTGCTGGTATGGGCACGAGGATCTGTTTGTGGTTTTCCTCAGAATCGCTCGGATCCAGTGTGGGTGCCCGAACGACTTGTGCGGCGAGTCCAAGATGAACGGAACCCGGAAGAAACAAAAGATTGTGTTGCTGATCATACAGCTCCTGATGATCCAACAGGGACATGCGGTACCAAGGTGGGGGATACTGTCTGCATTCCCAAGGCCCATGCCTGTGAGACATGATGCCTCTCTTTTCCCTAAATTTTTCACCACAAATAAGACTCTTAACCTTCCCTTTTACCCAGAGGATAAAGAAATGGCAGGGGTTGGTGAAGCTAGAAAAATTAGCTTGATGGGCACGCTATGCTTTTGCTTAAGTGATGTGACCCTTAATGGTAGTTGCATAGCCTTGACTCGTTCCCCGGCCGCTTATTTTAGATATTGGAATGGGAATCTGAGATCAACTGAGGTTTGGGCAAATGCTACTGGATTCGTTGGTACTGTTTTAGGCAGATATTATGAAAGTTTAAAGTTAAGCAAGGACCCGTGGCCTGTAAAACAACCTAAATGGGCCCCCTTTTGCTTCGTGACCGTATAGGGGAGGCTTGGCCTTGGACAGGTTGCCAACCACGACAAGTTGTTTGGGCTGATGAGACTGAGCGATTTTCATTTTCCCTTAGTGTCTTGTCTGATGCTAGTGTACTAATTAGGGCTGGAATTAATCCCTTTAATAATTGGCTGTTATGTGGGCTTAATGGAAGTTGCTTGCAGGCCGAACCTATAGTTATGCTACAAGGGGGTCACATTTTTATAGCAAACATGACTTGCAATTTGATTAGTACTGCCTGCACTGTGGGTGCCAATTGCCATTTTAGTAAAAATTATATGGTAAATAGCTATCAGCCTACCCCCTTGTGTGTGGTTTCCCCTTCTGTGTTTTTGGTAATTAACAACACCTCTGTATGCTCAGATGATGCGTGTGCTTGTACTAATGAAACCTGCTATTATGCTACCTGCTGGAGTTCTCAGTATCCGTTAGCTATAGTTACACGCATTCCGAGTTGGGTGCCTGTGCCGGTAGATGCTTCTCAAGCTGTAACCTTGTTTAGGCATAAGAGAGATTTTGGCATCACTGCGGCCACTGTAACTGCTATAGCTGTGGCTGCTGCGGGTGCGATGGCTGCCGTTGTCGCCATGTCACATACTGTGCAGACGGCTCAGACTCTAAATAACTTGTTGGCTACTACAGCCAGAGCTCTGGATTTACAACAAGTGGCCATTGCACAATTAAAAGGAGGACTGATGCTGTTAAATCAAAGGATTGACCTTGTGCAGGAACAGGTTGATATCATGTGGCAATTGGCTCAGCTGGGATGTGTTCAAAAATAAGAAGGGCTTTGTATTACTGCTATTCAGTATTATAACTATACCCAGGCAGCAAATTTGTCTAAACAACTGTCAAGTTATCTTTTATGCAACTGGACGGGGGAATTCGACCAATTGATGTTACAGCTACGATTGGCGATTGTCGCGGTAAACTCCACCCGGATGGATGTTGCCCTGTTACAAGATGTTTCCTCCTGGATTTTGACAGCTGTGGATCATTTGAAAGAGTGGGCGGGAATAGGCTCCCTTATCGGTATCCTAGCATTGGTGATCTTGTTGTGCCTGTGGTGCATATGCCGGATTAGGAGCTCGCAGCTCAGGAGTATGGCTATGGTGGTCCAGGCCTTCACTGCCATTGAGGCCGGACAGTCCCCCCACGTGTGGCTTGCCACATTAAAAGAATAGCACAGGGTGTAAGGCAAACGCACTGCACTTGTGTGGAGAGCTGCGGGAGCTGGCCAAAGATGGCGCGGCCACATGGCACGGCCAAGCCAAAGATGGCGCTGGCTTCCGCCTTCCTCCTTCCCGATGGCGAGTGCTCTCTGTGAAAAACAACTCCTTATATGGCTATGGCTTGGCTCCTAGTTTGCTTCCGTGTTTGCGACCCTATTGGTATATGCCACGTGGCACCTCGGGATTGGCCATCCAGGAGGCTTATAACCGGAGTGTGGGTGCTGGGCGAGGAACAAGCTAATAATCAAGGTTCCTGAATAAACTGCTTTGAGAAGAATCCCGGGTCGTGTCTTCCTTGCTGGTCGAGGTGGATGCGACACACTTGGGCAAATGCACTGCACATGGGAACCACTTCCTGGCGTGAGCCCAAGAAGATCATGTTGGGTTGCAAGTGGGTTGATGCCCAAGATCCCACCTCTGCAAAAAAGGCATCGGACGGGCCTGGTCGTCACTGGGGGAAGCGCGCCCCTCAGGCGAAGACCAGTGCAAGGTCCTCTCATTAATGTTTTAGACAGAGGCCCAACCTCTACTCTTACCTGTCGCTTAATAAAACAAAAAGGGGGAGCTGTGGAGAGCTGCGGGAGCCGACCAAAGATGGTGCGGCCGCATGGCGTGGCCACGACCAAAGATGGCGCTGGCTTCCACCTTCCGCCTTCCTGATGGTGAGTGCTCTCTCTGAAAAACAACTCCTTATGTGGCTATGGCTTGGCTACTGGCTTGCTTCCGTGTTTGCGACCCTATTAGTATATGCCACGTGGCACCTCAGGATTGGCCATCTAGGAGGCTTATAACCGGAGCACGGGGGCAGGGAGAGAGAGAAGCTAGCAAACAAGATTCCTGAATAAACTGCTTTGAGAAGAATCCCGGGTCATGTCTTCCTTGCTGGTTGAGGTGGTTGCCACAGCGCAAGCCACTGAAGGGGCCTGGACATGCTGCTGGAGGGATTGAGGTATCATGCCCCACATGTGAGCTGTCAAAACATGATTGAGCAGTGGGAAGTTTGGGACATGATGGTTGAAAACTGCTAGGCAGGAGACCCTTTGAAGTGATGGAGGGGTAGAGTCTATATATAGCCTGCATATTCAGAGCAACAGAAGGGGAAAGAAAGAGGGGAAACACCTAGAAGGAATTGCAGAGACAGCAGAAGGGGAAAAAACTTAGGAAGAGAGGAATTTGTGGGAGAACAGGAGGGCAAAGATGGCAACTGTCCACCACGATAAAACAGAATAGGCCTGTGAAGAGTGGAGAGGCCTGAAGAGTAGAAGGAAGTGGTGGAAGGGAAAAAGAGAAAAACCTGGAAAGACGGACAGATCTGTAAAGAAGGACGGAGGAAAGGAAAAGGACAAAGCCTTGCCCTTGGAAGTTCATAAATTTTGGGATGGTAGTTTGCAGACAAATTAATAAAGGTTGAGGCTACCCATGGCAGCTCTGAAGTATGGTAGTCAGTGCAGCTCTTGGCTCACTCTGGGTATCCAGCCCGGAACAGGTTATTTGAAGGACCCTTCTAGTAAATAATTTTGTTATTGTCTTAAATAAGTCTCAATGGATTGTCTTCTGTTCATAGGTCTTAAGTATACATGTTTACAGAAGGAGCTAGAAGTCCCAAAGGCCATGAATTATCTAAAATGTCATTAACTCATGATAGGTTTGTGAAAAACCAATGGGACAGTGATATCATAATGGCAATGTGATGCCACAATACAATGTCATAATGTTTGGTTGTAACAACTAGTTGGTGTTGTCATAAGGGTGCTGAGGTCACAATATTTTTGTGATGTCACAATCAGTTGGCGATGTCAGAGTGGTATGTCAGATCTCCACCTTTAACTCCTCATAAGGATATCAGTTTGGAAAAGGATTTTGAGGTCTCCATAGTCATGTGTTGGCACATATGTGAAGTCCTAAAAGTTTTGTGATGTCACAATGTGACACAATGATCATGATATCTTGAGTGTGAGGTCACAATTATAAGTTCACAGTGTATTTCCACAGGACATATCAAACCTAAAATATGAGACTTAAAACAGATTATAAGCATGTCACAAATTTTTGGAGGACAGGAATGGTTTTCAATGTCACAGCTGGTTAGTGATATCACAATGGCCATATGATGTCACAATATCATATCATAATGATTTGGTGTCACAATTAGTTGATAAGGCCATACTGGTGATGAGGTCTCAATAGGTTTGTGACGTCACAATACCTTGGAGATATTAAACGGCATGCCAGATCTCAATTTTCATTGACTCACAATGAAACAATTGTGTCATTGCAATACCTTCGTGAATTAACATTGCTATTGTGATATCATCTACACATTGTGACATCACAATCTATTACTATCCTCATACCATTTGTAGCATGCTGCCATTGTGATAACTTACTGCTTTTTAAAACTCATAATGTGTTTTTGGCCCCATAAGATTTCAGATATGTGATATCAGAAATGACTATGACATCATGACCACTGTAACATCACACTGCCAGACATCATGACCATTGTGTTTTGTTGTGATTACAATTCTTTTAGGACTTCATCACATTTGAGAAGAACACATGCCTTTGGATACATCACAGTCCTTATTTGAACTCATATACTCATGTTGAGTTAATGATATTTGTGATCTGGCAGACCATTTTGCCATCACCAATCCATCTCAAACCTATTACCTCCTCACCAGAATGGCATCACCAATTAATTGTGACAGCAAAACTCTATTATGACAAATTATTTTGACATCACATTGCCATTGTGCTATCACTGTTCCATTGTTTTCTTTTTCACAAACCTATTATGATCCAATAACTTTTTAGAAAATTCACGGCCTTTGGACTTCAAGCTCCATCTATGAACTCCTATACTCATTGTGAACTAGAATCTATTGAAATTGTACATGTAATTGTATTACAAAGTCATTGTGAAGTCACAAATGATTTGGGATCTCAACACCACTGTGACAATCACTAGCTCATTTTAACATCACATTGCCTTTGTGATATCATGACCATATTGTGACATCTGAAACATTAAATGACCACTTAGCACCTATGAAAAAACACATGTCCTTTGTGATATCACAGTCCCATTGTGTAACCATATCATCCTTGTGAACTAAGCACACAAGATCAGACATGCCATTTTACCATCCCATACCCTTGGCGACATCATCATTATGTGACATTACATCGTCATTATGACAGCTCATTACTGCATCACCAAATTACTATAACTTCGTAGCATTATGACATCACATCGCCTTTGTGATGTCGTAGATACTTAATGAAAGCCTATTCTGTGATTGCATTCTATTTCACATGTAGCTTATGTGAATATCGGAACCCATTTGACCTCATAATCTTTGTAACAGCACATACACTTCATGACATCCTCCAGTGTGACATCATATACTCATAATGACACCATAATCTCATTGTGACATCACTGAACTACATCATTACATTATGACATCACATTTCCACGGTGACATCATAGTGACCTTGTAAGTGTCTACTCCATGATTTCATTCTATTTCAAATGTGGCATGTGTGTGGATATCAGAAACCTAAAGACAATTCATAACCATTGAGATATCACATTGCCATTTGATATCACTAAAACATTGTGATATCACAAACTTGTCCTGGCCACAGAACTTTAGTGACATGCTGCCATTGTGATATCTTAGGCCATTTAGAGCTCATACTCTGGATATGTGATTGCAATATTACAATCTGGTTTGACAACAGTAACACAATGTGACCTCATCACCACTGTGACAGCATAAATCCATTTTGAAATCACATTGCAATTGCAACTTCACCATCACATTGTCTCATCCCAAACCTCTAATGGCCTCTCCGCACATGTGAAAAAACACGAGGTCTTCGTAATATCACATTTTGTATACCTATGTCCTTTTTTGAAGTAATGAAAATTGAGATCAAATATGCCATTGTAACATCACAAAGCCTTTGTGATATCATCACCAATATGTCATCACATTGTCATTTTGATATTATCAGTTTATTGTGACATCACAAAACTGCAATGACACAAGAGCATTAATGCCATCACATTGTTAATTTGACATCATAGTTCCATTTTGAGTGAGTATACTGTGACTTAATTCTATTTCAAATGTGGCCAGTGTGTTGATATCAGAAACACATTGTGTCATAATTACCACTGTAATATCACAATTCATATGTGATATCATATTTCCATTGTGGTATAAGTAATCCAGTGTGAAATCTCAAACTATTCTGCTCCTCGTAAACTTTTGTCACATACTGCCATTGAGATATCTTACTCCCTTTCTTAGTCCATAATGTGTTTTTAAACTCATAATATTTCAGGTATGATTGTGATATCAGAAATATGATGTGGCATCATGATTTCACTGCAAGATGTCATGATAATTGTATCACAATGTGACATCACAAACCTGATAGGACTTAATCAGTTTTGTTACAACACATGTCTTTGGAGAAAAAAAAAAAACATTCTCATTGAGACTTCATACTTATTATGAGCTATTGACAATTGAGATCTGGCATGCTATTGTGACCTCATCAACTAATCATGATATCAAAACATTATTAATGACATGAAGTTGTGGCATCACAATGCCATAGTGATACCATGGTCTCTGTGTTTTCAAACACCTCTTATGACCTCATTATATTTTAGATAATTCATAGCATTTAGGGCAAGTTCCTTCTGTGAACTAGTATCATCAATGTGAAGTACCAGCAATTGAAATTGGACTTGTTCTTGGAATATAACAAGACATTGTGACAACACAAATCCATTGTGACCTCATCACCGCTATTACATCAAAAACCCATTGAGACATCACATTGCCATTATGACATCATGAAATCATGTGATATCCCAAACCTATTATGACCTCATAGAAACAAAAAAATACAGTCTTTTTTTGTACCCATAACCTCATTGTGAACTAATGAAAATTGCCATCAGATCTGCCATTGTAACATCATATGCCATTTCTGATATCGTTTCCAGTGTTGCATCACATTGTTTTCATGACACAATCAAAGCAGTGTGACATCACAAAACTAAAATAACACCATAGCATTATGACATCACATTGCCATTGTGACTTTGAAGACACAATCTGAAAGCCTATTTGCTGTTTCATTCTATTTCACATGTGGTATGTGAGTTCATATCAGAAACCCATTGGGATCTAATAACCATAAAATAAATAAAATAAAACATGAAATAACTTTGTGACATAATGATTGACATTGTGATATGACTAAACCCACTCGGCTATCACAAACCGGTCCTATCCTCATAAGTATTGTGACATCCTGCTATTGTGATATCTTAGTCCTTTGTGAATTCATATTCTTTCTGACTTCATATTTCAGCTATGATATGTGATATAAGAAATCCACTGTAACATCATGACCATTGTGACATCACATTACGCTAGTGACATCACGTTGATAAAATACCATCCAAAACCTATTATAGCCTCATAGCCCTCTTGAAACAAATGTGGCCTTTCTGACATTACAACCTTTGTGTACACATACTGTCATTGTGAGGTAATGACAACTCAGATTACCTATTTCCATTGTAACCTCACAAAACTTTTGAGATATCATCACCAGTGTAACATCTCATTGTCATTAAGCTCATTATGACATCACAAAACTACAATAACCTCATAGCATTATGAAATCACATTGTCATTTTGACATCATAGACACAGTGTGAGTGCCTATTCTATGTTTTCATTCTATTTACATTGTAGCTTTTGGCTTGATATCAGTAATCTGTTGTGACCTTTAATAATTGTGACATTGTAAAGGCTTTGTGATATCACACTTACATAGTGATATCACTAACTCACTGTGTCATCAAAAACCCCTCCGGTCTTGATAACTTTTGTGACATAATGCTACCCTGATATTTTGGACCTCTTGTAGGCTCACAATCTGTTTTCAACTTCATAATATTCCACATATGACATGTTATAAGAGAAATCCATTTTCACTTTGTAAACATTGTGATATCACACTGCCTTTGGAGACATCACATTGTGAATGCATACATTCAGAGAGAGTTAATGAAAATTGATTCCCACCATGCCATTGTTGTATCAACAAGCCATTGTGACATCACACACAAACCTATTATCACCTCATCACCAGTATGATATCTCTAAGTCAATGTGACATCATAAATATTATTCTGACATGATATTGTGACATCACACTGCAATTGTGATATCACTGTTCCATTGGGTTTTCACAAAGCTAATATGACCTCATAACAATTTGGAAAATGTATGGCCTTTGGGATATCAAGCTCTTTGTTGAACTTGTAAATTTATAACCAATAAAAGGCAAAACATTCCTTTGAGTATATTTATGATAATAAACAATATTATTTACACTAGAAAGGGCCTACATCTTCCTTGTCCAAGGCTGGATACCAAGAGCCAACAGCAGTTTCAACTACTAAATCTCAGACAACCAATGGACAGCCCAGCACTTTGTTAAATGGTCTGTAAATCACCAACCCCAAAATTATGTTCTCCAAAGTTCCAAAGTTCAAAGGGGAAGGCTTTGTACTTTTCCCTTCCTCTCTCCTTCTCTACAATCTGCCCTTTCTTTTAGGTCTTTCTCTTTTTCCCTTCCACCACTTCTTCCTTCTCTTCAGGCCTCTTCAATCTCCAAAGGCCTGCTCTGTTCTGCCCCAGTGGCCAGTTGCTGACCTTCCTCTCCTGCTCTCCCTGAAGTTCCTCTCTTCCTAGGTTTCCCCTCTGCTGTCTCACCACTTCTTTCCTTCCAGGATTTTCTCCTTTCTCTCTTCTTACATGGCTCTGAACAGACAGCTTATATATCCTCTGTATCCCTCCCAACTCCAAAGGGTCTACTGCCTCATAGGTTTCAACCATCATTTCCAAAACTGTCCACTGTCCAGTACCTTCTTGATAGCTCTTCCAGCAGCATGACACACCCCATTCAGCACCCTATCAACTCCAGCAGACTGGACGTGGGAAAACACTGATTAGCAGACCTGCTGATTATTGAAGCCCCTGGTTATTATATTTCCCATTAGTTTATATGTCTAATCAAATCCTTGATTACTTCTGGAACAAATCCTAAATATTGCTTCTCTCCCCACACCAATTGTACAAAATTATTACACAAATTAATACACAAAATTATCAGAAAATGAGAAAAACCATAGAAATGTACAACTTAAACAAATTAACACTTGACAGTTGTATCCACAACAGATCGTCTGAGTGTCTCTGAAGAGTCCATCTTGCAGCCTTCTTTGAAGATTGGTCCATTTATTGTGTCACCCTGCCTGAAAAAGTGAACATTATTACTAATAGTAATACTAACAATAATACCCATATTTCCCTCATTGAAGTCCAATTCCAACAATTCACAGATCGAGGTTTCTCACATAAGTGTAAGTGCCCTCTACATATGTTTCAGCATTCCAGCATTTACTTCTTGGAAATTTTCTATATATGTTATATAAGATAGTAAGGCCAAGACCCTAGGGGTTTTCAAGACAGATTTAGGCAGTGGCCCAGGACAATTTACAAGGGTCCCAAATAAGATATATACAGGCAGAAGGCTTAAGCCTGTAAACAATTTTCTGAAATTCACTCTCCACATTTGCACACTTGTTTTTGCTTCTTCCCTTAATTTAATGACTACTAGCTCTAGACATTCCACTGGTTTTACAGTGCTCTCCTGAACTCCCTGATCGGCTTGGTTGTTTTCATGAACTTCAGGACCTTTAGATTCTTTAACTCATGCTTAGTAAAAACTAAGTCTGCAGCTTGGAGAGTTCTTCCATTTTTATCCTCCTCCTTTTCCCTCAAGCTTGCTTTCATGATCCAAATCACCTCAAAGTCCTCCTCAACCTGCAAGTGTTCTACCAGGGCCATAGGAGAGTTCCTTTGCCTATCCAACTGCTGTTTCTTCTCATATAACCTTTGCTTGCTAGTCAGCTTCTCCTTTAAGTTCTCAATGGTACTGCTGTGAGGTTTTTTTTTTTTTCACCTCCATATGTTCCATTGGGACATTCTGCCTCTGCATTACATTTATGGTGAGAATCTCAACCGTTTGTTTGGACTTTTCTTCTAGTAGTTTCTCTTTCTTATTTTTTACTTCATTGTATATTTATGGCAGATCTTTTTAACTATTTGTTTAGCTCTTGTGGTTTTTTTGCCTAATGCTCTTTCCCTTTCCCAGGAATATCCTATGAAAGCAAGGCTCTTGAGCCTGATATATTTCTGTTTACTTTTCTTGGTCTCTTCTTCAATGCAAGGCACTTTGTGCCTGTTTCACTAACTCCTCTTTCAGTTCTTTCTCTGTTGCTTTGAATTTCAGCTCACACTCTCTTCAATGTTCATAATCAGCATGTACTGAAGCCTAAAACCTCCTTATAACATGTCCAGCTCCTTTTTCTGGGCCTTAATTTCTGCATCCTGCATCAGAATCTCCTCCTGGCCAGGCTTCTAGTCAGCAAGGATGGCAGTGTTGGACTCCTGTCTCTCCTTCAGGTCTGACCTGTGGTCTCCATATGTGCCTCATTCTCACCCTGCCAGATATACTTGAATTTTATTTGATTCTGAGTGTTTTTCCTGGTTCATTTTTGAGATTTTATTCTGGTTGACTCTCACAAGTTACTGATTTATGACTTCAAAACTATTTTTTACATCCAAAAAAAAGTCTCTTACATATGCTGTTCAATGGTGGTTTTTTTTTTTCTGTTACATACTGGAGATTCAGAGTCTTCTTAAGTTTGTGCTTTCAGGTATGTGTGTGAATATTTTTTTCACCACATTTGTTTTTAAGTACAGTGGGCTGAATTTTAAGTTGAACATAGTTGGATTTCAGAGCTCCGAGCTCCTTTCCATGCTTCATAAGAGATCTGAATGCAGTTTCCAGGTGGCTAACATTCTTACATCTCCCGTCATTTTCTATCTTTCCCCTCCTTTGGAATTCCCTTTTCCAATGTCTGTTTTGCTACCAATAATCACACTGATCTAGCCCTATATGTTCCCTACTGCCATTTGCAAATTAATTATACTGTCTTTGCTGATGGTTTTTTGATCCATATCCAGGTGCTGCTACCAAAACTCCAACCGCTTTCTTAGGCTGTTTCTTTTTTCTCCCAGGTTATCTCTGATATCAAATACCTGCTGGGCAAATTCTAACAACTCAGATAAAACTTCCTAGCTTTTGAAACTTTCTCCCAATAGGTGTGCCTGACTGTGAAAAGAAGTTTATATTTAAGGCTCTTCGATTTTCAGGGCCTCAGCATCTTTAGGCACATAGTTCCTAAATGCCTCCAGGAACCATTCCACAAAAGCAATCAGGGACTAATGGGGAGCTGTACAGTCTCACTTACCTTAGTTAAATGAGAAATGGGTTGGCTTCCTAGCTGCTGCTGCTATTCCCACTAACAGAGTCTGGCAGTAATTGGTAAATGGCTCCTTACTTTGATCACTGTTGTAGTCATAACCTGGGCAATTCTGGGGAAAGATTTGCTCCATGTCTTTTGGGTCTTTTATCAGGGACCATCTCATCCAAGGACCCCTTTAAAGGCACTGCTCTCGATTTTCTCCCTTTCATCCCATGTGTACAGCATCTGTAAATGTTGCTAACACCAGGGGAAATGATCTTCATTCAAGAGAACTATACGATATTTTTCTAACATCCTCAAAAAAAGGAGTAAAGAGATAGAACTATCAACAATCACATAAACCAATAGCCACAGACACTTAACACAGATGTCCCACATCTATTAAAGATGCACTCTCAAGGAACTACCAGATGACCTCTGGAGGAAGTCCCAGATAGCCTCTTGAAGAGACACAGATGGCCTCTCAAAATGGTCCCAGATGGCTTCCCATGGAAACCCCAAATGACCTTGAGATGAGGCCCCAGATGACCTTTGCAGGAGGTCCCAGATGAATCTCTTGAGAGAGTCCCAGGTTCCCAGCAGAGAAGGTGCCAAATGGCTTCTCAGGGAAGTCCTCAATGACCTCTGGAGATAAGCCCGTTGACCCCAGCAGTAATTCCCAGATAGTCTCTCATGGAGGCCCCATATGACATCCAGAATAGGTCCCAGATAGCCTTTGGAGGAGGCCCCAGATGACTTCTCAAGGACTACTGGATGCGTTCTCATTGAAGCTCCAGATGACCTCTGGAGGGGATCACAGATGGTCCCTCAGAAATGTTACAGATAATCTCCAGTGGGAATCCCAGATAGATTCTCAAGGAAGCCCCATATGACCCCTGAGGGAAGTCCCAGATGGTTTCTTCAGAGGTAAGAGATTACTTCCCAAAGAGGTCTCAGATGGCTACTCAAGGAAGTCCCAGATGACCTTTTAAGGATGTCTCCGATGGTCGCTCTGAGATCACATCCAAAGAGGTTCAAGAGTGCTTTTCAAGGAAGACTTGGATGACTTCTCAAGGATGTCTCAGATGAGAAAGCCCTAGATGACATCTTGAGGAGGTACAGATGGCTTCCAAAGGCCCAGGTGACCTCCAAAGGAGCCCCCTAAATATGCTTGAAAGCTTGTCCAGACTTAACCCTACAGATTTCTAAATAACTCTTGTCTTTGTTGGTCCTCAGCAAACAAACACTCGAAAGAGGCTCTAACCCTTGAGGGCTGAGACCCTCACCTATGAGGAAGTTTTTAGGGGACAAAGGACTGATGCCATCCAGAAGGACTATCTCACTGGGGAATCAAAAAATTATGAACTCAAAGTGTGAGACCATCCATTGAGACATATTTAAGATAATAAACAAATTTATTTATGCTAGAAAGTGGCCTGCAAATACCTTTCCCTGGGCTGGTTGCCCATATTCAAGAGCAGCAACGACCATCAAACTTCAGACCACCAATGTGCAGCCCCACACTTTGTCAATTGGTCTGCAAACCAACAAAATCAAAATTTATTATCTCTAAAGCTCCAAACTTCAAAAAGCAAGGCTTTGTTCCATTTTCATTCCTCCCTCCTTCTGCATAACCTTTCCTTCCTTCAAGGACTTTCTCTTTTTCTTTCCCGTACTTCCTGCTTCTCTTCAGGGCACTTCACTCTCCACTAGCCTGCCCTGATGCAGTCCGGTGGCCAGTTCCCATCCTTACCTTCCATTAAATTTCCTCTCCTCCATGTCTTTCCTCCCTGCTGTCTCATCACATCCTTCTTTCCAGGTCATTCCTTTCTTTCTCTCCCCTTCTTTTGCTCCAAACATTCTGCCTATGTATAGACGGGACCCCTAGCTCCCCCACTCCAATGAACCCTAACAATTTTCAACTATCACATCCGAAACTACCCATTGCCCAAAGACTTCTTGACAGTACACTATGTGGGCCTTGTCACCCCACTCCCAATAGGAGCATACACACCAAATTTTAATGGCATTTGCCCTCCTCCAGCTGGCCCACATATGGGCCGATAATGAATATTGAATCCCACCAATAATGTGAACCCTCCTGGTTATAACTGAATCTTCATTGTGAACTAGTAGCAATTGAAATTGGAAATGTCATTGTAAACCCATTGTGACATCACTAACCCATTTCGACCTCATCACCACTGCTACATCACAGAGCCATTTTAACATCACTTTGCCATATGACACAACAATCACATTCTGACATCCCAAACCTATTATGACTTCTAAGATCATTTGAGAAAACACATGGTTTATTGTGACATCAAAATACACTTGTGTACCCATATCTTCATTGTGAACTAATGAGATCAGAAATAAAATTGTAACATCACAAACCATAGTGACATCATCACCAGTGTGATATCACATTGTCCTTATGACACTAGAAGCTCATAGTAACATCCTCAAATACAATGACATCATAACATTAGGTCATCACGTTGTCATTATGACATAATAGACACATTGTTAACGCCTATTCTGTCATTCTATTTAAACTGTGGCCTGTATGTTGATAGCAGACGCACACTGTGACTCCATAACCATAGTGAAATCACATTGTCATTGTGATATCACTATCCCATTGTATTTTCACAAAGCAATTACAACCTCATAATATTTTAGAAAATTCAAGCTTTTTGTGAATTCAAGCTCCTTCTGGGAACTTGTATTCTCATTTTGCACTAGTTGCAATTGCAATTGTAAGTCATTACAAATCAGTGATGAGACAAACCAATTTTGACCTCATCACAATGATGACATCACCAATCCATTGTGACATAAAATTGCCACTGTGACATCATGACCACATTATGACATATCAAAATATTTATGACCTCTTTGCAACTTAAAAAAAAACCACAGCATTTGTGACATTACCTGTGTGTACTATCTCCTCCTTGTGAACTAATGAAAATTGAGAACAGATACGCTATTGTAACATCACAAAACCTTTGGGACCTCATCAACACTGTGACTTCACATTGTTGTTATGACATCATCAGCTTATAGTGACAGCCCAAACTACATTGGCGACATAGCATTTTGAAATCATATTGTCATTGTGATTTCATAGACACAATGTTAATGCCTGTTCTGTGATATCATTCTATGTCAAATGTGGCAGGTGGATTGATATCAGAAATGAATTGACACCACATAATCATTGTGACATCATGATCACTTTGTGAAATCACATTGCCATTGTGGTATCACTTACACACTCTGATATCACATACTTCTCATCATCATATGGTTTGTGACATGCTGACATTGTGATATCTTGGGCCCATTGTGAGCTCATAATCTGTTTTCCACCTCATAATATTTAAGGTAAAAAATGTGATATCAGAAATTCACTATTAAATCATAACCATTGTGACATCAGACTATCAGAGGTCATGACCATTTTGTCACATTGTGAAATCACAAAGCTATAAGGAGTCCATCACATTTGTGACAACATGGAACTTTGGAGAAATCAAAGTCCCTTTGTGTACTCATATACTCATTGTAAATTAATAATACTTGAGATTCCCACATGCACTTGTGACATCACCAAGCCAATTGAGATATCCCAATCCTATTGACCTCATCACCAGTATGGCATCACCAAATAATTATGACATCAAAACATTATTATTACATGATATTCTGCATCACATTGCCATAGTGATGTCACTGCCCATTTATGCTTTCACAGACTTATAATGACCTCATAATATTTTCTAGAAATGTTGGACTTCGGTTGTTCAAGCTCTTTCTGTGAACGTGTATTCTCATTTTGAAATAATAATTGAAACTGACCATTCCATTATTGCAATCTTTTTGTGACATCTCAAAACCATTGTCACAACATGTTCATTGTGACATCACAAAATGATTGTCATGTCAAATGCTACTTGATATCACAATCACCTTTTGACATCCCAAAACTACTAGGACCTCTTAGATTCTTTGAAAACACATCGCCTTGGTGACATTACAGTCCCTATATATACCCATATACTCATTGTGGACTAATGACAATTGATTTGAAACAGGCCAGTATAACATCAAAACCACTATGTGACATCATCACCAGAATGTCATCACATTCTTATTATGATACCGTCAGCTCATTGTTACATCACAAACTATAATGGCATCATAGAATCATGACATCTCATTGCCACTGGGATGTCATAGACACACTGTGAATGCATATTTTATGAATTCATAGTATTTTATATGTTATATAGATTATTAGAAATCCAGTGTGACCTCATAACTACTGGGATATCACATAAGGTTGTGACATCACATTGCAAATGTGAAAACCCTAACCTACTGTGACAACAAAAACCTGCCCCACACTTAGTTAACGATTAGAATATGGGTACACAAAGGGACTATGATATCACAGAGGCCATTTGGATTTCAAAGATATTGAGGTGTTAATTGATTTGGGATATCAGTGATCATGGTGTCACAATGGTAATGTGATTTCACAATGGGTTGGTGATGCCACAGCACTGATAAGGTCACAATGGTTTTATGATTTCACAACGAGTTTGTAATATCACAAAATGTATGCCCTATTTCAATTGCTACTAGTTTAAATGAAGTCACAATTTAAACAAATGTGCATGAAGTCCCAAAGCCATGAATTGTTTGTGATGTCACAACATGACACATGGTCATGATATCTGACAGTTATGTCATAATGATCATGATGTCACATGTGATGTCACATGTCATACCTGAAATACTATATTTACATGTCATACCTGAAATGTTATATTCAAAAACAGATTATGAACTAAAAAAGGTAGCCCAATGACACCATGTGACAAAAGTCAGGAGGAAAGGGGAGGTTTATGATGTCACACTGGATCAGTAATTTTGCAAGGGCAATGTGATTTAACAAAGGGATTATGCTGTCATAATGAGATTCTGATATCAAAACATGCCACATTTGAAATTGAATGAAATAAGAGAATAGGCATTCAGAATGTGTCTATATGTCACAATGACAATATGATTTAATAATGCTTAGATGTCATAGATTTTTGTATCACAACGAGCTGAAGGTATAATGACAATATGTTATCATGATGATTTCCCAAAGTGTTTGTGATATTTCAAAGGCATAGCTGATCTCAACTGTCATTAGTTCACAATGAGGATATGGGTAAACTAAAGGACGGTTTGCCACAAAGGCAATATTGTTTTTCATAATAGGTGTGAGATGTCACAATGTTCATGATGTCACAACGGAAATGTGATGTTGCAATGGGTTTGTGATAATGAGTTCAAAATGGACTTATGATTTCATGAGTTTGCAATATGAAAACCACATGTCCAATTTCAATTCTCCTAGTAAACAAAGAAGACAGGGGTGCACATGTCCCAAAGGCCATGAATTTTCTAAAATGTTAGGAGGGTATGATAGGTTTGTGAAAATGGAATGGGACAGTGATATCACATTGGCAATGTGATGAAAAAATATGTCATAATATTGTTTGTTGGGCTGGGAAAGTGGCTCAGTGGTAGAATGCTTGCATGCATGAAGCCCTGGGTTTGATTCTTCATCACCACATACACGGAAAAAAACAGAAGTGGCTTTGTGGCTCAAGTGGTAGAGTGATGGTTTTGAGCTGAAGAGGTAAGGGACAGTGTCCAGGCATAGAGTTCAAGTCCTATGACTGACCAAAAAAAATTGTCATCACAAATACCTGGTGATTCCATACTAGTGGTGAGGTCACAATAGGTATAGAAATAAAAATGAGTTGGCCAGGTCACAATGACAGGCCAGACCTCAACTGTCATTAATTCAAAATCAGTAAATGAGTTCAAAAAGAGACTATGTGGTGAAGACTCAGGGTCTGTGATGGAGGGGCAGAATGATGCAGGCACTGGCCTCAGTATTATTTAAGGATGGTGTTTATATATGTGGAAAGCTCTTGGCATGCGGGGCTAGAGAGGGAAGATTTTCTCTCTCCCTATCTCAAAGCACATGTCACAGACTCCTGGGAGCTGAGGAAGTAGCTCTTTTGCTTACTTAAGCATAGAAGAACAGCTAGTCAAGCGTTTTCCTGAGTACGAGGAAGTGGTTTGAGCTTGCTCAAAAATAGTTTAGATAAAAATATACAAAGACATTGTCTCATTGTTTAAGCAAAATTATATCTGTTGAAATTCTTTGTGTGAATGTATCCTGACTAAATCTTGGCAAAGATAATGCTTGCTTGTCTTTAAATACCCATAAGGAATAAAGCACAGCAAGCAGTGGCAATTGCTGTTTGCACTCTGCATCCTATGTGTCCTAGTGATTTCCCGACCCTTACCCAGGGACCCCAAAAACTTAGACGTTGACAATTGTTAAATCAACAGGGACCATGCAGTGTTGAATTCAGGAAGAGATATTCAAGTAAGTATTTTTAATTACAGAGTGATGGGACAAGTTAAGTCTACTCGGTACTTACATATGCTAAAACATTTACTTGCTGCCTATGGTGTAACTACTTCTTCTTCTGACATAGAAATGTGTATTAATATATTTGGCGAATGGAATCCTTGATTCCCTGAGGAAGGGACGTTAGATGTTGATAACTGGAAATGAGTAAAATATAATGCCCAAAGAGCTGTTCAAGAAGGGGAAAGGATTCCTATTAGATTTTGGTTCATTTGGGTTATTTTACATACCCTTCTTTTTTTATGTTTTTTTTTTTTTTTTTTTTTTTGGTGAACATACTTTACGAAGGGGTAACAATTATATGGGCAAGATAATGAGTACATTTCTTATCAAGCATTGCAGCCTCCTCCTTTGTTTACCCTTCACATCCTTTCCCAGCCTCCCCCCACCCCATCACCCAATTCCCCCCCCCCCCCCCCCCCCCCGCAGTTCCACCCCTCCTGTACCAAAGTTGTAAAGTTCGTTTTTGACATCACAACTTGTACTTCTCATAGTTGCATTGGGTCCACCTGTATCCTTAAACGACTTGTTTTTCCCCATCTCCTCCACAAATTATACCGACATCAAATATAGTGAAAGCAGGGTCTATACTGTGGGGGAGGGACATACAAAGCTACAAAGAAATAATCTTATAAATGCATTAGAAACAAATGCATGAAAGAAAAATAAAACATTTAAATACATATCTAAGGATTCATTTTCCTAGCATCACATTATCTGACCTTTCCTGCTTGACTCATACATATTCTAGAAACCATGGGAAATAAGGGAAATAAGGGAAACCATGGGACCTATGTTTCTTTGGGCTCGGCTTACTTCACTTAATATAATTTTTCCAAGCCTTTCCATTTCCAAACAAATGGGGCAATGTCAGTCTTTCTGATGGAGGCATAGAATTCCATTGTGTATATATACCACAATTTCTTGATCCATTCATTTACTGAGGGGCATCTGGGTTGGTTCCATATCTTAGCTATGGTAAATAATGCTGCAATAAACATAGTTGTGCTGGTAGATTAGTGTGGTCTTGTTCGTAAACATTTTGGCAAATGCCCAAAAGTGAGATTGCTGGGTCATAGGGGAGGTGTATATGAAGTCTTTTCAGGAACCTCCATATTGCTTTCCAAAGTGGTTGAACAAGTTTACACTCCCACCAACAATGAAGGAAGGTTCCCTTCTGTCCACATCTCCAGCATCTGTTGTTGTTAGAGTTCTTGATTATAGCCATTCTAACTGGGGTGAGGTGGTATCTCAATCCTTCTTAAATCTTTAAATGAGGAAAGATTAATAGCAGAGTTAAAGAAAGAGGCCGCCCCTTCTATTGTAGTTTTACAATTGAACTGTGAAGTTAAGGGCACAATAGATAAGGATGCATCGCAATTAACGGAGAAAAAACAAGAGGTAAAAAAGGCTGAAAAGGAACAAACTGAAGGCCTAAATAGAATGGCAGAGCAAATTGAATTGATTTTATCGATTACAGCATATGGAGTTAGAAGTTAGCAGAGTGAAAGGAGAATCCGAGAAAGTGAAAGTAAAACAGCCTTAGGCTCCTCTGTTTGCAGATGCAATTTTTACGGCATCACTCCCTCACAAAACAAAGGGCTCAGACAGTGAGTCGGATGATCAAAAGCCTATTTTTTCTTATCCTATAATTCGACCACACCCTATGAATGTTATAGCTCAACCAGGCAGATATGTCGGTGTGTTGTCGATGATATTGGTAAACTTAAGATGGCAGTAATTTTCTATGGTCCTCAGTCTCATTATGTTAAGGAATTGCTTAATGGGCTTGCCTGACATTACAATAATTTTACTCCCAAAGATTGGAAGATGCTTTGTAGAGCCTTGCTTCTGGAACCTGAATACCTACAATGGAAAATGTGGTTTACTAAGTTATGTACAAAATGCACAGAACAATACTCCACGCATGCAGGTCATAACCTTTCCCATGTTGAGCGGAACAGAACAACAGTACAATACGCAGATGCTCATATGCAAATGAACTCTCCTGTAGAGATCCACGAGCAATTACCAGACACAGATAATGAGGCATGGGAGAGGATTAGGCCGGTAGGAGAGCATTATGTCTCCTGTACTAAAGTAATTCAAAAACCTAATGAACCCTATTTTGAATTTTTATCACGATTGAAATTACCTTATCACGATTGGAATATACCGTTGTGGGAGAGGCTGTAAGGCAAAAACTGTTGTGCATGCTGGCTTTTGAGAATGCTAATGAGGACTGTAGACGAGCCTTATTGCTTATTAAAGAATCTGGGGATGTAAATACATACTTAAGGGTGTGTAAAGACATTACATCAAAATCCCGGTGTCTGCGGTTGTTTGCTGAAACTATGGCCACTAGCAGGCATGCTTTACAAACCAAAGCCTCTAAAATGTTTTGGATGTGGTTAAATGGGACACATAAAGAAGAATTTTAAAAAGGCTACTGATGTTAACTTGAGAAACCAGTAATTTCACTAAAAAAGGACAGCACTGGTCAAGAGAGTGTAGATCAAAAATAGAGAATAATGGAATTCCTATAAAAAATGCTTAACCTTTGCAGGGAACCTCTCCATCGGGCCAGCCCCGGGGCCCAGGATTAATAATCGATGACAGCCAAACATTTTCTCCCTTGTCCCTGCCACAGCCCAAAGCGCTGCAGTGGACATATCAGCCTTAGAAGATTTTACTATGAAAGTTGGTGATAGGCCACAAAATATTCCTACCAGAATTTATGGGCCTTTACCTGAAGGAACATTTGTCCTATTGACCTGTAGATCCACTCTTAATGCAGGAGTTTTAATACATTTAGGAATTATCGATGCTCACTCTGTTGGAGAAATAAAAATTTTAATGTCAGCTGCTGCAGGTATTTCCTTTAAAAAGGGTGAACGAATTGCCCAAATTTTGTTATTACCATATATATCTATTGGAAAGTCATTTACAGCCTGTTTTGGGGGATTTGGAAATACTAGCCAACAAAATGTGTTTTGGACTATTCTATTACTAAAATGCAGCCTAAGTTTAAAATTAATATTCAGGGAAAGATATTGACAGGATTAATAGATACCGGCTCAGATGTTACAATTATCAACACTCATGAATGGCCTAATCATTTATTTTATGTAATAATCCCGTGTTATATTAAAGGAGTTAGCAATACTCTCATAAATTCTATAAGACAAGTGGTGTTGTATGTTACTATAACCTCAGAAGATGGACAGACAGGTGTCATTAAACCTTATATTATGGAAATTAGAGTTAACATAATTGGTAGAGACATACAGGAACAAATGGGAGCTCATATTCAATTTTAACATTTTTAGATGGAGCCCATAAAAATATTATGGAAATCTGAGGAACCTCTTTGGATTGAACAATTTCTCAAAAGAGAAATTAGATGCAGCTCACCAATTAGTTGAAAAACAGTTAACCAAAGGACATATTGAGCCGTCTATGTCACCATGGAATTCTCCAACATTTGTTATTAAAAAGAGGTTAGAGAAATGGAGATTGCTGTCTGATTTACAAGGAGTTAATGCATTTCTCATTATATGGATGACATTTTATTTGCAGGACCAAATATGGCAGAATTAGAAATGGTGTTACAGTGCTTACCATGTATATGTAAAGATTTTGGATTAATAATAGCACATGAAAAAATAAAAAAGATACAGTAGTAAAATATTTAAGATATGTTGTTTCTAGACAAACAGTGGCACCTCAAAAAATATCTTTATGATATGATCAATTACATACATTGAATGATTTTCAAAATTTAGAAGGAGATATTAATTGGATGCAACCGGCCCTAGGAATCCATTCTTATCAATTAAATAAATTGTTTTTATTGTTACAAGGGGAGCTTGATTTACATAGCAAAATAACTTCAAGGAGTCTTAAAGAGAATTACAATTTGCAGAACAGAGAATGAACGAAATGTTTTTACATCGAGTAATGCTGGATCAATCCATAAATTTTATACATTTTGGAAATACCCAACAGGAATTATAGGACAAAATGAGCTACCAGTAGAGTGGATTTATACGTTGCATAGATTTACAAAAAATATTATGGCTCATGAAAAACAGTTGGCAATTATTCAACAGGCCAGGCAACGGGTATATATTCTATTGGGTTATGATTTCTTTGAAATCGTTTTTCCTTTACCAAAAACCAAGTAGACTATTTGTTAAACATGTCTGAAATGCTACAAATAGCATTAGTAAATTTTACTGTGCAATTTTCCTATCATTTTCCCAAAGGTAAATTGTGGGATTGATTGTGTAAACAACAATTTGTCATTAATGATATAATTACTAAGGACTCTATTCCCATCTCTCTTACCGTTTTTACGGATGTCTGCAAAACAAAGAGTGCTTTTTGGAGGACAAATACATATTGGGAGCAAAGAACTACTTTAACATCAGTTCAACAAAATGAACTTTTTGTTATTATTAAGATGTTGCAACATTTTGTGGGAGATATTAATATTGTTACTGATTCTGCCGATGCTGTAGGAGTTGTGACTAATAGAGTCACTGCTGTTACATATTCATCTAAACCCCAGCTAAACAAATTAAATGAACAAATATAAGCATTACTACAATAATGTAATGACAAAATGTTTGTAACTCACATTAGGGCTCACTCTTCGTTTCCTGGGTACCTTGTGTATGGCAATAGGTTGATAAATTAGTTAGTTTTGCTTCTGCTGAACAGGATCAGACTCATTTACATACAAATGCTGGCCTTTTACATATGCATTATAAAATACCTTATTCTCAAGCTAAAGAAATTATTTAAAAATGTCCTATTTGCAGACCAATGCTTTGAGAGTTTTATCTGCTGGAGTAAATCCTCGAGGATTACAACCTAATGAACTGGGGCAAATATATATTACCCATGTACAAGACTTTGGCCATTTTTCCTTTGTACATGTTACAATAGATACTTATTCCAAATTTGTTTGGGCTTCTGCCCTTATGGGAGAAACTGTTAGCCAGTAATACAACACTTATTGGAAGCTTTTGCCATCAAGGGAATACCTGCCAAAATAAAGACTGATAATGGACCAGCCTATAAACGTATCAAATTTGAAAGATTTTGTGAACTTTATGAAGTGATGCATATTACATAAATAGAATATAACTCCCAAGGACAAGCCGTTAATGAACGAGTTCATGCACACTAAAACAACAAATTTAAAAAAAAATTAAGAAGGAGGAAAAGTTTGGACAAAGGTATGGATATTTTTTGGTTTTCCATGCAAAATCCTAAATAATTTTACATCAGGCTCATTTTGTTCTTAATTTTTTAAACTTATCACAAGGAGATATTTTAAGTAGAGCTGAGGGCCATTTTGAACAAATATTAGGAAAACCTTATTTAAATGGTGCCGTATCGATTAAGATTACATTGGATGCTGAATGACAACCAGGAACATTACTGCATAAGGAGCGAGGATATGGTTTTGTTTTTACTCAGGATGGCGGACAATACTGGTTTCATGCCCGATGAATACAGACACGTCCGAGTGAGGACAGCCCGGTATCCTACAAGGAATCGGTCACCAGTTGAGGAAGAAGAAATCTCAAATAAAATGAAATTAAATTAAAAAAAAAAAAAAAAAAGAAATCCCCGTGCAGGCCATGGCTCACTAAGCTTTGGGACGACGTCGCCATCAGTGTCAGTGGGTTGCCGCACTGCCCAACTGGGGGTAGTTTAAAAAGTTGACTGGAGAAGGATAAAAGATGTTACAATGCACTACTATACCTGTCACGGCTGAGAACTTGTTCCTGGCCATGTGCGCCCTTCTTTCTGTAAACTCTGCCCATGCCAATGTAAGTTATTGGGCCTTTGTTCCTAACACTCCTTTATTGGAACCCGTTGTTTGGGGAGACATGGAAATAACTGTCAATAACTTTCCTGCTGTTTCATCTCCTCCTTGGAATAATTTGCCATTTAACAATAAGTATGATGGTAGCTTTTAAAATTTTACTTACTATACTCATTCCTTGCCTGTTTGTCTGGGATTGTTTAGTTATGAATTGGCAACATTGGGTCTTACCTGGGAAAGGCACTTCCAATTCTAGAACACAGCTGCAGCGATTACCTAGTTGGCTCACTAATAGTAGCTGGAAAAGCATCACCTTGGATGGCGGGTTATCCTTACCTATGTGCCCTGATTTTACTTATATTGATTTAAAATATCAGGCTTTTGTGTGGCAAGAATGTAGATGAACATTTGGAGAAATGTTCAATAATTTTATTAATTGGAGACCTTTTGGACAGTTTCTTAACACATGTTCAGAATGGTATATTACTAGATTTGATTTATCTAATGTTACTAGGATGCCTGATGCCATTAATGGATCGCTTACCGGAGCTCGATTGATGGCCTGGGGAGATGGAGGCATTGCAGAAGCTCGAGGGACTTTCATGGCTGCACCCACTGCTGTTTAAACTCATTTTTGGAAGGTCGCAGCAGCGCTGAAACCAAACCTGTGATGCCAGCAAATGGATCGTTTTCGGGACGGCGAACACTGTGTCCACTTATAATTTTACTTTGTACAAATCTTATGATGTAACTCCTTGTGTACCTCTGCCTTATGTATTTTTAGTAGGAAATTTTACGTTTTCTCCTACTCTTTCTTGTTTTAATTGTCGTCTGTATTCTTTCGTTAATTCCTCTTGATCTTAAAGACAGATTTTTAACAAAGAACTCATATTTGGCTGCCTATTAAATTAGGAAAAGAATGGTCCCCAAATGCCCTGGATAGCGTTGTTAATCAATTTTTTAACAAACTGCTAAAACGTACAGAGTGTATGATTGGAGCCATTGTTGCTGTGATTTTAAGTTTAATTTGTATTCCCACTGTTGCCATACATACTTCCTTACAAACTAAACACTATGGAAGATTGGCACCGGGATTCATATGAATTGTGGGTTTCACTGGTAGAAATAGATGCTCGGTTACAAGCACAGATTAATGTTCTTAAACGCATGGTGGGATGGTTAGGAAAAAAGTTATTGGTTGTGGAAAAACAGTTATTATTGAACTGTGATTGGAATTCTACTACCTTTTGCATTACTAATGTAAAATATAATGAATCTATATGTGATTGGAATGTAATACACGAGTATTTATTTAGAAATTCTACTGCTGCTCAACTGATTGCTCACTTAGAATGTAATGTACATGATATTTTTTGTAAACAATTTGCAAATGATGATGCTTCTAATATTGCTGATGCATTTATTAAACAGTTGGAAGGGTTCGAACCGAAAGAAAAACTACAAAACATTTCACATACTGCTAGTTGTATGGGAATTATGATTGTTTTGTTTTGTTTATACTTGTAATGTTATGTTTGATTTTTATGAAACCATTGCAAGCTTCTATGATAATCCTGTTGCAAGTTTTACTTTTAAAACAAAAGAAAAAAGAAGGAAATTGTGAAGACTCAGTGTCTGTGTTGTAGGGGCAGAATGATGCAGACTCCAGCCTCAGGATTATCTGAGGATTGTGTTTGTGTATGTGGGAAGCTCTTGGCATGCTGGGCTAGAGAGGGAACTTGTTCACTCTCCCTATCACAAAGAGCTTGTCACAGACTCCTGGGAGCTGAGGAAGTAACTCTTCTTACTTAAGCATAGAGGAACAGTTACAGAGATGAACACCTAGTCAAGCATTTTCCTGAGTACGAGGAAGTGGTTTGATCTTGCTCTAAAATAGTTTAGATAAAAATATACAAAGATAATGTCTCATAATTTAAGCAAAATTGTATCTGTTGAAATTTTTTGTGTGAATGTCTCCTGACTAAATCTTGGCAAAGATAATGTTTGCTTGTCTTTAAATACCCACAAGGAATAAAGCACAGATTGCAGTTGCAATTGCTGTTTGCACTCAGGATACTCTGTGTCCTGGTGATTTCACCAACCTTACCCAGGATCCCAATGCCTCAGTCGTTGACACTATGTCTCCCAACGCATGTGAGTCACAAATGTCATGAAATCCTAACAGGTTTTTGATATCAGATTGTGACAAAATGGTCAAGGTAATTTTCCAAGTTTTTCCATTTCCTAACAAATGGGGCAATGTCATTCTTTCTGATGGAGGCAGAGAATTCCATTGTGTATATATACCACATTTTCTTGATCCACCCTTAGATATCTATTTTAATGATTTTTTCTTTCATGCATGTGTTTCTAACGCATTTATAAGATTATCTCTTTGTTGCTTTGTATGTCCCTCCCCCACAGTATAACCCCTGCTTTCGCTATATTTGATGTCAGTATAACTTGTGGAGGTGATGGGGAAAAAACAGTTGTTTAAGGACATAGGTGGACCTGTTGCAACAATGAGAAGTACAAGTTGTCATGTCGAAAACGAGCTTTACAATGTTGGTGTGGGGGGGGAAAAGGGGGAAGGAGAAGGATTGGGATTGGGGGAGGGGGGAGGCTGGAAGAGATGTGAAGGGTAAACCAAAGGAGGAGGCTGCAATGCTTGGTAAGAAATGTACGCATTATCCTGCCCATGTAATTGTAACCCCTCTGTACAGTATGTTCACAAATAAAATTAAATTAAATTAAAAAAAATGGTCAAGGTATCTGGCAGTGTGAAGTCACTATGATAAAGAAGTCACAGTGGATTTCTAATATCACATGTCATATCTGCAATATTAAGAGGATGAAAGATCATGATCTCACAAAAGGCCTATTTCAAAATATCAACATGTCACACAGTTATTAGTAAATGTCAGGCTTGTAATGTCACATTGGGTTACTTTTATCACAATGGAAATGTGATATAACAATGGTTATGAGGTGAGAATTGGTTTCTGATATCAACCCACATGCCACATTTGAATTAAGATAAAATTACAGCGTAGGCATTCAAAATGTGCCTATGATGTCACAATGATGATGTAATATCAAAGTGCTATAATGCCAATGTAGTTTGCTGACGTCACAATGAGCTCATGGTGTCATAAACACAATGAGATATTATACTGGTGATGATATCACAAAGGTTTTGTGATGTTACCATGGCACATCTGCTCTCAATTGTCTGTAGTTCACAATGAGAATATGATTTCAAAATGTGATGTCTCCAAAGCATGTGTTGTCAAAAATGTGATGAAGTACCTACAGCATTGTAATGTCGAAATGAGACATGTTGATCATGACCTCTGGCAGTTTGATGTCACAATGCTTATGCAATTCAAGTGGATTTCTTATATCACGTGTCATACCTTAAACAATATGAGGTTTAAAGGAGATTATGAGTTCACAAATGGAACAAGATATCACAATAGCAGCATGACATAATAGTTAAGAGGAAAGAGTGATAGTAAAGTCACAGTGGGTTAGTTATACCACAATGGCAATGTGATATCACAAAAGGATTCGGAAGTCACAATGCAAATGAAGAACCAAGTCTTGTTTTGTTGATTCTTTCTGTGTTTTTTTTTTTTTTTGGATTCTAATTCATTTAATTCTGATTTAATTTTCATTATTTCTTTCTGTCTACTGGGTTGGCATTTATCTTGTTGCTCTTTTCAAAGAGGTTCAGATATCTCATTAAATTGTTGTGTTCAGATCTCTCCAAGTTGTTGATGTAGGAACTCAGAGCTATAAACTTGCCTCTGGGTACTACCTGTTCTCTGTCCCAGAGGAGCTGGTAAATTGTGTGTTCTTTTTGGTGAATATCATGAACATTTGAATTTCATTTCTAATCTCTTCCATGACCCACTGGTGACTCAATAGTGTGTTGTTCACCTTGCATGTGTTACAGGACTTTCTTTGGTGGCTTTTGGTGTTGAGTTCTAATTTTATTCCCTTGTGGTCTGAGAGAATGCAATGTATAAATTCAATGTTTCTGAATTTGGATGTTTGCTTTGTGACCTAAATTGTGGTCTATTTTGGAAAATGTTCCGTGTGCTGCTGAGAAAAACATGTATTCTGATGCTTCTGGGTGAAATTTCCATAGATGTATGCCAAATCTATTTGATCTATGTAGTAGATCTAGGGTTTCTCTGTTGAGTTTTTGCAGAGTTGATCTATCTAGTGTGGATAGTGGTTTATTAAAGTGCCCAACAGTTAATGTGTTTGGATCTAAATGAGATTTGAGGGAAAGCAGAGTTTCGTGGATAAATTGGGTGCTCCATTGTTTGGAGAATAGGCATTTAGAATTTTAATATCTTCCTGAAGGAGAGATCCCTTAATTAGTATGTACGACCTTCTTTACCTCTTCTCACTAATTTTAATTTGAAGTCTATTTATCTGATATTAGGATTGCAACTCACACCTCTTTTTTGTGGGAAAGGTCCTTTACTTGGTAGATATTATTCCAGCCTTTCACTTTTAAAATGTGTTTGTTTTTATGGGAAATGTGTGTCTCTTGAAGGCAGCAGATAGAAGGACCTTGGTTTTTAATCCAACTAGACAGTCTATCTCGCTTAATTGGAGAGTTAAGTTCCTTAATGTTGAGAGTTAGACTGAAAGGTTTTTGGTCGTTCTTGCCATATCAACCTTCTTGGGGGCTGTGACAACTGGCTTCTTCCAATGGTTTTTGGATTCTCTATTTGTGTGCTGTTTCTTGGCCTTTACTCTTGTCTTGCTGCTTTTCTCTGTATAGGACATCTTTAAGTATCTTTTATAGGGCTGGTTTGATGGCGATAGTATTGTTTCAGTTTTTCTTTGCTATGGAAGGTTTTTATTTGACCTTTAGTTATAAAGAATAATATAGCTGGGTACAGTATTCTTGGTTGATAGTTGTTTGTCTTTAGTGCATGGTACACATCATTCCAGACTCTTCTTGCTTTGTCTCTCCTGAAAAATCTGAGGTGATTCTAATTCATTTCCCTTTAGAGGTGATTGATCTTTTCTCCTTGACAGTCACCGTTGATTTCAGTGTCACATATCATACCAGAAATATTATGAGTTCCAAAACAGATTATGATCTCACAGAGACCTAAGGTATCAAAATGGCAGCAAGTCATAAAATTTAAGAGGACAGGACAGGTTTGTGATGTCACAGCATTTGAGTGATGTCACGTTTGAAATAGGATATCAATATCATTATAAGGATATCATAGTGTTCATATATCAACCAACATGCCACATTTGAAATAGAATGAACTCCCCCAATAGGCATTCATAATGTGTCTGTGATAGCATGATGACAATGTGCTGTCATAATTCTATGATGCCATTTTAATTTTGTGATATCACAATGAGCTGATTGTGTCAAAATGAGTGTGATGCCACACTGGTAATAGTGTTGCAAAGGCCTTGTGATGGTAAAATTGTACGTCTGATCACAAACGATATTAGTTCACAAAGGGATAATGATGTCACAAAGGCCATATGCATTTTCAAAGGTGCAAAGAGATCATGCTATATTTGGAGTATTAATATGTGAATGTGATGTCACAACGGCAATGTGATTTCACGTGTTTGAGATGTCACAGTGGTTATGAGGTCAAAATAGGTTTGTTATGTCACGGCAAGTTTGAAATATAGGAATCACATGTTCAATTTCAAGTGTTACTAGTACACAATTTGGATAGGAGTTGACAGAAGGAGCTTTATGCCCAGAGGCCATGAATTTTCTAAAATGTTATGAAATTACAATAGGTTTGTGAAAAACAATAGGACAGTGATTTCACAATGGCAATTTGGTGTCACAAAGTGATTGTGATGTCATAATGGTTATGAGGCCACAATGGGATTCTGGTATCAACTGACATGACACATGTGAAGTAGAATTACATCACAGAATAGGCATTCACAATGTGTCTATAACATCACAATGATAATGTTATGTAATTCTATTATGTCATTGTAGTTTGGTGATGTCTTTATGAGCTGAGGGTACCATAATGACAATGTGCTATCATACTGGTGATTACATCAGAAAGGGTTTGTGATGTTACAATGGTATGTCTGATGCCAATTTTCCTTAGTTCACAATGAGGATAAGAGTACACAAAGCTATTACAAAGGCATGTCCAATATGATCATGATGTAATAATGGGAACGTGGTGTCACAATGGATTTTTGATGTCACAGGGGTGATGAGAACACAATGGATTTGTGATTTTAAGGTATACTATGTAGGTAGGTTTCTTTAGGTACATGATGAAGAAAATGTGCTAGTCAAGGAAAATAACAAACTGTTGCCTGAGCCCTGCATGGTGGAGAGCCATGGCAGCAAAAGGAGTCCAACTATTGGACATGGAGTTATCTTGGCCAGGTAAAGGAAGAGGGGGTGCCAGGTAGCAAAAGGTAGGGGCCACACTGGAGCTGGATATGACCTCAGGGACTGGGACACTCTTATGGTCAGATGGGAGGCATGAGCTGGGACGACCCAGGATGTGACCTAAAAAGAGGGCAAGTGGATTACTTCTAGGTGTTCCAGCTAGCTATGTAAGAGAAAATGGACAGACATTTATCCAAGAGGTAAGGAAGTGTCTGCACACGGGACTGCATGGCCTTGGGCAGACCTTACATTTCAGTCTTTTGATAATTATGAGAAAGGGTGTGGATTCTCTCTGGCTAGTACCTGCTGGCCAGAGGCACTGACATCAGGGGTAAAATGCTAAAATGTGGTCCCCTCCGGGAGAAGGCAGCATCTGTCCCTTGGTGGTAGTCCTTCAATGAAGTCTGGGTGAAGTCAAGTCTCGTGTGGCAGGGAAGGCCCAGCCAAAAAAAAAAAAAAAAAAAAAAAACTACTAGAGAGCAAAAGGCAAGTGGAAGAGTTTGGGGCAGGAAATTAAATATTGGATGACCTGGCTAAAGTGGCTACTTTATATCTTCTGCATTCTAATCTGTACTGAAGTTGGCAGAAATGTTGCTGTCTACTTCTGACATCTGGCAATTAGGTAGATGAGAGCATCAATTATATAGATATTCCTTCTCTCCATTTCCCTCCCCACATTCTTCTAATATTTTCTTCTCACAATTCTCCCTAAAGCTATTAATTTCTTGTATAATGACTTAGCTTTTATTTTCTTAGTCCATGAGTCCCTAGTTGTTTTTTGTTGAACTAGGTTGTATCTGTTGAATTAGATTATGTCTCATTTCATTTTGATTGCATCAATCTGTGCAACTAGAGGGCTCTGTATTATGCTTGACTTAAAATAGTGCTCTAGGACTGAATGGGCAGAACAAGCCAGAGAAACACAAGTAAAATGGCAACTACCAAACATGGTAATAAGGCAAAAGAGCAGTTAATGAATAATCCAGAGGAGAGTTCCCAAATTCTCTAGAAATATTACTGGTAAGCTTGCTGAGTGAAGATTGAAAGCCTGCAAAGTACTCGGTATAATCATGACAGGGATATGCATCAGCATGATGAGAGTAACCAAAAATTAATTCAAGAATTTCATGAGCATAAGAAGGCCAATGATAGATTAATAAAGGAATTGCCTGAGTGAGAGGTGAAAAAAAAACAAAAAACAAAAAAAAATAATAGAGATAATCATGGGACACTCAAACAGGAAGCTGCAGGAATGTATGGAGGCCACAAATGGAATGCTGATTGAAGCCAACTGAAGGAAAGGCAGTCAGAAAAACTATAACTATTCAACATTTATAAGACACCACCAGAAAGCCTAATTTAAATCTGAGGGTTATTGAAGAAGGACTAGAGACAGAAGTGAAAGGTTTGGGAAATTTAACAGGATCCTAGAAGAGAAATTCCCAAACATGAAAAAGATAGACCGATTGAGATATAAGAAGCCATTATCACTCCAAAGAGATCAGAGCAGAACAGGACATGCCACCATCACATTGTAATCCCAAAAGATCAATGGAAAGAAAGGAAAGGATCCTTAAAGCTGTCGTAAGAAAAAGTCAATCACTTATAAAAGGAAACCTATCAGAAAAACTTCAGCATGCTCAGCAGAAACAATGAAACCAAGAAGAGTCTGGAATTATGTTTGTCATGCCCTAAAGATAATTATCAACCGGTAACACTATACCCAGGCTTAGCAAATCTTATAACAGAAAAAGAGAACATACCCAAATAAACTCTGATGACAATGGAAACATCACCACAGGAAACCAAAAATAACAACAAAATCAAGATTCAGAACTTTCTAAGGAAATAATTTTCAAACCTTTATTCTAATAAGTTCGAGAATCAGAAGGAAATGGTTGAGTTTTTAGCAAATTTTGTAATGCCCAAACTAAACCAAGATGATTTAAAGCAACTAACGGAATCATATCAAGCATCAAAATAGAAAGAGCAATAAGAGACCTCCAACCCAAGAAAAGTCCAAAACCAGATGGATTTACATGTGTCCTACACAAGGCAGTCAAAGCAGAATTCACCCCAATACTTTTCCAACTCTTCAATGAAATTAATAGTGAAAGTTCACTACCTAAGAATTTCTTTGAAGCTGTAATAACCATTATTTCAAAACCAAGGAGGAACTCATCAAAGAAAGAAACCTTTTTCTTTGATAAACATCGATGCAAAATTTCTCAAAAAAAATTTGGACCAATCGACTTCAAAAACAGCAACAACAACAACAAAAAAACCCACATACACCGTGATCAAAGAGGATTAATTTCAGGGATGCTAAGCTGGTTCAATATTTGCAAGTAAATCCATACAATTAACCATGTCAACAATAGCCAGGATAAGAACCACATGATCATCTCAATAGATATAGAAAAGTATTTACCCACATACAACCTTCCTTTATTGTGAAAGCTCTCAAAAAGCTAGGAATCCATGAAACATTCCTCAATATAATAAAGGATGTGTATGACAAACTTAGAGCCAGCATTATACTAAATGTTGAAAAGCTAAAGCCATTTCTTCTAAATTGAGGAATGAGACAAGAATGTCCACTCTCTCCACTTCTCTTCAATTTAGAATTAGAGTACCTCGCTAGAGCAATAAGACAAGATGAAAAGAAAAGGAGATCCCAAAGGAAAGATGAAGTAAAACTCACCTCCCTTTGCAGAAGACATGATTAGGTATAGAGAGAACTCAATGGACTCCATACTCTAGTTACTGGAGCTGATCCATAACTTTGGCAAGCAGGAGTATATAAAATTAAACCTCAAAAATGAATGGCTTTTCTGTACCCCAATAAAAAGAAAGACAAGGCTGAAATCAGGAAAACGACTGCTTTTATAATAGCCACACAAAACTAAAAAACTAAAATAACTTAAAGAAGTGAAAGACCTCTATGATAAAAACTTTTGAAACCTGAAAAAGGAAATTAAAGCAGAACTGAGGAAGTGGAAATATCTATCATGATCCTGTCTTGGTAGGATTAACATCATGAAAATGGCAATAGTGCCAAAGTCTATCTACAATTTCAATGCAATACCCATCAATATTCCAACTTCATTCTAAAATTAAATAGAATAAGCAACCCAAAAGCTTATATGGAACAAAAGACTCCAAATAGCAAAAAATAATTCTTAGCAGAGAGAAAATTACTGTAATAATATCAAAACAAATCTTCAGACTCTACTACAAAGCCAAAACAATTAATACAACTTGGTACTGGCACAAAAACAGGCCTGAGTATCAATGTAATCAAACTGAAGGTCCACAAATGAACTCACAGTCCCAGAAACACCTAATTCTCAATTACAGAGCAAAAAAATATAGAATGGAAGGAAGGCATCCTCTTCAGTAAACAGTGCTTGCAATATTGGTAAACTAAGCAGAAAAATGAAGATTGATC
Source organism: Dipodomys spectabilis (assembly GCF_019054845.1). Taxonomy (NCBI): domain Eukaryota; kingdom Metazoa; phylum Chordata; class Mammalia; order Rodentia; family Heteromyidae; genus Dipodomys; species Dipodomys spectabilis. The sequence goes on along the minus strand of NW_024870841.1, from coordinate 3,828,772 downwards.
CATATATATCACCTTGCACCAGATTCAACTGTAAATGTATCAAAGACCTCAAAGTCAAAGCAGACACCTTGGAAACATTACAGGAAGGAATAGGAGAAAAAATCTAGGGCTCGTCGGCACAGGCCAAAATTTTCTTAATAAAGACCCATAAATGCAACAAATCAAAGATAGTTTGGACAAATGGAATTGCATGACATTACAGGAAGGAATAGCAGAAACTCTAGGGCTCCTTGGCACAGGCTGAAATTTTCTTTTTTTTTTTTTATATTTCTTTTACAAACGATCAAACTGATATGAACTTACTTTACTGATGATAATATTTTATTAAGAAGAACATAAGTAAAAGAAGTCCAAAAGCATGATCTCAGTAGTGAGAATAAAGAAACATGTTAAACCCAGGGAGATAATTTTTTACATGCAGGAATTAAAGTACCAAGTAATGAAATTATTTAAGCAAATATTACATAAATACATGCACCATCTCCAGAGGAAGCATTCATGAATAGAACAGGATCAATAAGGACAAAACATCTAAAGAGAGTAACTTTGATGTTACTCTCAATAAGATATAAACCTTGGGTCAGGTGCCGGTGGCTCATGCCTGTAATCCTACCTACTCAGGAGGCAGAGATCTGAAGATCGTGGTTCAAGGCCAGCCCCAGCAGGAAAGTCCATGAGACTTTTTCTTAATGAAGTCCCAGAAACAAACAAATCTAAGAATGGACAAATGGGATTGCATGAAATTGCAATGTTTCTGCAGGGAAAAAGATATAGCTTGCCAGATGGTTTGAAAAGGACAATGTGATGTCCCACTGGTAATGATGTCAAAAATGTTTTGTGTTGTTAGAATGGCATGTCTGATCTCAACTGTCCTTAGTTCACAATGAGGGTATCCGTCCAATGCATAAATGTGATGCCACAACGGCTACATGTTTTTATAAAGGTAATAAGAAGCCATCATAGGATTGGGATGTCATAATGTGGTTCTGATGTCTCAATGGCAATGTGATGTGCAATGGGTTTGTGATGTCAAAGTGTAGTGAGGTCACAATGGTTTTGTGACTTTACAATGAGTTTGTAATATCACAATCTCATGTCCATTTTCAATAGGTATTAGTTCACAATGATGATATGAATTCACTGAAGGGGCTTGAAGTCCCAAAGACAATGAATAGTGCCAATGTGATATCAGGCTCTTTGTGAGCTCATAGTCTGTTTTCCACCTCATGTCAGGAATGATATGTGATATCAGAAATCCATTGTTACATAAGGATCACTGTGACATACTCTTACAGACACCTGACCTTTGTGTCATATTTTGACAGCACAAATCTGTTAAAACTGCATCATATTTATGACAAAGCATGCCTTTTGAGACATCAACGTCACATTGAGAACTCATATACTCATTGAGAGGTAATAAAAATGAGATCGGGCATGTTTTTGTGACACCAACAATCCATTGTGACATCACGTACCTATTGTGTCCTGATCACCAGTGTGTCATCACCTACTCATTGTGAAATCAAAATATTCTTATGACATGATGTAACATCATATTTAAACTGTGATTTCACTATACCATAGTGTTTTCACAAACATATTTTGACCTGATAACATTTTACAAAATTCATGGTCTTTGGAACTTTAAATTCCTGTGACCTCATATCTTCATTGTGAACTAGTAGCAATTGCAATGCGATTTCCATATTACAAACTCATTGTGACATCACACACCCATTGTCACCTCATCACCATTGTAACATGACAAACCAATTGTGATATTATATTGCTGTTCTGACATCAAGATCACATTGTGACATTCCAAAACTAATGAACTCTTAGCACCTTTGTAAAAAGACATGGCCTTTCCAGCATCACAGTCCCTGTGTACCCATATCCTTATTTTGAGCTAATGTCAAATGAGATCACACATGCAGTTTTAACATCACAAACCCTTTGTTCCATCATCTCTAATGTGTCATCATCGTTTTTTTAATGACACCATCTGCTAATTGTAACCTCACCAAATTACAATAGCATCATAGCATTATGATATCATGTCATTTAGATGTGTTTGCAAAGGGGCCATGCTGATTCTCAGGTCCCATCAATTATTGGGTCCCCACTGGTTATTACAATCTCCACTATTTTTCATGTCCAATCAAATCCTTGCATCATTCTAGACCAAAACCTAAGTGTCCATTCTCCCCCTGCATTGAACTGATTGAAATGCAAATTTAACAGATAACATGGAGGAAACCATAGAAACACACTAGGTAAGAATAATTAACACTTGGTAAGTGTTATTCTTATCAGATCCTGAGTGTCTTGAACTGTCCATCTTGCAGTCTTCTCTGGATATTGGTCCGCTGTCTGTTTCACTTGATTGTGATGGATCCAATGCTGTTTTCATGAATATTTAATAGGCAGTGGTTTTGTTACCACAATCGAATAAGGTCCTTGACACTTGGGTAACAATTCAGGAGCACAATAGCTTTTAACCCACACCAGCTGTCCAGGCAAGAAAGGGTTGTTGGAGTTTTAGTCAGGATAGGCCTTAGCTACCAAAGTAGAGGGACATAAATGAACTTCTTGCAAATCCTGCAGGGACTATACAAGATTGTGGTTAGACATTTATGTTACTATAGCTTTCCCAAATTTAGGAGCCAAAGGCTGTTATCTACCATAAATTATTTGAAAGAGAGTGAATTATTTAAATATGGGGTGATTCCTGCTCAAAGAGAGCCAACGGTAGCCTGTTTACCCAGTCATGGCTAGTCTCTGTAATTAATTTAAAGTTTCCTTAAATTTCTACCAGTCATGAACACTGAGGTCAATAATACAATGTAATTTCCAATTTATCCCTAGGGCCTTAGCTAATTGAGCACCCTGTGCTTTGAATTCCTGCCCATTTTAGGACCCCAATGCTGTCAGTATGTCAAATTGAGGAAATAGGTTCATGGAATAAATTTTTGGCTGTTACCTGAGTGGTTTCAGTTTTTGTCAGGAATGCCTCAGCCCAGGTTGGAAAAGTGTCCACTACCACTGACAGATACCTAAAACCATACATTCCAGACTTTCTCTCTGTGAAGTCCACTTCCCAAAATTCATCAGGTGAGGTTCTTCACATAAGCCCTCACTATATCTTCAAACTTTCTAGCATTTACCAGTTGACAACATTCTATATACATCACGTAAGCTTGTCCGGCTGAGGGCCCATTGGTTTTCAAGACAGTTTTAAGAAGTGATACGGGACAATTTTTCAGGGAGCCCAATAACTAGCTATAAACAGACAAAAGGCTTGTAATCATTTTTCACAAGTTGAGTCACCACATTTGCAAGCTTTTTACCACTGTTTTGACTCCTTCTTTTAATCATAATGACTAATATCTCTAGAGACCCGACTGATTTTATAGTGGTCTGCTGAGCTACCTGACCAGCTCAGTTGTTGCCATTACCCTTGGGGTCTCTAGTTTCTTTAACTTCTGGTTAGTACTCTGAACCTTAGTCTGCAGCTTGGAGACTTCTTCCGTTTTATCCTCCTCCTTGATTTCATGATCCCAATCTCCTTCTCAAAGTCTTTCTTAACCTAAAAGTGTTCTGCAAGGATCACAGCAGAATTCCTTTACCGTCCAACTGCTGCTCCTTCTCACAGCACCTTTGCTTGCTATGCAGCTCCTCCTTAAGGTTCTCAGTGGTGTTATTGAGTGGATTTGTTTCATTGCTCCACTTGTTCCATTGCTCAACAATGCTTCTCCTTATATTTTTGGTGAGGATCTTGTTGCTCTCTTGGTCTTTTTCCTCTAGTAGCTTCTTTTTCTTGTTTTTCACTTCTGTGTATTTTTGTGACAGATCATTCAACTGTTTAACTCTTCTGTTTTTCTGCCTAATACTCTTTCCCTTTCACAGTCATTCCCTATCAGAATATGTGTGTCCTTTATCTCTTTATGAAGAGAACAATCTCTTTCTTGAGCCTGATATTTTTCTATTTACTTTTTGGCCTCCTATTCTAGGACATGTCACTTCTGTGTCTGCTTCACTAACTACACTATCAGTTCTTTTTCTGTTGCTTTGGATTTCAACTCACACACTTCAAAGCTTATAATCAGTCTGTACTTCAGCCTAATACATCTTGTATCATGTCAATATCTTTTTAATGGGCCTTGATTTCCACATATAGCATCGGGTTCTCCTCCTGGGCTGGCTTGTATTCAGCAAGGATGGCAGCATTGGTATCCAGTGCATCTTTCAGCCTCAGACACGTGGTCTCCAACTTTGCCTCATTCTCATCCAGGATAGTGGGTCTTGGATTTCATCTCAAACTGAATGTTTTCTAGGTTCATTTTGAGCATTATTCTCATTTTTTTTAACTTTTACATGTTCCTTTTTTATTTTTTGAAATCTATTTTTCATGTCTGATAATTCTCAGATTTCTCCAGTGTGCTCTTCAATGAGCTTTAAACCTCTTGGTGTATGTTGACTCCACCTATTGGAGACTCAGAGCCTTTTTCAAGCCTGTTTTCAGACAGAAGTGGGACTGTGATGTCAAAAATGTGAGTTGGTTTTCAAAGGTGTTAAGAGGTCATAATAGGTTTGGGATGTAAGAATGTGATCATGATGTCACAAACAGCAATGTGAGGTCAGGAGGAGTTTCTCATGTCACTTTGGTGATTAGGTCACAATGGTTAGGGATATCACAATGAATTTGTAATATCTCAAGCACATATTTATTTTCAATTGCTCCTAGTTCACAATGATGATACAAGTTCATAAAAGAAGCTTGCAGTCCCCAAGAATATGTATTTCTTTTCTATTTTTTGTTAGTCATTGGGCTTGAACTTTGGGGCTCAGCACTATCAGGTCTTCAGCTGAAGGCTAGTGCTCTACTGCTTTAGCTACAGTGCCACTTCTTGTTTTCTGGTGGTTTATTATATATAAGCGTTTCATTCAAATTTCTGCCCATACTGGCTTTGAACCATGATCCTCATATCTCAGCCTCCTGAGTAGCCAAGATTACAACCTCCTGAGCCACCAGTGCCCAGTTATTTTGAATTTTCTAAAATATTATGAGGTCACAATAGGCTTTTGGAAACACAATGTGGTTCTGATATCATGAGGGCAATGTGATGTCACAATACCAGGTATTGATTAAATATTTTGTTGATATCATCCTGGTCATGAGGTCACAATAAGTTTGTGATATCACTATCAGTTGTTGATGTCACAATGGCATGTCAGATCCCAGTTGTCATTAACTCATAATGAGTTACCCAAAGGGATTCTGATGTCTCAAAACACATGTGTTGCACAAATGTGATGAAGTCCTCACAGGTTTATGATGTCACAATGGGACACAATGATCATGACATCTGTCACTGTGATGTAACAATGGTGATGATGTCACAATAGATTTCTGATCTCACGTCATACATGCATTTCAATTATTACTAGTTCACAATGAGGATATGGACACAGAACAAGACTGTGATGTCATAGATACCGTAATGAAGTCAAAATCTGTTTGTTGGGACATAACAAGTTGGTAATATCACAAACACATACTCAAACTCAATTGCTACTAATTCACATTATTTATGACACAGGAACTTGAAGCTACAAAGTCGATAAGTTTTCTGAAATGTTATGAGGTCTTTCCAGGTTTGTGAAAACACAATATGCAGTGATATCACAATGTCAATATGATTTCACTACATCATGACATAGTGTTGTTTTTATATTACAATTATTTGGTGAGACCATATTGGTGATAACATCTAATGAATTTTGTTGGTCATTCATAATATTATGTCAGTTCTCATTAGTCATTAAATTACCATCAATATATGAGTTGACAAAGGGACTGTGTTGTCTACAGTCATGTGTTGTCAGAAAGGAGATGAAGTCATAAAAATTCTGTGAATTCATAATGTGACACAATATTCATGATGTTTGGCACTATAATGTCACCATGGTCATAAGGTCACAGAGGATTTCTGATATCAAATATCATACCTAAAATATGATGAGATCAAAAACAGATTATAAGCTCACAAAAGTCCTAAAATGTCACAGTCTTAAGATGGCAGAATGTCACAAAAGTTCTGAGGGCAGAATAGGCTTGTGATGTCACAATGTCTTAGTGATATAACAATGGCAATGTAATGTAACAAACAGAGTTTAATGTCTCAATGGATATGTGATCACAATGGGTTTCTCATATCAAGCCCCATGCCAGATTTGAAATAAAATGAAATCACAGATTAGGTATTCATAATGTGTCTATTACATCATAATGACACAGAGATACCATAGTAATATGATGTTATTATAGTTTTGTGTGTCACAATATGCTGATCATTTCATAAATACAATATGATGTCTCACTGGAGATGGTGTCACAAAGGATTTGACATTACAATGGGCTGTCAGATCTCAATTGTCCTTTGGTCACAATGAGGAAAAGCATATACAAGGCACTGTGATGTCACAAAAGTCATTTTTTTCCAAAGTTGCAATGAAGTCATGATTGTTTTGGGATGTCAGAATGTGATCATGTTGTCATATCAGTATGATGATATCATAACGGGTTTGTGATGTCAGAGTGTTGATGAGGTCATAATGGGTGAGTGAGATCACAAGAGTATGAAATAGCCCAATGACCTGTCCAATTTCAATTGCTATTAGTTCAGAATTAGAATACAAGTTCACAGAAGGAGCTTGAAGTCCTAAAGATCAAGAATTGTCTAAAATGTATGATATCATAATACCTTTGTGAAAAGCAAAGGCAATGTGATGCCAAAATATTGTGACATAATAATTTTTGACTAGTTGGTGATGCTGTGCTGGTGATGAAATCACAATATGTTTGTTATGTCATAATGGCATGCTGGATCTCAATTGCCATTAGTTCATAACGGAGTTTAACCTGGTACATGAAGGGCCTCTGATGACACAAAGGCAATGTTATTTTCAATGTTATTTTCATAATAGGTTTGGTATGTCACATTTTGATGTTGATGTCACAATGGCAATGTGATATCTTAATAGATTTGTGAAGTCACAATTGATGATGCTTCAATGTGTTTGCAATGTCAAAATGAATTTCTAATAACACAATGACATGTACAATTTCAATTGGACTAAATCACAATGTGGATACAAATTCACAAAAGGAGCTTCCATTCCCAATGTACATGCATTTTCTAAAACATTATGATATAATAATAGGTTCCTTAAAACACAATGGCAATATGATATCACAATGGCAATGTGATGTCAGAATGCCATCTTGTCCTAATATTTTATTGTCACAATTGGTGTTGAGTTCACAATAACTTTCTGATATCAAAATGGGTTGGGGATGTTACAATGGCATGGGGATATCAATTTTCATTAACTCACAATGAATATGTAAGTTCACAAAGGAACTGTGATGAATATGTAAGTTCACAAAGGAACTGTGATGAATCCAGCGGCATGTGTTGTCACAAAGGTGATAAAGTCCTAACAGGTTTATGATGCCACAAAGTGACAAAATGATCATGATATCTGGCAGTTTGATGTCACAATGCTCATTGTATCACAGTGGATTTCCATATCTCATGCTATACCTGAAATATTATGAGGTTGAAAACAGATTATGACTTCAAAAAGGGCTAAGTTATCACAAAAGCAGCATGACACAAAAGTTAAGAGGATAGCACAGGTTTATGATGTCACAGTTGGTTAGTGTTTCTACCATGGCAATATGATTTCACAGTGTTTATGAGGTCCCCGTGGGTTTCTGCCATCCACATGGCACATTTGCAAAGGAATGAAATCACAGAACAGGCATTCAAGATATGTCTACAATTGCACAATGACAATGTAATGTCATAATCCTATGATATAATTGTACTTTGGTGATGTCACAGTAAGTTAATGGTGTCATAATGAAAATGAGATGTCACACTAGTCGTGTCATTAAGATCTAAAAATGGCAAAACTTCTCTCAACTGTCTTTAGTTCACGATGATAATGTGGTTACCCAAATGGACTGTGATGTCACAAAAGCCTTGTGTTCTTTCACAGGTACTGAGGACATAACAAGAGTTGGATGTCATAATGCGATCATGATGTCACAAAGCAATGAGATGTCACAATGGGTTTTTTATGTCATTGTAGTGACTAGGTCACTATTGGATAGTGATTTCACAAGTTCTACATATGACAATCACATATTCGATTTCAATTGCTACTAGTACACAAAAACGATATGAGTTCAGAGAAGGAGCTTGAATTCCCAAAGTCATCAACTTTCTAAGGTCATTTGTTAAAACACAATGTAACTGTGATATCACAGTGGCAATGTGATAACAAAATATCATGTAATATTAATGTTTTGATGTCATAATTAATTGGTGATTCCATATTGGTGATGAGGTCACAATAATTTGTGATGTACCAATGGGTTTGTCACAAAATTTAGAAGCAGCCAGTGGCTCCTGCCTCTAATCCTAGCTAGTCAGGATGCTGAGTTCTTAGGATTGTGTTTCAAAGCCAGCATGGGCAGCATAGTCTTTGAGATTGTTATTTCCAATAAACCACCAAAAAATGGAAGTAGTGCTTCTGGTCAAGAGATAGAATGGTAGCCTTGAGATGAAGATCTGAGGGACAGCGTTGAGGCCCAGCATTCCAGCACCATGATTGAGACACAAAAAAGTTATGAGAATAGGATAGGTTTGTGATATTACAGTGCGTTAATGATAATATAATGGCAATATGATGTCACAATTGGATTGTGATGTCACAGTGGTTAGGAGATCCCAATGTGTTTATGATATCAACTCACATGCCACAATTTAAATAGAAATAAATCATTGAATAGGTTTTCACAATGTGACTATGATGTCACAATGACCATGTGATGTCATAATGCTATGATATTTTCTTTTTATAATGTCACAATGAGCTGATCATGTCAGAAGGTCAATATGACATCACACTGGTGATGATGTGACAAAGAGCTGGTGGTGTTACAATGGCATCTCTGATTTCCATTGTCATTAGATTACAATGAGGATATGTGTACAGAAAGGGACTGCGATGTAAAAAAGATCAGGTGTTTTTTCAAAGAACCTAAGAGATCATAAGAGCTTTGGGATGTTCCAATATGATTGTGATGTCACAATGAAATACGCTGTCACAACGTGCCAATAATGTGAGAAGGAGTTTGTAATATCACAATCACAGGTCTAAAAACTATGGTTAATAGTTCACACTGAGGCTATGAGTTCACAGAAGGACCTTGAAGTCTCAAAGGCCATGAATTTTCTTTCTTTAATGATCTCTGCTGAGAAATCTGAAGTTAGTGTTATGATTGTTGACCCATTGTTGATGGCTTTAAGGATCCTTTCCTTGCTCTGAATTGATCCTGTGCAGAATATTAAGTGACAGTGCAAAGGATGCAAAATTGGATCACCATATGGAACTCAATCAATGTAATAAGTCACATAAAGAAGAAGAAAGATAAAAACCACACGATTACCTCCAAAGAGGCAGAAACAGCATTTGGCATGTCCAACACCCCTTTATGAAGAAAGCAATGGAGAAAGTATCCAGGGAACATTTCTCAATTCAAAACAGGCTGTTAATAACAAACCTAAAGCAAGCATTACACTTAATGGTGTAAAGTTAATGCCATTTACTCTAAGCTCTGGAAGAAGAAAGGGATGTACACTTTCTCCATTCTTCTTCTATATCACATTAAAAGGGCTTGCTAGAGTAATTTGACAAGATGAAAATATAATGGGAAGATGAAGTAAAATTCTCCCTCTTTGTAGATGAAATTATCTTGTATTTAAAGCACCCACTGACTCCACTCCCAAGTTACTCTAGCTGAATAGAATCTTTGGTAAAGTAGCAAATTTTCCCTCAGAAATCAATGGCTTTCTTTAATGCCAATAAAGAAAACAGCAGAGCTGAAATCAGGAAACAACGTGCTTGTAATAGCCACAGAAAAAGTGAAATACCTAGGAATTAAAGAGATGAAAGATCCTTATGATGAAAAGTTTCAAAACCTGAAAATGAAATTAAAGGAGAACTAAGGAAGTATAAACATTTCCCATGCTCCTGGATTTGGAAGATTAACATCGTGAAAATGACAATAATGCCAAAGACTATCTACAACTTCAATGCCTATTCATTCCAACCTCATTCTTCAATGGAATAGAAGCCATCCAAAAATGCATATAGAAGAAGAAAAGATCCCAAGTCTCAAAAATAATCTTTACCAGAAAACACAGAACTGGAGGAATTATAATACCAGACTACAATCTCTATGACAAGTCCATAGAAACGAAAGAGCTTAATGCTGCCACAAGGACAGACTTGAAGTCCAATGGAATGGAACCGAAGAAACAGAAATGAAACCACAGAACTATAGCCACCTAATCTTCAATAAGGGAGCCAAAACCATCAAATGGAAGATAGACATTCTCTTCAGTAAATATTGATGGAAAATTGTATAAACATTGTAGAAAACTAAAATTAGATCCTTATCTATCACCTTGCACTTGAATCAACTACAAATGGAACCCTTGAAGCAGAACCCTTGAAAAGAGTACAGGAAAGAACAAGAGAAACACCAGCTCCTTGGCGCAGTCTAAAATATTCTTAATATAGACCCAGAAACACAACAAATAAAGAGAAGTTGGACTAATGGCATTGCACTTAACTCTAGTGTTTCTGCATGGCCAAGGACATAGCTAGCAAGGTCAATAGATAATCCAAAAATTAGGAGCACATCTTTAGTAATAGCTACAAACCAAACAACGGCCTCATATCTAAATTATACTTCGAACTCAAAAGATTAATTCCTCCAAATATAAATCCTCCAAGAAACAATCAGACCATCAGCAAGTGTGCTAAGACTTAAAAAGGAATAATTCTGAACATGAAGTAAGAATGTCCAATATATACAGGAAGAAATACTGAGCTTTGATGGCATAAACAAAAAAAACCTGGCAAATCAAAATAATATTGAGATTCCACCTCACCATATTAGAATGTCTTGACGAAGAAAATTAATAACAGTTGTGGAAGAGAATATGGCCATCATTGGTGACAGTGTAAACCTATTCAACCACTCTGGAAAGCAATATGCACATTTGTCAAAAGACTACACCTAGAGATCCCCGATGATTCAGCAATCCCACTTATGTGCATTTATCCACTTGAAAACAATAAGGCCATACTACAGCTACCAGCACATCTATGTTTGTTGCAATACTATTCACCCTGCCTAAGATATGATAGCAAATATAATACCTTCAGTAGACAAGTGGATCAAGAAAATTTGGTGTGTGTGTGTGTGTGTGTGTGTGTACATACATACATACATATATATATATATGTATATATATATATGTATATATATATATTTATATACATATATATATATATATATGCATTCTATGCTTCCTACAGAAAGAACAACATGCCCATTTGTTAGGAAATTGAAAGAACTGGGGGAAAATACATATTAAGTTAAGTAAGGTAGTCCCAAATAAATTTAGGTTCCATGGTTTCCCTTATTTGCAGTAATTAGTACCCATATAGGATAATCATCTCAGATGAGCTGAAAAGATCAAAGATTGGGAACATATTTCTATATAAGATGTTGATTAGTGAAATGAATCCAAGATATCGACTCAACAGTTCTGTGTTGTTATTGTTTTTAATTTATTATGTTTCTTTTTGTTTCCCTTATTTGTTTTTCACCCTATGATATATCCCCCTTTGGCACCTTAAAGGATTTTTGTAAGCTGTATCTAGCATACAACATTTGTCTAATCTAGGAAGGTGAAGGGGAATAACAAAGCACTGAAAAAAGGATGTAGGATGACCTATTGCAACCATGGTACTACAGGAGAGTATATTGGAGAAGAATTTGACCTCTTCAAATGCAGGAAAGGGTGGGTGGGTAGAGTGTGGGAGTTGGAGAAGGGAGGGACTGTGAGACAACCATAAAGGAAGAGGTAACAATGATTAACTAATAATGTACTATTGCCTTACTCATGTATCTGTAATACCTGTGTACAGGATCTTTACAAGAAAATAAGATTTAGAAAAAGAAAATATACTTAAGAGCCAGTCCAATTCCTAAAAGGAGGTTTTCAGTGCAATACAATCCAAAAATAAGTAATTTCAGAACAAAAGATGTACAACACAGCAGATTCATGAACAATGAAAGACTATGGAAAAAGGAAGTAGTAATTAATTAACCCAGTTGTAAAATTGATTCCTAAATATTTTATGGCAATGTATGCTTCATAAAATTTGGGTAGCATTAGCTTATGGCAAATCAATATTTTGAAAATATTCAGGTAATAGAGTTCTTAGCATTTCCCCTAAATGTATATTAGAAGATTGTAATTTATCTTTGACTCAAGGTAGAAAAAACAACCAAAACGCTTATTCCAACATTCTCAAAAAGACCAACTTTGAAAAATAATTATTACATTGATTTTAAGCAAAAGGATATCGTATATTTAGGTTGTGCATCACTCTCTGAAAAAGATAGAAAGGTAGCTCCCTTCCTTGACTCCTTTCTTCTTAATAGTTCATGCCTTTTGTTTGTTGGCATATATTGTTAATATTACAGAAGCTATATATATATATATATATATATATATATATTTCTTCAAGGAAATACTTTGTGGAAATCACAACATAATGACCCTGATGACTATCACTAGTAATTAAGCATAGAGAAGTACATTGGGAAGTAGTATTTGAACTTTTAATATCGATGTTTATGTTTGAAATCATGCCTGTTATTACATTGCAGCATTCATAACCTCATACTACAATGAATCAATCAAACAATATTTGGGTTCTGCTAGTCAATTGATTTTGTTCCAAACAGACTTACAAAAAGTTCGGGTCTTCAAGTTTTAATCATCCCAAAATACAAGAAAGAAATTATATCAAAATACTTGAAAATATGTTAGATGAATGATCTCGCATTCTTCGACCAAATTACATGATGGTTGTATTTGGTAAGTTAATAATGTTATGAGAGGTAACTATGCCTTAGAATTATCACCTGAAAGTGTTTCTCACAGCACTTTTAACTGTTGTTCGTTTGACTAGTATAGTAAATTTCAAAATCCTCTTCATGTCTTCTGTGTTCAGACTTACTTGTTTTGTCCCTTAGAATGATAACCATAAAACGGATTGGATCTTCAAAATATCTGATTAATCTGTATGTGGTAATGGTAGCTTTATCATATATAACAATTTTGCGCTGTGAATTATTTGATCTCTTTAAGTTCTTTATAGCGTTACTGAAAAAATATTGAAAATATGAGCATGATGTAAGAGTCCATATATACAATATTCTTCTGGACATTAGATTGTACTAATTCTTCAATGCTACAACGAACACAGTGTGTTAAAGAACTATCAACTTTTTTCTGTTCTCAAATATGGAATTCTATTGACTTAGGCAGAAAAGTGAAAAGCAATTAAACTTTAATCAAATCCTAATGTTGACCTCATATTTATTTATACCAAAAATGCTTCCATTGCCTCCTGAAAATGTTGTCAAATGCATTCTGATTTGAAATGAGAAGACACACGTCAGGAAATAAGAAGCATACATGGAGATTTTAAATTGAAAGCACCCTAAGGCAAAAAGAATAGACGCAAGCCCCAAACCAAAACCAAAATCAAAATTAGATTCTTTTCTTCTATCACATTGCAATGTCCATCCAAGAAAAGGGAAGTTTATCAACACTAATATTGGTGTAATTCTTTCAAGGGACAAGAAAATGAAAGCAAGTAACTTAGAGATATATAGTTGAAAGTGGGATTCATACTTACGAGTACAAAGTTTACATCAATTTTGCTTTGTACAACATTTCTTTGAGGGGGTGGGCATGCGTGTTAGATGGGGAAACGTTCCAAGATCTGAAACAGGCTGTGGAATATTTTCTAAAATTTGGGATTTCAGAAATTTCACCAGATCATATAATTTTATGCACTTCTAGGTCCAAGAGAGATTTTAAGAAATCAAAATCTTAAAGTATTCAGCATATGTGTTTTTTACAGTTTTACTGTAAAGGTTCTGTACAGAGGGATTCCAGTTACATGAATAAGGCAATGAGTACAGTAATTTTTGGTCAATTTTACAGTTTCACTTGTTGATGTCCCGCTATCCCTTCCCACCTCAACTTCTTCACTCCTCTGCATACCCCTTTTGAAGAAATAAAGTTCGTTTCTAATATACGGTCTTATGGTTATCCTAGTTGCAATATGTCATCCTGTTCCTTAATTCAGGCATTTATTACACCCTTTCCCTTCCCCAGATCAGACAAATATATATACAAGATGTATGGTACCAAAATTTAGTACAGTGTCAACAGGAGAAATGCCATAGGGAAAAGATCAAACAAAGGAAACATCAATAAAATAAAATCACCGAGCACATTTAAAACAATAACTATAAAGACAGCTCTTTTGTCTTCATATTTTGGAGTTCATGTCACTTAGCATTATTTTATATGATCATATTTGCATTAGTTTTGAGCTTTTCAGCTCATCTAATAAGATTATATGTATATTATTATTGCAAATAAGGGAAACCATGGGACCTAAATTTCTTTGGGACTGTGTTACACAACTTAATATGATTTTTAAAAGGCTTTCCATTTCTTAACCAAAGGGATAGTGTCCTCCTGTCTGTTGGAAACATAGAATTGCTATCTCTATACATATGTACATACAAATGTATATATTTGCCATATTTTTTTGATCCACTCATGTAACTCATCTATTGAAGGTTCATTGGGGTGGTTGTATTTCTTAGTTATTGTGAATAATACTGAAATAAATATAGTTGTGCTGGTAGCTTCACAAAGGCCTTGCTAGTAATCAAGTAGTTAAGTGCCCAAAAGTAGGATTGCTGAATCATAGGAGAGCTCTATGCATAATATTTTGAGCAACCTTATACTGCTTTTCTGAATGTTTGAACAAGTTTACCATCCCACCAACGGTACGGTAGGGTTCCTTTGGAGCCACATCTCCAGCCAAAGCATCTGTCATTATTAGACTAACTGGGATAAGGTGGAATATTAATATTGTTTTGATTTAGAATTCCTTTATGGCTAGAGAAATTGAGCATTACTTCAAGTGTCTATTGACTAATCTCATTTCCTCTTCAGAGAGGTAACTTCATTTTGGCCTTAAAGAAATTATCAAGACCAATTGTCTGACTCCCTGAAAACAAGAAGTGTGCCCTTTCAGAGAATTGTTCAGATTTATTGGATAAGAAATATAAAAACTTTTCTGATCTTACTCATCATCTATATATATTAAAACTTAGTTTCACATAGGAGAAATGTTTCAAAATAAAGAGTACTTTTTGGACTGGAGCATCTTTTCCAAAGGAATAGGACAAAACAATATTAATATAGTTTTTGTGAAAAAGAACTTAACACATATTCTGTAATCAGGAAATAACTAACAAGGTTAATCATAGGGGTTGCTATAGATACCAGAATCCGTAACTAGTACTTTACTAATTACACTACAACTCTTTTGTGAAGGATTGTCCTTTTGCGGTTTAGTCATTCCATTTGAAACGTTCTGATTAATAAGAAGAGATTATCACCTCATGTGTGATTTTTTTCTGCAATTATATAGTCACATTCAATTCAAATTATTGCTTGTGTTTAGAAAGGAAGCAGTTCACTTTTTAGGCATTGTATATTTTCTTTTTCATTTCAAATAAGTAAATGATTTCCAGATGAAAACTGTATTTCTGTTGTGACAGGTCTGTATTGCTGTGACAGTAAGTGATTTTGTCCCCAGATTTTAGGGCTAACATGTTGTCAACTATAATGTCCAGGAGAGATATAAATACTCATTTAAGTGCAAGATGAGATTTGAGTTCAGGTCCTAGGATAGCATATTTTACTTTGAGCAAGATGTAAGAGAGTATATGGAAGACACTAATCCATTTCCATAAAACAACGTATTAGAAAAAAAAATAATTACAATTGGTTGTAAAGCCTCTAGGAGAAAATAAAATTATGCCACTTTTTGGCATGTTTTGTTCACTCAGTCATTCTAGGGGAAAGGACAATGCCATGATACCAAGAAATGTTGACTACACCATCAGAGAAATAGTACATCCAGCATAGTAATAGGCCGATGTTTTATAGGACTTGTGCTACAAATGAATCTTACCTGTAACTTCCTCATTAGACTTTGGTTCCATTGAAATTAATATATGTTTATTGGTTTGAATCCATGGAACTAATTTGTGAATATTTTGAGAACATACAGCCAAATTGACAGAAAGATCGACTTGATTGTATGAAAGCAATGTCTGATACAGAAAAAAAAATTGAGTATTTCATATTCTGACTGAACTTTGTATAATATTTCTAGATTATGGATAACAGCATTAATTAATTGAAAATTATTCCACAAAATTATCAATAATCCACTGTAGCCAAGTAGACCTATGAAGATTCCTTTACCAGTATCATGTCATGTCCTGAAAATATACCATGGTTTGCAACTTGATTAACAGCTAGGAAACATGACTTAACAAGTCCTGATAAAGATGTAAAGTAAAAGTACGAGGAAAGTGAGAAAATATTGAGGCTCATATTGTGAGATTTCTACTTCAGTTCCATAGGTAGAAAATATCTTCACTTAAGTATATAGTTGCTTGGAGTTATAATAAATACAGCAAAGTTTATAGGACAATTAATTTGTCAAAAGCCAAACCACTGAATTTTAGAGAATTTGAGAACAATGTATGTTATTTAGATTGAAGACAGAAATGAAGAAAATAAACTAGTACATGCTACAAGATTGAAAATAAACTGAACCTATCATTAAATGTGACAATATGAATGAGTCTCACGAAGGAGAGCAAGTAACCTTACCCTCTGAAGAAAGAAAGCTTACATCAAGCAGGTATGTCTACTGTTGTTGTCCCTTTCTTCCAGTGTGCCTTCAGGATGGGGATCTACTAATATTTACTACTATTATTTACATAACCATATTTTTTATTGTGAAAATACCATACATAGGGGTTACAATTACATGGGCAAGATAATGAGTATATTTCTTATCAAGCATTGTTTCCATCTCCTTTTCTCCCCTTCTCTTCCCTTCCCATCTCCCTACCACCCATAACCATAATTTCTTTGTCAACATTACTCAGTTAATTGAACACCACCCCACATGATGGCTCCTAGAAAGAACAAATTTCAAAAGCAAGGATGGCACAGCATGCCCTAACTTTTCCCTTTTAGACTTCCTCAGAATTGTGCTGTGGCTCAGTAGAATTGCACTCTGGGTGGTATTCTTACCCTTTTTAACTCACATATAAAAATGTCCTACTGCTTATATCTATTTGCCCTTGTCTAGCCATCATCTAGGTTCGATTGGTACACTCATTTCATGTGCACTTTTCATTCTTTGTAATACCAGTTCATTTGTATAGAAATCAAAAATTTGGACATTACATGTTAGTTTTCAATCAGGGTGATTAGAGGGCAGAAGAAGAACCTCCTCAAATGACCTCTCAAAATTCACGACTGCCTATTGAAGACATGTATTCATATGAAGAAGCCTTTACCACTATCATATCAACTATCCGAATATTAGGCATTACTTCAGAGTTTGTTAGGGAGGATTTGAAGGATGAATGTGGAGATAGTGAGAGATAGTAAAACTTGTGATACATAAGTTTCGTCTAGCTTCCATGAATAAAAGTAAATGCTTAAAAATAATTATATTCAAAAAGAGAACATTAGTTGAGAAATATTTTACTGTATCACAGAGTCCAGCCTAGAGCCATTCTCAGGATTTATGTTTACTGAATTTCAGTTGATTTTCTAGGCTGTTGTAGGGGGTGGCAGCCTCTGTTTACCCAGTAGAAAGCCACTCCTGGGGGCGCATTTTCCTCTACCTGGGCTGGGTGACTTTTTCCTGGGTGGAGTTGAGCCTGGTAGATCTCGGCTGATTACTGTGACTAGCTAACTGACACTCCTGTTTATTCCCAAGGCCTGAATTGGTACTAGCAGCTCAGCCAGGCCTTTTTCACTATCAAAGATGGAGATTTCCAGTAGTGGGGTGGGGGATGGGTGGCCATCACTCTTCTGCTCCCTAAGAAGGAATGAGGATGTCAAGCTTCTACTCACACCTCCGGAGTGTTGGTTCGTGGGTCGTCTCTGGTCTGCAATCTGCAGAATGAAGATATCTGCTCCTTTTCAGTTCTTGCTGGTGTTGAGTCGAATTCGCTTGCTGGCTGCCTCTGGCAACTTGTCCCGTACTCTCTTTGTTGCAGGTATGGTGGCTTTGGGCACTGCCACAATCCCTGTGGCTGCCAGCAAGTGCTCAGATCTATCTCTTTGCCTGGATTTTCCTCTCGGGCAAAACGCTCTGTACTGTTATAGCACACTTGGTGTAATTATCTGGCCTAGGATTGTTCACTGGAACACTAAAACTGCTTTCTATGCCAGAGCTTGTTTAACCCCCAGCGTCTCCTTCCCCATCTTCCTAACACTTCGCCAAATATTTTGTATTTAAATATTTTGTTGTTCCTAAAAATAAAAAAAGGTTGAAAAATATTCAGATGCCAGTGGCTCTCACCTATAGTCATAGCTACTCAGGAAGCTGAGATTTGAGGATCTCAGTTTGAAGCCAGACTGGGTAGAAAAGTCGAGATTCATATCTCCAATTAACTCCTCAAAAACATCCAGAAGTTGTGCTGAAGATCAAGTGGCAGAACACTAGCCTTGAACAAAACGGGTTCAATGACTGTGCACAGTCCCTGAATTGACATTTCTTGGCAGGCAAAAATCAAACAAACAAAAAACAACAGAAATCTAAAAATAGTCATAAAAAGTATTAAATATTTAATAAAATCATAGTTTAGATCATTTTTGAATTTCTTATCACATACTAGACTTTATTCTCATACCAACCAGATTACTCAAAAAGTTCTTAGTTTGTGAGAAATAAGATAATCTTGTGAAATATAAAGAGTTTTCAATATCTATTAATGGATTTTGTGTAAAGTATATTTTATGGTACTTTTGTTTTGGAATCTTTTGGGAAGAAATAATAAAACATTAGTAAACTATCCATGTAAGAAGTAGCCAAGTGCCTCAATGTTAGCCTTGAATATGTAACCTAAAGTTTAAGAAGGTTAAGAGAGGGGACTAAGGGCATGTTATTTGAAAATAGATAATAAATAAACGTAAGAAGTCAAGGTCATGTATTGGACCAAGTCTCGGCAAAATATCCAGATTGACAAGTAATTAAGATGAAGTTGGAGACAGAGGCATGTAGAAGTCTGGCAAGAACATAATATAAATAGAAGTGTGACTCTGTAGCCAGACTTAACAAGTTGAACAGAGTTCCATTAGATTATACTCAAAATGAGAGAAGGAACACACTAATTAGGATCTATCAACCTACATGATAGAGAAAAGTTAGTGAGTGTAACAATTAGGGAAAGAATGAAAAGGAAAAAAAAATATCTACTCGGGATGATTGAAAACTCTAGACCAAAAGTGGGGGGACAGAAAAAGTAAAAGAAACTCCATTAAACTGATTGCATACACATGTATATTTTATACAGTTTGTGAGGAATAAAGAGAAAGTGAAGATGAGCAGCATAGTTATGTAATTTAATAAGAGGACTCATCAGCCCCTTACAATATTTTACGCTTTGAAATTGACAAAACGCTTGCTGAAGCCAGGTCTCTCTTCTAATTTAGTAAATATGATAGTGCCAAGTCTTCTTTAGCAGGCATTTTGACCGTGTGTAGAACAGATTAAAATGAGTTATGAAAGGATAAAACATATGAGAAAGTATATGCATTTGTTTCCATTTACTTACAATTAACAAATGTCTGACCCAGTTTGAGAAAGTCAAATACATTAACATAGTGTGATCTCCAAAAGCACAGATGAAAGTTGAGTTTCATACTAGTATTTGCCTAATAGCAGAACAGTCCATGACTCAGAGTTCTCTTTTTAATTTTTTAAGAATTTTACTGTCTTCAGAATTGTTTCTTTGAATTCCACCTAATCTGTTTGAAAAGTGCAGAATTCCCCATCCAATGTGAAGAAAGTTTACAATGGCAGGTACATACATGGAGTCAATAATGCACAGCTCAGCTCCATTGTTCTGATAAGTGGGATTTAAATGTGATTGTCTTGGATTTAGTGTGATTGTGGTTGGCAGGTTTGATAAGGTGGATAATTTGTAAGAAGAGTAAAGCAGGAAATGGATAGTAAAAGGACAAGCTGATATATATACATCACTACTCTCGTGTCTATGGAATACCAATTCTGTTTTGCAGATCATAATATAATGAGTAATATAAAAAGTAATCAGAGCAAGGACAGAAATGTAGAGTAAGGAAGTTTTGGGCAAAGGGACAAAGATAAATGGTAATGCCATTTTTTTATTTCCCCACTGAGGTACTATGAAATGGAATGTAGTGATTAAATGACATCACTTTTTTTCCTTCAGAATATTGAGTTACATTCAACTTTTATTAGAATAGTGGTTGACAGGAAATTTCAAATTATTTATAGTCATTTGATATTATAATGAAAATGAACCTTATAAATTTCGTGAAGGGGGTAAGTTGTGGAGTTGGGTGGGAAGGGAAAAACAAAGAAGAAAGCAACAATGCTTAAGAGGAAATGAACTCATTACCTTACTCATATAACAGAAACCCGTCTGTACAGTATTTTTACAATAAAAAACAATGAAAAACAGCTGATAAATAAGTTAGAAACAATCGTATTTATTAGCTGTTTTTTTGTATTTTTATTGTAAAATTGTGTACAGCTGGCCAATAAAATTTACAATCACTTTTCTGCTACTTCCACTTTTTAAGTCTAATACTGTGTCTCATCATTTGATGTACAGGTTCTCTGGTACTCAAAAATGCCATAGAATCTTTCACAAGAAATCTTAAGTAGCATCTGCCATTTCAAATTCTTCTTTTCCAGCATAATGTTGAAAATGAAATAATTTCAAGACTATCCCATCAGTTCCTTATGAAAAATTGCAAAGATATATTTTTAATAATAAGGAGAATTATTCCAAATAGTAAGATGGATGAAATTGATTGAACTTTCATTTTATTATAGAAAAACTGGTTTATATTTATGTAATCTGAATTCACAGAAAGGAATTGACAATATTATTGTGACAAGATTTCACATCTGTCTCATGTCACCATGAAAATGTGACATTTTTATCATTTTATCTCTGATTTTACCTAGTCTTTCCAAATAATCTAAGGATTTCATTATACCTCCTATGGAAAAGGGTAGTTAATCTGAACTAACCTGATAATACTCATATTATTCACCCATGCCAACATATTGAGCAATTAAGAAAACATCATAGTTCCTTATTTGATATCTACCAGCTTAGTAAGTTTTTAATAAAAGACTAATATTTATTATTTAGTTGTATCACAATGTTATGTGAATTTTAAGTTAGATCTTACTTATAACTCATATACAATTTAACATTCTAAACTTGCTAAAATTTAAAAGCCAATATTCGGATTTAAACATTAAAAATAATTCACTTATGGCTTTCAATAATAGCATTCCTTCCTTTAAATGTTGCGTTATAGATTTTCAAAAGCTTTCTTATTTTGCTTATTTTTTTTGTATCCAATGTCCTTGGTCTAAGGTTAAGTCAAACAGAGAAGGGCTCATGATACATGCATGAATATTCATTGGAACTTAAATTAAATAGAGATGCTGCTTTCTAAGTTTCATCCTGAAAGTGGTTCACTTTATCTTCCGAAATGATGACATCAAAAAAGTCTCAAGCAAGAGGAATTTATTTATTTACTTTTTAATTTTTAATAATCCAAGTACTGTACAGAAGGTTTACAATTACATGAACAAAGTAATGAGTATATTTCTTATCAAGCGCTGTTTCCTCTTCCTTTGTTTTCCCTTCCCTTCCCTTTGCATCTCCACCTCCAACCCCCTACAACCCTGCCCCCGCCCTTTGTATCTTCCAAAGTTGTAAAGTTGTAAAGTTCGTTTTTCGACATAACGTCTTGTACATCTTATTGTTGCAATGGGTCCAACTGTATCCCTATTTAAACAAATTGTTTTTCCCCTTTCCCTCCACAAATTGTACCAACATCAAATACAGTGAAAATACGGGATATACCATGGGGGGAAGGACATTTATTTTCATTTAAAAAGAAAATATATTTTGTTATTACCAGTGGACACTTCATGAAACATGAAAATGATATTCACAACCGAGGGTATTAGAGAAAAATTTGCTTTTTGTTAATATTTCTGTTGTTTAAAGTATTTTGTATTGTAAAAATGCTGTAGAGAGGGGTTACAATTACATGAGTGAATTAATGAGTATATTTCTTTTCAAGAATTATTGCCTCCTCCTTTGTTTCCCAATCCTGTCCCTTCCCATTTACCCTGCCCCTGTCCCTGCCCATCCCATCCATCTCTCCCCTCTTCTACCCCCTTGCCAAAGTTATAAAGATCGTTTTTGGACATAACGTCTTGTACATCTCAATGTTGCAAGAGGTCCACCTGCATCCTATTTAAACAATTTGTTTACTCCCTTCCCCTCTCCAAATTATACTAATATCAAATAGAGTGCAAACAAAGGTTACACACTGGGGGAGGGACATACAAAGGAATAAAAAGTTCACGAGAACCTTATAAATAGAAAAAATAGCAAGAAAGAAAAAAAACCACTTGTGTCCTTAATTTGGGCTTTATTTTGATTAATATCATCTTATCTGATCTTTTCTACTTGTCTCTGATATATACGTTATTGCAAATAAGCGAAACCAAGTGACCTATGTTTCTTTGGGCCTGGGTTACTTCACTTAATATATTTTTCCAAGCAGAACATTTATTAATAGAGACTCAGAGACACAACAAATCAAAGAAAGGCTGGAAAAATGGGACTGCATGAAGTTGCAGAGCTTCTGCATGGCAAAAGACATAGCAAGATTAATAAAGAGCCCATGGATCGGGAAAACAACTTTACTAGCCATACAATGGACACGGGTCTCATACCTACAATATACCTGGAACTCAAAATATTACATTCCCAAAAACAAATCCTCATCATAATTGTGCTAAAGACTTACGGAGAAACTTCTCTGAACAGGAAATGAGAATGGCCAATAGACACAGAAAGAAATGCTCAACCTCTCTTGCCATAAAAGAAATGCAAATCAAAACAACATTGAGATTCCACCTCACCCCAGTTAACATTGGTATAATCAAGAACTCTACTAACAACAGATACTGGAAGAGATGTGGACAGAAGCAAACCCTACTGCACTGTTGATGGTAGTGTAAATTTGTTCAATCACTTTGGAAAGTAGTATGGCACTTCCTCAAAAGATCCACATCGAGATCCCCTATGACCAAGCAATCCCACATTGGGGCATTTACACAATGATCACAAATAAGTCTATACTAAAGATAGCAGCACAACTATGTTTATAGCAGCATTATTACCATAGCTAAGATAGGTAACCAGCCCATATGCCCCTCAGTAGATGAATGGATCAAGAAAATATTGTACATAGACACAATGGAAGTCTATGCCTTGATTAGAAAGAATAACATTGTCCCATCTTTTTGAAAATGAAAAGGCTATTTCTGATATTATATCAGACATTTCCATACAGAAGGAACACTCAATGCCATATCACATCTCTGAAGTATTAGAAAATTGTAACTAAAATGAACATTTATTCCCTAATGCTTTCTCAGTTCATATAAGCTTATGTTAGAACAGTTGGTATTATTACATCCATTTTAGTAACTGCATACTCCACAATAATGAAATTATCTTATGCAATTAAAATAACACTTTCTCAACAATCATCCACAAAGACAAAACTTGCATTTTTCAACTATATATTAGTTTGACTAATTTCAAATGTCATATAAATGTCTGATACAGAATAAAAGTATTTTTTGCTGTCAATAATTTATTTTCATCCCTGCCATTGCATCAGTTAGCAGTTTAATTATTTTACCATGTAGTAATCTAATTTATGAAAATAGCATATCGTTTGTCATTTTTCTTTTGGTGTATCTTTTCCACTTCTTAACTATTATAAATATACATACTGTGAGCATTCATATAAAGAGTTTCAGAAGAAATTTTTTAAGTTTTTTTTTTTAGTGTCTTTTGTATTTTCTATTCTTTACTGTGTTCTTGAATTCCAGTAGTTTCTGTTAGCTTTAGTCTAAGATTTTGTCTGATTCTAATTTCTTAGAATATGAATTGTGCTATTTTATTTTTATTTTTATGTCAGTAATGGGTCTGAACTCTGTGCCTGGGTGCTGCACCTCCACTTTTCAGGTCAAGGATAGTGTTTTCGCACTTGAGCCTTTCCAGGTTTTTTTATGCTTATATGCTGCTGAGGAATTGAATCCAGGACCTCATGCATGCAAGAAAAGCACACTTCCACTAAGCCACCTTCCGAGTTCCAAATTACGGTATTTTCCTGGTTGTTCTAATATTCAAAATACAGAGTAACATAACCTAAATTCCTTTAAAAATAACAGGGTACTATTCAAAGTTGCTGTCTCTAATTCATAAGAGAATATTCCCAGTTATTCTCTCATTTCCCTAACAATATTGCTGTCATTCATTTCCCTGAATCATAACCTCTAGTCATTTTATTCTCTTTTTCTATTATTACTATTAATAATATTCTATCAATGATCTATAACTAACAGAAGGAGAATACTTCATTTTGATATATGGGAAACACCTGAAATTAACTTTATTTGATTGTAAAAAATATATTTTGAATCTCTCCCATTTCCCTTTGTAAAGAAGATTCAACATTATCTGCAAAGCAAGTTCATTTGTAACAAATGGCTTCAGTTTTTCTTTATTGGAGACAATCTCTGTCTCTGTATCTCTCTCTGTTTCACTGTCTCTGTCTCTCTCTGTCTCTGTATTTCTCTCTCTCTCTCTCTCTCTCTCTATCTATATATATATATATATATATATATATAATCACTGAATTAAAATTTCTGGATTGATTGTGATTTCATTTCGTTCTCTTGTATTACATTATAATCCCAACAGCTTTGTAAATAATCTCTCCATTTTTTGCAATTAAATATTTTGCTATTTTAAAACTGTAGAAAGACTTTCATGCATGATATATAAATAGACATTTCCTCTCATTTTACCTTACAGCTAATATAACTGTTACATCAGTTCAGATGAGTCTTCAGATAGCATGTGAAAACAAGGCATTGTTTTATGCTCTTTATCTAAATAGCTAGTGCACCTGTTGCAGTAAGTGAAATCTTTGGAGAACTCCAGGACTTTCGTAAACACCATAAATTTAGAAATTAACATAGAAAGCCTGTGTACGGCAAAATATCAACTCTCTCTACTCTCAAAATCTCATTGACATTGACAGTGTTACCCACTCTTTCCTATTTACCAGCGCAGAACTTTGGAATAATAGAGACTAAGGGTAAAGCTCAGTAGGCTTGTCCATTTTCCCCACATATTAACTCCTCTGTCTACATATACATGTACATTATGTTGAAAAACGTATTTTACAATTTATGCTGGGGACTTTGGGGGAAGTGTAGCTGTAGAGATGTGAGGGAAGGGATGGTAGGGGAAAATCAAAGGGAGGGGTAACAATGCTTGATAAGAAACGTACTCATTACCTTGCTCTTGTAACTGTTACCTCTCTGTACAGTAGTTACAAAATAAAAGAAAAGTTATTTAAATAAAAATTACAAGAATATTTCTAGCTATTCCGGAGTGTGGAAATCTTAGGGTAACATTTCCAAGCTAGCTCAGGGGGGAAAGTCTGATAGACTCCATCTCCAATTTAACAACAAAACCATGAGAACTATGAGATAGATCTCATAGCAAAGCATTAGCCAATAAAGCAAGCAGAGTGAGTAGGAAGTTCTGAGTTATATTGGTAGTACCACCAAAATCAAGGAAAAAATTCTCACTTCCTTTCTTTTGATTCTTTCCTAGTAATCATATTGAAATATTTTTGGACTTTGTTTTGGTTCATATTTTAAGATGATTTACAATTCCGGAATACATTTTCAAAATTTCTGCTTATTATTAGCAATTCCTTTTTTGAAATTTTATTGTAAAAATGATATACAATGTCTTTAGAGATAGGTATGGAGTACATTTCCTTTTGAACGGTATCATTCAATTCCTGACTCTTCCCCACCTAACTCCTCTACATATCCCAGTTTATAGTTCATTTTTAACATATTTTTCAATTTGATTTCTTGTTATATTCATATTCTGTGTTTTTTCATTCATATACAATTTTAGTTAGAACGAATCAATTCCTCTACTTACATCTAACAAAAAAATTGAAATGTATCTTAGTTACATTGATTTTTGGTGACTCTCTTATATTAGCCAATATTTATAGAAAGAAATTTCATTGTAGTATTTACCTGCATTTATATAATATTCTTTGATAAAAAGCAAGTTGTGTTATATCATTACGTTTCCATAAACCTGTATAGAATATTATGATCCCCATTCAATCTACTCCATTTGCCCACTCCTTCTCTGTAATCTTCACTGCAAAATACTCTTTATATAGTGTATGTTATTTATTTAAGGTTCCAAACGCACATATAAATATCTATGTGATAACATCAGTCTTTCTGCTAAATATAGAAAACTTGACACGGCGACTTACAATTTTCTCTATTTTCCTGCAAATGGAATAATTCTTGATGTATGAATAATAATCGACTGTGTAAATACACTACATTTTTTGATTATTTCATTGTTTGAATGGATCACCTAGTTTGATTGCATTGATTGTGTAAACTACGCTTTAATACATCATATGCTCTATGTTTAGTTTAATGAGAAACTTCCATTGTGATTTCCATAGTGGATTTACTAATTTACATTACTATAAATAGCATAGAGATTACTATTTTCCCAACATCATCAATATCAAGTGTTTGGAGTTTTTGTTTGTTTTGTTTTATTGCTTTGAGGATAGTTATTCAGACAACAAAGACACAGAATTTCAGTGTCTTTTCATTTGCATTTTTCTCTATAGGAAAGGATGTCCAATAGTTCTTTATATATTTGTCAACCATTTCTACTCCTTGGAGAAATGACCACTTATTAAATTGGTTGGTTGTTTGGGTAAATCCTCATATTGCACCTATGTCACAACATAACCAGATCATATGTTAGTTAAGCCACATTTATAATATTAATGTGGTCATAAATATAGTTGTTCAGGTTGCTTTCACATGTTCCAATGTTCTCCGACCACACATATAATGGACAGTATTTACTGATAACAATCTTCAGGCAATCTATTTAATTGTAAAATTTCTTGTTTACTAACATTGCTGTAAAATCATCCTTGCTGAACTCAATAATTAATTTTCCAAATTTATTCATATTGGTAACTCTATATAATAATTCTATGTGCAGACTCCCAATTGTCCTCTCATCTTTCATTTTCTTTCAGTGGATCACTCATATTCTAACTTGGTGTTTGCATAACGTGTCTTATCTGTCTCTTCTTCTAAACTCTGTTGATCCAATAACCATCATCTTTAACTGGGTTCCTTATAACTTGTTGATTTTTCAGTAGATAAATCAAAAGAGATTTTGGAAAGTGATAGATTGTGTTAATGAATTATACACAAGGAATCAATTATCGGATGAAATATGGAATACCAGGATGATTTTGCATTTCAGATGAACATACATTTACTAAAAATTATATATTGTTTATCTGAAATACTAATTTAAGTGGATAATTTGTGTTTATTCCATTTATGCCTCTGCTATTATTTTTTGGCTGTCCTGAGGCTTGAACTCAGGGCAATGTCTCTGAGTCTGTGCTCATGACTAGCACTCTACCACTTGAGTCAAGGATCCACTTCTAGGTTTTTCTTTACAGTTTATTGGAGATGGGAGTGTCATGGACTTTCTTGCCTGAGCCTATTTCAAACCAAATCTTCAGATATTAGCATCCAGAAAAGCTAGGATTAAAGGTCTGAGCCACTTGCATGCTCTATTAACATTTTTCTTCCAATGTTTAAGTTATGTTGAGGGTAGTTCTCACATGGTTTCTTTAAGATAATCAGACTATTTTCCATTGTGGCTCTAAACCCACTCACATTCGTGCCCAAACTGTAAGAGTTCCTTTTATCCACACGATGGCCAACATTTGTTAACTTCACTAGTAAGGATATTGTATGACCTGATTTCTATGCTGTTTAAGTTTTTGTTTAAATAAGGTCTAAATCACCCACACAAATTTTCAAAACTTAACATACTTATCCCATTTTTAAATACATTTTTATTCTAAAAATACTGGTACAGAGGGGTTACAGTAATGTGAGCATGGCCAGGAGCATATTTCCTATCAAACATTATTATCTCCTCCTTTGTTTTTATCCTGTGCTCCTTTCCCACCAACCTCTGCAACTCCTCCCTCTCAGCCTAATTTGTAAAGTTTGTTTTTCAGCACGCTGTCTTGTACATCTCATTGTGACAATGGGTTAACCTGTATCCCCATTTAAGCATTTTGTTTCTTCCTTCCCTTTCCCAAATTAGAGAAGTGTATGTACAAAATAGAGGGTACTGACATCAAATACCATGAAAACGGGTTATATCGTGTGGGACGAACATATAAAAAACAAAAAAAAAATAACATGGTACTTTACAAATAGTTTAGGAACAATAGCAAGAAAGCAAAAAACTCACTTGTGTCCCTATGTTGGGGTTCTTTTAGCTTAACATCATTTCTATGGTCATAGGTAAATAGCTTTAAATCTTTTCTGCTTGTCCCAGACACATATTTTTTATTGCATATATATAAATGAATACAATAAGATCTACGTTTCTTTGGGCCTGGCTTACTTCATTTAATATATTTTTTCCATGTTTTTCCATTTTCTAACAAATGGGTCAATGCTATTCTTTCTGATGGAGGCATAGAATTCCATTATGTATATATAATACATATATTATAGAAAATTATACATAATATACATATAATTTTATTTAATTATATATAATTCCATTATCCATATATGATATTTATAACGTATTTTCTTGATCCTGTCATCTGGATTGGATCTGTATCTTAGCTATGGTAAATAAGTCTGCAATAAACATAGTTGTGCTGGTAATAAACATAGTTGTGCTGGTAGCTTTAGTAAGGATAGGAGAAACCCCTAGTTTTACAAGGGACAGGCTGAAATTTTCTCAATACAGATCAAGAACTACAACAAATCAAAGAAAGTTTAGACAAATATGATAGTATGAGCAGCAGAGTTTCTGAATGGCAAAGAACATAGCAAGGAAGATCAATAGAAAAGTCATGGATTGGGAGAAGATCTTCCAAACATACATGGAATCCAAAAGATAAAATCCTCCAAGGACAAATCCTCAAAGGAACAACTGTCTGATAAGTGGGCCAAATACATAAAGAGAAACTTCTCTGAAGAGGAAATAAGAATGCTGAATCGACACATGAAGAGATGCTCAACCTCTGTAGCCATGAACGAGATTCAAATGAAAACAACATTGAGATTGCACCTAATATGGTGAGGATGGCTATAAAAAAGAGATCTAATAACAACAGTTGTTAGAGTGGATGTGGCCAGAAGGGAACCCTATTGCTTTGTTGGTGGCAATATAAAGTTGTTCAACCACTTTGGAGAGCTGTATGGAGGTTCCTCACGTACTCCACATAGAGCTCCACTACGACTCAGCAATCCCACTTTTTGGCATTTATCTAAATAATAACATACTTTTCCCATTTTGTGTTTGCAACTAACATTCCAAACAACACTCCTACTTTCTCTTTTTCTGTACAATAAACTTTCTTTCAAAGTCTACCAAATTTTCCTACACAGCTTCGGTTCTTTTAGGTTCAAGAGTACAAGATTTGGTCTCTTCCACCTAAAGCTACAACTTTCATCTTGGAAATAAACTTTCATTCCACTTATGGTGGCACACACGTGTAATCTCAGCATTCGATTAGTAAAAGTAAAATCATCCAAAGTTCAAGGCCAGCCTGAACTATGTGTAAAAAGGAAAAATGAATTCTTTTTTCTCTAAGTGCTTGCTTTTCCAAAGACTGCCAAGTGTGCACTTGATTCATCCCACAAGAAAACATAAAAGACTAGCAGGATTTTCACCATGACTACTTGAAAACAAAATCTAGTATTTGTAAATCCAAGCTTAAATATTCTGACATTTAATCTTTTTAATATTAACAAAAGCTAAACCATAAACTCTTTCAAGGGCTATAACTCCTTCATCTATTTCACAAATTTCCAACTGATAATAAGAAAAAAATAATTCAAAATGGCATTCCTGATGTTACCTACTAGAAGTTCAAAACAGTTCAGCTCTCCTGTAAATTAATTTAATAACTCAATTATATCATCATAATTCTTTCATTATTTTATTCTGTCAATTTTAATGCTGTATTCATCTCAGAGTTTGCAGTAAAATGGTAGTGCCAGTTCAGTTCATGATAATTACAGACACAAATAAATAACCCTAGAATTTACAATTTACTTAACAACCTTTTATAGAATTGCCAGCTACTTTTTTAAAAAAAATCACATTATTTTGAAATAGATGCCACTCTAATGACTAAAGTTTTCAAGGGAATGAATAAAAATACATTAACTTAAATATGATAACAAGAATTTTCCTGTTGTTGACAATAGAAGATAATTGTACAACTGCATAGCACATAATTCATCAAAACCAGGACATGTTAAGAAACAGAAAGAAATAAGTGAGGTAGATTATTAAAATATTTGCTACTCTTTCAATGTGGTCAAATTGTATATGTTTAAGGAATACTTAGCAATATAGATAAAGACCTGGAAAAATTATATTAACCCTATATGTTTGCTTAACAATTTCTATGTTCATATCAATTTATTTGGACAATTCTTTCTTACACATAGTTTTGAAGTATCTGGTAGGACATGGTGCAATCTTGTTTCACCCTATACTTCCTCGGTTTCAAAAAGAGAATTTTTTTTACATTAATTAGGGAAGCATCGATCTTCCCAGTTTTGTAATAGGAATAACCTATATTGCACTTTGCAATAACATTTACAATAAATCATACTTTTACCTTACTCCTGCCTACACTAATGTCTTCTTCAAATATACTAAGATAATCAGTATGTTCTCTAATATTTGCAGAATTTGCAAATATTGATATCTCTTTTCAGAATTCAGCCTCCTGAAACTTCTCATATTGCCCTGTTGAATTGTTATATTCACAGAGATTTGGCATTCATATATTTATGAAAATATAGCTAATTTTATTTCATTGAATATCTTCTCTGTTATGATTTAATATTATGATTGGGACTATTTTACAAACATTTGCATTTTTCCCACACCCTAATGGGAAAAAAAGCTTTTCTCTAATTAAACATAGGGGCAACATATACATGAAATAACTTTTGTAATTGTATTTAAGATTTTTCTACTGTATTACTGCAAAATTTTGCATACATTGTATAACTTCAGTCAATTCATGTCAGTCTTCTCATCAAAATAATACATACCACTTCACACTTGGATGTGCAAAAGTTTGAGAAATGTGTAAAGGAGTAGAGTAGTCATAAAAAAATCATGAATAAAGTACTTCCAAATTTAGTAATGTTCTATTGCATTTTTATGTCACGTTCAGACATAATTTTCCAAACTCTGTACATCCTGACAGTACACTCAGTTTTATGAATGAGATGTATTATGAAAGTTTTATAAACCTTTTCAGAAGATTGTTTATTCACCATAAGGCTAACTTTGTAAAGGTAGACCTAAACCATAGAACTTATGCAATTAGTAGTGTTACAACAATATGGTAACAGCATATGTAACTTCAGTATACAAAAGGTAATATGTTGGATATGATATTTACAACTTGGGTGGTGGGATATTAGAGATTGAAAGAGAGAACAATGAGGAAAGATGTAACATGTACCACAAGCATTTGATTCATTCCCTTATTGATTTAATGATACCACCTTTGGATCTCACCTTGAGAATAATATTAAAATTTAACAAAAGGTAGACCTAAATAATAGAACTGATGGCAAGTCTAGTTTGACTTACAGAATTCACTTTTAACATGATGAGAATGAGAGCATCTATTACTAATACTTTTAATTATTATTTTGCAATTAACTGTCTTTTTGATATACAAGACAAAGACAACATAAAAGAATTTTAGACAAATAAGCCAAATGGTATATTTTAATTTCTGTTTTCTTCCCTAATAACTATGATATACTTGTTAAGTATTAAAATCAAATAAAGTGACAACAGGGATCTGCAATAGGAGGAAGAAAATGAAACAGAAACAAAAACTCACATAGTTTAGTATAAACAAGAAAAACACATACCCAAAAAACCCTTATGTGAAGATTTTGACTTAATTTCATTTGCCATCATAATTTATAGTTATAGTTATATATATATATATATATATATATACATATATATATATATATATATGCAATCGCGTGCATTTAAATATTTATATACATATTCACAGTACATATACATAGTACATATACATGTATATGTATACATTTACATGTATACATACATACACACATATACATATGTACGTATACATATGTGCATATACATATACACGTATATGCACATATGTATATACATATACATGTATACATATACATATACATGTATACATATATATGTATACATGTATATGTATATGTATATATTTTTGAGCTTTTATGTTCATCTGACAAGGTTACCTTAAACATATACTAATTATTGAAAATAAATCATAAGCATTATCTTGATGGTGTACAAGTGACAATCCAAATAATTCTGAACAGAAGGACACAAGAAGGATTTGAAACTTACTTCATAAATCCACTGAAATGAGTTAAAACCTGCCTTGAGAAATACATTCAGTATATGTCATTCAGGCAAAATTACCTCACATAAAACTATTAGATGCCTAATTACAACCAATATGTAAGTTGGGTGAAGATTGCAAGATCATTTATTTATTTCTTTTAATATCCTTTGTTTCCTGTACTTTGGTGTTGATTAAAATTGAAGAGCTTAATCTTTGTTCAAATCAGTTTGGTTCAAAACTAATTGACTAAATGGACATGAAAAGTGTTTGACTGACTCATTGTAGTATGAGATAATGAATTTGACACGATAATAAAAGGCAGAAATTCAAAATTAAGGATCTATATTAATAGCTCAAATTCTCTTTCTATTATCGTTTGTTACATTTAATTTTAGGTGAAAGTCATCTTGGCCAATACTTTGAGATGTCCACTACCCTAGTAATAAAATGATGAAGAAGATACGAAAACTACTTATTGAATATTAATAAAATAAGCCAATAAAAATGCATGAAATATGTAGAAGAAAGTGAGTCGAGGAACATTCAATATCTTTCTAACTCTTTGAAAGGGTGATGAAAGCACAAATATCCAATATCATTTTCCTTGAGATCAATGAAATGTTGAGTTTTCAAAAATACTTCTTCAAGAGAATTTTAGAATGATGAATTTGATCATTTTTCGTACTTGACTCAAAGTTAAATTACAGTTTTCTATTATACAATTAAGAAAAATGCTAATATCTATACTTCCTGCATATTTTGAATGTACTGATGTGTCATAAGCAAACTCTGTCCAAGACCTTACCAATTACAGATATCAATTTACAAATGAGTACAATCATTAATTATTACTTGTGTTGCACATAAAATCTTGCATTGTTCATATAAACTGGTTTATTTTCCTTTCTAAAACTACAATTTAACTTTAGACATTATTGCATATGAATAAATAATACACTAGCCCCATTTCTGCTGCTAATTGAACTGGTTCTTTAGGCACATTTTATGAAGATCTACATTGTGAAAAAAATTGCAATATTGTATTTAGGATATAGGTTACATATGAGAGTTCATAAGATGATCACCAGACATGCTAGTTTTGAAAACAGGTTGTTTCTGGTGATATGCATATTCAGCAGTTTTATTTTTCCCATTGAATAATAATAATAAATGAAATATTTGCATAAAACGCTGAAAATGACTTCAATTCTTGTGACTGATTCATTTGTAACAATTATTGAAATCCTGCAGTCTATAAGTAAACTGTACAACTTTTCTCTTCATATTGCAGTATGTCTCAAGGAATCAATGTAAGGAGAAACCTCTCACAAGGCATAATGAAATGGAAGAATAAGAGAATATAAAGAGATTGAGTTTTTCTGCAAGTTACACACAGTGACCAACATAAACTAAGAAAAACAGTGGAATTCTACTCCATCTGTACGGATAGCTAGCATAATCATTAAAAAATGGATATATTCTTGTTTTTAGAAGCTCCAAATATTCCCTATTCCTAATCAGTGTGTGGATATTTACCTCAGAAAACGGTGATTTCTTTGTATTTATTTTGTGACAGTTATTCAGATTGTTTCCTGTCATTCTGACTCTAGTATTGCCACAAAGGAAAATTTTCATTAAATCATTGTTACTCAGCCTGTTTACACCATTTGACTGAATTTTCTTCATTCAAATTCTAAATGTTCTTAAATACATCAATGTCATTGACTAGAATACAAACTCAGTGATTGTTTCCTGTTTCTTCATGAGTCAATCTGTCATATCAAGTTATATTTTCCCAATATATACAAAGTGCTAATTATTTCTAATTGTCGCTATCAGTAGGCAGCTTCTATGAAGAAAAACAATGGAATTCTACTCCATCTGTACAATGTGTTGAATTCTTTCAAACATTGTGTCTAAATTTATCTCTCTTACTTGTTTGGAAAATAGTGTTAAGAAAAGTAACTTGTAGGTAGTAGCCTGCTGGAACACTAAGGAAGACAGAGAAAATATTTCTGGATTAGAAGAAAGAATGAGAATGAAGATCAGATAGCAGGCTGGTCAATAACAGGGAAAATTCCATCTAGTGTACAAATGAACTGAATTTTAGTACAGTTGAAATGAATTTCAGATCATTTCACCATAAGAAGAGGGAATTGGATATTATGTTATACATTGACTCAATTGACTGGAGCACATGTGCTGAAATTTCTAGTATCTTGATTCTTACCTGAGCTCACAAGAATGATGAACACCCCCATACTAGAGAGGTAGAAAATCTGATCATTGCTTCTGAGAAGCTTTCTGATTGGAATCATTTCCTGCTCAGCTTTGGTGCATCTGATTAATTTCAGGAGATGTCAAGTACGACCATACCATCCTTTCTTTTATCAGCACCTGTGTCCAAGTTATTTGGATTGTTCAGAAATTTTATCAGATTCTCCATGTAAAGATTGAACAGACTTCTAAGTCTTCTCTCCCATGTCAGACTTGTTAAAATCGTCTCAAACCATACGCATAACAATATTGAAATGCTACAGTTCCTTAGGATTTATAAAATAGTAATTCCAAACAGGCAGACTTGGAAACCCACAATAAGATGCCCTTATTATTGTAACACCAAACAGTTTTATTACCATTTTGTTGTTCATATACACTAGATATTTAACAAAAGAACTTGCCACTGAATAATGCATACTTCCAATGTCGGTGTTTAATTAGCCATACACCCAAAGTTCACTCAGTATAACCTCAAAACAGTGGTAGAACATTTTGATAAAAAATTGCTTGATAATTATGAAAAATAATGATAGGAAATGTACCTAATACTAGAACAGTGACATATCCAAATAATAGCTTCTACATGTCAGTGTCTACCGATATATTTTACTCCCACTTTTAAATAGTTGAATAATTA
The DNA here is from genome assembly GCF_019054845.1 of Dipodomys spectabilis. Taxonomy (NCBI): domain Eukaryota; kingdom Metazoa; phylum Chordata; class Mammalia; order Rodentia; family Heteromyidae; genus Dipodomys; species Dipodomys spectabilis. The sequence continues at coordinate 3,792,856 of NW_024870841.1, read as the reverse complement.
AATTGTATTTTTATTAATTCCTAATTGACTTTCATGTTCTACATAAACCTGTCAACTGAGGCATTACTGAAAATTATCCAATTATTATGTATATTCTAGGATATCGGTAAGTCATTTATACAATTTTGATTAAATATAATATCAATGCAAAAGCCTATATTTTTATATATGACACATTCACTGATATATCTCTATATATTCCATGTTTACTTTTTATATTATATAGTGACATTAATGTGCATAAAAATCCTTCTGGGAAACTTTCTCTTTCCTGCTTATTTTATTTAACATTTGCTAGTAGTTGTTTTGTGAAATCTTTGCCCGTTTCACTGTTACTTTGAATCAATATGAATATAAGATGTGAATTAAGAAGATATACACAAAGATAAAGCATATCTACAAGGCAGGCAAAGCAATATATGTGTCAGAAAATGGATAACTTCTAAAAAGGGCTCATATTGAAATTACCCTCTAATAAACGTAAACATAAAACTTGAGAGATTTATGAAAAAATAATCACTGTAATTCTCATACAAAGTCTACCTTTAGTAGAAAGTGGTCACCTTCGTGTCAGAATGATGACCCAGAATGTTCATTTAAGTTTTATATAGAACCAGCATACAAACGTAACCCAAATCAATTTGAAATAGAAAATTTGCACTTGAAATGTTTATATTTGTGTTATGTTTGCATCATTGTTCAGTAGTCACCATTCATGAACACAAGCATTTTCTGAAAGCTCAAATAACACAGACTGTTTCTTTCCCTAAGAAACCATTTTCAAATTTTTCCTAGCTATCACTATGAAAAAAAGATACTAAAGAAGTGAAGAAAATAATATTTAAAGATTGATTTATTGCAGCTGTGTGGGACATAGAAAGAAGAAATAAGGAGCAGTTGATATCTAGATGAAAATGTGTGAAAACATTAAAATACCTAGGAGTTAAATAAAGAAGTGAGGGACCTCAATGATGAAAACTTTAAAAACCTGAAAAAGGAAATTAAATCCTGACTAAGTAAATGGAAAAACAAAAAACAAATAAACAAAAAAAAGTCCCTTGCTCCTGAATTCAGAGGTTTAACATCGTGAAAATGGCAATACTGCCAAAGGCTATCTACAAATTCAATGTAATACCTATCAATATCCCAACCTCATTCTTCAAAGAAATAGAAAAAGTATTACAGAAATTGGTATGGAACAATGAAAGAATTCAAATAGCCAAAAGAACCCTTACCACAAAAAAGAGCATTGGAACAATACCAATACTAACCTTCAAACTCCACTTCAAAGACATAATAATCAAAAGAGCTTGGCACTGGCACAAGAACATATCTGAGGACCAATGGAATAGAACAAAGAATGGAACAATGGACTAGACAAAGTAATAAACCCACCTTCCTATAGCCATCTAATCTTTGATAAGGGAGCCAAAAAAATAAAATGGAACAAAAACAGCCACTTCAATAAATGGTGCTGGCCAAATTGGTTAAACCTCAGAAAAACTACTGCTACAACTTTAGATATCACCCTGCACCAGAATCAATTCCAAATAGATCAAAGACATAGAAGTCAAAGAAGACACACTGAAAATCTTACAGGAAGAAACAGGAGAACTCTAGGGCTACTTATAATGGGCCAAAATTGTCTTATTTTTTAGTGGTAATTTTTTTCTTTTAGTAATAAGGGGGGTTACAGTTACATGAGCAAGGTAATGGGTAAATTTCTTATCGAGCATTGAATGATAACACAGAAACACAACAAATCAATGAAACTTTTGACAAGTGGGATCGCATGAAACTCCATAATTTCTGCAAGGCAAAGGACATAGCAAGCAAGATCTATAGAAATCTAACCGATTGAGAGAAGATCTTCACTACCCATAATACGGACAAGGATGTCATATCTAAAATATATTTTGAACTCGAAAAATTAAATTCCCCAACAAAAAAAATCCTCAAAGAAACAACCATCGATTAACAAGTGGAATAAAGACTTAAAGAGAAACGTCTCTGAAGAAGAAATAAAAATGGCCAATAGACATGTAAGAATCGGTCATGTTCTCTAGCCATAAAATAATTGCAATCCCCGATGACACTGTATTTGATTCCATTGTCCTGCAACATGTATATACTTTTTTTTGTAATTCAGGAAGGAAAGCAAAATAACAAAATGATGAAATAAGTATATAGGATGACCCATTGTGACAACTAAATGTACAAGACACTACTTTGAAAATGAACTTTAAAATTTGTAAAGGAGTTGAAGGGAGGAATTGGAGAGGGGAGGGAGTAAACGGCTGGTAGGGAAAAGCAAATAAAGGGGAAAAAGGTCGATATGAAATGAATTTTTTACCTTGCTTATAAAATTATAAGCGTTCTGTGTAGTCTCTTTTCAATAAAAATACATATTTAAAATACAGAAATAAAAATAAAAACAGAGAAAAACAATATTGAGATTACACTTTACGCAGTTATAATCAAGTATAATGAAGAATGTACTTCAAACAGATGCTGGAGGGGATGTGGCAAAAAGGGAACACTACTGCATTGTTGGTGGCAATGTGACCGTGTTCAATCACTTTGCAAAGTATAGAGGTTCCTCAAAAACTACACAGAGAGCTCCCTTATTACCAAGCAATCCAACTTTGAATCATTTAACAAATAAGGCTGTACTAAAGCTACCAGCACAAGTATGTTTATTGCAGTGTTATTTAGCATAGCTAAGATATGGAACCAACCCAAAGGCCCCTCAGAAGATGAATTGATCAAGGAATATACATGAATTCTATATCTCTATCAAAAAGAATGACATGGTACCATTTGTAACGAAATGGAAAGACTTAGAAAAAATATATTAAGTGAAATGAATGAGACCCAAAGAAACAGAAGTCCATGTTTTCCCTTATCTAAAATAAATAGCATATGTTTAGGATAAGTAAAAGATTCTAAAGCTATGTACATTTCACCAGGTAAGCTGATACTAAATGAAATTAACCCCATAAAGAGATAGAAGTTTTTAACTTTCTTACTCTTCTTTTTAATGTACTTAAAATTTACTATGTACTTTTAGTAGTTGTTCTTTCTTTGTATGTTCTTCCCTCCCCGACCCCCCACCCCGCCTTCGAATATCTCTGATTCTCACTATATTTGCTTTTAGTGTCTTGCATTTTGTATACACATTTTTCTAATTTGGGAATGGGATTAGAAATATCAAAATGCTGGATGACCCATTTTAACAATGAGATGTATAATATACTAAGTTGAAAACGAACCTTACAACATTGGGTGGTTGAGTGAACATTTGGGGAGGTAGGGCAGATAAGGATGATAAGGGAAAATCAAGGAAGGTTAACAATGCTCTAGAGAAATGGATTCATCATCTTGCTCATGTAATTGCAACCCCTCTGCAGAGTATATAAATGACAACCCCCCCCCACAAACACACACACACAAGAAAAGTATGGGAAATGAATTCACAGTGTTTGACTACTGAGTGCTCATGCATTTCTCTTCCACAGAATTATAATCTAACAATGAAAAGTAAGAGAAAGTGAGATGTTGTCTCCTGGGTTCTGGCCAGCACTAGCCATTTCTGTTTTCATACATGGAGAGAGGGCTGACTTTCCTCTGCTGGTTAATAAGAAATGAGGATTAATGGTTACATCACAGTAACTGTGTCCCCAACCAGAGAAGACTCTACACCGAAGTATTGATTGTTGTAGAAAATTACGAGTGTGGTATCATCCATCGTGGAAGGAAGGGATACCGAATTTTTTTGGTGAATTCAGTTATCTTTATGAAACAGGTCACAGTTCCTTGCCCTCATTTCCTTCTTCCCCATCAAACATATACATACTATCTATTTGGCTCGTGACTTTCACTGGGACATTTCTCTCTTAATGGCTTGTTTTCTTCCTACAAATGACTTCCCAAGTTATATTTACTAAAATTTTCTCAAAGTGGGCACTATTTTTCAAAAGTACTGATAAAAGTATCAAAATACTTTACTTCACCAAACTTCAGAAAATAGCAATTTCCATTCTGGTGGTCTTGAAATTTACTTCTACTCCTGTCACTTTTATGTGGGTCCTATGTTTAAATGTCTTCTGGCTCTGCTTCATGGCCTATTAAACACTGTTCTACTGAAATTTAATTCTTATTGAACAACAGCCCCAGTCTCAAACTTTGACTCTCATGATTCACAATGATTCCTTTTCTTTGTGATATATATTATCTCTAAGAAACAGTTACCTAAATGATTCTACTTACTGATTTTATAACCATAGTAGTAAGCAAGATAGATGTAAAAGAATTGCAGATCCTCTTTCAGATGAGTGTATAGTTTAATAGGTGTTTGATATTTTTAAAGGGATAATGGAATTGGTTAATTCGGACATCCATAATTTAGAATTTTTTTTCCAAATTCGCTCAAAAGTTGTCCTTTTATTCATTGTTCCTTTACTGGTTGTCCATGATGAAGAAAAAAAAGCTTGAAAATTATGAAATTTGTTGAGAACATAAGGTTTAATTTCTGTTGCTTGCTATATGTGACCCTAATCTGAGAAATAAAGAAATCAATATATTTCAGTTCACATGTGTCTAGCTACAAAAAGATTTAGAATTGAATACATTCTACTGTTAGCTTTTCCTTTCATTAAAGAAATCACATTTCAGATAACTAATTTTGAAATATGTAATCACAACTTTTCTTGAAAAATTTTGCTCCCTATAGGACTTGTTGCCATTTACTTGCCCGTCACAATGGAAGAAGGTACACATGTTTTAAGAATTTATTTTCTTGGTTGAGTTCACCTTATTTTCTTCATTTATTGATTCACAGAAATTATACTCACTGGAGCAGAAGTACAGGTTAGATAGAATTAGTCCTGATGGACTCAAATTTTAAACATGTGAGAGTACAACAGAAACTAATTTCCACAGTGATACTGTGTCATTGTTTAATCTTCCTTCTCCTAGTAGGGTTTCCTACGGTATTCTATAGGTCTAAAAGTGAATAACAGCAAAGATATATATTTTCTACAAAGATATATATTTACTGCTTTTTCTCCAATACAGTTTTTTTTTCTTTTTAGAGGAATCTGTTGATCATGAGATTTTATTGCAATGTCCCTATGATCAAAAAGCTTAAAATTAGGTTCTGCTGGTTCTTATACAATCTGGCGAAATGTAGAAAGGTAATGTTTCAGTGGAAAAGGTTGGTACCACATAACGTCTTCATTTCATGGATAAATTTTGGTATCTTTACAGGTAAATATTGGAAAAGTATGTCGATTATGTGAGAGAGTGTGTGGGAAATAACATCATGGATCAGACTTTTGTATATCCTCTGGAATCTCTGTAGAATTCAAAGGAAATTATGACATTGTAAGTTCAAATTGTGTACTTCTAGAGAAGAGCATAGGTGTGATGTTGTGTGTTGGACAATTATTTTAAATTGTGATTGCTAGATTTCATTTACTTTGGAGAAGTTTTTTACTCATTATTACCTAATGTTGAAAATGTAAATTACTGACATTATTAAAGGTTAAATTTTAATATGTTAAGACATCCACTCTATTATCATGTGACCTGAATTTAGCTTGAATCCTTTAGATTTCAGGCCATGGTTATAAACTGATAACTTTGAGGTACTCATGGCATTTTTTCTATATCTACGGTAATGATTTTAAAATTGCTCTTAGTTTGATTAAAAAAATAACTTCACAGTGGATGAATGTTAAGAAAACTGTGTGTGGAAATTATGTTTTTCTTAATTTATCATTACTACAGTAAGTTCTAGAGCCATAGAGAGACAGTTTCTGCTGTTGTGTTTTGTAACGAAAACCCCAGGGATGTTTCTATGTATCCTTTTCTATCACACTTTGCATACATTCATCAAATATATATAAATAAACATTATTTGCATGCACAGAGGCCAAAATTTTGAATATACTTATGTTTCTCATGTATGATAAAAAATTTCATGTAGTTTCGCACTGGTTCTCCATGTATGAAATCATATCAGTGAAGGAGTTTGAGTTCGAGTATCATTTTTTGAAACAAGCCTGGACACAAGTTTCCTACAAACTCTTATATGAGCAATCAAATGAGAAAAAGTTTCCTTGCTAACTAACCAACCTACCAAGCCAACCATCAACCACTCAATCATCCCAACAACCAACCAAATAACCCACCGTCCGACCAGTCGTCCAACCCATCTTTTTTGAGTGAGGTCAGATCTTTGCCAGAGGTCATCACAAACATAATTTTTCCTGGGATGCTACATCTCTGTGAATTCTTTCTATTTCTTAGACTCCCTATTCACTCAACCTCCCTGCATCATTCTTCCCCAGCGATTCCTGATATTGGTGCAGGACTTCCTGCTGTCCCTGGCCTTCTTTGGCTGAACTGGCTGCAGCATGGTGCTATGCGTTTGCCCAATGGTAATCTAATGGTTGTCTATGACCTCCTTGGGGTTGATGGAGGTAAAGGAAGAGGAAGAGAAAGAGGACGACAAGGAGGAGGAAAGCAGCTGCTCCCTGTCCCCTTCCCCACCCCCACACCTACCTGGGGCACTCTGGATAATTCAAATGATGCTCTGAACACACTGTGGAGGAAATAATCAACAAACACTGACCACTAGTAGCCTATTTTCCCTTTCCTCTCCTTGGCATTTATGTAAATATATTCTGGCCAAACCTCAGGCCCAAAAAGTGTTTGTGGCTGGATCAAGTCCTGGGTCGCCTTGAACTGGCAATACAAAATAGCGTGGAGTTGAATTTAAATTCCCTCACACAAGTACATGGCCAGGATAACAGTTATTTGCCAGCAACTAGCCCTGTCATCCCCAAGGTCAGAATCCAGTTCCCTGAACATCCCACATGGATCGCGAAACCCAGGAGGGAAACCAAGCCAGTTCGACACCCCAGCTATGAGGGATGTGTGTAACATGGTCACAACTCCTCCCTTATCCTTTATTTCCCTTAGTTCCAGCTTACCCTTCTTTTCCCATTCTTCCTCCCTTCTTTTCTTTCTTTCTTTTTCTTTCCTCACTCTCATTTTTTTATTCCCTCCTTCCTTTCCACTTACCTCCCTCCATTACTACCTTCCTTCTTCCTTTCTCTTCCTCGTTCCTACGTTTTTTGTCTCTCATTTCTTTCTTCCCTTCTTCCTTCCTGTCTTCGGTCCTCCTTTCCCTAGTTTGTCTCTTCCTTGCTGTCTACTTTCTTCCTTTCACCCTTCATCCCCTCTTCCCCTCGCTTACTTCCATTCTTCCTTCTTCCTCCCATCCTTTCCTACTTCCTTCTTCTCTCCTTCCCTTCTACCTTCTTTTCTCTCTGCCCTCCTCTGCCTTCCTTCTTTCCTTACATGCTCCCTCCCTTCTTTCCTTCTTCTCTCTCTCCGTGTACATTTCTTCCTTTGCCCTTTCTATTCCCTTAATCCTTAGGCCCTTCCTTGCCTCCTTCCCTACTTCTTTGCCAACTCCAGCTTCTTAGCGTGGTCCATACTTCCTTTCATCTTCCATTTTTCTGTCCCCCTTCCCTTCCCTCTTCCTTCTATCATTGCTTGTGTCTCTTTTGCCTTATGGCCTCCTTTTTCCCACGTTCATTGCCCCACTCCCTCTCTCCCTTTGCCATCTTCATCCCTCCTTCTCTACCCATCATCCACTATCACAATTCACACAGCTAGGCTAAAGGAGGAACCTGGGTGTTCCAAGCAAGAAGCAGATCCTTAAGAAAACACTTCCATCAAACAAACTGTCATGTTGAGGCCTTCCCATCCAGGGAGCAGCAGGACAAAGAAAAGGAGGGGAAGGAGAGGAAGAGGAGACAGAAATAGAAAAGAAGAATTTAGGAGATACTTTCACTTCACAAAGGGCCTGTCTCAGACAACCATGATCTTTCTTGAGATTGAACAAAACAGGTAAACAATAACAAACAAAACAATAACATAAGTTCTGTGGTGTAATTTTGGGACCTTTAATCTTCCCACAGCAGGGCAGGTGGGCCTCTAGACATGAGGAAAGTGAAGTGAATGTAGAAAAGGTCTCGGATCAATATCAATCCCTCAACCCTAACGAGAAGGAAAAAGCAGCTGGCAAGATAGAGAACACCTTATGCAAAGAGGGGCCTGGTTCGTGAAACTTCTCTCAACCCTCTGTTTGTGCACATATGTGCAACTCTATTCCCGTGTGCTTCATACTTTGGTCTTGCAACTAATTCTCTTTTTTTGACAGCTGTCTCCGTACCCAGTGCACCTATTTATCTCCCTACAGTCTGGAATGTCTGATAATGCCCTCTCCTCCCTTTCTATTGAAAGCATACAAGTGTAGAGCCCCCCCCCCCCACATTACTGGCTCCCTGCCTCCCAGCCCAGCCCCTCCACTTTCACATAAAGGGAATTATTTACATACAAAGCAGAAGCAAATAAACCAAATGTGAGAAATATGGAAACAGAAGTATTTACTTCTCTTGTAGCAAAAGTACATTTGTGATTCAAAAACTAAAACTAAAACTAAAAATCTTTCTCCAGCCATGAAACAAACACAGAAAAACTGTTGAATTTCCAATAGTTGAGCATCAGTATTGAGCACAGAGAAGCTCAGGAACTTTGTCAAGTTTCCAAATTTAAGGCCCCAGAACCATATTCAAGGTTTAGGTCACTTGTTCAAGGCCCAGAACTGAGTTCAAGCCCCAGACTCCTAGTTCAAGGCACAGGCTGTAAGTTCAATTTCTAGGTCCCATATTCAGGGCCCAGGCTACAAATTCAAGGCCCAGAAGTGAGTTCAAGTTCCTGGGCCAACATTCATGGCATAGACAGTTAGATCAATGAACAGCTTGGAGTTCAAGACCCAGGCTGAGCTGAAGGCCTAGGAACCAATTTCAAAGCCCCAGCTGTGAGTTCAATTCCCAGGCAATGAGCTCAGGGATGGATCCCTGTTCAGGTCCATTTCCCTATTTCAATCTCAGGTGACAAGTTCATGTAAGGACATGAATAAAAGTCCCAGGCTGTGAGCTTAAGGCTCACACCTGACTTCAATGCCCAGCTACGAGTTAAATACCTAGGATCCAAGTTCTGTTCCTAAGCACTAGCTCTAGGAACAGGCCGTGAATTCTATTCCCAGGCCATGAACTCAAGTGCAGGCCTGGGTTCAAAGCCCAAATCGTGAATTCAAGGCTCAGGCTCAGAGTTTCTGGCCCAGGATAGGAGTTCAAATTCCAGCTCAAGAGTTCAAGTCCAAGCCTTTGTGTTAAAGGACCAGGGTATTAGTTCCAATCTCAACCCCAATTTCAACTGCTAGGCCAGAAGTTTAACTTCAGATCTTCATGCTTGGGTTAGTCAGGAAGAGTAAAGTGAAAGGAAAGAATGAAATGATTTTGGATGGATAGTAGGAGATGGAGGTTAAATGAGAGTAGGAAGAAAGAAAGAAATATAGAAAGGGAGAAGAGAAAACTGGAAGGAAGGAAGGAAGGAAAGAAAGAAGGAAGGAAGGAAGGAAATAAAGAAGGAAGGAAGGGATAGAGGAAGGGAGAAACAGGACAGGAGCGAGAAAGGTAGAGAGGGAGGGAGGGAAAGAAAAGAGGGCGAGAAAAAGAGAAGAAGGGTAAAGGGAAGAATGGGAAGAAGTAAGGAAAGAAGGAAGAGTAGAAGGAGGGGAAAGAGCAGGACTAATAGTGAAAGGAAGAATAGCAAGAGGATGAGGAGTGGGAAAAGAGAGAGAAGGTGGGGAGGAGGAGGAACAGGAGAAGGATCTTTCCCAGGATTTAATGTATTAGTTTTGAATCAATCCAAAGAATTTTATTCATGTTCAAAGTTTGCTTCAAAAATTGGAGGGCATTGATGGTAGGGAAAAAAAACAAGGGAGAGGCAATGATGCTTATTAAAAAAGGTATTTATTACATTGCTTGTGTAATTTTAACCCCTCTGTAAATATTTTCACAGAAACAAACTTATTGAGAAATTGTAGCCAATTTTTGATATTATTCAATAGGTAAATGTTGCTGCATAAATATGCACATCATCAAAAACAACCTGTTTTCAAAACCACCATGTCTGCTGATCATCTTCTGAATTCACATATCTATACTATAACTGCACTGTTCCATCTTTCTTTCACATGGTAGATCTTCAGAAAAAAATGCTTGATGTACCAGTTCAATTAGAAACAGGGCTGTATTCAGTGTATTATGTGGTCATGTGCAATACTGTCTGAAAACAAATTCTATTTTCAGAAAGAAAAACAAGCATTACACCGGTTTGTGTGAACTATAAAAGATACTATGTGGAAAAGAAGTAATAATTAGTGATTGAACTCACGTGTAAAATTGTTAAAATTGATATGACCTTAACTAGCTTGTGCTTCATGCTTTCCATACTTTCAAAATAGCTAATAGAGTTCTTAGCATTTATCAAAGTTGTACATAAGTGATTGGTATTTTTCTTTGACTAAAGAAAAAATGAGTAAGTATAATTTTATAAAATTATCCTGTCATTCTCTGAAAGAGATTAAAAGATACAATGTCTTCCATGACTGCCATTCTTCTTCACAGTTCATGCATTTTTTTTGGTCAACTGGTTTTGAATATTGTTCAGAGTTCCCATCATCTGAAAAGGACAGGAAATAAATGATATCAAAATATATGAAAATAAGGTGAAATGTATGATTTTGCAATTGTCAACCAAATTATATGACAGCTGTAATTCAGCAGGTAATAATTTTATCTCACTAAGACCTAAAAGTGTCTAATGAATGTATTTTTCGAGATAATTTTTGTCTCTTCTTAGTGTGAATTCTGTAGTAATTATTAAAATACAGTTTTTGACCCTTGTGTTCAAATTTATTTTGTATCCCTTCCATCCCATCAGTATAAAACTGACGATTTATTTGCTATTAATTATCATATATCTATAATAATTTTATCAGATTAGTAGAAAAGCTCCAAAGCTCTATACTTTGGTAAAAAGAGAGAGAGAGAAAAAAAGAGAGAGAGAGAGAACATATTATTATATAAAATGAAGCTCCAGGAAATGAATATCAAGATAACTTCAGAACCGTTTATCCTTATACTTCTGGATATTAATATAGCATACGATTATTTTTTTCTCTACCTGATGTTGTTCCTCCTGCTGTCACTGTATTTGATTTTGGTACCATGTTGTATGTTGATTTTTGTAATGATGGGGTAGGAGAATAAAAAATTCCTGATATAACAATACAGGATGAGTAGGGAGTAACTGGAAGATGGCAGGGGAGAAGCTGGAGGCTAAACAAGCTCTCCAATAGAAAGCAGTTTGGTTTTCCAGAGAAATACACCAAGTGTGCCATCACAGTGCAGAGATTTCGGCCAAAGAGGGAAAATCCAGGCAAGAAGACAGTTCTGAGCACTTAGCAGTAGCCACAGCTGCGGAGATGGTGGCTAAATGGCAGTCATACCTACAACACAGAGAGTCCGGGTCAAAGACTCCAGCCATAGCAGGTGAGCATATTCTACTCAACACCAGCAAGAACTGACAAGGAGCAGATACCTTCATTCTGCAGAACCCAGACCAGAGGCAATCCAGAAACCAAGATTATACATGAGTAGAATCCTGACATCCTCACTCCTACTCAGGGAGTAAAGGAGGGAAGGCCACCCCTCCCCCCACTATTGGTTATCTCCATCTTTGGTATTGGCAAAGGCCCATTGAGCAGCTAGCTCCAACTAAGACCTGGGAAGAAAACAAAAAAGTCATTTAGCAGATCACTGGAAGCTGACCTGACCTGCCAGGCTAGTTCCACCCAGGAGAAAGTCACCCAACCTATTCATATACAAGAAGCTTTTAGAATCCATAATAGATTAGACTATTAACAGAACATCCCACCATCACAGTATAATCTGCACAGGATCAATTCAGACGAAGGAAAAGATCCTTAAAGCTGTCAAAGAAACAAGATAAATCACCTATAAAAGGAAACCAATTAGAATCACCTCAGATTTCTCACAAGAGACAATGAAAGGAAGATGATCCTGGAATTATGTATGCCATGCCCTAAAGACAAACAATTATCAACGAAGAATACTGTACTCAGTAAACTCTCCTTCATAACCCAAGGTCAAATAAAAAAAAAACCTTCCATAGCAAAGAAAAAGTGAAAGAATATATCTCAACCAAAGCAGCCCTACAAAAGATACTTAAAGATGTCCTACACATAGTAAACCAACAAGACCACACTAAAGGCCAAGAAACGGCACCCAAACTGAGAATTCAAGAACCATATGAAGAATCCAGTTGCCACAGGTCCCAAGGTAGTGGATAAAGTTGCTGGACATCTCAAATACCTCTCAGTCCTATCTCTCAACATTAACGGATTTAACTCTCCAATTAAGCCACATATACTGACTAGTTGGATTAAAAACCGAGATCCTCTTTTTCTGTCTTCAGGAGTCACAGATTGCCCATAAAAACAAACACATTTTGAATGTGAAAGGCTGGAATAAAATCTACCAAGCCAATAACCCCTATAAACAAGCAGGAGTTGCAATCATAAAATCAGATATAATAGAATTCATATTAAAATTAGTGAGAAGAGATAAAGAAAATCAATGCATAATAATTAAGGGATCTGTCCCTCAGGAGGATATTATAATTCTAATTCTCCGTTCGCCAAACAGTGGAGCACCAAGCAGGATGAGAATACACAAAGATCACTAAAGGCAATCATGGAATCCATTAAAAAAGAGATGAAGGAAGTCAGGGAGACCACAAAGGGAATGCTGAATAGAACCCAAGAGTCCAAGGAAACCATAACCAATCGACTAAGTGATTTGTGAATAAACACTGAACACCAAATTAAGGAAGCAAAGAAGTTCATACAAGATCTAAAACAAAGCTTCAACAAAGAATTTGAAGCCATCAAAGCTGACCAATTAGAAGGAAAAGAAATAAAAAAAAAGTAGAAAGTTGACAGCATGTTAGACCATGCAGAAGATCAAATCTCTGGGATTGAAGACAGCCTAGATATTATAGAGAAAGAAAATACAACCATCCAAGACAAGTCCAAGAAATATGATAGATCTATCCAACACTTGGAAGACTACATCAGAAGGCCGAATCTAAGGATAATGAGTGTAGAGGAGCACCTAGAAACAGAAGTTAATGGTCTAGGAAATTGGTTTAACAGGATCTTAGCAGAGAACTTCCCACACATGCAAAAAGATAGGCCTATTCCCGTACAAGAAGCTTTTAGAACTCCAAATAGACCAGACAAAATAGGACATCTCACTGTCACATTATAATCCACACAGGATCAACTCACACCAAGGAAAAGATCCTTAAAGCTGTCAAGGAGAAAAGGGTAATCACCTATAAAGGGAAACCAATTAGAATATCCTCAGATTTCTCAGCAAAGACAATCAAAGCAAGAGGAGCCTGGAATGATGTATGCCAAGCCCTAAAAACAAACAACTATCAACCAAGAATACTGTACCCAGCTAAACTCTCCTTCATAACTGAAGGTCAATTTAAAACCTTCCATAGCAAAGAAAAATTGAAACAATACATCTCCACCAAACCAGCCCTACAAAAGATTCTTAAACATGTCCTACACATAGAAAACAAACAAGACCACAATAAAGGCCAAGAAATTGGACGGAAACTGAGAATCCAAGAACCATAGGAAGAACCCAGTTTTCACAGCCCCGAAGAAGGTGGATAACATGGCAGGAACTCCCAAATACCTCTCAGTCCTATCTATTAACATTAAAGGACTTTTCTCTCCAATTAAGTGACGTAGACTGTCTAGTTGGATTAAAAAACAAGATCCTTCTATTTGTTGCCTTCAGGAGTCACATCTTGCTCATAAAAACAAACACATTTACAATGTTAAAGGCTGTAGCAAAATCTACCAAAAAAACGGCCCCCATAAATAGGCGGGAGTTGCAATCTTAATATCAGATAAAACAGACTTCAAAATAAAATTCGTGAGAAGAGACAAAGAAGGTCGGTACATACTAATTAAGGGATCTCTCCTTCAGGAAGATATTACAATACTAAATATCTCTTCTCCAAACAATGAAACAACCAAATTTATCCAAGAAACACTACTTTCCCTCAAATACCACATAGATTCAAAGACATTAATTGTTGGGGATTTTAACACACCATTCTCCCCACTAGATAGATTAACTCCGCAAAAACTCAACAGAGAAACCACAAATCTAAACAACTGCATAGATCAACTAGATTTAACAGACATCTACAGAATATTCCTTGATTTTCTTTTCAGCTTATTTGTTCTTGGTGTACATACAGAGAACTGATTTTTTGGGTATTTGCATAGGGCTAATTTGCCAAAGTGGTTTATAAACTGTTTTGGGGTGGAGTTTTTAGGATCATTGAGGTATAATACCATTTTATCTGCAAAAAAAGGATAGTTTAACTTCTTCCTTCCCAATGCAGATCCCTTTAGAGTCTTTCTCTCTTGCCTTATTACTCTGGCTAAGCATTCTTGGACTATATTGAAGAGGAGTGGTTAGAGTGAGCATATTTGCCATCTTCTTAATTTTAGGAGAATTTGTTGTAGTATCTCCCCATTAAGTATAATATTGACTATTGGTCTCTCATGTATGGCTTACAGAGTTTTAAGAAAATTCCTCTACTATTATCTTCAGAGCCTTTAACATGAATAAATTTGTATTTTATCAAAAGCCTTTTCCACATCAATGGAGATAATCATGAGGTTCTTTTCTTTTGTCTGTTGTAGAGACTAAACTGTGGGCCTTGGTGTTGTCCCTCAGATCTTCAGAACAAGTATAGCTCTCTACCACTTGAGTCACATTTCCACATCTGTTTTTTTCTGTTTATGTGGTGCTGAGGAATTGAACCAGGTCCTCATGCATGCGAGGCATGCACTTTACCACTGAGCCATCTTTCCAGCCCATTCCTGACTATAATTAGGTGCTGGAGGCCTGAGTTGTTCAATAACCAGTCTGGCATACACAAGTTAGGCTCTGGTGTTGGGCTCCCTGAACACACACAGATCTTTTGCTGTCATGGTTTGGTTCCTGAGGGCTGCTGTGCCTTTCTTTCCAGCCTCTTCTGAAACCTGTGCTCAGCCTCTGACTTCAATCAGGAGAGGTCGTTTATGTAGCTCAGTCACCCATCCCCCTGCTTGGTCCTGTCTTTCTGTCACTATCCTGGGACACACTCTTTGGGCTTAAGTGGGACCTATGCTGCTGGGTTTCCCACACAGGGTACACAGTTTGGATTTCTTCTTCTTCTGGCTCCTGTGGCCCCTTGGTTCTCTTCCCAGTTTGAGTGTTTAAGCTCCCATTCTGGGTTGCTTTTTTCAAGCCTGGTGGGCTAGGTATGCTCCAAAGGCTAATGGGGTCCTTGCAGAGTTTTAGTGGAACCTGTAGTCGAGGTTGTAGGGGGAGGGTATGGGTCAAGCTCTGGAGGTTACTGCCAGCACTGGTCTCTCTTGGAATGGGGTAAGGATGTTCCTGTTGGGGTAATTAGCTAGAACTGGTTGAGAGCTGTTGAATGGTGCTGGCACAGATCATTGTCTCTGTGTAGATTGCAGGTTGCTACCAGGGTGAGCATTGTATTGAGATGATTGTGGGCTAGGCTGGGTGATGGTGATGGCTCACGGCCTGTGTTTAACACCATCTCTGACTCTGTTTATGCTGTCCTGGTAAGCAGCATGCGTGTTTTTGCATTGCCTTCCTATGGGTCACTGTGGTTCTAGGGGCCCAGGAGTTTTGGCAGGATGGCATCAAACCACTTTGCCAATGAGGAGTCCTATAGGATCTTTCTGCATGTTCTGAGCTCCTATGCTTTTGTCTCTGCAATGTCCATATCAGCACAGACCTGGGAGTCTCCTGCACTGGCCTTCTGTGGATGGACCCCTGTAGTTGTTGGCTTCCCACCACTGTTGTGAGGCCTGGGGAATTTGGTAGGATTATGCAATGTTGCTCTACCGATGAGGGGTTGGTGAAAGCTCTTTGTGAAGGTTCCAAGCTCTGAGGTTCCTCTTTTAACAATCACTGAATCTGGCACCAACACTTTGCGTATGTTCTTCGTGGGCATTCTTCAAGTAGCCTACTGTGGTTCTGGGGGCTCTGGGCTGTGCTCTGGTTTGGCACATATTTGCAAGGACATCAATGGTTGGGGAAGAGTCTCTGTGTCTTTCCCATTGTAATTATTTTCCTTTACTTTTTATTGCACCTCTTATTATCTGAGTGGTCACCTTTTCAGTCATGGGTCTTTTGGGGAAATTGAGATTTGGAACTTTCTCTGTTTGTTTGGAGAGAGCTGTGGTGTTTCCCTAGTGTTTCAGCACCATCTTGGTCCCCTCTTCCATAATTATGTTTGATGTCAAAATTAGTTGGTTATACCATAGTGTTGAGGAGATCACAATCACTATGGGTTGATGATGTCACAATGGCAATGTGGATCTCAATTGTCATTAACTTACAATGATTATGAGTTTTCAAAGGACTGTGATGTCTCCAAAGTTATGTGTTGTCACAATAGTTGACAGGCTTGTGATGTCACAATGTAACACAGTGGTCAATGACATCTAGCTGTGTGATGTCACAGTGGCCATGATGTCAGAGTGGATATCTGATACCATACATTCCTGAAATATTATCATGTGAAAAACAGATAATGAACTTACCTAAAATCTAAGATTTCAAAATGGCAACATGTCACAAAAATTAATAGGACAGGACCAATTTGTGATGTCATTATGGGTTAATGGTATCACAATGGCAATGTGAGGTCACAAAGGGATTGTCATGTCACAATGGTTATGAAGTCAAAATGTGTTTCTAATATCAACCATATGCCTCATTTGAAAGAAGAAATCACAACATAGCCACTCACAATGTGTCTATAATGTCACATTGGCTATATGATGCCAAAATAGTTAATGTCATTTTACTTTGGTGATATCAAAATAAGATGATGGTGTCAAAATGACAATTATGGTGTCATAACGGTTTGTGGTATTACACTGGCCTATCTGTTGCAGTAGTCATTAGTTCACAATGAAAATATGGATAAAAAATGGGACAGGAGGTTCCGGGAAGATGGCGGAGGAGAAGCTGGAATCTGAACAAGCTCTCGCATAGAAAGCAGTTTTAGAGTTCCAGTGAACAGACCTAGGCCAGAGAATCACACCAAGTGTGCCATCACAGGACAGAGAGTTAGACAAGAGAGGGAAAGCCAAGGCAAGAAGACACATCTGAGTGCATGCCAGCAGCCGCCGCGGCAGCAGCGGCAGGGTCGTGGCGGAGACCGCACTGGGGCCATAGGTGAGCACTCACAAAGAGAGTCCTGTTGAAGGAGCCAGACGCAGCGGGCGAGCGCATTCTACTCAACACCAGCAAGTACCTACAAGGAGCGGACATCTTCATCCTGCAGTTTGCAGACCAGAGACGACCCAGGATCCAAGACTCAGCGTGAGTAGAAGCCCAACGTCCTCACTCCTTTTCAGGGAGCAGAGGAGGGAAGGCCACCCCTCCTCCCCCAGCACTGGTGATCTCCATCTTGGATACCGACAAAGCTCGGAGGAGCTGCCAGCTCCAACTCAGGCCTTGGAATAAAACGAGCCATTTAGCAGGTCACAAGAACTTAACGGCTAAGTGACCTGCCAGACTCAGCTCCACCCAGGGAAAAGTCAGCCATTGGAGTGGCTTTCCTCACTGGGTAACCAGAGCCAGAGGCTGCCCCTCCCTCTAGCAGCCACCACAATCAATTGAAAAACAGAAACCCTGAGAGTGGCTCCAGGCTGGGCTCTGTGAGTTTTTCACAAAATAGCCCCAGGGAAAAGCTACTGCTTGTTGAAAGGCCTCAACTCTACCCAGAACCTAGCCTCACCACTGCATCCCCCTCTTTTGTGATTCTCAAAGCAGATCACCCTCCCATTAAGCTAATCTGGGAGGGGGATCTCAAAATCTTGGGTAAAGCAGAGCATTTTTCTGCCTGTTCAAACAAACTGACTTAAGAAACCAATCAAGCCACCGGACCTCAAGCTGACCAGAGACTCCAACAAGAGGCTGGTTACAGACAAAAGGGAGATACAGGATTCTTCCCACCCCTCCCAAAAAAAAAAAAAAAAAAAAAAAAAAAATCAAAGAACTTTTTTTTTTTTCTTCCTCCTCTTTGCTTTTTTTTTTTTTTTTTGGTACCTTATATATATAATTTTTTTTTCCTTTTCTAAAAATTTTATTAATCTTTAATTTTTGCCTTTTTTGAAAAAAATAATTGTTTTCCAGTAACTTTTTTTCCTCTTATAATTTTTATTTTAGGAATACGTGAATGTGCGTTTTCCTTTCTTTTCTTGTCTTCTTTCTCTTTTTCTTTCTTTATTAACTATCTTTTTGATTTTTGTCTAGCTCTAGTGAACTTAGGATCTTTTTTCTCCCTTTCTTATCCTCTTCACCTTTTCCTCTCTTTTGATCTTCCTTATGTGACTTAACTCTTGTCCAGCACATCCTCAGATAAACCCGTAGTTAACTAGTAGACCCTATCCCCCATTGTGTACACACTTAATCCACAAATTTATTACTCAATTCAAAACCTCTGAGACTTAAATTCCTTAATAGCAGTACTACCTCTTTATACCTATATAATATTTTAAGCATTTTTTTAAGTTTTTCACTTCTCCTCTCTGTCCCTTCCCTTCTCTTAATATACTCACATTTCTCTCTAAATAGATGATATTTTAATCTCCATAATAATATTAATTTTTACGTTTCTATTTTTTTCTGGTCTCTTTTCATTTCCCTTTCCCTTGCTTCTTCTTCTCTCTCTCTCTACTTGCATCCTACCCAACCTATTTCCTGCATTGGGATTAGGAGATAATTAACTCTCCCTGTGCCTCCCCACACCAATCTATTCCTATTTTTTACCCACATCTCTCCCTAACCCTAATAATTTCTGGTTTTCCAAATTCTTCTCTGCGGTTCAAAGCCCATTAACATATAGTTGTTTGATGTTGAATAGATGTATCTGTTGAACTAGATTGTATCTGTAGACTATTGACTGTACAAATGCAAACTTTGATTGATGGTTGCCTTAAGAGAGTGTTCTAGCACAAAACTGGTGCTATTTTCATCTCAAATGGGCAGAGTAAGCCGGAAAAACACAAGAAAAATGGCAAATTCAGATATCTCATTTCCCAATCTTGATAACCAGGGGTAAGAACAGATAATGAATAATCCAGAGGAGAGTTCCCAAATAGCTCTACAAACACTGCTGGCAAACATGATAAATGAGAAGTTTGACAACTTACAAAGGACTCTGTATGAATGTGAAAGGGAGAGAGAGGAGGCATCCCAAAAGCTTATACAGGAATATCATAAGCGTGAGGAAGATACTCAAAAACTGATACAGGATTTGCGTGAACAACTTAAGAATACTCAAAGAGAAAGGGAGGAATGGCATGAGTAGGCTGAGAACACTGAAAGAGAACTGCAGGAATCCCACGAACGGGAGGAGAGAGAACTACAGGAATCCCAAGAAAGGGAGGAAGCTAATCAAAGAGTAATACAGGAATTGAGAGACCAGGTAGAGAATACACAAAGATCAATAAAGGCATTCATGGAATCCATTAACAAAGAGATGAAGGAAGTCAGGGAGACCACAAAGGAAATGCTGAATGGAACCCAACAGAAGGAATAGGAGTCCAAAGAAACCATAACCAATCAACTAAGTGATTTGAGAACAAACACTGACCACCAAATTAAGGAAGTAAAGAAATTCATACAAGACCTAAAACAGAGCTTCAACAAAGAACTTGAAGCCATCAAAGCTGACCAATTAGAAGGAAAAGAGATAAAAAACAAAGTAGAGAGTCTTGACAGCAGGTTAGACCATGCAGAAGATCAAAACTCAGGGATTGAAGACAGCCTAGATATTATAGAGAAAGAACATACAACCATCCAAGACAAGTCCAAGAAATATGATAGATCTATCCAACACCTGGAAGACACCATCAGAAGGCCTAATCTAAGGATAATGTGTGTAGAGGAAATTTGTTTAACAGGATCCTAGCAGAGAACTTCCCAAACATACAAAAAGATAGGCCTATTCAGATACAAGAAGCTTTTAGAACCCCAAATAGACCAGACCAGAATAGGACATCCCACTGCCACATTATAATCCACACAGGATCAACTCACACCAAGGAAAGATCCTTAAAGCTGTCAAGGAGAAAAGGATAATCACCTATAAAGGGAAACCAATTAGAATCACCTCAGATTTCTCAGCAGAGACAATCAAAGCAAGAAGAGCCTGGAATGATGTATGTCATGCCCTAAAAACAAACAACTATCAACCAAGAATACTGTACCCAGCTAAACTCTCCTTCATAACTGAAGGACAAATAAAAAACTTCCATAGCAAAGAAAAATTGAAACAATACATCTCCACCAAACCAGCACTACAAAAGATCCTTAAAAATGTCGTACACATAGAAAACCAACAAGACCGGAATAAAGGCCAATAAACTGCACCCAAACTGAGAATCCAAGAACCATAGGAAGAATCCAGTTTTCACAGCCCCCAAGAAGGTGGATAACATGGCAGGAACTCCCAAATATCTCTCAGTCCTATCTCTTATCGTTAACGGACTGAACTCTCCAATTAAGCGATATAAACTGTCTAGTTGGATCAAAAAACAAGACCCTTCCATCTGCTGCCTGCAGGAGTCACATCTTGCCCGTAAAAACAAACACATTTTCAATGTTAAAGGCTGGAACAAAATCTACCAAGCAAACGGCCCCCATAAACAGGCGGCAGTTGCAATCCTATCAGATAAAATAGACTTCAAATTAAAATTCGTGAGAAGAGATAAAGAAGGTCGCTACATACTAATTAAAGGATCTCTCCTTCAGGAGGATATTACAATTCTAAATATCTATTCGCCAAACAATGGAGCACCCAACTTTATCAAAGAGAAACTACTTTCCCTCAAATCCCATAAAGATCCAAAGACATTAATTGTTGGGGATTTTAACACACCACTCTTCCCACTAGATAGATCAACTCGGCAAAAACTCAACAGAGAGACCTCAGATCTAAACAGCTGCATAGATCAAGTAGACTTAACAGACATCTACTGAACATTTCACCCAGCAGCATCAGAATACACGTTTTTTCTCAGCAGCACACGGAACGTTATCTAAAAGTAGACCATATTTTAGGCCACAAAGCAAACTTGTCTAAATTCAGAAACATTGAAGTGATACCTTGCATCCTCTCTGACCACAAGGGAATAAAATTAGAACTCAACACCAAAAGCCACCAAAGAATGTCCGGCATCCCATGGAGGCTGAACAACACACTGCTGAATCATGAGTGGGTCATGGAAGAGATTAGAAAGGAAATTAAAATGTTCATGCTATTTAACAAAAATAAACACACAAATTACCAGCTCCTCTGGGACACAGCAAAGGCAGTACTCAGAGGTAAGTTTATAGCACTGAGCTCCTACATCAACAAATTAGAGAGATCTGAAACTAACAATTTAATGACACATCTAAACCTCTTTGAAAAAGAGCAGCAAGATAAACCCCAATCCAGTAGATGGAAAGAAATAATCAAAATTAAATCAGAATTAAATGAATTAAAATCCAAAAAAACTATAGAAAGAATCAACAAAACAAAGAGTTGGTTCTTCAAAAAGCTTAACAAAATTGACAGGCCCTTCGCAAATCTTATCAGAAAAAGAAGAGAACACACCCAAATTAATAAACTCAGAGATGAGAATGGAAACATCACCACGGAAACAACCATGATTCAGAACATTATAAGGGAATACTTCTCAAAACTTTATGCTAATAAGTTTGAGAACTTGACAGAAATGGACCTTTTCCTAGCAAGTATTGACATTCCAAAACTAAACCAAGATGAATTAAACTATCTTATCAGGCCCATATCAAGCACTGAAATAGAAACAGCAATAAGAGACCTCCCAGCTAAGAAAAGTCCAGGACCAGATGGTTTCACAGCAGAATTTTACAAGGCCTTCAAAACAGAGCTCACACCAATACTCCTCCAACTCTTCAATGAAATTGAAAGAGAAATTGCACTACCGAACACATTCTATGAAGCCATCATAACCCTCATCCCAAAACCAGGCAGGGACTCATCAAAGAAAGAGAACTATAGACCCATTTCTTTGATGAACATTGATGCAAAACTTCTCAACAAAATTTTGGCCAACCGATTTCAACAATTCATCCAAAAAATCATACACCACGATTAAACAGGATTCATTTCAGGGATGCAAAGCTGGTTCAGTGTAAACAAATTGATTAATATAATTCATCACATCAACAAGACCAAGGATAAGAATCACATCATATTGATGATGAGGTCACAATTGTTTGGTGCTCTCATAATGAGTTTGTAATACCAATTTCAATTAGTACTTGTTATCAATGAGGATGCTGGAATAAGCACCTGGGCCTCAATTATTTGTGGGACCTAATTATGGCCTGGCCTATGGGAGAGGGTGGTTTATGCTTCTGAAAGAGTTGAGCTGTCATGTAACACAGGGAGATATGTCAAGGAGGGGTTGGCATTGTGCAGTGAGAAGTGACAATTGAAAACTTAGAAGAGATCTGTTGGAGTGCTGGAGATGTACAGCCCTTATATAGGCTGTATTCATATCAAACGAAGGGGAAAGAAAGAGGGGAAATAACTGGAGGGAAGAAAGTGGTGAGACAGCAAGAGGGCAAGACCTGACAAGAGAGGAATTTGAGTGAGAACAGGAGGGTATGGATGGCAATTCATCAACGGGACACAGTCATGTGGAAAGTAGAGAGGCCTAAAAAGAAGAAGGAACTGGTGGAAGGGGAATAGGGAAAAACAGGAAGAAAGGACAGATCTGTAGAGGAGTAGGGAAGGGAAAAGAAAACCTTGTCTTTTGAAGTTTGGAGCTTTGGAGATCATAATTTTGGTATTGGAGGTTTGTAGATGAATTAACAAAGGACATTGCTGCCCATTGGATGTCTGAGGTTTGGTGTTCAATGCTGCTCTTTGCCTGAATATCCAGCCCAGGACCAGATAAACACAGGCCCGTTTTTATTGTAAATAATTTTATTATCTTAATCATACCTTGATGGATTATTTCATGCTTTACAGGACTTAAATTTTGGAGGCCCTATAGAGATAATCCATATGGATGGATCTGCTACTTGGGCCCTGGTAAAACCTCCTTGTCTGTGAGTTTCTCATCCCTCAGGTGTGAAAGCCTCCCTAGGGTTGTTGTTTCCTGTGGATCAACAGGGACAAGAGTCATTTCAGGGCTAAGAAGGTAGCTCAGTGGTAGAGTGCTTGTCTTGCATGCCTGAGGCCCTGGGATCCATTCCTCAAAACCACATAAGCAGAAAAAGCTTGAAGTGGCACTGTGGCTCAAGTGGTAGAGTGCTAGCCTTGAGCAGATGAGCTGAGGGACAGGGCCCAGGCTCAGAGTTCAGGCCCCATGACCAGACAAAAAACAAAAACAAAAACAAAAAAAAAAAAAAAAACAAAAAACAAGATTTATTTCAGACCCATGTAGAAGTGAGAGTCTTGGCAAATTTGTCAGCCTGATTTTGAAACCTCTTCTGGAGCTCATCTGTGGCATTCTTAAGAGGCCATTTGGACCTCTTCTGAAGGATATTTTGGGTAATCTCAAGAGACCATTCTTGAGAGGCCATCTGGGGCCTTCTTAAGAGTTTATCTTGGGCTTCCTTTAGAAGCCATGTGTGACCTAATCTGCAGGTTATCTTAATCCTCCTCGAGATCCTCAACTAGGTTTCCTTCAGTCATCTGGAGTTTTATTGGTAGGACATCTGGGACTGACTCCAGTGTAAATTTGAGGCTTCTTCTAGAGGCTATTTGGGACCTCTTCCATAGTTTACCTGGGAATTCCTGTGGAGGACATTTGGGGTCCCTGAAAAGGCCAATTGGGAATTCCTCCACTGGTCATCTGGGCACTAAAGTGAGAAAACATCTGGGACCTCTTCCAGGGGTCATGTTAGGCTTTCTCAACAGGTCACTTCAGATGTCCTCAGTACATTACTTTGAACCTCATCATAAGCCCATCTGGAACCTACTCTGGATGTCAACTAGAGACTTCAAGAGGTCATTTGGAGGGTCCTTTAAAGCCATCGGAGAAATTCTTGAGTGGTCTTTTGTAGCCTCCTTGAAAGGCCATCTGGGACCTTCTCCAGATGTCATCTAGGATCTCCTCAGTAGCCCTTATGGGATCTCTGCCAGAGGTCATCTCATACCTCCTCAAGAGGGCATCACTGAGAGATATGGGTCATGTGTGTTTAGGGTTTATGGCTATTTGTGTGTGCTGATAGTTCTGTTTCCTGTATACACCTCTGCTTACTCCTTTTATTCCAGGATGGGAGTACAATATGTTAAAATTCCTGTAACTGAATTATCTACCTTCTGGTGTTACAGGATCCCCGAGAAAAAGATGCATCCTCCTAATCTGTGCCATCAGCATCTCTGATGTTCAGTCCCTCCATACCAGAATTAGTTTCTTGAACCATCCTGAAATGATACACAATAGGCACATTGGGGAGATGATGGGCAAACCAACTTTCTAAAACATGTTCCCTTTAAAATTAGTGTCATGTATAAGGGAAAATAGCAAAATCCGTCCTTTTCTGAAAAAGCCCAAGGCCTCATCTCTTTACATCAGCCCACCCGTGATGACTGAGGGCAACTTTTACAGGTGCTTTCCACCTGGGAGGAAGGGAGTGAATTCGACACAGTGGCTTGAAGGTGGTCCTTGGACCAGATCATGCCCCCATTAGAGACCCATTCCTATTGGAGCAAGTCTTTCCCCAGACTCAACCAATCTGGGAATAGAACAGCAATCAAGGTAAGGATGTGCTTAGCAATATTGCAAGCCTGTTAGCAGGTTAAGGGCAGCGGCTAGGAAGCCATATAATTGAATTAAGATGAATGAGACTATAGTTCCCAAATGAATCCTCTAATGCTTTTCTAGACAGCCTCCCAGAGGCCTATAGGAACTATATACCTATAGATCCTGAGGCCCAGGATAATTGAAAAGCCCTAAATATGGCTTTCACTACACCATCGGCCCAGATATTAGGAAAAAAGCCTCACAATTTAGAAGGGTTTGAGAAAAGGTATTATCTGAGTTGGTAGCAGTTGCCCAACAGGTGTTTTATAACAGTTATACAGTGGAAGAAAAAACAGTCTAAGAAGGGGTTTCACATAGCAGCACCAGGACAAGGATCAGGAGACTCATGGTGAAGACAGTTTAATTCATTTGCAAATATCAATAGGGAACCTCTAGGACTAGATCTGGGTGCTTACTAGAATTAAACAGCAAGGGAAAAAGAAATTTCCAAGGAAGAGAAGGATTAAAAATGACATGATCAGTAGGCAGGTTGCCACTGGGAAACTGTGATTATATCTCCTGAGAACAAGGCAGATGAGCTCGGGAGTCTGAAATCCAACTGTGGTAAACTTAAAAATCAGCCCACTGAACTTAAGAAAAAATGTGGTGATGAAAAATTTCACACATTTCTGTTTGAAAACACAGGCTAAAAAATATTGTAAATCTCAAATACATGCCAATCAAAACCCACAAGTAGGTTAAAAGTACATTAAACAGCACAGTGGAGAAAAGAAAGAATTATCAGATGTGAAGAAAAGATGTGAAGACATAAGTTATAAAATTGTGAGAGTAAAAAATAAGAACAAAAATTTACAAAATGAAACTGAGAAAAACACAGAATCAAATGAAATCCGAGTACATCAGACAAGGTGTGCAAGATGAAAAGGTCAAGCCCACAGGTCACAGGCTAAGGAGGACAAAGACACCAATATTTCCATCCTTGCTGACTCCAAGCAAGGCAGGGAGAAGATCCTGTCACTGTACGTGAAATCAAGGTCAGGGACAAGGAGCTGGTCATGATACAATAGTGCATTAAGCTTTTACCTTTGAAGGGTGTGAGCAAAAGTTCAAAGCACCAGAGGAAGAACTGAAAGGCCAGTTAGAAGAATAGACCCAAAATTCTTGTCTCCTTGAAGTAGAGGACAAGAAGAATGAACAGAATAATAAATGGATCAAAATACGGATTGTTACTCTTTAGAAAGAGTCAAGGACAGTCATATTTTGATGGGGAATACCCGGGAAAAACAGCATTAGGCACAAAAAAACAAGAGTTAAAGAGTTGAAAGACTTGTCATAAAACTACAAGAAAGTGTAAAACAAGAAAGAGAAGCTACTTGAGGAAAATCCAAAGACAATGACAACATCCTCACCATAAATGTAATGCAGAAGTAGCATGTCCCAATGAAGCAGATGGAGGTGAAAAAAAAAAAAAACCTCTCAATAGCACCACTGAGAATTGAACGGAGGAGTAAGAGCAAGCAAAGGTGCTGCTGAAAGAGCAGCAGTTGAATAGTCAAAGGAATTTCCTGTGACCCTGGCAGAACACTTGCAAGGTCAGGAGGAATTTACAAAGGAGATTGGGATCATAACAGCAAGCTTTAAAGAGTGAAAACGATGAGGATAAATGGAAGATGTCTCCAACCTACAATTAGGTTCAGAATAATAAAAAGTATTAAAGAAACTAGAGAACACGTAGGTGCAGGGAAACAACTGATCTGATCAGGTAGCTCAGGAGACCACTCTAAAATCAGTGGTGTTTCTAGAGCTACTAGTCGTTACAGTTAAAGAATGAAGCAAAAAAGAGTGGTAACAAGTGTGTAAATGTGAATACTGATCTTGTGAAAAGAATTACATGCTCAAACCTTCTGTCTGTAACTGGTTATGTGACATGCTGGTAATTTGCTACCAGCCACTGCCAAAACTATCTTGAAAAGCACTGGGGCCGCTGCCTGACAAACGTGTATAAAGAAAGTTGCCAACAGGTAAATTCTAGAAAGCTCCAACATGTAGTTCTCAGAAGGAACTTAAGTCACAGTATGATCATGATGTCACATCAGCAATTAGATATCACAGTGTTGATGAGGTCCCAATGGATTTGGGATGTCACAATGAGTTTGTAATATCACAGTGATATGTCCGACTTTAGTTACTACTAGTTCACAATGAATTCTATGTTCACAACCTTCACGGAAGGAGCTTGATATCTAAAATGTTATGAGGTCATGATGAAGTATGGAGGTCAGTTCTGGCCATCACCTTATTGGCCACATGAATGATTGTGGGGTCTAGCATCTTTCCTTCATGCTGAGGGAAGAAAAACCCCTGCCTATCGCCTAACTCCAAGGTAATGTTCATGACCATATCCCTGGAGACAGGTGTGGGTTCTTGGCTGATAGGTAACTGAATTTGCTTGGACTGGGAATTTCCTGATGATCTGACCTCTGCACCGACCTACTTAGGTCTGAACCAGCTCAGACATCATTATGTCATGCCAATTGTCTCACTGATCATGTCCTGTGTCCTGTCTCTTGGCTCAGCTTCTGTGATCATTGCATCCAAATTAAGCTATGCATACCATTGTTGGCATGGTTTTTGTTTTTTGTTTCTCTTTAGCATGTTTCCTAGCTGTGTTACTTTTATTTGCTTGCTGTAGGTCTTTGTAACAATTGGCTACCTGCAACCTATAAACTCTATTATAAATATTACAATATACATATTTCAAAAAGAGACTTCTGGGATGATTTCCCTTACAGCAATTAAAGTGTTCTGAAAATACTTTGGGACAGTGATATCACAATGAATAAGTGGTTGAAATATCATGTCATAATAATGATTTGACGTCACCATTAGATGTTGATGCCTACTGTGATGAGGTCACAGTAGGTTTGAGATGTCACAAAGAGGTATGGATAGCAAAATGGTATACAGGATCACAATTTTCACTAACTCATAATGAATATATGAGTTCACAGAAGAACTGTGATGTCTCTAAAGTATGTATTTTGAAAAATGTGATGAAGTACTAGCAGGTTTCTGATTTCACTATGTGTTGGAATGGTCATGATATCTGGCAGTGTGAAGTCAGAGTGGCCTTGATATCACAGAAGATGTCTTTTATAATATATCATACCTGAAATATTATCAGTTTGAAATTATTAGTTCACAAATTGAAAACAAATTATTAGCGTAAAGTATCACATGGCAAAGAATGTTTGTGGAGAAGACAGGATTGTGATGGCACAGTGGGTTACTGATATCATTATGGCAATGTGATGTCATAATGGTGATTAGTTCACAATGGGTTTCTGATAACACACATGCCACATTTGCAATAGGATGACATTGCAGAATAGGCATTTACAATGTGTCTATGATTTCACAATGCAATGTGATATCATTGGGTATGATATGATTGTAAGTTTTGTGATATCACAATGATATGATGCTATCATAAGGACAATGTGACACAGTTGGGGTCACAAAGGTTTTGATGTTACAATGGTAGGTTGAATCTCATTTGTCTTTAATTCACAATGAATGTATGGGTGTACTAGAAACTATTGTGTCACAAAGGGCATGTGTTTTTTAAAAGTGCTTAGCGGTCCTAATAGTTTTAATCAACATCTCTCATAGAAACCAGTTTTATTGTTCCCGTGCAAATTCCAAGACTTTAGACTCACATGACGTGCCATAATAGTAAAGAGAGATTGGTCAGATGGGAAAAATACATGCAGGTTAGTTATGGAGACAGACTTGAGCTCTCAAAATTGTCCTTAGCAGTAGCTACAGCAGCTGCTACCATTGCCACCTTATCAACAAATACAGCTCAGAACACAGTCACCAGAAGTGGTGTGTGAGCAGATTATAGTCACCACCAGCAAAAACTGACAAGGAGGAAACATCTTCATCCTGCTCACCACAGACATTTGCAAACCATAGATGGTCTGGAAACCCATGGAAAGGCATGAGTACCACACAACCAAGACTTCCTTAATCCTTTCCACAGAGCAAGAGTGGGAAAGTAGATACTCCCCAACCACAACAGGAGAACTCCATCCTTGGTACTGACAAAGACATGGCAGAAGACCCAATACTAAGACCTTTGAAGAAACCAGTATGAGCCGTTTAACAGATCAAAGGAACCTGACATGCCAGGCTCAGATCCCGGCAAGGAGAAAGGAATTAAGAACACAATAGAAAGCCTTGAGAGTAGCTTAGTCTGTGCAGGGGTCCAGTCTCTGGGACTGAAGACAGCCTTGACACTATAAAATAATTATAAATCTAAGAAATATGATAGATCTATTCAATAGTTAGAAGAGACCACCAAAAGGCCTAATTAAGGCTAGTGGTTGTAGAGGAAGGCTAAGAGAAGTAAAAGGTCTAGGACATTTATTTAACAGGATCCTAGCAGAGAACTTCCCAAACATTCAAAATGATAGGTCCATTCAGAGACAAGAAGAATTTAGAACACCAGATACAACATACCAGAATAGAACATCCCATTGTCACACTGTAATCCACACAGGATAAATTGAGACAAAGGAAAGGCTGATTAAAGCTTTCAGGGAGAAAAATTAATCACCTATAAAGGGAAACCAATCAGAATAATTTCAGAATTTTCAGCAGAGTCAATGAAAGTAAAAGGGCCTGGAATGGATTGGGGAGGTGGCTCACACCCTGGGTTTGATTCCTCAGAACCACATAAGCAAAAAGAAAAAAGCCGGAAGTGGCTCTGTGGCTCAAGTGGTAGCACGCTAGCCTTGAGCTGAAGAGCTGAGGAACAGCGCCCAGGCCCAGATTTCAGGCCTCACGACTGGACCCAAAAAAATAAAAGGCATGGAATGATGCATGCCACATCCTAAAGAAAAAAAACTATCAACTAAGAATACTCCACTCAGCTAAATTCTCCTTCATAACATCAGGACAAATAAAAATCTTTCAGAAAAAACAAACAATGAAACCATATATTTCCACCAAATAGCATTATAAAAGACATGTATCTGTATCTTACACATAGAAAACCAGCAAGAGCACAATAAAAGCCAAGAAGCAGGCCAGAACAGAGAGTCTAAGAATCATAGAAGAATCCAGTGGGCAAAGCCCCAAACAAGATGGATACCATGGTAGCAATTACCAAACACCTCAGTCCTAATTCTCAGTTTAAAATGGAATCAACTCTCCAATTAAGCGACATAGATTGTCTACTTGCATAAAAAATTCTGTCTTCAAGAAACATACCTTGTCCACAAAAACAAACGTCTTGTGAAAATGGAAGGACAGAGTAAAGTCTAGCAAGCGAACAGCCACCATAAATAGGTGGGAGTTGAAATCCAAATGTCAGGTAAAATGGACTTCAAGTTAAAATTAGCAAGAAGAGATAAAGAATTTCATTATACATTAATGAAGGGATCTCTCCTTCAAAAGTATATTACAATTTTAAATATCTGTTCACCAAAATACAGAGGAACCAAATTAATCCAAGGAACACTGCTTGTCCTAAAATCTCATATAGATTGAAAGACATTAATTGTTGGGGACTTTAAATCACCACTATCCTAGCTGGATACAACAACATAGCAAAACTCAACAGAGAAACCTCAGATATAAAGAACTGCATAGATCAACTAGACTTAACAGATATGTACAGAATATAACACCCATCAGCATCTGAATACATATTCTTCTCAGCAGCTCATGAAACATTCTCCAAAATAGATCACATTTTAAGTCACAAAGAAAATTTGTCCAAATTCAGAGACATTGAAATTATCCCTTGCATTTTCTCAAACTACAAGGGAATAAAAGGAGAATTCAACACCAATGTCCTATAACACACGGGGGCTGAACAACACCTTGTTGAACCACCAGTAGGTCATGGAACACATTAGAATGGACATTGAAATGCTCATGATATTTAACAAAAATGAACACACAAATTACCAGCTCCTCTGGGACACAGAAAAGGTAAAACTCAGATGCTAGTTTATAGCTGAGTACATGTATCAACAAATTATAGAGATTTGAAAACCAATAATTTGACAATTCTGCCAAGGGCTATCTACAAATTTAATGCAATATCTATCAACATTTCAACCTCATTCATCAATGAAATAGAAGAAGCAACCCCCAAATTCACATGCAACACTGAATAACAAAAGCAATCTTTAGCAGAAAGAACAGTGCTGGGAGAATATCAATACAAAATTTCAAATTCCAATACAAAGCTATAGTAATCAAAGCAGTTTCTTCCTGGCACAAGAATATACCTGTGGTATAATGGAATTGAACTGTAGACCCAGAAATGAACCCACAGACCTGTAGCTGCCTAAACTTATATTAGGGAACTAAAACAATAGAATGGATGAAAGATAGCCTCTTCTGTAAATGCTGCTTTCCAAATTTAGTAAACAAAAAAAGTGAACCTAAATTTTTATATATCACCCTGTACCAGAATCAAGTCCAAATGGATCAAAGACTTCACTATGAAAGCAGACACATGGAAACATTAGAGGAAGGAATAGGAGATATTCTAGCGTTCTTTGACAATGCACAAATTTTTCTGAAAAAAGAACTAGAAACAAAAAAACTCAAAGAAAAGGTTGGACAAAAGGGAATTCATGCAACAGCATACTTCTGCATGGGAAAGTACATAGCTACCAAGATCAAAGGAAAGCCCAGAGATTGGGAAAAAGTCTTCATTACCCATCCAACAGACAAGGGTCTCTTACCTAAAATATAATTAGAACTCACAAAATTCAACCCAACACCAACAAATTCTCAAAGAAACAGCCGCCCCACTAACAAATGGGTTTAAAACTTAGAGAGAAACAATAGCAAGAAAGATAAAACCATTTGTTGGCTTGGTGTTGATTTCACTTAACATCATCTTATCTGGTCAATATGTACATAGCATTTGACTTTTTCTGCATGCCCAGACATATACTAATTATAGCAAATAACTTGTTTCTTTTTTTTTTTTACATTGTATGTTCCTCCCCTACAGTATAACCCCTGTTTTCACTGTATATAATGTCGGTGCCTTGCCTCTTGTATATACACTTCTCTAATTTGGGGAGAGAAAGATAAAAACAAGTTTATATAGGGATACAGGTTCCCCATTTTAACAATGACATCTACAAGACACTTTGTTGAAAAGGAACTTTACAATAGGTGTGTCGGGGGGTAGGGGGGGAGAATATAGTTGTGGAGGTGGAAGGGATGGTAGGGGAAAAACAAAGGAAAACGCAATGCTTGATAGGAAATGTACTCATTACTTGCTCAGGTAACTGTTACCCCTCTGTAAAGTATTCTATTTTTATTGTGAAAATACCGTACAGAGGGGTTGCAATTACGTGGGCAATGAAATAAGTGCATTTCTACTTAATCATTGTTGCATCCTTCTTTGTTTCCCCTGACTATCCCTTCCTATTTCATTCCACAATACTCATTCGCCCTGCATACCCTCCTGACAAAGTTGAAAAGTTCGTTTTTCGACATAATATCTTGTACATCTCGTTGTTGCAATGGGTCCACGTGTATTCCAGTTTAAACAATTAGTTTTTCCCTTCCCCTCCACAATTTATACTAACATCAAATACAGTGAAAAGAGGGATGATACTGTCTGCAAGGGTCCAACAAAACAACAAAGAAATATCTATAAAATACATTAGAAACAATAGCAAGAAAGACAAAAAACGTTTAGGTCCTTATATTGGGGTTCATTTCACCTAACATCAACTTGTCTTAACGTTTCTGCATGTTTCAGATATGCTAGGTACTACAAATATGGGAAACAATGGGACCTCTTTTCCTTTGGGCCTGGCTTACTTCACTTAATATAATTTTTTCCAAGTCTTTTCATTTCCTAGCAAATGTGGCAATGTCGTTTTTTCTGATGGAGGCATTAAATTCCATTGTATATGTATACCACATTTTCTTGATCCATTCATCTACTGAGGAGCATCTACTTTGGAATACAGTATGGAGGTTCCTCAAAAGACTCCACGTACAACTCCTCTATGACCCAGCAAACCCACTTTTGGGCATTTACCCAAATGATCACAATCAAGACAATACTAAATCTAGAGCACAACTATGTTTACTGCAGCATTATTTACCATAGCTAAGATATATACAGTATTCTTACAATTAAAAAACAACACTTATTTAAAAAGACTTCAAGAGAGACTTCTCTGAAGAGGAAATAAGAATGGCCAACAGACACATGAAGAAATGCTCAACTTCTCTAGCCACAAAAGACATGCAAATCAACACAACATTGAGATTCCACATCACCTCAGTTAAAATGACTATGATCAAGAAATCTAGTAAAAGATCCTGGAATGGATGTGGTCAAATATATACCCTAGTTTATTTTTGGTGGGAGCATTAACTTGTTCAACCTCCTTTCATAGGAGTATGGAAGCTACCCAAAGGACAATGCATAGAGTTCACGCATCATCCAGCAATCCCATGTTTGGCCATTGGCACAAATGATCACAAACAAGGCCATAAAACAGCTATCAGCATAAGAATGTTTATCACATCATTATTCACCAGCAAAACCTCAGTAGATGAACAGATCAAAAAAATGTGATAGATAGATACAGAGAGAGGAAGAATATATTTTATTGAATAGCTATTTCAAATGTATAAACATATATATATATGTGTATAAACATGTATATGTATATACATTTTTATGTATATACGTAATATGTATATACATGTTTATGCATATATTCATATATATGTATATGTATGTATATAGATGCATGTATATGTATAATAAATACATTATTTATATATTAGATATGTATATATATAATCATATACTGTATATTTTTTATAGGTATTATACATGTATACATACTATATACAATATATTTTTCTATATTTTTGTATATATGATATATACAATATTTGTATATATACATATATTTTATATACAATATGTAGTATATATTATATTATTATAAATACTTTTATAATTTAAATATATGAAATATATTATATAACATACATAATAAACATATTATCATTTATATATACATATCTATAGATATAATATATGTAATATAATATATAGGTGTATATATGGATATATACATATAATATATAGACATATATATAATATGTATGTTATGTATTTGTAGGTATATATATTAAATATAAATATGTCATACATTTATAGAATTATATAATATATATTATTTTTAATATATAATAGGTATTATATTCTGTATATTTATATATAATATATACATGTATATATGTATCTGCCTATATATACCTAAATTTTACAGGTATATATCTGTATATACTCCTTTACATTGACATATATACTTAAATATTACATGTATATATATGTATATTATAGGTATATATACCTATATTTTATATATGACATATGTATTATATGTATATATACATATTATATGTATTCATATTATGTATATATCTATATATACATGTTATATATTATATATTTCTTACATAATATATTTATGAATTATATATTATATATTACATACATACCTATATAATATTTATTATTTAGGTACATACATGTAATATATGTAACATATAGGTATATATGTATATATTATATACATACATGTATATACCTATATATATGTAGGTATATATAATATTTATTATATAGGATTACATACATGTAATATATGTAACATATAGGTATATATGTATATATTATATGTTATAGTAATAATTCTTAATAGACAGTGTACTCATTATTTTACTCATGTAACTGATACATCTTTGGTTTATTGTTTTTTGGGGTCTAGAAAGAATGTCAATGCCCCATTTGTTAGGAAATAGAAAGACTTAGAATAAATTATATAAAGTAAAGTAAGCCAGGACCAAAAAAATAGGTCTCATGGTTTCTCTTATGTGTAATAACTAGTATATTTCTAAGAGAATCAGAAACGGTTAAATAAGTTGATGTTAGGTGAAATTAAGTGCATATAAGGACCTAAATTTTTTTTTCTTTTTTGTGATTGTTTCTAACACATTTATAAGATGATTATTTTATTGCTTTGAATGTCCCTCCCCCATTACATCACCCCTGTTTTCATTGTGGAGGAAAAAGGAAAAAATGTTTAACCAGGAATACAGCTAAAAACATTGCAATGAGATGTGCAAGATTCTAAGTCGAAAATGAACTTTAATTTTGGCCAGGAGTGGGGGTGAGGGTGGGGGTTGGGTAAGGGGTAAGCGAGGCAGGAGAATGGAGTCAGAGAGTTGGGATGAGAAGTGGGAAGGGATGGGAAGTTGAAACAAAGGAGGAAGCAACAATGCTTGATAAGAAAGGTACACATTACCTTGCCCATGTAATTGTAACCCCTGTGTACAGAATTTTCACAGTAAAAATAAAAAAAATAGAATAAATCTCTTTGGACAGTATATTTACAATGAAGTATATAATGAAATGTTAGGACTTCAAAACTTTGTTTAAAACCCATGACTTTGGAGACATCAAAGCCCTTTTGAAAACATTTGTGCATTAATGAAAATTGAGTTTTGGCATTCCATTGTGACATCATCAACCAATTGTGGCTTCACAAATGTATTGTGATTTCAACATGCTTGTGGCACCAACAATTGTGACATTAAAACATTATATCATATTATTACATCACATTGCCATTATGATATAACTGCCCATTGTGTTTTCACAAACCTACTATGATCTCATAATATTTTAGAAAATTCTTGGCCTTTGGGACTCCCAGCTCTTTCCTTGAACTCCTGTACTCCTGTACTAGGAGAAAATAAAATTGAAGAAGTACTGTTATTTCCATCTCAATTCTTTTAATCGCAAACACAATTTGACCTTATCACCCCGCTCATATAACAAATCCATTTGCCATTTTGAAATCATGATCACATTGTGATGATTATAGGTTTGTGAAAACCCCATGGGACAGTAATATCATCCTGACAATGTGATGTCACAATATCATGTCATGATTACTTCTTAGCATATGAATATTTCTTAGCTCCTTGGAATAAACACAAGTCCATTGTGACATCACAATCCCTTTTTCTATCCATATTCTCATTGTGAACTAGTGACAATTGAGATCAGATATGCTATGGTAATATCATGAACCCTTTGTTACATCATCACTATTTAGACATCACATTCCTGGTATGACACCATCAGCTCATTTTGGACTCACAATACTACAATTTCTTAACAGTATTATGATATTACATATGCATTGTTAAATCAAACATCCAATATGAATGTATATCATATGAAATCCTTTTATTTCAAATGTGACATGTGTTGTTATCAGAAACCCATTGTGACTGCATAACCATTGTGGTATCAATAATCCATTGTGACATCACAAACTTCTGTTCTCCTTTGTGATATCTTAAGCCATTTGTTAGCTCATTATCTGTTTTCAACTTCCTAATATTTCATGTATGACATGTCATAGAAAACCACTGTGACAACATGACTGCTGTAACATCACACTGCCAGATGTCATGAACATTGTGTCACATAGTAACATCACAAACCTCTTTGGACTTTATCTCATTTGTGTTGAGACCTGCATTTGGAGATATCCCAATCACTTTTTGAACTTATGTATTTATGTAGAATAAGTGACAATAGAGATCTACCATGACATTTTGATTTCAGCATCCCATTGTGACCTCAGAAACCTGCTGTGACCTCATCACAATTATGGCATTAACAACTATTTATGATATCAAAACATTATGTCATGGTATGGTGATATCACATTTTCTTTGTGATATCATTGTCCCATTTTGTTTTCACAAACGTATTTTAACTCCATCACATGTTAGAAAACTGATGTGCTTTGGGACTTCTAACTCCTTCCTTGAAAGCAGATCCTCATTGTAAAACAGTAGCAATTGAAATCAGACCTGTGATTGAAATATTACAAGTGTGGTCACATCATTATCCTGTTGCTGATGTCATAACCACTGTGACATCACAAAAACATTGTGACATCACATTGCTCTTGTGACATGATTTTCACATTGAGACATCCGAACTTGTTATGACCTCTCAGAACCATTGAAAAAAGCACAAGGCCTCCTTTGTGACATCAAAATCCCTTTATTTACTTATATCCTCATTGTGGATTAAAGACAACACACCTTCCATTGGAACATCAGAAATCTATAGTGACCTCATTACCAGTATGACATCACAAGCTTGTTCCCTTGTCATAATTTTTGAAATGCTGACAGTGTGATACTTAGGTCCTTTGTGAGCTCATATTCTGTTTTCAAGCACATAATATTAATGACATGTGATATTATAAAAACACTGTGACATCATGAAAATTGTGACATAACATTGTCAGAGGTCATGACGACTTTGCCACATTTTGACCATCATCAGCTTGTTAGGAATTCATCACATTCCTGCCAACACATGCCTTTGGAGACCTCACAATCCCTTTCTGAGCTGGTATAATCATTGGCAGTTAGACAGCCAATAGGGACATCACAAAATTCTTGTGACATCGTCAACATTATGACATCAACAAGTAATTGTGACAACATTACATAATCATGACATATCATATTGCCATAGTGATATTTCTGTTCCATTGGGTTTTCACAAACATTATGACTTTATAACATTTTAGAAAATTCAAAGGCTTTGGGACTCTTAGCTCCATATGAACTTGGATATTATGACACATTAAATCAAGACAATCCTTCAAGACACATTTAAGATAACAAACAAATTTATTTACAATAGAAAAGAACAAGCAGCTACCTTGTACTAGACTAGATACCCAGAGACATTAGCAGCCGCGACCACCTCAGACCACCTAAGGGCAGCCCTGTCCTTTACTATTTGGTCTGCAAAACAAGAGCCCCCCAAATTAAAATCTCCAAAGCTCCAAATTTCAAAGGGCAAGCCTTTTTTCTTCTCCCTTCCTCCCACCTTTTCTACACACCTCTCCCATCTTCCAGGTTCTTCTCCTTTCCCTTCCACCACTTCCTTCTCTTCAGGCCACTCCACCCTCCAAATGATTGACGTGCTCTACCCTAGGGTCCAATTGTCATGCTTCCCCTCCTATTCTCTCTCAACTCCGTCTCCTCCCAGAGCTTTCCCATCTTACTGTCTCACGACTATCTTCCTTCCAGGACTTTCTCCTCTTTCTCTCCTGGTCTATTGTTCTGAACACACAGCCTATAGATAGGTTGTACCCCTCTGTCACATCAATGGCTCTCCTGCCGTACAATTTTAAACCATCTCAAACTGCACACTGCCTAGTCACTACGTGACAGCTCACCATGTCGGGCTTGACACACTGCCCACTCCAGCAGCATGCTCTTTCCCATTTGGTGGAAAGCCTTGTCCACTCCAGCATATCAAGCCAAGGGGTTACACAGATTATTGGGCCGTGGTGACCATTGGGGCCCCAGTGGTTAGTATATTCCCCACTGGTTTTCATGTAGAATCAAATCATTGATTTCTTCTGGAACAAATCCTAAATTTTCCCTTATATCCCCTGCCCTCAACAGATTTAAAATACAATTACAATAAATATAAGGTGTAAAACATATAAACACACTAGTTAGCACTAACACTTAGTAAATCTTTCCTGAATGGATTCTTTGAGTTTCTCTGAACTGTACATAGTGCAGCCTTCTCTGGATATTATTCCACTTGAAAAGGAAGGATCCAGTGCTGTTTTTTTCCTGCAGCATTAATAGCCGATGATGTAACTAGCAACACCAAGTAAGTTTCTTTCCAAATGGGCTCAAATTTAGGAGCACGATGACTTTTGAACCAGACCAGCTCTCCAGACAAGAAAGAGTGGGTGGAGTTTTTCTCAGGAGGCCAGCGGAAAAGCCAAAGAACATGTTGCAAAGACTGCAGGGACTGTACAGATTGTGGTTAGACATTTCTGTTGATATAGCTTTCCCAAGTTTAGGAACAAAGGGTACCACAGATCAGAGGCTGAAGAAGGCACAGGATGCAATGCTGCCATCCTTGCTGACTATAAATAGGGCAGGAGAATATCCTGACACTCTTCATGGAAATCAAGGCCCAGAGAAAGGAGCTGGACATGATGCAAAAATGTATTAGGTTGAAGTGCATAGTAATTATAAGCTATGAAGCATGTGAGCTGAAATTCAACAAAGAAAGAATAGAAAGAGCAGCTGATGGGGCTGACTAGAGGTGTCATGTCATAGAAGAAGAGGCCATGAAAACTGAACTGCAAAATATCAGAATCAAGACATTGTTATTCTTCAGAAAAAGTTAAAGGACAGGCTTGGTCAGATGGAGAATGCCCAGGAAAGGGAGAGAGCATTAGGCAGAAAAACAGAACAGTTAAACAGTTAAAAGGTCTGTCATAAAATACACTAAAGGGAAAAGAAAAGAAGCTATTAGAGGAAAAGGCCAAAGAGACTTTTGAGATCTCACCAAAAATATAATGCAGAAGTAGCAGGTCTCAATGGAACAGTTGGAGGTCGAAAAAAATCCCTCCTAATAGCACCATTTCAAACTTAAAGGAGGAGCTGAAGACCAGTTAGAGGTGCTGTGAGAAGGAGCAGCATTTGGAGAGTGGAAGGAATTGTGTGCTCCTGGAAGAACACTTGCAGGATAAGGACTTTGACATGCAGATTGGGATCATGAAAGCCAACTTCAAAGAAAAGGAGGTGGATAAAAAAGAAGAGGATTCCAAGTTCCAGACTGAGGTCAGAGTACTAAATAGGAGTTAAAGGAAATAGACATCCCTGAGGTTCAGAGAAACAACTGAAATTATCAGGTAGCTTGTGAGGCCACTCTAAACACAGTGGAGTGTCTACAGCTACTAATCATTATGATTGAAAGAATGAGGAAAAATAATGATATCAACTGTGCAAGTGTGGACATTAATTTCTGTAAAATGGTTATAAGCTCAAGCCTGTTGTTTGTTTATATCTCGTTATCAGGCACCCTGGTAAATTGTCCCAGGCCAATGCCTAAAACAGATTGTCCTCAGCCTTACAAGCATGTGTAATGTACATAGAAATTTCACAACAGTTAAATGCTGGAAAGCTTGAACTCATGGAGAGAGTGTTTATG
The DNA here is from genome assembly GCF_019054845.1 of Dipodomys spectabilis. Lineage (NCBI taxonomy): Eukaryota > Metazoa > Chordata > Mammalia > Rodentia > Heteromyidae > Dipodomys > Dipodomys spectabilis. The sequence continues at coordinate 3,752,831 of NW_024870841.1, read as the reverse complement.
CAAGTCACCTCATATGGTTAATTTGGAGAAGCAGATTCATAGAGCTAAAGCCTGAAATATGGGTATCAATATGATAATGTGATGTCAAGATGCTATGAATTCATTATAGTTTGGTGATACCACTGTAAGCTGATAGTTTCATAATGACAATGTGATGTCACACTGGTGATGACCCAAAGTGGATGTGATGTTAAAAGGCATGTCTGATATAAATTTTCCTAGGATCACATCAGGATATGGTACACCATGAGACTGTGATGTCACAAAGTCTCTGAGTTGTGTCAAAGGTGCTAAGAGGTAAAACTAGTTTTGGGATATCACAACGTGCTAGTGATGTCACAATGTCAATGTGATGTCACAGTGGGTTTGTAATGTCACAGTGGTAATGAGGTCACGATGTGGGAGTGATGTCACCATGAGTTTGGAATTTGATCATCTCATGTCCGATATCATTTGAGAATGTTTCACAATGAGGATTCTAGTTCATAGAAAGAGCTTGAAGTCCAACGACCATGGATTTTGTAAATGTTATGAAGTCAAAATAGAATTGTGAAAACACATTAGGACAATAATATCCTAATGGAAATGTGATGTCACAAAATCATGTCATAGAAATATTTTGATGACACAGTTGGTGATCCATAATGGTGATACTGTCACAATAATTTTGTGCTATCACAATGAGTTGGTGATGTAAAAATGGCAACGGTGTATATCATTTATCCTTAACTTTAAATGAGTAAATGTGTTAAAAAAAAAGGGATGGTTATTTCCCAAATGTATGTGTTGTCAAAATTGGGAGGAAGTCCTAACAGTTTTGTGATGTCACAATGTGACAAAATGGTCATGTCTGGCAGTGTGATATCATAGTGGTCATAATGTCACTGTGGATTTCCCCTATCATGTCATATCTAACATATGACAAGGTCAAAAACAGATCATGAGTTCAAAAATGGCATAAGAAATCACAATGGCAGCATGTCCCATAAGTTATGAGGACAGGGCAGGTTTGTGATATCACAGTGATATCATAATGGCAAAATGATGTCACAAAGCATTGTAATTTCACAATGGTTATGAAATCATAATGGGTTTCTCATTTCAACACACATGCCACTTTTGAAATGGAATGAACTCACAGAATAGGAATTTCTAATGTATGATGTCATTTTAGTTTAGTGATTTAAGAATGAGTTGATGGTGTAAAACTGACAATATGATTTCAAAATGGTGTTGTCACAAAGGAAAGGGCTCTTACAATAGAATGTATAATCTCATTTCAATAGTTTACATTTAGATTAAGGCTATGCAAAGAGACTGTGATGTCACACAGGATATTTATGTATTTACAGGTGCTAATAGGTCGTAATAGGTTTAGGATATCACAATGGGATCATGATGTTAAAACAGCAACGTGATGTCACAATGGGTTTGTGATGTCACAAACAACTTTGAAATATCACAATTCCATGTCGGTATTCAATTGCTATGAGGATCCAAATTCACAGAAGGACCTTGAAGTCCCAATGGCGAATTTTCTACAAGATTATAAGGTCACAATTCATGAAATCACAAAGGGGCAATGATATCATGATGGGAAGTTGTCAAAATATTATTTTATAATAATGTTTTTATGTCACAATAGGTTGGTAATGCCCTAATGGTGATGAAGTTACAATTGGTTTGTGATGTAACAATGTGTTGATGTCACAATGGCATTCTGGATATCAATTTTCATTAATTCACAATTAGTATATTGGTTCAAAAATGGACTCTGATGTCTCTAAAGACATGTTTTGTTACAAATGTGATGAAGTCCTAACAAGTGTGTGATGCACTAGGTGGCACAATGATGATGTCTGACAGTGTGGAGTCAAAGTGGGCATGAGGTTACAGTGGATTTCTGAAATCACATATCATATCAGGAATATTATGAGGCTGAAAACAGATTATGAGCTCACAAAGGCCTAAGATATAATAATGCAGCCATGTCAACAAAGGTATGGGGACAGGACAGATTTATGATATCACAGTGTGTTATCACAATGTCTTGTAATATCACAAAGAGATTTTGATATCACAATTGTTATGAGGTCACAATGGGTTTCTAATATCAACCAATATGCATTACATTCAAAACAGAATGAAATTACAGAATAGGTATTCACAATTATTCTTTGATCTCACAATGACAACTAGATGTTATAATGGTATGATCTCATTACAGTTTGATGATGTCACAATGAGTTGATGATGTCATAATGACAATGCAATTTGGCACTGATAATGATTTCACAAAAGTTTTGTGATATTACAATGGCATGTCCTTAGTTCACCATGAATATATGGGTAAACAAAGTTACTAAGATATCACAAAGAACGTGTTTTTTTCAAAGTTGCTAAGAGGTCATATAAAGTTTGGAGTGTCACAATTTAGTTGTGGTGTCACAAAGGCAATGTGATTTCAAAATGGGTTTATGAGGTCAGTTTTGGTGAGGTGTTAATGGGTTAGTCACATCTAGTGATGTTACAAACTTTCTATGACAAGTTTGTAATATCACAATGGCATGTCCAAATTCAGTACCTTCTAGTTCAAAATGAGGCCACCATGATAACCAAGGGAGTATCTAAATTCTGTAGAAACTGAAAATCATCATGGCCCTTTGCTCTAGCTGTCTGGAGAGGGCAGGACATGTTGCTACAGGCAGATTGGCATTCTGCTGGAGGGGGTGGGATATCAAGCTCCACATGTTTAGCAATCAAGTAGTGATTACGCAGCGGGCACTTTGGGAAGTGACCATTGAAATATCTTAGAAAGGAGACTGGTTGGTGTTGAGTAGGGTTACATGCTATGCGTTCTGAGCAACTGAAAAGGAGTAAATGTGGGGAAATAGCTGGAAGGAAGGACATGGGGAGACAGCAGGAAGGGAAAGACCTGGGGAGCAGAGGATTTGAAGGAAAGCTGTAGGCCAAAAATGGCAACTGGGCACTGGGGCAGAAGGACAATACTGTGGAATGAGGAAAGTCCTAAAAAGAAGAAAAAAGTGGTAGATAGGAAAAAGGGAAGACCTTGGAAGGAAGGAAAATCCAGTAGAGAGGGAGGGAGGAAGAGAAAAGTAAAAAGCCATAAATAGTGTCCTTGAACGGTATTGGTTTTGCTTTAATATCCGAAGAGGAAGAAAAAGTGGAGAAACACAAGAAAAATAGCAACTCCAAGTATCTCAACTCCTACTCATGATAATTAGGCAATAGAGCAGTTAAAAATCCAAGAAGAGTTCCACAAATGGTCTACAACACTGATAAAAACTAATAAAAATGCTAAATAAAAAGATTGAAAACCTGCAAAAGACTCTTTTTAAAGGCGACAGGAAAAGGCGTGAGTGTGATAGGAAAATTCATGAGCATGATGAGGCTAATCAACGTTTAATTGAGGAATTGTTCAGGTGAGATGGAAATAAATACAAATTAATAGAGCATTCATGGAGTCTACAATCAGAAATCTGGAAGAATCCGAGGCCAGAAAATGTATGCTGAATGAAACCCAGCAGATGGAAAGAGAATCCAGTGAAAGTATAACCCATCCTTGCACTCAAGTGAGATATACACGGTAATTGTCAGACATATTTGCAGATCATCAACAATCCGTGTAATATAAGCATATTTATAAAAGCTCAAGCAATATTTCTATCAGAAAATACTCATTGATAGTGCTATTGACTATAGTATTTCACCAAATATGAAATTAGGAAACAGATAATTCTATTGACAACTATCAGAAATCCACATGGAACATCAAATTGCAATCATTTTGAGGAGAGAATTTTAAAAGGTATTTGAATATTTGCATATTCTGCATATTCTGCTAAATGCTTTCATATAAAGGCTTGCTCTCTCACGTCTTTCTTGATCCACCAAGATTCCTTTATTTCATGGAACAGTACACTGAGATGGAAAAAGCTAGTTAACTAGCAATCATGAGAGGGCCAAGAATAGAACTTAGGTTTGTAGAACCACTAAAATCAAGATTTTACGTTGGGAGGGGTGGGCAAGTGTAAGAATCATAGAAAGAGGTGGCTTCTTTTTTTAAGCAACTCTAAATTCTATTGCTTGTATAATAATGAAAGGGCTATGTTTCATAAAACCTTATCCATCTCAATCAGTGTAGATTTTAACTCTTGGCAGCCAGTTCCCATGAATGTCAGAGATAATTTGCTCAAATTATATGACTTTTTATGCAATGCTTTGAATATCCTTTTTTCTCTTTCAGAAGCAACAACTGTCATTTCCTGTTTGGATTCTTTTATTTTTTTTTAATTTTTATTTTTTGTGAACATACTGTACAGAAGAGTTACAATTACATGGGCAAGACAATGAGTATATTTCTTATCAAGCATTGCAGCCTCCTCCTTTGTTTACCCTTCACATCCCTTCCCAGTCTCCCTCCGCTCCTCCACCCAATCCCCCCCACTCCGCACCAAAGTTGTAAAGTTAGTTTTTGACAGGACAACTTGTACTTCTCATAGTTGCATCGGGTCCACCTGTGTCCTTAAACGACTTGTTTTTCCCCATCTCTTCCACAAATTATACCGACATCAATACCTACATCAATATAGTGGAAGCAGGGGATATACTGTAGGGGAGGGACATACAAAGCTACAAAGAAATAATATTATAAATGAGTTAGAAACAAATGCATGAAAGAAAACAAACATTTAAATACTTACCTAAGGGTTCATTTTCCTAACATCACATTATCTGACCTTTCATGCTTGACTCATACATATACTAGATATTGCAAATAAGGGAAACCATGGGACCTATGTTTCTTTGGGCTTGGATTACTTCACTTAATATAATTTTTTCCAAGCTTTTCCATTTCCTAACAAATGGGGAAATGTCATTCTTTCTGATGGAGGCATAGAATTCCATTGTGTATATATACCACATTTTCTTGATCCATTCATCTACTGAGGGGCATCTGGGTTGGTTCCATATCTTAGCTATGGTAAATAATGCTGTAATAAACATAGTTGTGCTGGTAGCTTTAGTGTGTTCTTGTTTGAAAACATCTGGGTAAATGCCCAAAAGTGGGATTGCTGGGTCATAGGGGAAGTCTATGAGAAGTCTTTACAGGAACCTCCATACTGCTTTCCACCACCTCACCCCAGTTAGAATGGCTATGATCAAGAACTCTAACAACGACAGATGCTGGAGGGGATGTGGACAGAAGGGAACCATACCTCCTTGTTGGTGGAGTGTAAACTTGTTCAACCACTTTGGAAAGCAGTATGGATTCTTTTATTCAGAGATTAATTTTCTTAACCAAGAATCTGCAAATAGTAGACTATGATCTTTATGTCGGGCTTTGATCTGCAGCTAAGAATATTTTTCTACGGTTTTAAGTGATGGAAAAAATAGACAAATAACCAATAGTACTAAATATTTTAAACTATAGGGAATCTATATCTTTTATTACATTTTACCATCCCCAGCTTTATCTCTTTCAGGTTGTTTGTAGCTTCTTTAGCACCACAATGTTCGAGACTGAGGTGCAAGTAAGAGACTATATGGCCTGCCATCCCTAGATTTTTTACAATCTGCAGCCTCTATAAAAAGTTCATTGCTTCTGCACTCTGTTCTCTTCTCTTTTCACATCATGCAATTCCAGAATAACCACTTCATATCGGTTCTTGTCTCTATGTATATAAATACTTGAGTTTTCGCTTTGAACCTTCACCAACAGAAGTCCAGAATAGATCAAGTCTTTGCTTAAAATTTTTCACATAATTCAAAAAATTATGACTTTTGAAATAACTTCCCAAAATAGTAAAAATTCATTCAATTTCCTATTTAAAATATAGTAGCTACTTTGTAAGTAAAACATGCTTCCCAAAATAATTATGCCCTTATACGGTATTGTTGAAAAATCTGTGTTGGTCTGGGAGCTGACTTGATCATCTCCTGTTCTAACTTTGCTCACCTATATTATTTCTTAACAAGCTTCTTAGAATGGATAAACAATTAATTGGTTATTTCTGACACCTAATATAAACCACATTTAAAATTATTGGTAAGCTTGCTGCTGTTGCCTTCCCTGCCTAAATAACTCAGGAAATTCTTCTAGCAATTTTTAGACACAAAGAGGGAAATTGGTTGATGGGAGAATGCTGAATCAAGGTTTCAGAACCGTTGCTTGTTCTTAAATGGTGAAGCTTAATTAACGTCTGAAATTTCCTCAATTAATTTCATTATTTCCAATATTGCCCAAATTCACAAAATTTGGGAATTGAAGGACGTAAACATAAGATATTAAAAAATCATATTGATTACACATTTTATATTTCCATACATAAATTTACAACAAAGCCCATAATATATTAAAGACCTCTGGTTATCTAAAAGAAACAACCCAATTAAAAATCCAGAATGGGAAATTATGTTATGACCTACTCCCGACATAAACCAAAAACAGGAATGGCCATGTTTTAGATATAAGAGAGGATATTATTTATGTCAATGTAACTCTTTATTATAAATCCAGGATGTACCAGAGTTTGAATGTTCCTGAAAATAAAATTAATCACAAATTTTTCTGGGCTTTCAGAGGCTTTACAAGTATTAAGAAATCCCATAAACTGATTATTGTTTTGAATCTGTTATGGATCAAAGGGGTTTGGATAAACACAGAGACAGAGAGAAAGACAGAGAGAAAAGGGAGATAATCGAGGAAAAGTTGACACAGACAATAGTGACAAAAGAGTTGAGAAGGAGAGGTAGAGAGATTCTACTATGTTGGGGAAAATTAGAACTTTGTTCAATTCAAATTTAGGATTACTATTGAAAGATAATAAACTATGTTCACTCTGAAAATTTTATAAAGCTAATAAAATATTGCTTTTGGAAATCCAAACACTCCAGATTCTATAACAAACCTGCTATGTGCAGCTAAACCTATGAGCACCATTTTGCAGAAAACATAAATTGAAATCCAGACATGTAGACTAATTTACACCAGCTAGTAAGTGGAAGGATTCAGAATTTGACGATTTAATTTCAGGATCCCTACTGTAAATCACCATAAGATGCTTCTTTGTCAACAAAGTAATCACACTCAGGCTTCAATTAATGTAATCTGTTTTTGTCACAAAGAACTTTGTATTTTTTAATGTATTTTGCAAATATACACCATGAAACTGTACATTTTTAAAACATTTTCCATAGCCAGCAAGCTTTTTAAAAGTAATATGGAAAATGGTAAATGAGGGTGCCAGTATTATAATGCATTTAGTATATAAACAATGTTTTATTCTGAACTAAGGGATAGTATGTGATACATTGACATACTTAAACACTACTGTGATAAACACAGAAAAGATCAGTCAAATGGCTTTTGTTTACCTCACATAAAGTTACCAGAAAGCTTATTAAATATTACCAAAAATAGTATGATTGAGGAGAAAGATGCAAATTTATTAATTCCTTCTGAAGTTGAGAGAGTAGGTGTGGCCTGAGACATCTTGGCCACATGGTGCATGAGAGGGTCTGGGTTCTTGTCTTCATCGTGAATGAAGGAGAAACCCCTACCTCCTACACGATGTGCAACCTTGAATTCCCGGAGGCAGGGGCTGGGACCTGAATGATAGTTACTAAACCTGTCAGGCCCAATCCCTGGAAATGGGAGTTTCCTGTGACTTTGCTCCTTGACCTGGACCAGCTCAGGTGCCTTTATGTCATTCCATGTGCTTCTGTGTTTGTGTCCTGTGTCCTTGTTCCTGGCTCCGTGCATTCTCTGCTCACCCTGGAGTCCCAAATCAGCTCCCAATTGGATCCTGAATTAGTTTGCTAGTATTGTTTTTGTTCTTTTGCTCCTCTCCATCCTTCAAGGCTCAGTGTTAAGTGCATTTGCTTCCTGCTGGTCTTTGAGACATTAGTCCACCATTCAATCACTGGCCTTTTAATAGAGACTGAGATTTAGCATCTCAAAAATATGGCTTCTCAGTTTTCTCACTGTATGAAAGTTCCTAAGAAGGAATAGGCATTCAGTCTATATATGTGATTCAGCAAATGAAAAATTAGGAAGCCCAGTCAATCTAAAGATGAGGGAAAGAAATCACCATCTGTGATATCTTGCTTTGGAAGACAACACTGGCTAATTCAAACTCATGTCCGAAGGAGTCTGGCACAAAATATCCTTACCATTGAAGTCAGTACTCAAAAGAATCTTCTGGTTAGTAGAGATGCATGAGGGAAAGTTGTGAGATTCCAGAAAGACATGTCACTTATTTCTTACATTTTCCTTACACTGAATGGGAATATCAAGTCATGGTAAATGTATTATGTAAAATATCAAAAACATGAGTTTACATTAAAAATTGTCTTAGTTATTCTATTAATCAAGAGAAATAAGACAATGTAAAAAATATAAAACTTTAAGTATTTTAAATCTGTTTGATAGAGCCACCATAAAAAAACTCACCCCACAAGCACTATAATAGAGCTGAGTTCAAGCCCTCTACCATGTTCTCCATAGACATAAAAAAGAAGGAAAAAAGGGAGAAAGAAAGAGAGATAGAGGGAGCTCGATGAAGAAACAAAAATAGACAGGAAGGCTGGATGGAGGGAGGGAGAAAAGCCAAAAACAATGTATCTCTGTTGATTGTGTATTAAAAGGATATGATATAAACAGTTCCAATGGAAATGTCTTCCAGAAAATATATGTTGTTATTTGGGAATATTTTTCTACTTTCAATTTTTCTCCAGACTTCATGAATCATATTCTTCTGTCTTCCCTCAATCCTTATTCACTTTTACTCTTTGTGACAGGATGTTTCCATTTTAACTCTAATACCTCCATTTCCTTCCTAGCAGCTTCCACTCATGTGTAGTCTTACTTTCCATGATAACCTCCTGAACTATCAAGGCTGTATCTCATAAAGGATGAATTTTAGTTTAGTTTGTTTGTTCCTTTCTTCTCAACTTAGATATTCCCTCACATTCTCACACTTGTATCTACAACTTGGTGGAAGGCACATCTGTGTTATTTGTAACTGTTTCATCAATTCCTACCAAATTGACCTCTAAGAAATATTCTCAGCTCAATCCCTGTTTCAAAGTAATTTAAAAAATATCTGTGATTTTTATCGTTTAATTTTCATAGTACAGTTATTTACAAGAAAAGCATCGTCAGTGATCAAATAAATGCACATTAAAAATAAAATGACATCACAAAACATGTATAATAATTACATCACATAATACAACAATGACCATGTTAAATGCAACAAACAGACAAACTGGATGCTGGCAGGAATGTCAAATAGGAAACCCACTTCTGAAAACAGTTTGACAGGGTCCTAGAATATGAAATATGCCACCACTGTATACCACAGAAATTGAGCTCTTCAGGCTTTCCCTCATATAAATAAAATGTAACATTCAGCAAAAGGTCAAAACAGGTTTATAAACAGGTTTATATAGCATTATTTCCTCTAGACAAAGAAATGGAAATAAATTCAGGCTTTCTTCAGCTGAATGGGAATTGAATTGTGCTATATTCCCGAATAACAGAGCCAAAAACAACTCGAGTTGCCTTAAGGTATATAATTGAGAATAATCTATCATAGATTTGAAGGCAATCCTAAATCTTATTTACTGCATGACCCAGAAGTGGGAGAAAAGTTATCGGTTGCCAGGACGAAATAAGTTTTAGATGGGACCAAGAGAAAGAATGGGTTTAATTATAAAAGGGGAGCATGAGAGAGATTTATTTTTGGGAAAAATAAAGTATCTGAAAATATAGAGTTGATACAAATTTATAAAGAACTTAATATCTGCACAAAATAAAACAACTGAAGTCTGCATAATAAAATAAGTACTTGTGAAATATTAATGTCCTCCTTGTGATATCATATTATAAACATTTGAAGAAACTGGAAAAAAATATTCAAGGGATTTCTCTATGCTCTTCTGCTAACATCAGAAAAATACAGAGTAAACTCAATAGAATTTAAGGATATCTAGAAAACAGAAGTCATTATTGAATGTTTCATTGAAAAACAGTCTGGGTCCAAGCTTGAGATGAAATATGCCTTCCTAATTAGAAGGCAGAGATTTAGAAGACTGGGATCCATGGCCAGTTCTGACAAAAAATAGTGAGAAACTATAACAACAGAGAAAGCTAGATTTCCTGTAATTTCCCTGTTACCTCACATTTGTGGAATCCACAGGGAAGAGATTATTAAGGGAGATTTGGCCAAAAAGTAAGACCTCATCTGAAAAGTAGTCTAAAGTAGTCAGAGCCTTAGCAACTTCAAGCAGCAGTAATGACAAAGGAAAGAAAGAAAGAAGGAAACAGAAAAGGAAAAGAAAGAGTAGAAAAGGCAAACTCTTTCCTCTACATTCTTGCAGATTCATGTCATTGGGTCAAAGAGTTGATTTTTTTTTGTTTACTGTTTGAGGATTCAGGCCTCTCTAAGATGAAAGCATTTATTCCAAGTAATTATTTTATTTATTCTTACTATTTATTAACTGATTATTTGGCTTTCTTTGGGATTGAACCCATGGCTTTGTACATATTAGATAATTCTACAACTAAGCTTCAACCTAGCTCTTCGTATAGTTTTGGAAATTGATAATGAATTCTTCAATAGTTAACAATTCTACCTTTCATCATTTCTCTCCCACAAATTCGTCTAGGTATTTTAGTTTATGTGTTGAAAAGTTTCCTCAATTTTGACTATTAAACTTAGAAGTTTGCTTTTGAATTTATACGGAACCTGCTTATTTTCATTAACTCTTTGATATGTGTTTTACATGTGTGATTGATTCTTAGAGTTCATTGCAATAATTATGATTTTATATGGTCATATGCACATAGCTATTGAGCCATTGTGATCCTCTCCTAAGAATGGTTTCCCTTGTTCTCAACATGTGAATACTTAGAGTGCTGTAGGTAATCATGCCCAATTGTATTTATTTGTCTTTTACTATCTATTGGATTAAGTTGTAGGTTTATGAGCATATTCTAGTTATTACAAATGAGGAAAACCATGGAGTATACATTTCTTTGGCTGTGGCTTATTCAGTTAATATTTTTTTTGAGTCTTTCCACTTCCTCAGGAATGGGGTAATGCCATTCTTTCTGATGGAAGCACAGAATTCTACCAATAAAACAGAACTCAATAACCAGAAATGAATTCACTCCTGTATGCACATAATCTTTGAAAAGGTAGCCAAAAACACAGGATGGAAGAAACAGCCTTTTCAAAAATTGTGTTGGTGAAATTGGCTTTATACAGAAAACTGGCGTTAGAACCTTAAACATCCCCCCCCGTCCCCCCCCCCCCCCCCCACCGCACAGAAAATTCCAAATGGATCAAAGACGTTAATTTCAGCCTTGACAATATTACAGGAATTGTAATGGGAAGCACGAGGGCTTCCCCTAACATGTCAAAACTTCCAAAAATCCTGAATCACAAAACCCGGAGTAAATATGGATAAATGAGATTACATCAAACCAAATTAGTGTTTAGACTCTAAAGCTATGGAGAAAAAAAAAGTGATTGTGTCGCACAGATTTACTAGGGAACAAACGTACAAATGAGAGCCTCGGCCAATGCTAAAACTTTACTCGCTTTTATAACTAGGATATTTATAGTGGGTTCACATGAACATAAGAGTTTTCCTGCGGGGATTAGTAAGAAAATAACTGATGGTAAGACATAGATAACATGTGAAATGGTTTGAAGCACGAGAAAGGAGAGATTAAGGCAGAGGATGAAGCTCAAAGCCTTATTAGGTGCCAGCTAAGGAAGGCATAGTTACACAAGGAAAGAGCAGTAAATCAGCGTGTTTATCAATAAAAGCACTGGTCTGAAGCCTCAAAATAAGGACCTCTGTCTATGTGGACTGAAGAGTCTCGAAAATGATGTTTCATTTAAATTAAGAAGCACGATTTTAGATTTTTGTAGTATGGGATGGTGCATAGTCACAGTCAATCTCTGTTATGTCAGCTAATCCAGTGTACTCGTTTATGTGTAACCTAATAGTCAGGTTTCAACACAAATCAGTACGATGAGATTGTACAAATGAAACTTTGACATTTCCCTCCGCTGAATGAAAATTCTGCGAAATAATTTATATTCCTTATATTTACAAAACATTTCTCCTGATCTTTTCTACTATTTTGGCTTGATTACTGATGTTCATAGTACTTTTCTTTGTGGGAGGGGGGTTCGATCGTGGGGTCTGAACTGGGCTTGGGCCATGTCCCTCAGCTCTTCAGCTCAAGGCTAGAGCTCTACTCCTTTAACCACATCGCCACTTCTGGCTTTTTTCTTTCAGCTTATGTGGTGCTGAGAAATCAAACCCAGGGCCTCATGCATGCAAGGCAAGTGCTCTACCACTGAGTCACATTTGTGGGGCTTAAACTCAGTGTTTCATGGTCTCCTTAGATTTTTTTTCTAATGAATGATGACACTCTATTCTTTGACCCATATCCTCACATTCTTCTTCTTGCGGGATAATTGGAGATGTTTTCATATTTTTGTCTGTTTAGGCTGACATTGAACCAAAATCTTCAGGTCTTATCCCCCTTATTTTCAAGGATTCTACACAAGAGGTCACTAACATCAAGCTTCGTGTTACTGTTCTTTAGATTATGTAGTAGAAGAATGTGGAATTATATTTGTGTTAAGTATGTAATTTACAAAAACAAGTTTGAATCAATTTGATATAATGTAACTGTTATCAATTTTAACTGCTAAACCAATTAATTTTATACATTCCCACAGAAATATAATTGAAAACAAAAGGTATATTTGTTTTCTTAAAACAAGTATTGGACCATGAATTTCTTTCACTTTTCATTCATGCTTTATTCCTTAATTTGCCGTCTTCAATGAATAAAATAAATGTATTAATTGTATACCACAATAAGCAAAATGATTATAGTTAAGGCTTTTCTGTATGCCAACAATGAGAAAAGTGTGGCTGAAATTACAAAAGCAACTCCATTTGTAATAGCCCCACAAAAAATAAAATACCTAGGAATTAACTTAACTAAAGAAGTGAAGGACCTCTATGATGAAAACTTTAAAATCTTGAAAAAGGAACTCAACACAGAACTTAAAAAATGGCAAAACCTCCCATGCTCCTGGATTGGAAAGATTAACATCGTGAAAATGGCAATACTTCCCAAGGCTATCTACAAATTCAACGCAATACCTATCAAAATTCCACCCTCATTCTTCAAGGAAATAGAAGAGGCAATCCAAAAATTTATATGGAACAATAAAAGACCCCGAATAGCAAAAACGCTCCTGAATGGAAAGAACACTGCTGGAGGAATATCAATACCAAACTTCAAACTCTACTATAAAGCCATAGTAAAGAATAGATATTTCAACACAGCCAAAAGACAAGTTTTTTGAGCAGTTTCCTAAAAATGTAATGTTAATTAAAGCAACTAATGGATATGATATATTTTGATCATTACACAATATATAAATGTATGGGACTACCACTAAATTCTTCATAACTATGTAAAAAATAATTATGTAGCTAGCGACCATTGGCTAAAGCTTGTAAACAGCTATTATAGATGCTCAGATCTGGAAAGGCCCAGGCTGGAAAGTCCATGAGACTCTTATATCCAATGAACCACCAAAAAACTGGCAGTGGCTTAAGTGGTAGAGCAATAGCCTTGAGCTGAAAATCTGATGGAGAGCATCAAGTCGTAGATTTCAAGCCCTATGACTAAAAAAATTAAATTAAACAATTAAAAATTAACTAATATTTTGACATGAATGTTAAAATATATATTCTAAAAATATTAAATCCTCACTTAGATATACTAGTTTATATAAATATAGAGATGTGTTTTCTGGTTTTAGTTGTCAGTGAATTGTGTAAATCAAACAATTCTCACTCAATTCACATTTATATGATTATATGCCATAAGTATAATTGTTAAGTGATAGGCAGTGCTGTTTTAGGAATCTCCCTTGGCTTTCTAACATTAACCCTTCTAAGCTAAAATCGATATAACCTCTAACCTTGTCAGGGTTTTCATTAACAATAGTTACTTATTTCATTGGAGTAGGAAAGTATAAGCCAAAATTATTGTTTGGAACAACTGTCACATTTTACATGCTCTTCACTTCGTTTAAGAGCTAAAACATTGAAGTCATCTTAACCATGCCAGTAATAGCAAAATGTCTGCTGAGCCTTTCAATCTCTTAAGAGATGAAACTCTTTAGTTAGATATGTATTTTTTATCCTCGCTAACATCCTATTGTTTAGGAAAATCTTTTTATTTAACCCATTCCTGATTAGAAGACTGGAACAAAGGCAATAATGAAAATAGCCAAGGAAATATTTGAATCCAATTAAAAAGCAATCACAATCCCACCTGATTTCACTGACAATATGTGGTAAAATATGATTTTTTTGTTATCATTTAAAGAACAACCAATAAACTTTAATTAGCAGTGAAGAAGTGAAAAGACAACATTTAGGACAGTATGACTTTGAAAATTTTAACATAAGCATAATAAATTTATCTTGTTTTTCTATGCAGTTGCCAACATAATAGAGAGCAACACACAAAGGGAGGAAAGAACCTAATCACAGCAGTAAAATTTTGTCTATAAAATAAATGTGAGGGTGTGACTCTTTCAAAGATCAGGCTTACAAAGAGGAAAAGTGTATTTGCTTTAATGTAAACAAAAAAATATAAAAATCATTTATTAATGTTTTACATATCTTGACTAGGTTTTCTCATGTTGGAGATTAAGAAAGATATGATTTTTCATATTCAGTATTTTTTTTTTACTTTTTCCCAAGATCATTCTTATTTATCAGCTATAGCAACAGAAGTAGTCTTGGTTACTCTTAGTATCATGCTTGTTTACATCTAGAAACATTATTTGTTGCTGGGGTACAGGGTGCAAACACTTGCATATTAATAAAGAGTCATTTCCTTAGGAAGGAAAGTTGTGGTGTAAAGAAACCTAAAAAATAAAAGACAGCATACTGAAAACTATTTTCAAGCAATATCAGTCTGTAGGTGTCGATTTTGTTTCCTATTGTTTCAGGGGGCCCATTTTTGTTACCTTCCTTTTCTCCTTCTGGTGATCCTATAATAACTAAAAACATCTTGGAATTGTTGTATCTTTACTGGATTCTCTTATTCTGTTGGAAGGGCCAGAAGGATAAAAAAATTGAATTTCTGTTTTGGTTTTACCTTTTTTTTTATTATTTTGGGAACTGTCACTCAAAATGACATATAATATCAGGAGACAGATTTCATTTAAATATTCCTACCCTAGTCATTCGTACTTAGTGATCCCGAAATGTGAAAATAAAGATAGAGAGCTGCTTATTTAGATATTCTTTAGAATTTCAAGACTTCATTAATGCAAAGCCCTTAGTATGTACATCATACATGTGTACAAAACTGGTGGCAATTTTTACTTATTCTCAGAAACAAGGATATGTGGTGTCCCTGTAGTTGCGTCAGGAAACCTGTGTAGTTGAGTTTAGTTTACTAAACCAAGACTGCTGTAACAAATTTCTTCAAGTTTAATGGATTCCATTATCCATATTTATAATTTTACAGTTCTAAAGAACAGATATCTAAAAGAAATCTCACTAGTTTAAAATCTATCCACAAACAAAGATGAAATATTTTCAGATGATTCTAGGGGAAAAGGCATTTACTTTTTTTTTTTAATTGTGAGAATACCATACAGAGGAGTTACAATTACATAGGCAAGATAACTAGTAGATTTCTTTCTTTTTTTTTGGGGGGGGGGTCCGGTCGTGGGCCTGAACTTTGGGCCTGGGCGCTGTCCCTCAGCTCTTCATCTCAAGGCTAGCGCTCTACCACTTGAACCTCAGCACCACTTCCGGCTTTTTTCTTTCTGCTTATGTGGCATGCAAGGCAAGCGCTCTACCACTGAGCCACCTTCCCAGCCCACGAGTAGATTTCTTATCAAGCGTTGTTGCCTCCTCTTTGTTTACCCTTCCCATGCCTTCCCATACTCTCCCTACGTCCCCACAGTTGGTCCTAACCCCGACACCATATTGTAGTTGATGTTGGTATAATTTGTGGAGGGGAAGGGCAAAAACAAATCATTTAACTAGGAGTACCGGTAGACCAATTCCAACAATGACATTTACATGTTGTAATGTCGAAAAACGAACTTTACAAGGCATTTACTTTCTGTTCCACTTTAGAAATTTCACAGTATGGTTGTTGTCTTTTCCTTTATTTTCGAATTCACAATCTGATTGTTATCTTTTCCTTCATTTTCAATGTTCCATCTTTACACCTTTCTGATGGTAAGGCCCCAATCATTGCCCTTTCTCACTAAATCTGGGACACTTAAGTAATCTTTTGTGTATAGATCCTCCATGTGATAATTATTCAAATTTGCATTCCTTGGGTTAGGAATGGTGATTATTTTACTGATAACCCAAATCTACATTTGAGGGATTACATATTTGGGGACAATAGATGTTTTGGGATGGTATTTTTCTGCCAACCACAATGAATGTGTAGCATTCTTTCTACTATGTCCTGTTATACTTTCATTACATTTGAACAACGTATTCTTTCAATTAAATCTAACTAAAAAAATAAAATTATTCCCTGAAAGTAATACTGATTAAAACATTGTCACCTCCTAGAAACTTTAAATTCCAGAGAGCAGCCCCTGAAACAATTCTGGAGCTGTCACTTTTTATACACTCTGTTTAAAAAGTTTCTCTTTTCAAGAGCATGCGACTGCTCTCTTTGGTAATATAGTTTATGTTTATTTGACTGCTATTTTTAAAGAATGCATCACCTAACACTTGTTCTATTTTTCTACCTTTCTTGTGCCTAATCTATTTCTCAAAGAAGCATAATTATCTGAACTTATTATTGAAGTTGAATCCGCATGGAGAGGAAAAGAAAAAAAAATGTCTCTTTGTATATGTAATGTTCAAAATGTACCTACCAGCTATTTATCTTAAAATCAACGGTTTCTCATTATGTTTAGATTCTGATAAAATTTAGCCTCTCAACACACAATGTTATTGCAACATTATTTCAGGTCTCTCAAAAGAAAACAAAAAATTCCTATTTATTCCTTTTAAAAGCTTAGCCAAAGCAAATGGTTTATTAGATATTTGGAGTCATGATCAGACACTATGGTGGAAAACAGAGAAGAAAAGAAAATCATGTTTTTATTCTTCCATGAGACACTGTGATTTATTTAAGCGATTTCTGAAAGAATGAAATTCTTGCAAGAATGCCTTTTGCTTAATATCCACAATGAGTCATTCATCCTTTATTAATAGGACATTTTGGAGAAAGGATGAAAATTCATATTAGAAAAAGGAGAAGGTGAATATGAAGGAGAAATGTAGGCATTTTGTTTCTCCACATCTCCATCACAATGTCTGGATAATGATTGTGGATATTAGATACCATGCTCAAGAGTGATTAAAGTCCACATGCAAGTGGATAACCCCACATGCAAGTGACCACATGGAGAACGCTTATTGATAGAAAAAATGTAATACCATCAAGCAGGAAATTTTATCTATTTGTTTACTTCTTGTTTACAATTTGTTAAATTCTGGTGTTCTATTGTCAATTCTTATGAAGGTATACAAGGATGGTAAGAAACTAACATCTTAATATTATGTTCTAATATTAGCTTAGTTTTGCTGTGTTATATGAGGCTGCATTTGAGATTTGCCTTTTTTTCACATGCTTTTGTCTTCCAGAATTTGAAGGAAGACTCCTTCTGGAAATATGCTACTTTTATTTTATTTTATTTTATTTTTTTTATTTTGGATCCGGTCATGGGCCTGATCTTTGAGCGTGAGCACTGCACCTCATCTCTTCAGATCAAGGCTAGCACTCTACCACTTGAGCCAGAAAATATGCTACTTTTATAGATATGGGAAAACAATCATCTGTTAGGAACTGACAATGAGATAAAAAATCTTCCTCTAGAAATATTTTTTCAGCCCTTGCTTCTGGTTCAATTTTGTAAGCTGAAGTAAGTCACATGACCTATCTTGACATTGCAGATTAGAGGGAAATCTCACTTACAGGAAGCTGATGTAGATCATACAGTTATTTGCAAAGAAAAAGAGAATAAAGACGATTATTATAATACAATCAACAATACTTTCCATCACAGGTCCTGCAGAAAGGAAGCTATTATGTACCTTTTTTATAAAACTATTAAAATTTCAAATCATATTTTCATGCCTTGGATGTTACAGGAATTAGAGAATATTGTGATACTGACTTCATACAATCTCAAAGAAAACTAAAGCAATCTTTTCAATACTAGGAGAACTTTATATTTTGTAATGTAGTATCTTTTCTTTTTATATAAATATATTTTTAACTATATGTGACTATCCACAAGAATAAATTTCTACATTTATCTGCGTCTTGTGCAGAGAGCATAGTCAATTAGATAAAAATGGGAGCTAATCAGTAGCACTTTTTAAAATGGGAAATAAGTGAAGAGTAAGCTAATACACATATTTTTCTTCTATCGCCATCCTCCTCCCCTTCCTTCCTTCCTAGAAAACACTCTCAACCAAAAAAAAGTCTTAGATATTTGGCTCTTGATCTTGAAAGTGGAAGTAGAATGTTATGGATATTGGAGCTGACTGTTTATGCTGTTTTACTAATAATGCTACATCCAACAGTTCTATGAGTCCTGCAGGTCTTAGCCGTACTTTCTTAGTGATGTGACATGAATGTCAGCCTTACTGGACTTAGTATTGTTTTCTACTTCCTTTTCAGAACCTGGCCAAAATTGGGATACCGTGTAATGCAATGAAAACGTAATACCATCTTAAGAAAGTCATTTAGGGCTCTGGAAATGTGGCTTCATGGTACAGTGATTGCCTAGCATGCATGGAACCCTGAATTAAATTCCTCAGTACCACATAAACAGAAAAAGAAACACTGGAAGTGGTGCTGTGGTTCAAGTGGTAGATTGCTAGCCTTGTGGTGGAAAAAAAGCCTTGAATTCAAACCCCAGGACTGGCAGGAAATGGTCATTTAATTAGTAAATGCAAAGTAAAGAACCCATACTTGGAATTTATAATTGCCCCATCCATACTGATACCTGACAAGAGTCCCTAATTCATCTGCTTACCTGTATTAGGATACTGAGTTGAAAAGAAAAAAAGCATTATTCATTAGGTCATGGCAATTAATGCCAGGAATGTGCTTAGATAATAGGTGAAGGTTAATCCTAGAAATCCAAAGATTCCAGGTTTTTGAGTGGTCACTTCTAATTACAATGAAAAGGTTAATCACAGTGAGATTTAGGAATCTTTTTGGTCAGGCAGAGCACCAAAAACACAGTGGGTAGTTAGTAGTTATGACAGAAGAGAAGGAATAATTCTAGATGGAAGGAATAAATGATAGTAAGTAAGGTATACCAGAAACTGTTCCATGGAGCCGTTTTTGGATATTGAAGAATTAGTCTTATTTATCTATGCTTATTCCTCATTGCATTTAGCATTCAAAATCTCTTACGCTAGTTCTTAACCTCTGTGTACCAAGTTATATCTCCTTCTATGCTGATCTTTCATACCCGATCTCCGTTGCTTTCTAAAAATCTCAGTCTTTCTCTATTTCTCTATGAACATTTTCTGATATAAAGTCCACCTATCTAGTAGGCAGAGGATGATAATGGAAGGGTCACATAGCTAATCAGTCATTAAGGTAAAACCAAAAAATATGACATATTTATTGCTATTTCAATTATTCTGAATTGATGCAATGTCATTGTTTCATTCAAATTTCCATGATTTGTCTACATAGTGTCATTAAGTGCACACAAATGCAAATATGGGCTGGGTCCCAGTGACTCATGTCTGTAATCCTAGTTAATCAGGAGGCTGAGACCAGAGGATTATGGTTCAAAGTCCCCCTCGAAAAGAAAGTCCATGAGAATCTTATCTTCAATTAAATAAGCATTAGAGAACTGGAAGCAGTGAAGTACATAAAGTCATAGAGCAATCATCTTGAGCTGAAGATTTGAGGTATAATGCCCAGGACCAGAGTTCAAGCCTCAAGACCAAAAATTTAAAAAAAAATATGACTTTGGGTATCCCCAAGAGAAACTATGATGTCAATAGTAATCTTCCCAAGCAGAAAAAAAAATTAGTGCTCCTACTTTTGCTTAGCTAAAGCTGTGGCTTCTTTGCTGGACATATTCCTTTTCAAAAATTGTCAAATATTAGCTTTATAATAAACTTCTACTAATATTTCTCAGTTCAGAACGGAACTCTTGATACAATTGGTGTCAACTGTCTTAGTTATTATCTCATTTCACAGCCAACCCAGGATGGAGAGCTTGTCAAACTCATACTTGTAATTAAAACCAAAAAACCATAAGTGTAGTTGTGGCTCAAGCAGTAGAGTACTAGCTTTGGGGACAGGTGGACAGAGAAGTCAACTCTTCCGGGACAGGGTCCAGAGTCTGAATTTAAGCCCCAGAACCAGCACAAACTAAACAATCAAACAAAAACAAAAACCCACCAAATATATCTTTGTGACCCTTCTTAAAGCAGCATTAGTCTGAGAAGAGTTTCATTTTGCTAATTATATTCACTGGATCCTGCTTTTTTGTAAACCTTGTTGCTATGGAGAACCCAGGGCCAGACTATAGGAGTTAATAACTGATTCCTGCCACAAGAGAATCATTTCAGGAGTGAAATATCCAAGCAAAAGGCACTTTATTTATTTTCTTTTTTTTTTTGTGAAAATACCATACAGAGGGGTTACAATTACATGAGCAACATAGTGAGTACATTCCTTATCAAGCATTTTTGCCTCCTCCTTTGTGTCCCCATACCTTTCCTTCCCCTCTCCACTCCCCCACCTCTATACCCTCCTACCACCATCTCCCCCCATCCCCATCCCCTAACCCACCAAAGTTGTAAAGTGTGTTTTTCAACATTATGTCTTTTACATCTCATTGTTGTAATGGGTCCATCTGTATCCTATTTAAATTATTTGTTTTTTTCCTTCTTCTCCACAAATTGTATCAACATCAAATACAGTGAAAGCAGGGCCTATACCATGGGGGAGGTACATACAAAGCAACAAAGAAATCATCTTATAAATATGTTAGAACAAATAGCATGAAAGAAAAAACAAAAACATTTGGATCCTTTTCTTGGGGTTCATTTCGCCTAACATCAACTTGCCTGACAGTTTCTGTTTTTCTCAGACATATACTATTGATTGCAAGAAAGGGAAACCATGGGACCTATGTTTCTTTGGGCCTGGCTTAACTTCACTTAATATAATTTTTTTCCAAGTCTTTCCATTTCCTAACAAATGGGGTGATGTCATTCTTTTTGATGGAGGCATAGAATTCCATTGTGTATATATACCACATTTTCTTCATCCATTCATCTACTGAGGGGCATGTGGGTTGGCTCCATATCTTAGCCTTGATAAATAATGCTGCAATAAACATAGTTGTGCTGGTAGCTTTAGTATGGTCTTGTTTGTGATCATTTGGGTAAATACCCAAAAGTGGGATTGCTGAATCATAGGGGAACTCTATGTATAGTCTTTTGTGGAACCTACATTCTACTTCCCAAAGTGGTTGAACAAGTTTACACTCCCACCAACAATGAAGTAAGGTTCCCTTCTGTTCACATCTCCTCCAGCATCTGTTGTTATTAGAGTTCTTGATTCTAGTCATTCTAACTGGGATGATGTGGTATCTCAATGTTGTTTAGATTTGCATTTCTTTATGGCTAGCGAGGTTGAGCATTTCTTCATGTGTCTTTTGGCCATCCTTGTTTCTTCTCCAGAGAAGTTTGTCTTTACATCTTTAGCCCAATTATTTATTTTCAATTGTTTCTTTGAAGATTTGTTGTTGGGGGATTTAATTTTTTGTGTTCCAGGTATATTTTAGATATGAGACCTTTGTCCGTTGTATGGCTAGTGAAGATCTTCTCCCAAACTGTGGGCTTTCTATTGATCTTGCTAGCTATCCTTTGCCATGCAATAGCTGGGCAATTTTAGGCAATCCCATTTGTCGAACCTTTCTTTAATTTTTTGTGTTTCTGGGTCTCTATTAAGAAAATTTTGGCTTGTGCCAAGGAGACCTAGGGTTTCTCCTATTCCTTCCCGTAATGTTTTCAGAGTGTCTGCTTTTATTTCAAGTTCTTTGATCCATTTGGAGTTGATTCTGTTGCAAGGTGATATATAAGGATCTAGCTTTAGTTTTCTATAGTTTTCTACCAGATTTGCCAGCACCATTTACTGAAGATTCTGTCTTTCTTCCATTCTATTTTTTAGCTCACTTATCGAAGATTAGATGGCTATAGGTATTTGGGTTCATTTCTGGGTTTTTAATTCTATTTCATAGGTCCTGAGGTCTATTCTTGTGCCAGTACCAAGATGTTTTTGCAGTAGAGTTTGAAATTTGGTATTGATATTCCTCCAGGACTGTTCTTTCTGTTGCTATTTGGGGTCTTTTATTGTTCCATATGAATTTTTGGATTGCCTCTTCTATTTCCTTGAAGAATGAGGTTGGAATATTGGTAGGTATCGTGTTGAATTTGTAGATAGCCTTGGGAAGTATTGCCATTTTCACGCTGCTGATCATTCCAATCCAGGAGCATAGGAGTTTTTTGCCACTTCCTAAGTTCTGTCAGATTTCCTTTATCAAGTTTTTTCCTTTCCTTTTTTTATTGTGAATGTACTGTACAGAGGGGTTACAATTACAAGGGCGAGATAGTGACTACATTTCTTATCAAGAAATTGTAGCCTCCTCCTTTGTTTATCCTTCCCATCCCTACCAATCCTCACTTCCCCCCCATTCAATCCTCGCTCCCTCCAACTTGTAAAGTTTATTTTCGACATGACAATTTGTACTTCTCATTGTTGCAACAGGTCTACCTGTATCCTTAAACGACTTGTTTTTCCCCATCTCCTCTACAAATTATACCAACATCAAATGTAGTGAAAGCAGGGGTTATACTGTGGGAGAGGGACATACAAAGCAACGAAGAAATAATCTTATAAATGTGTTAGAAACAAATGCATGAAAGAAAAATACCTTTAAATACATATCTAAGGGTTCATTTTCCTAACATCACATTATCTGACCATTTCTGCTTGACTCATACATATACTAGATATTGCAAAAACTTTATGGTAATAAGTTTGAGAACTTGACAGAAATGGACCTTTTCCTAGGAAGTACTGACACGCCAAAACTAAACCAAGATGAGTTAAATCATCTTAACAGGCCCATATCAAGCATTGAAATAGAAACAGCAATACAAAACAGGTGATGTTTTGTATCTCTCTGTATGGAATGTGGAGAATTTGAAAATAAGTAGTTAGTAGTTAAAGGAATTTTGAAGAAAACATATATTCTGTCCTCTTAAAAACTTATCTACTTTTTAAAATTATGAATTTCCAAAGAATTAAACTGTTTTCTGGTTTACAATGAGACAATACTAAAATAATCATTTTTTTCAAAATAATGTCAGATGTGAAAATATTGTGAAAATTTGGTATAGTTTGAAACAATTCAAGTTGATGAGTCTCTGATAAAGAAGCGGTGATTAATTCAAATTAGATGGCAAATGGTATTAATTTTAATAGCTAATACATTTAGAATAATATTTACTAAACCAATAGATGGAAATTATATATTATGTACCTATTTTTTAACTTTAATTTTATTGTCAAGGTAATGTACAGAGGGGTTACAGTAAGAAAGTTTGTGAATGCATAACTTTTTAAATTTGTTACCCGCATCCCCATTTTTCACACTTTTCCTTCACCCTAAGACTTCCCACAATTTCTACAGTAAATTTCCAACATATTGTATTCTGAATATTGTTATTGCATTGCTTTCCCCTTTTTCCTTTTTTCACGATTTTGTTGTTGTTGTTCCCTTCTATACATAAGATCAATGTATATACCATACACAGTGTACCAAAATCAAATACAGCAGAGGATAAAGCAAAAGGGGAAAACACACACACACACACACACACACACACACACACACACTCACACACAATCACATATTTCATCAAAAACAACTGCAAAGAAAAACCTAGGTTCACCTATCTTGCAGTTCATTTTGCTCAGCATCATCTTATTGCATCATATATACATAGGTATGGAGCCAGTCTGCTCATCTGCTAGACTCTCTTAGACATTTCCTAATTAATACAAATGAGGAAAACCATAAAATCTGTTTCTTTGTGTCTCGCTTGTTTTATTCAATAGGATTTTTCCATGTCTTTCCATTTCCTTATGAATGGTGCGATATCATTCTTTCTGATGGAAACATAGAATTCCACTGTGATCATGTATACCACATTTTCTCAATTCATCCATTGAGAGGCAGATGAGTTTTAAAGATGCTTACATGAAAATAATACATAGGAACATTCAAAAATGAAAGATGCCACTTTCACAGACATTCTAAAAACATGATTTCTAAGTAAGATAGGATTATGTGGTGGTAGAAACATTGAGATATCTGAATGATTCTAATGTACATGTTGCACTGAATTACACAAGAAGATATCCTATATAATATAGGATAAAAATTTAAGTGATAAAATATTCACTTGAGAAAGATATGGGAGGCTGCAAGAAGGGTAAAGTTCATATAATATTGAAGAATTTAGAAATGAAAGCTCAACTATGTCTCTTTAAATAAAAATTATGTACATGAAAGGGCAAAATTAGAGGAGGAGAAGAAAATAAATGACAGCAGATCATTGTTCTTAATTAGAGTATAAAAAACAAACAAACATAATCTATAGCTTCCAGGTTAAAAAGAGACCAATATAATATGTCCCCCTTAATTTAGGTACATGTGAAATATTTACTTGGTTTTCACAAAATAAATGACTACTTAAAATATAAAATAAATGAAGACATAAACGTAATTTTTTCCAAAACTTTCCCTTTCCTAACGAATGCAGCAATGTCATAGAAGTCATTAGAATTCCATTGTGTATATATAGCAGATTTTCTTCATTCAGTCATCTACTGAGGGGCATCTGGGTTGGTTCCATTTCTTAGCTCTTGTAAATAAAGCTGCAATAAACATAGTTGTGCTGGAAGATTTAGTGTGGTCTTGTTTGTGAACATTTGGGTTAATATCCAAAAGTGGGATTTCTGGGTCATAGGGGAGCTTTATGTGAAGTCTTTTGAGGAAACTCCATACTGCTTTCCTAAGTGTTTGAACAAGTTTAAAATCCCACCAACAATGCAGTAAGTTCCCTTCTCTCCAAATCCCCTTCAGCCGCTATTGTTCTTAGAGTTCTTGATTTTAGCCATTCTAACTGGTTGTTTTCATTTGCATTTCTTTTATGACTAGAGCGATTGAGCATTTCTTCATGTGTCTATTGGTCCTCCTTCTTTCCTCTTCAGAGAATTTTCTCTTTAAGTCTTTAGACCACTTATTTATTGGGCAGTTGTTTCTTTGAAGATTTGTTGTTGGGGGGGTTTAATTATTTGGGTTGCGGGTATATTTTAGATATGAAACCCTTTTTTGTTGTATGGCTAGTGAAGATCTTCTCCAAATCCGTGGGCTTTCTATTGATCTTGCTAGCTATATCTTTTGCCATCCAGAAGCTCTGCAATTTCATGCAATTCCATTTGTCCAACTTTCTTTGATTTGTTGTATTTCTGGGTCTCTATTTAGAAAATTTTGGCCTGTGCCAAGGAGACCTAGGGTTTCTCCTATTCCATTCTGTAATGTTTTCTGTGTGTCTGCTTTAATTCTGAGGTCTTCAATCCATTTGGAATTGATTCTGATGCAGGGTGATGCATAAGAATCTAGTTTTAGTTTTCTACAATTAGTTAAGTAATTTTGCCAGCACCATTTACTGAAGAGGCTGTGTTTCTTCCATTCTATTTTTTAGTTTCCTTATTGAAGATTAGATGGCTATAAATCTTTATGTTCATGTCGGGATTTATATGGAACAAAAAAAGGCCCCAAATAGCAAAAAACGATCCTTAATAGAAAGAATAGTCCTGGAGGAATATCTATACCAAATTTCAAATTTTACTGTAAAGCCTTACTAATCACAACAGCTTGGTCCTGGCAAAAGAACCAAGCCAAGTACCATTTTTTAAAGAATTTCATTTTTTTTTTTAGTTTTTAATATCTCTTTTCTATCCCTCCCCTACTCTCATCCAATCCCTGCTCTTCTCTCAATTTTACCTTTAAAATTAGATAATTTTTGTTTTACTTTTTAATTTAAATTTTTGTTTTTCCATTTTTTTCTTGTCTCTTTTTTTCTCTCTCTATCATTCTGTCCAATCCTTTTCCCTCTTTGAGATTATGACTTGGTTAATTTCACTCTCCTTTTACCTTTCCCCATCTCTCTAATCCTATTTTTGTGATTTCTCCCTAACCTAATAATTTCTGGTTTACTAAATTCTTCTTTGTTGTTCTTAGCCCATTAATGCATAGTTGTCTGATGTTGAATAGTTTGGTATCTGTTGAACTAGATTGCATATTCAGCCTTTAACTGTGTAACTACAGGACTTTGGTTGAAATTTGCCTTAAAATAGTTTGCTAGCAAAAACTGGTGTTAGTTTCATACCAAACGGACAGAAGAAGCTGGAAAAACACAAGAAAAATGGTAAGTAAGGGTATCTCAACTCCAACTCATGATAATCAGGGGACAGAACAGATAATGAATAACCCAGAGGAGAGTTCCCGGAAAGCTCTACAAACACTAATAGTAAACATGGTGAATGAAAAGATTGAAAACCCATAAAGGATTCAGTATGAGCATAATAGGGAGAGAGAGGAAGAAAAACAAAAGGTCAATACAAAAATATCATGAGTGTGAGGAAGCTTCTCAAAGATTGATACAGGAATTGTGTGAGGAAATTTTAGAAGACTCAAAGAGAACTAAAGGAAATGCGTGAGCAGTCTGAGAACAGACAAAGAGATAGACCAGAAATATGTGAGCAGCCTGAGAACAGACATAGAGAAAGTCAGAAATGGCGTGAACAGGCTGAGAACATTCAAGGAGAACTACAGGAATTGGGTAACCATGAGCTAATCAAATAGTAGTACAGGATCTGCAAGAGCAGGATGAGAATAGGCAAAGATAAATAGAGGCATTCATAGGATCCATAAACACACAGACAAAAGAATTCAAGGAGACCACAAAGAGAAGGCTGAATGGAGCCGGACAGAAGAAATGGGAGTACAAGGAAACCATAAACAATCAACTAAGTGATTTTGGAATAAACATTGAACACCAAATTAAGGAAGTATAGAAGTTCACACAAGATCTAAAACAAACTTACAAAAAAAAAAAGAAGCCATCAAAGCTGACCAATTAGAAGAAAAAGAAATTAAAAAAAAAAAAAGTATAAAGTCTTGACAGTAGGTTAGACCATGCAGAAGATCAAATCTTGGGGATTGAAGACAGTCTAGATATTATAGAGGAAGAACATACAGCGACCAAAGAGAAATCCAAGAAATATGATAGATCTATTCAACATTTGGAAGACACCACCAGAAGGCATAATCTGAGGATAATTGGTGTAGAGGAGCACCTAGAGACCGAAGTCAATGGTCTAGGAAGTTTGTTTAGCAGGATCCCAATAGAGAACTTCCCAAACGTGCAAAAGAGATAGGCCTATTCAGATACAAGAAGCTTTTGGGAACCCAAAGAGACCAGACCAGAAGAGGACATCCCACTGTCACATTATAAAGAGCAATTCAGACCAAAGGAAAGATGCTTAAAGATATCAGTTAGAAAAGATCAATCACCTAGAAAGGGAAACCAATTATAATCACCTCAGATTTCTCAACAGAGACAATTAAGTGCCTGCAATGATGTATAGAATGCCCTAAAGACAAACAACTATAATCAGAGAATAATGTACCCAGCTACTTTCCTTCATAACCAAAGGTAAAATAAAAACCTTCCATAGCAAAGAAAATGTGAAACCACATATCTCAAGCAAACAACCTACAAAAGATATACAGATGTCCTACACATAGAAAACCAGCAATACCACAAAAAAGACCAAGAAATCACATTCAAACCGAGAATCCAAGAACTATAGGAAGAAACCAGTTGCCACAGACGTAAGAAGGTGGATAAAATGGCTGGAACTTCCAAATACTTCTCAGTCCTATCTCTCAATATAAACACACTTAACTCTCCAATTAAACGACATAGACTGTCTAGTTGGATTAAAAACCAGATCCTTCTATCTGCTGCATTCAGGAGTCACACCTTGCCCATAAAAACAAACACATTTTGAAAGTGAAAGGTAAGAATAAAATCAATCAAGTAAATCGCCCCCATAAACAGGCAGGAGTTGCAATACTAATATCAGATAAAATAGGCTTCAAATTAAAATTAATGAGAAGAGATAAAGAAGGTCTCTACATACTAATTAAGGGATCTGTCCTTAAGGATATTAAAATTCTTTATTTCTATTTGCCAAACACTGGAGCAATGAAATTTATACAAGAAACACGATGTTCCCTCAAACCTCACATAGATCCAAAGACATTAATTGTTGGGGACTTTAACACATCACTATCGCCACTAGCTAAATCATCTCTGTAAAAACTACAGAGAAAAAACGCAGATCTAAACATCTGCATAGATCAACCAGATTAAACAGACATCTAACGAATATGTCTCCCAGAAGCATCAAAATAAACGTTTTTATCAAAAGCACATAGAATATTTTTCAAAATATACCACATTTTTAGCTCACAAAGCAATCTTGTTCAAATTAAGAAACATTGAAGTTATACCTTGCATTCTCTCACACCACAAGGAAATAAAGTTCGAACTCAAGAGAAAAATCCCACAAAGAAAGTCTTGTATCATATAGAGGCTGAACCACACACTCCTTAATCACGAATGGGTCATAGAAGAGAGTAGAAAGAAATTCAACTATTCATGATATTCAATAAAAATGAACACATGAATTGCCAGCTCCTCTGGGACAGAGCAAAGGCAGTATTCAGAAGCAAGTTTATTGCTCTGAGTTCCTACATCAACAAATTGGATAGATCTGAAACCACCAATTTAATGAGACATCTTAAACTCCTTGAAAAAGAGCAGCAAAATAAACCCCAATTCAGTACCCGGAAAGACATAATTAAAAATCAATCAGAACTACATGAACTGGAATTTTAAAAAAAATACACAGAAAGAATCAACAAAACCAAGATTTGGTTCTTTGGAAAAATTAACAAAATTGACACAACCATAGCAAATCTTATCACAAAAAGAAGAGAACACATCCAAATAAATAAACTCAGAGGTGAGAATGGAAACATCACCAGAGAAACAACCAAGATTCAGAACACTATAAGGGAATAATTCTCAAAACTTTATGCTAATAAGTTTGAGAACTTGGCAGAAATGGTCCTTTTCCTAGCAAATATTGACATGCCAAAACTAAACCAAGATGAGCTAAACCATCTTAACAGGCACATATCAAGCATTCAAATAGAAACAGTAATAAGAGACCTCCCAGCTAAGAAAAGTCCAGGACCAGATGGTTTTACAGCGGTATTCTACAAGGCCTTCAAACCAGAGCTCACACCAACACTCCTCCAACTCCTCAATGAAATTGAAAGAGAAAGTTCACTACCAAACACATTCTATGAAACCATCATAACCCTCATTTAAAAACCAGGGAGGGACTCATCAAAGAAAGAGAACTATAGACCCATTTTTTGATGAACATTGATGCAAAACTTCTCAACAAAATTTTGGCCAATCGATTTTAACAACTCTTCCAAAAAATCATACATCACGATCAAACAGAATTCATTTCAGGGATGCAAAGCTGGTTCAATATACCCAAATCAATTAATATAATTCATCACATCAACAAGACCAAGGATAAGAACCACTTGGTTATCTCAATAGATTCAGAGAAAACAACATTTGACAAGATCCAACACCCTTTTATGATGAAGGTTCTGGAAAAATTAGGAATCCAGGGAACATTCCTCAATAAAAATAAAAGCTGTATATGACAAAACTGCTGCAAGTATTATACTCTGAGGTGAACAACTAAAGCCATTTCCTCTTAACTCAGGAACAAGACAAGGATGTCCTCTCTTTCCACTTCTCTTCAATCTAGTATTAGAATGCCTATCTACAGCAATAAGAAAATATGTGAATATAAAATGTTTCCAAATAGGGAAGGATGAACTAAAACTCTCCCTCTTTGCAGATGACATGATTTTTTATTTAGACAATCCCAGGGACTCTACTCTCATATTACTCAAGTTGATTCAAAACGTTGGTAAATGGCAAGATCTAACATTAACCCTCAAAAATTAATGGCTTTTCTGTATGGCAAAAATGAGAAAAGTGTGGCTGAAATGTGTAAACTCTATTCATAATGCTTCAACAAAAAATAAAATACCTAGGAATCAACTTAACCAAAGAAATGAAGAATCTCTACAGTGAAAAATTTTAAAACCTGAAAAAAGAAATCAATTGAATTAGAAAGTGGCAAAACCTCCCATGCACCTGCATTGGAAGGTTCACCATCATAAAAATGGCAATACTTCTCGAAGCTATCTACCAATTCAGTGTGATACTTATCAATAGGACAACCTCATTCTTCAAGGAAATAGAAGAGGCAATCCAAAAATAAATATGGAAAAATAAAAGACCCTGAATAGCAAAACGACCCTCAACATAAAGAACTATGCTGGAAGAATATCAATAACAAATTTCAAAATCTACTACAAAGCCATAGTAATCAAAATACCTTATTACTGGCACAAGAACAGACTACAGGACCAATGAAATAGACTTGAAAGTCAAGAAATGCACCTTCAAATCTATAGCCAACTAGTCTTCTAAAAGGGAGCTAAAAAGAAAACAGAATAGAAGAATGACAGCCTCTTCAGCAAATGGTGCTGGCAAAATCGGTTAACTACTTGTAGAAATCTAAAGCTAGATCTTTATATATCACCCTGCACCAGAATGAAATCCAAATGGATCAACGACCTCGGAGTCAAACAGACACTCTGAAAGCAATACAGAATGGAATAGGAGAAACCCATGGTCTCCTTGGCAAAGGATGAAAATTTCTTAATATTGAAATAGAAACACAGCAAATCAAAGAAAGGTTGGCCAAATGGGATGGCATGAAATTACAGAGGTTCTGCATGGCAAAGGACATAGCTTACAAGCTCAATAGGAAGCCCAGGGATTGGGAGAAGATCTTCACTGACCATACAATGGACAAGAATCTCATTTGTAAAATATATCTGGAACTAAAAATTTAAATCCCCCAACAACAAGTCTTCAAGAAAACAACTTTCCAATAAATAAATCAGCTAAAGTCTTAAAGAGAAACTTGTCTGAAGAGGAAACAAGGATGGCCAATAGACACATGAAGAAATACTCAACCTCCCTACCCATAAAAGAAATGCAAATCAAAACAACATTGAGATACCACCTCACCCCAGTTATAATGGCTATAATCAACAACTCTAATTATAACATGGAGAGGATGTGTATATAAGGGAACATTACTGCATTGTTGGTGAGAGTGTGAACTTGTTTAACCACTTAGAGCTTCCCTATGACCCAGCAATCCCACTTTTGGGCATTTACCCAAATGATCACTAACAAGACTCTACTAAAGCTACCAGCACAACTATGTTTATCCCAGCATTGTATACCATAGCTAAAATATGGAATCATCCCAGATGCCCCTCATTGGATGAATGGGTCAAGAATATGTGGTGTATAAACACAATGGATTTCTATGCCTCCATCAGAGAGAATGACATTTCCCCATTTGTTAGGAAATGTAAAGACTTGGAAAATAGTATTTTAAGTGAAGTAAGTCAGGCCCAAAGAAACATAGGTCCCTTGGTATCTCTAGTATATGTTTGAGACACAGAAAAATTCAGATAAGTTGATGTTAGGTGTAAAGAACCTCAAAATAAGGATTTAAATACCTTTTTTCTTTCATGTAATTGTTTCTAACATATTTATAAGTTGATTTCTTTGCTACTTTGTATGTCGCTCCCCTCTGTATAACCCTTCTCACTGCATTTGATTTTGGTATAATTTGTACAGTTGAAGGGAAAAAAATCGTTTTAATAGGGATACATCTGGATCTTTTTCATCTATGAGAGATACAAGCCATTATGCAAAATTGAACTTTATTTTCTTCTTGGGGTGGGGGTGGTGTGTTGGGGGGTGTCTGTGGGAATTAGCGGGGGAGATGGGAACAGGAAACAAAGGAGAAGGCAACTATGTTTGATAAGGTATGTAGTCAATACCTTTTCCATGTAATTGTAACCCCTGACCGATTGGAATAAAGATATTCACAAGACACAAAATGGAAAATAAACTTTGCAGCTTTGGGGTGGAGGAAGAGTTGTGAAGGTGGATGAAGTAAAAGATAGAAGAAAAAAAGAAAGAAGGATAATAGGGCTTGACAAGAAATGCAGTCATTACTGACATGTATGTAGTTTTTCTATAAAGCATCTTTTGAAGAAAATGATTTTAAAAATACAAGGCAAAAAATAGCAGCAGAAAACAAAAAACAAATTGATTGTGGTTTTTAAATGCCCTATTATCTGTATGAGGTTGAAGTAGCTTTATCACATGTGACTATCATTGCCTTGTGAGATTTTGTTCTTTTTAAGTTCCCCAAGGAAATTAGCATTTCCTGAAGGAGACTGAAAATATGAGCAGCAAGTATATTTAATATAAATATACTGTTTGACATTGTACGGTATTACTTACTAAATGCTATGTTGGCCAAACTGTGTTAAGGAATGATGATTTTTTTTGTATATTCTCAAGGGTGGAATTTGATTTATGAAGAAAAGTGAAAAGCAATTAAGTCAAATATAATGTTTACCTCACCTGTATTAATATTCAGAATGACTTAATCCCCTGAAAACTTCTTGTTGAATACTTTCTGATTTGAAATACAAAACAAATGTGATGAATTGAGAAGATTACATTGTTTTTTGGAAACAAAAGTGGCCAAAGACAAAAAGAAGAAAAATAAAAACAATAATAATACTAAAAACAACTATACACTTTTATTAGAGTGGAACGTTGATCCAAAAGTTGGTATAGTTTATCATCTTTAATATAAGCAGTAATTCATTCAAGTGAAAATAAAATCAAAGAAAGTATTTGAGATATAGTATTAATATCGAGATTCATAACTGGCAAAAAAAGGTCTCAGGAACTTTGTTTCATATACCGTTCTTTTTTGATGGTGTGTGTGGGTGGAAGTTGAACTTGCCCATAGTTGTATTGGGCTGTAAAATGTTGTCTAAAACTTATGAATTTCACCACATAGTATAAATATATATATTGCTAAGTTCAGTAGAGGTTTTCACAAATCACATAATTAAAATATTTGGCATGTGTTCTATTTGTGGTTAGTATCTTACTACGAGTAACTACTGCAATCTAAAGTGATCATACAACTTTCACCATTTCCTAAGTGATCACCTGTGATAGAATAATTCTGTCAAAACACTTGAAGTTTATTCATGTTTAAAACTTGCATTGAATGTTCTCATTCCATTATCAGTGTGCATTGAGAGTGGAGCATACGTATGCATATGAAATTTCTGTACAACTTCAAACTTTTTAATGGGTAATTTGGTACTAAAGAATAATATGTAAATGGAAGAATACTATTCACTGTCAACATAACCATATTTTTATGTGTGTAAAAGACTTTACCATAACTTCTGTAATCAGGAAATAACTGATAAGGATATTCATAGAGATTGTTATAGATACAACAATTCTAAAAATAACATTTGTTTAATTACCCTAAAGTTCTTTTTTCCTCTGTTCATTTTGTATATGCAAAAAGCAGCTAATTGTAAAATTAGAATTCAAAGAACTGATATATATATAGATATAATCATATGTATCTAAGAGTGAAAATGTGATATGTAACACTAGTGTTTCCATCAATTCTTTTATTTACATCGATTTTTTCTTTCTTATTTAAATTTTATTGTCATAGTGACCTAAGTTGTGGTATAGTTACACAAGTAATGAGTCCAATCCTTGTTGAAATTGTTACCCCCCTTTCTCATTTTTCTCTCTCTTTCCCATTAACACCTAATGTTGTACAGATCCTATCCAACACATTGTCCTGTGAGTATTGTTGTTACACAGGATCCCCCATTTTTTTTGTCATACAATATTGTCTTCACACTAGTCATTGAATAAATTCAATGTTTTAGGTCTAACTTTTCACACTAGTATCATGGTGAACCCACCAGCCTCCACAGAGTTTTATAAAACTTTTGGAAATACATTTTCTAAGCTCTTGAACATCACAGTGTGAAACGATCTGTGTACTTGGATGAGAATACTAAGATGAATCATCAAGAATTATATCAATATTGAAAAAATTTTGAAGTGATATGATCCAAAGTCTTTAACATAATAACAACAGATGTGTCATGCATAACGATGCCCCTATGTTTAATCATTATACATGTGAAACATGCAAATTTTTAAAGTATTAACGTCACATACATAGTGATAATAGAGAGAGATATAGAACGGTGTAGAATTAGTTTTATTTTCATAAATATATTAATATCTATCGATGTGAATATTACAATTCTACAGTGAAACATTAGGAGTTTCTAAAGATTGGCTGTTGTTAAAAATTGTTTTTAACTTACCTGTATCATCAGAATTCTGGTGAAAGGGAATATCAATATGTGTAAGCTCTCTATGTGTTAGAGAAATTAATAGTTATTCTAATTGCATGATAAGAAGTGAGAAGTACAGGCAGAAGTCATGCAAATAATGATTTACTTTAAACTTTATGGCAAGGTGCCAAATTGCATATATGTACGTTTGGATTGATCACATTAAAATAATGAGAACATTCATGCTTCCCAAATTAATGTAACAAAAATTTTGTTTTTACAACCAAGGAGGCATAAGTTGAAACAAGATTGCACCATTCCAACCAAATGCTTCAGATATATGCATGAGAGAATTACATGAAGAAACTGACACATAGAATTGTTTGAATATAGGGGGCTGGGAATTTGGCTCAGTGGTAGAGTGCTTGCCTTGCATGCCTGAGGCTCTGGGTTCGATTCCTCAGCACCACATAAGCAAAAAGAAAAAAGCTGGAGTTGTCATTGTGACTAAAATGGTCCAGCACTAGCCTTGAGCTGAAAGCTGAGGGACAGGGCACAGTGCCAGAGTTCAGGCCCCACGACTGGACCCCACACCGCCCAAAAAAAGAAAGGATTGAATATATACACATTAACACAGTAAACAACTTGTCAGCAATTTTTCTTTGTATGACATTTTTTTGAAGGGTGGGGGAAGCGTGATGGGTGGGGCAACAGGTTGTGGAATATTTTCTAAAATTTGTGATTTCACAAATTTCACAAGGCAAAGTATAATTTTATGTACTTCTAAGTCCAATAGGGAAAAAAAAACACAATCTTAAAATACGCAGCATATGTTTTTTTTTTAAAGTTTTATTTTAAAGTTGCTGAACAGAGGAATTCTATTTACATTAATAAGGCAATGAGAACAGGACTTTTTGAACAATTTTACACTTTCACTTGTTGATGGCCCACTATCCCTTCCCAACACAATTTCTTCACTCCTCCGCATACCCCTTCGAAAGTTGTAATGTTCATTTCTAATATACTGTCTTGTCGTCATCCTACTTGCAATGTGTCCTTATTTCAGGGATTTATTACACCCTTTCCCTTCCCAGATCCGACAAATATATATATTTACAAGATGCATGGTACCAAACTTGAGTACAGTGTCAACAAGGGATATGCCATAGGAAACAAGAATATAATAAAATCACGGAGCATATTTAAAACAATAACTATAAAGACATATCTCTTGTCTTCATATATTGGAATTCAATTCAATTAGCATTATTTTATATGATCATATATACATCACTTTTGATCTTTTCAGTTCATCTAACAAGATTATCTTATATGTATATTATTTTTGCAAATAAGGGAAATCATGAGACCTAAAATCTTTGGGACTATGTTACACAATTTAATATTATTTTTCCAAGTCATTCCATTTCCTAACCAAAGGGACAATGCCATGCTTTCTGTTGGAAACATAGAATTGCTATCTCTATACATATGTACATACAAATGTTTATATTTACCATATTTTTGATACACTCATCTAACTCACTTATTGAGGGTCATTTGGATTGGTTCTATATCTTAGTTATTGTGAATATTGCTGCAATAAATATAGTTGTGCTGATAGCTTTACCAAGGCCCTATAAGTGACCATGTAGTTAAATGTCCAAAGTAAGGATTGCTGAATCATATGAGAGCTCTATGCATAATCTTTTAAGGAATATTTCTACTGATTTTCAGAAATTTTCTACTGATTTTCACAAACAGTGTGGTAGGGTTCCTTTGTAACCACATCTCCAGCCCAAGCATCTGTCATTATTAGACTATTTATTATAGCCATTCTAATTTGAAAACAGTGGAATATTAATACTGTTTTGATTTACAGTTCTTTTATGGCCAGAGAAGTAGAGCATATCTTCAACTGTCTATTGACTATTCTCATTTGCTGTTCACAGAAGTAATTTCGTTTTAGCATTAAAGTAATTATGAAGACCAATTGTGTGACTCCCTTAAAATAAGAAGTGTACCCATTCAGAGAATTGTTCAGATTTATTGCACAATAAATATAAATTTTTTCTGATCTTACTCATCATCTATTTATATATCAAAACATAGTTTTGCAAAGGAGAAATGTTTCAAATCAACAGAACCTTTTGGACTGGATCATCTTTTCCAAAGGAATATGACAAAACAATATTTATATAGTTTCTGTAAAAAATAACAAACATTTTGTAATATGGTAATAACTAACAAGGTTACTCATAGGGGTTGCTATGGATACCAGAATTTTTAAATAGCACTTGACTAATTACATTAAAACTCTTTTCTGACAGATTGTCATTTTGTGGTCTAGACATTCTATTTAAGGTATGTGATTAATAAAAAGAGATTATCAACTCAAGTATGATTTTTATGCAAGTATTTAGTCACAGTTCAATCCAAAATATTGCTTGTGTTTAGGAAGGAAGAAGTTCGCTTTTTAGTCATTGTATATTTTCTTTTTCATTTCAAATAAGTAAAAGAATTTCAAATGAAAACGTTATTTCTGTTGCCTGTTGTGACAGTGCTTGATTGGGTCCACAAATTTTGGGGCTAATATATTCTCAATCATAATTACTAGGAGAGATACAGATATTCATTTTAGGTGCAAGATGACATTTGAGTTCAGGCCCTAGTTAGCATATTTTACTTTGAGCCAGGTATAAGGAAGTATATTAAAGAGATTAATCTATTTTATAAAACAATTAACAAATTAGAAAAAAATACATCAATAATTGTGTAGCCTCAAGGAGAAAGTAATTATGCCACTTTTTGACATATTTTGTTCACTTCAGTTCAATTGCCATAATTCATGTAAAAGGATAGATAGGATTTTAATATTTGCACTTAAAAGGAAGAAAGGATTGACCAAATTGTTTTGTGTCTAAACATTACAAAAAAAGGTGTCATCATTGAAGATAGATTTATGCCTGATAGAATGCAAAACTGAAGGAGCTCTATTTATTAAACTAAGTCATTCTAAGAGAAAAGACAATGCCATGTTACCAAGAAATGTTGACTATACCATCAGAGAGATAATACATCTAGCATAGTATAGGACTAAAAGGTCGACGTTATTTTAGGACTCGTGCTACAAATGAAGCTTACCTAAACTTCCTACTTAGACTTTAGTTCCATCAAAATTAGTATATGCTTAATGGTTTGATTCCATGGGACACATTCATGAATATTTTGAGGACACACAGTGAAATTGACAGAAAGATCGGGTTGATTCTATGCAACCAATGTCTCATACAGAAAAAAAAATATTTGAGCATTTTATATTCTGATGAAGGAACTATGTAGAATATTTCTAGATTATGGATAACAGCATTAAATAATTGAAAATTACTACAAAGTTATCAATAACCCACTGTGGTCCAGTAGACCTATAAACTATTAAGATTCCTTTACCAGTTTCATGCCATTTAGTGAAAATATACCATGGTCTTGCAACATGGTTAACAGCTAGTAAAAATGACTTAACAAGTCCTTATGAAAGATTTAAAATAAAAATATGAGGAAAGTGAGGAAATATTGAGGCTCATCTTGCAAGATTTCAACTTCAGTTGAATAGGTAGAAAATATCTTAAAAAGTATGTAGTTGCTAATGTAGTTGCTTGAAGTTATAATAAATACAGTAAAGGTTAGGACAATTATTTTGTCAAAAGCCAAACCACTAAATTTTAGAGAAACGAAGGAAAATTTGTGTTATTTAGAGCTAAGAGGGAAGTGAAGAAAATAAACTAGTACATGCTACAAGATTGAAAATAATCTGAACCTATCATACATGTGACAATATAAACCAGTTTCACCAAGGAGAGCAAACACCTTACCCTCTGAAGAAAAATGCCTACATTAAGAAGGTATGTCAACTGCTGTTGTCCCTTGCTTCAAGTGTGCCTTCCGGATGTGGATCTATATATTATATTATTTTCATAACCATAATTTCTTTTTTTATTTTGAAAATACCAGACGGAGGGGTTACAATTACATTGACAAGTTAATGAGTACATTTCTTATCAAGCATTGTTTCCTCCTGTATTACCCATTCCCAACCCTTCCAATCTCTGCCCCTATAACCATAATTTCTTTGTCAAGGTTACTCAGTTTATTGAACACCACCCCACATTATGGCATGTGAATGGCTCCCAGAAAGAACTAATTTCAAAAGGGAAGATACCACAGCACGCCCTAACTTTTCCCTTTTAGACTTCCTGAGAATTGTACTGTGGATCAGTAGAATTGAACTCTGGGTGGAATTCTTACCCTTTTTAACTCACATATAAAAAATCCTACTGCTTATATTTATTTGCACTTGCCTACCCATCAGCTAGGTTCGATTGGTACACTCGTTTCATGTGAACTTTTCATTCTTTTTGATACCAGTGTTCATATAAGTTGAAATTATAAATCTGGACAGTATGGTTTCAATCAAGGTGATGCTAGGGCAGTAGAAGAACCTTCCTCAAATGACCTTTCAATATTCACGACTGCCTCTTGAAGAAATTATCTCATATGAAGAAGCCTTTACCACTATCATGTCATTTATCCAAATCTTACCATACCAACAGGCATTACTTCAGAGTTTGTTAAGGAGGTTTTGATGGATGAATGTGGAGATATTGAGAGACAGTAAAACTTTTGAATTAGTAAGTTTTCCAGATGCCGTGAGTAAAAGTATATGCTTACAAGAAATTATCTTCAAAAACACAATATTAGTTCAGAAATAATTTACTGTCTACAAAGGAAAATGTACACAGTAGAAAGTGTGTCTAACCTAATAAAAAAGAGGCAAATGATACCATACTTTTAGAGGTAAGTCTGTTCTTTTAATACAATCGTTAAAAAAGAAAATCACTGGCTTCGAAAACAATCTTACTTCCATGAATGAATCCCATTCAATACAAAGGAAGAATTTTCTACATGATTTTTTGCTCTATGGATTTCTGAAAATTTTCATTTCCCTTCCTAACTGATATCTGGGTTTGCTCTTCAGGTGGAAGCAACATGAAATTTGGAAGGAAAACTTCCATGAATGTCTTCTCTTTGTAAATGATGCAAAATCACTTCAAGGTTGTTTAAAAACGTCAGCATGATTTTAAATTTTCTATTTGGTATTATATTTTCAAAGTAAGAAGAGCCAAGTGTTGGTGGCTGGTGGTGTTTGCCTGTAATCCTAGCTACTCAGGAGGCTGAGATCTGAGGAATGTGATTCAAAGCCAGCCTGAGCAGGAAAGTACATGGGAGTCTTATGTCCAAATGACTCCCAAAACCAAATAACCGAAAATGGCCCCGTGACTCAACTGGCAAAGTTCAGGCTTTGACCTGAAGAGGAAAGGGCAGCCTCCAAACCCAGAATAAAAACCCTATGACAGACATGTTACGAATAAAAATAGCAAGAACAAAGCATTCACCATATTTCTCTGTAACATAGAAAGTCTACAAACGTTGCATTAGGCATAAATGCTTAAACATACTCACTGGCTTATGATGAGAAGCCTTTTCTTAACGGCATTATATAGTTATGACAAGTTAGAGTTCAAAATCAATCAATTCAAAATTTTCCTTCAAAAATTTCCAAAGACATATCGCAGATTTGTTTCCCTATGAAGGAGAATGTGTGAGATCAATGTCCTT
Organism: Dipodomys spectabilis; assembly: GCF_019054845.1. Taxonomy (NCBI): domain Eukaryota; kingdom Metazoa; phylum Chordata; class Mammalia; order Rodentia; family Heteromyidae; genus Dipodomys; species Dipodomys spectabilis. The sequence goes on along the minus strand of NW_024870841.1, from coordinate 3,712,437 downwards.
TGCCTACATATACCTAGATTCTTACCAGTTTGCTATATATTATCGAGACTTCCATGAATGACTTACTGACAACAGATTTTTACTATAGCACATAGAAATCTTTGTGAATTTTGAGACTCCCAGAAGGATTAGGAAAATCACTCTCTTCTGAAAATACTAAGTACCCATTACTTAGCAGGCCTAGGTTGCTCAAAGAAAAAAGAAAACTGAGGAAAAGGCTATTTCTAATTGTAAGTGGAGCCATCGAAAAAGGTACATTTGCCTGGGAATAATATCTTCCTTATTATTTATTATTTCTGCAGAACATAATAAAATATGAGAAAAATATAGTGATGTTTTATCCCTCATATAAATTTCCTATCAACTTCTATGTTCCAAACAGAAGAATAGGTAGGATAATTTTGTAGGTTGTGTAAATCAAATAATTTTGGAACGTATTTTTCAAACTAGAAGAGGCTAATATATCTCAATATTTTTCATGTGTTATCTAATTTGCAGAAGCATAATGTGACTTTTTCACAAGGCCTGTGGCATGGCAAAAAATAGTCTCTTTCATGTATCCCTCAAATATTAGCCAATATTTATTAGTTTGGGATGTAAATATACACATTCGGAAGACACCATACTTTTGCACAGAGAATCTGCCATTTATAAGGCAAGAACACATGCATCATTTCAGAATTTCCCGTTATATTTCTCAAATGTTCAAAGAAGATTAAGCTGTAATTTTTGACTATAATTTATGACACTTCATAAAATCATATCCAATGACTCTAATGTTGTTTTCAACTTGTGTGTAATTTGCCACGCATATATAAGTCACGAAATGTCAATGTATAGCTTATTTTATATTACTTGTCTACAACATTCCTACTCTAAATAAAATAGTTTGTGCAGGATATTTTACAAAAATACACTTTGCAAAAACTACATTAGAGGTCTGGATTCCAATTTAATCAGAAGAGTTGAAGTATTTGACCACAGAAAAGGAAATTTCACAAGTGAGAATCTTGCTCATATTTAGGATAGGTGTGGAAAGCTGAGGGTTTCTAATTTTGGACATATTTGGGCACCAAGTTATCCCCTATTTTATAATTTCACTTATTGTGAAGAATTCGACATAAATATCTGAAAAAATGATTTCAACATTGATTTATAAATGATGGCTTGGAACCTGGAGACTGAGGAAAACCTACGACTTTCTATTGATGTAGGGATATAAAGAAAAGAGAACTGTATCCACAGGGCAGTATACGTACTACAAACCCATCAACATAATATCATTGTGAAAAACATACTTTCAGAGAGTGTATTTATGGATAGTCTTCTTATTTATAGAATCTTATTAATAATGTGATGCATAGAGGGATTAGTTACATATGAAAGGCTGTGAGTACATTTCTGGTCATATGTTCTTACCCACTCCTCATTTCCTCATATTTTTTTCTTCTGCCTCAAGTCTCCATCCCCTCCCACAAGGTATAAAGTTTATTACAAGAGGTTGTTTTGTGAGGATTGCAGTTGCATTGGTTGAATCTTGGTCCTTTGTCTGAGATATTGATATTCCCTTTCCTTCCCTAACTTAGATTAATGTACATGTAATATACCAGGTAAAAAAAGCAAATACAGTGACAACCCTAGATACGCCATGGGAAAATAAAGGGGAAAAAAAAAGGAAGAGCTTCATATAGTATACTTTAAAGAGAAACAACAAGGAGATACCTATTGTTTCTGTATCTTTTAGTTCTTTTTGCTTAGCCTAATATTCCGTATATATATATATATATATATATATATATATATATATATATAAATAAATATATGTATATATACATATATATACACACACATATATATGTATATATATATACATATATATGTACATATATATATATACATATATGTATAACTCCATGGTTTCCCTTATTTGTAAAACTTGGTATTGTGATACTTTGCAATGTCTAAATAGAACAAATAACAAGTTTTACAAATAAGGGAAACCATGGAGCCTATGTTTATTTGGGTCTGAGCCATTTTATTTCACATGATTTTTTCCAAGTCTTTTCATTACTTACCAATGAAATGATGTCATTTCCGAGGGCCGTGGAAATCTATAATTCCATTGTGCATTTATCCAACATTTTATTGATCCATTAATCTACTCTCAAGTATCTGGGGTGTTTCCATATTTTTCTGTGGTATATAATGCTGCAGTGAACATTACTTTGCATTCTAATAGTATGTGCTGGAATTTCAATGTTGACTTTATATGCATTGATTTTATTGTTCAGAGATGTTGATCATTTCTTCATAGGTCCTTGGGCCCTTCACAGTTCCACATCAGTGAAGTCTCTCTTTAAATATTTAGCCTTCTTATAGGGTGGTATATTGTTTGGAATTGGGGAATGGGATTTAACTTTTTAAATTTTTATTGTATTTCAGCTCTATGATCCTTTTCTGTTTCATGGTTAGTGAAAATATTTTTCCAGTCTGTTAGATTTCTATTTAACTGCTTACTTATGTCTTTCATCACGCAGAAGCTATGCACATTCATAAAACCCCATTTATTTGACTTGCATTCATGAGTCTATAATAATGAAGTATCATCCTGTTTCAAAGAACCATAATATTCCTCCTATTATTTCCACTAATAAGCTCAGCCTATCTTCCTTTACCCCCGCGACTTTGATTTATTTGGTATTGATTATGGTACATGGTGATATATAATTATCTATCTTATTTTTAAATGGTGTTTCACCAATTTTGTCAGCACTATTAATTGAATATTGATTCTTCACATTTCTGCACTTTTTCTGTTTATTTTCAGCTGATCTAGGGATATATAAATTTTCCTCGAAGTATCATTTCAAGTGTAGGTACCATGGTTTTCCTTATTGTAATAATTGGTACATATCCAGCTTCACCCTGGAAGAGGACTGCAATAGCTTAAGGTTGCAATAGTTTAATAGCTATGGCTATATGTGCATAGAAGATTAGGATAAACAAAACGATCTCCAAGATATAGAAAGAAAAGTATTATCAATGCTGGATGTTTTCCTTACAATACTATGAAAAGCTGTTTGTTGTTATCTTGCTTTCTTACTTTATTTTCCTATGGTCTCTCCCTTTATGTCAATGTATTTGCTTTTGTTAGCCAGTGGATTGTATACACGTTAATCTAATTTTGGCAAGGAACAGGAACAAAATATCTTGAGACAGAGGACATTGAGTGAACCAATGCCACAACATTGCTCCCAAGACAATATATAGGAAATGAAATTGACGTCAGAGCAGGGATTTGAGGCAGAAAAATGAGGAATAATATAACCTGTGACAAAAAATCAACTCACTGCATTATATACATAATAATAATAATTGGTTAATCAACTTACAAATAAGATTAAGCTAAAAAGTAGAGTATTGATACTTACCTTTATCCTATGTTTTATAAGTTTACACATGGATATGTAGGTAGATTGATTTTTACACCTTACATCCCTACATGATTAGAAAAGAGGGTTTCCATGAGTCTACTTGTTCCCAAACATCCTTTACAAGTTAATATTGATTTAAATCCTGCAGGAAATCCAAAACTATTTGAAACTAGAAACTACGATGAACCTGCTGCACTAATATGTCCATAATCAGAAACTCTCCTATTTTAACACTATTAGTAAATATGAGTAACATTCTCACATCCTTAACTTCCTCACCTTTACCCAAATAATTCAAAATATTTGATTGCTTAGGAATTCTACCAATAATTTTGGATATGTTGGATTTATGTAAAATATGCTGCAAAGTCTATTCCAATTTTCATTAGGATTATTGTGGACCACAGTGCCAAATCAAGTATTAATATGTGGGGGCATTTATATGTGAGGCAAATTACACACAACAGTAAACAAAGATAGAATCATCTAATATAGTTTCCTGAAAGTGCCTTTTGTTACATTTGACAGTAACAGAACACTCTTCTTTCAACATTATAGAATACATATTGTAAAGTTATTAAACGATGCATATCCTCTTACCCTACAAATATCAGATTCTCAGCAAAAAACTATGCTATCTTCACAAAGTGCATGTTTTCTAAAAATTGATTTTGATGATATTTTGTGTCTACATACAGAACCTGCTTTTTCCCTGCTAGTAGTGTAACAAAAAAGTCAGTGTCTTTCGACAGATGAGGTTACACATGAAAATTATTGAGATGGGTGAGACACGTGCATAGTATGAAATATATTTCAGAATCCTTGGTTGAAACAAACCATCAAAATTTGCATGGCCATTTTTATGGAACAAATAAGTTGATGTAAAATTTGTTAGGAATCCAATATTATTGCACTTTTGTTACACATTTATTATGCTCTACAAGTATAACAGGAAATGAAATGTAATATGATATTCACAGGAATACTAGTACAATGAGATATGTAATGTGATTTGTTCTCTATAGGGAAACATACGCACATTTCGATTGATGATGGAGATTTTTTTTTTTAGTTTAATTTTATTTTATTTGTGAACATACTGTACAGAGGGGTTACAATTACATGGGCAGGATAATGCGTACATTTCTTACCAAGCATTGCAGCCTCCTCCTTTGCTTACCCTTCACATCCCTTCCAAGCCTCCCCCCTCCCACCCCAATCCCAATCCTTCTCCTTCCCCAACTCCCTCCCTCCTTCCCCCCACTCCCGCACCGACGTTGTAAAGCTCGTTTTGGACATGACAACTTGTACTTCTCATTGTTGCAACAGGTCCACCTGTATCCTTAAACAACTGTTTTTTCCCCATCTCCTCCATAAGTTATACTGACATCAAATATAGTGAAAGCAGGGGTTATACTGTGGGGGAGGGACATGCGAAGCAACAAAGAAATAATCTTATAAATGTGTTAGAAACACATGCATGAAAGAAAAAAACATTAAGATACATATCTAAGGGTTCATTTTCCTGACATCAAATCATCTGACCTTTTCCGCTTGACTCGTACATATACTAGATATTGCATATAAGTGAAACCATGGGACCTATGTTTCTTTGGGCCTGGCTTACTTCACTTAATATAATTTTTTCCAAGTTTTTCCATTTCCTAACAAATGGGGCAATGTCATTCTTTCTGATGGAGGCATAGAATTCCATTGTGTATATATACCACATTTTCTTGATCCATTCATCTACTGAGGGGTATCTGGGTTGGTTCCATATCTTACCTATGTGAAATAAGGCTGCAATAAACATAGTTGTGCTGGGAGCTTTAGTGTGGTCTTGTTTGTAAACATTTGGGTAAATGCCCAAAAGTGGTATTGCTGGGTCATAGGGGAGTTCTATATGAAGTCTTTTGAGGAACCTCCATACTGCTTTCCAAAGTGGTTGAACAAGTTTACATTCCCACCAACAATGAAGTAAGGTTCCTTTCTATCCACATCCCCTCCAGCATCTGTTGTTGTTAGAGTTCTTGAATTTTGCCGCTCTAACTGGAGTGAGGTGATATCTCAATGTTGTTTTGATTTGCATTTCTTTTATGGCTAGGGATGTTGAACATTTCTTCATGTGTCTATTGGCCATCCTTCTTTCTTCTTCAGAGAAATTTCTCTTTAAGTCTTTCGCCCACTTATTTATTGGGCAGTTGTTTCTTTGAGGATTTGTTGTTGGGGGGTTTAATTTTTTGAGTTCCAAGTATATTTTAGATATGAGACCCTTATCCGTTGTATGGCTAGAAAAGATCTTCTCCCAATCGGTGGGCTTTCTATTGATCTTGCTAGCTATGTCATTTGCCCTGCAGAAGCTCTGTAACTTTATGCAATCCCATTTGTCCAATCTTTCTTTGATTTGCTGTGTTTCCGGGTCACTATTCTGAAAATTTCGACCTGAGCCAAGGAGGCCTAGGGTTTCTCCTATTCCATCCTGTAATGTTTTCAGAGTGTCTGCTTTGACGTCAAGGTCTTTATCTCAATAGATGCAGAAAAAGCATTCGACAAGATCCAACACCCCTTCATGATGAAGGTTTTGGAAAAATTAGGAATCCACAGAACATTCCTCAATACAATAAAGGCTGTATATAACAAACCTACAGCCAGCATTATACTGAGTGGTGAAAAACTAAAGCCATTTCCTCTTAACTCAGGAACAAGACAAGGATGCCCACTCTCTCCACATCTCTTCAATCTAGTATTAGAATGCCTAGCTACAGCAATAAGACAAGATGCAGACATAAAGGGGATCCAAATAGGTAAAGAAGAAATAACACTCTCCCTCTTTGCAGATGACATGATCTTGTATTTAAAGAATCCCATAGACTCCACTCCCAAATTACTCAAGCTGATTCAAAACTTTGGCAAAGTAGCAGGGTATAAAATTAACCCCCCAAAATCAATGGCTTTTCTGTATGCCAACAATGAGAAAAGTGTGGCTGAAATTAGGAAAGCAACTCCATTTGTAATAGCCCCACAAAAAATAAAATACCTGGGAATTAACTTAACCAAAGAAGTGAAGGACCTCTATGATGAAAACTTTAAAATCTTGAAAAAGGAACTCAACACAGAACTTAAAAAATGGCAAAACCTCCCATGCTCCTGGATTGGAAAGATTAACATCGTGAAAACGGCAATACGTCCCAAGACTATCTACAAATTCAACGCTATACCTATCAAAATTCCAATCTCATTCTTCAAGGAAATAGAAGAGGCAATCCAAAAATTCATATGGAACAATAAAAGACCCAAATAGCAGAAACGCTCCTGAAAGGAAAGAACACTGCTGGAGGAATATCAATACCAAATTTCAAACTCTACTATAAAGCCATAGTAATCAAAACAGCATGGTATTGGCTTAAGAACAGACCTCAGGACCAATGGAATAGAATTGAAAACCCAGAAATGAACCTACTGACCTACAGCCATATAATCTTCCATAAGGGAGCTAAAACAATAGAATGGAAGAACGACAGCCTTTTCAGTAAATGGTGCTGGCAAAATTGGTTAACTACATGATGATTGAGATTTTTATACTCCATGTTACTACATGTATATGGAAAAGGACATGGTGAATTTCAATAAAGATATAAACCATGAATTTATTTCTGCATTCCAAGAAAACCTTGTATAACCTAATAAAATCACATAGGGTCATTTGGCAGGACAAATAAAAATAAATTCATTTGGTTTAGCCAGTGTCACAATGTATTTTTAATGTATGATATAATAGAATTGATGACAAATACTTCGAACTCATGTTGTGTTGCCTGAATGGTTCCTGTAAAGAAATAAGAGGAAACAATAATAATAATAATAATTATATATATACAGTGGAAAATATCTGGAAATATATTTCTGAATTCTGCCTATGATCAACAAGAAACTAGTTGCTCAAGAGATAATAAAAAATTAATAATAGTTATTTCAAGTAATTTTGAAGTAATTTCATTCCTACTTCGACTTTCTCCTCCATTGAACCTTATTGATTGTCTACACACCTTCTCACAAATTATTCTTGGACGCTCTCACCACAATAAATGCATTGAACTTTTGAAATCTTAACCTAGTCACTCTATTAATTTAAGGATAATGGCCCAATTATTCAAACCTTAATGTCTTACATAATATGCACGGATATCTATCTATCTATCTATCTATCTATCTATCTATCTATCTATCTATCTATCTATGTCTATATAAATATATATCTCTATATAGATCTATATATCTATATATATATCGATATACCTATATATAGGTAAATCTATGTATATACATATATAACTATAGATATACCTATATATAGGTATATAGACATATAGCTATATATACAGGCAGGAAAATAAAAAAGATTTTTCACGTAGTTACTTAGAAAGAAATACTATAACATTTACTACATGTTATTGTTATGAACTTAAAACAACATAGTTTTGATCTCCATTTCAGTATGTGAAAGGATGGATCAAAGCAAGGCACAACCATTGATTATGTCATATGAGGTATCCTACTAAAGGATACATGCATAATGTAATGCATGAAAAATGCTTGAAAAGATAGGTACAATTAAGAGGAACGTGCCATGGCCCTTTATGTTCATAAGCTCCATCAAAAAACTGCTTATCCATTCTTAAGTGTGGACAAAACAAATGCCATAATGAAGTAACAATTACATTATGAAGTGATATCTAGTCAATATGTTCAGGGACCAGGAAATGAAATTAACATTTAAGATACATGCATGTCACTCTCTGTATAAACTGAAATATTGGATTTTGATAGCAACATTGAAAAAATTACCATTAACGTAGGTAGCATTTCTTTGTTAATAGTACTTTCACAAATATACATGCGTTGGAGAATTCTGTTCAATAGGCACACCAACATTGGGAATACATGACTGAGATCAAGCCCAGCGTAAGAGGCTTAGATACGAATGGCACCATCATGGTATCAATCCTCCTGACCAAGGGAAAAAATGTAAGAAATAAAATCCAGAAAAACCTATGATAAAAAATTATCAAAATTTAATTAAATCAGGAATTTAAGATAGGCAAAAAAATCACCTCAATTTTGAATTGAAAAACATAGTAATGTGCCCTGATGCACAGTATGGATGTTGAAACAGAGTAGGGAAAAACTTGTAACATAATTTCAGTTTGTTCACACACACAAAAACAATTATTGCCTCTGCAAATGGACCGATAACAGAAATATATGATTAGACAAAGAAAACTTCTCACATATGTATAATGATAAAGATAGGGTTTGCAAAATATTAGCCAACTATAAGAGACAAATCATGAAAGAATAGCATGTGTCCTAAATTGTCACAATTATCTAATCCATTCACAAGTTCTCTAGTACCATCCTCTTCTTAGAAGATAGAATATTATGATTCCATAAGTAAGACATATTAGCAAAAGGGAACAGGATTCATATCACCATGGGGTCATATTAAGTGATTTAACAACTTTTGGAATTAGGGAAATATCACATATCACATTACTCTGTAGATGTCAAAGATAAAATGCAAGAAGTTCCATATAGTGAATAAATAACAGCTTAAAGGCTCTTATGTGGGCAGAAATAATTGAGACACTTTTTCTAAAGTAAGTATACCAGTGAGTATTGTGCATTGTTGACGAACATTACATTATTTTGTGTCTATTTTTCCAGTTGTTTTGGTCATTGGCCTAAATCTCAGAGGTTGGTGGAGTCCCTGAGTTCATCAGCCCAAGGATAATTCTCTACCACTTGACCAACAGGCCACTTTGAATTCTGAGGTTCTTAATTGTTCATGAGGGACTCATAGAGACTCCTGCCGGGCTTCCTTGAAAGCTGATCCTCAGATCTCAGCCGCCTGAATTGGTAGAATTGCAGGTTTCTAAGCCACCCTCATTAGGCTTTATTTTTTATTTTTCCTTGGTGTGTTGATAGATTTTTGTGTTTGTTTTTTAGGACTTTCATCCACACCACAGTTCTATGATGTATCTATGATTTTTCTCAAGGATAAGACTCTATAGTGTTGAATTTTGTGGGGATTCATTCTGGAAATGAATTTCAGAGGAAAAAATCCTCAAGTTTATGAATCTGTATGGAGATCCTCATAGGTTAAAAGCCTGAGATACTAGGATTACCATCAAGATCATCTGGCCTGCTTCAAGTGGGGTTTCCAAACTCAAAAATCCCATGTCCTATTCATTTTCTTCTGCATGGAGGTTGAGAAACTCCTAACCACAAGGATAAACATATAATATTGATTGGATTTTTGTACTGACCTTACAATTTTAAAGCAGTATGAGTTTTAGTCTTTCCTATAATTTTCATTAATGAGAAAATTAATTATAGGATGGAAAAGAGAAGTTCCTATTCCCATTAGTCCTCCTCAGTAAGCACATTCTTCATTATATAAATGGCAAATTCATCATTCACATAGCATTGAAATACTTTTGGCATGAAACAGAGAATTGAATTAAATTTTTCTAGTATGTATTGCAGCTCTAGGCTAACATAAGTACATCATAGTCTGAAGTAGAAAAAGCTTGTGGTTTTCAGCATTGATCTGAAAAGAAAATAATTAAATGAATCTAGAATGGGTTGTCTTGCTCAGAAGAAAGCCGTGGGCCAAAATTGACAAGCAACACAAATTTCATGATTACAAATGGAATAAATGCTTACAAGAAATTCCTATGAAGTACAATTTGCTGTTCTTTGTTGTTGTATTTGCCATCTTCACATTTCACATTCATAAGATGAGTGAATGTGAAATGATGAAATGGGCATAAACATTTTTATCCAAAATAACAGTGTCATTTATTCCTTCCCTGGAACTGAAATTGAAAATAAGAGAATGAGAACATTCAGATAAAATAATTCTAATTTGACATATTTTGGGTGAGGAAGTTTATTATTTTTTATTAGTGAATCCACACCAATCAGAGTGTTGCTAGGTCAGAAAGAAATTCCAAACCTCCTTTGTAATGGGAAAAATATATGGGTATGTAGACCAGAAAGTTGGTGTTCATTTATCCTATTTCTTTATTTTCAATTTTGAAACATAATTGCATGTCATTGGAAAGCAGCATTTTCTTTACATGTTGCCAAAGGATTTGATTGTGTCCCAAACAAACTTGGGATAGGCTTTTCCAAACATTTTGACAAAGGGAGAAATACATGCTTGGTTGAGGTGATAGATTAGAGTGGCACTAACCTTATACATGGATTAAAAAAAAAGAAGATTGACCAATGTAAGAGTGATACAGGAGTTTGTGTTCAGTGTTTGTGCACAGTTTTTCTGTGGGCTAGTCTTCTAAGAATTTGGCCCTATCACTTCTTGTAACTTTTTATTTGATAATGGAGATAAGAGTCTCTGCGACTCTTAAGTCCTGGCTGGTGACAAAATCTCGTACACAGATTTTAAACTCTTGCATTGATACAATATCTTACATGAAGAACAAGTGCTAGGCTCTAAAAACGTATTTTATCAAAGTTTAAAAACTTGCATGTATTCGAAAATTTGGCCTCCGTTTACTAAAATATTGAATCCTCATACATAATTGATCAATGAATACAAAAGATGATTGAAAGGATATTTGAATCATACGGAATGTCGGGTCAATATGTCTTCTTCACAAAGTATAAAAGCAGCACTATATTTCCTGCAGCCCTGAAACTTACATTGGATTAAATTAGGAGACATTTAATTTTCTACCCACAATTCTATCCACCTTCAAATATTGTGAAGTTTTCCATCAAACTTAGAGGAACCATTTTGTTATCAGTACCCTGTATATAGAAAAGGGACACATTGAATCTCTTCATATTATCAGTTTATTAACACGGCAAGAAAGTTAAAAGATTCAAGCTGCATTCCAGGTCACATAATAATGCAGTGGATGTCTTAATATATTAATTTAACATTTAAGAATACAATTAATTTACATTTTGGCCATTAGGTAATAGTGAGTAAAAAGAAACCACCTCTAGCGTTTGTGAAATATGGCACACGCAATGTGACATAATTACCCATACAAAACATCTTGCCTATGCTCTTCTTGGAATAAAACTCTAGAAATACACTAGTTGGAATTCCACTGCCATATTTTCCAATACATGTTGCTGAGATTCCAAAAAAAAAAAAAACACAAAAATCTATCCATGACTTTTCTGCCCACACCACTGTCACATCATTTGTATATATTTCCAAAAATTTACCTTAGCTACAATACAGAAATTAATCATGAATAACAGAAGTTTTATACTGCCTACATTTCCCAAGGAAACATAGGTTTCTGTATTTCACCATAGGTATGGCAACTTACACTATATGATCTTGTGATATTTATCATAGAGACACTGCAAAACCTCTCAAGATCCATAGAATATTCCAATAAAAATACCTCTGGAACAAGTAATATACTTGGGAATATGTAAATCTTTACCGTTCTTCCTTTATGATCTATACATTACCTTACAAATCCCTCTTGGGAGAATGAAGACAAAAAATATGAGAGTATAACTGTGGAAAATACCTTCAGAAATATTCCCTATTATTCCTTATTAGATAATTCTTTTTAGTATTATGAAAAAATGTTTATTCTATTTAAAAATTTCTTATTTTCGTCCACTGTTATCTTCGGAGATGATACAAACATTGAAGTTCTTCTTTCTTACATTTCAATCTAGAAAGCTTCCATAATTTACTTGCTTGCTTACATCTCAATCTAGCATATCTAAACTCAGAGGCTCTGAAGGTAGCTCAGTAGAAGTGGGATTAACTAACATGCATGAGGCTCTGAGTTCTATTCCTCAGCAACCCATGTATAAATTTCGGAAGTGCCACTATGTCTCAAGTGGTTCAGCATGAGCTATGAGGTGTCGAGCAGAGAGAGAGCACCAGTCCCAGATTTCAGGACCGAAAAACATATACCATCAGCACCACCAGAACAACAGCAACAAGTACTCCTGTCAATATGAAATAGGATAAACTAGATCAGTTGAAATAGTTTCTCAAAACAAAGATGGAAAGATGTGTACATCATTTCATTGTGACAGGCAGGTAAATGTCAGCATTCTTGTTTGGAGAAAAACTTTCTTAGAGAAAAGATCATTAAGTATTTCAAAATTAGACATCTTCCATGTGATTTTTTTCAATGAAAGGAAAAGTAACCATGTATAACATATTAATCTCTAACTTTTTTTGTACCTAGACACACTGAAATGAAATACATTGACTTCTCTAATTCACAGGTTAGGGTAATTTGTAGAAACTTATAGAAGCTTCTTTTGGTGTATGGAGATTTCAATATTAATATTGGATTTGTGTAATATTCAGTGGAAGTTGCTTTGTTGAAATATCTCATGCATATGAACATAGTACGGGATATCACATTAATAAGGAGATATCACATTCATAAGGAGAGGGAAAGGTGGGTTCTCAAATTTCCCTTATTAGTATTACTGAGAAGTTGAAGCACACAATAATGCTCTGGGTAGAAAAAGCAGACATGTTTTGAGACAATTTTAACAAGACCAACATGGCAGTGAAGAATTAGAAGGCCATGAATTGTCTATAAATGGTAAAACTGACAACATCTCTGTCTTACAATGAACTTGGACACTTAGGTACTGATAAAAAGAGAGGATGTTATGGGAGTGTTTGATGTCTCAAGAAGTTAATCAGATAAACCAAAGCAGAGCTGGAACCCTGTCTGAAGTATATAGAACTGATGGCCATCAGAAGTCTTCTCAGAAGCAATGATCAGGTCTTGTGTGGGAGTGATCATCATTTCTTTGATTGCACAAATAGAGCCCTTGTAACAATCATGATCTTCGGACTTTCAGCCCAACTTTTGCTTCTCTCAATTAAGTCAAACTGGACAGTATCCAACTACCTATATTTAAATGAAATAAGTTTCATTTCAATTTTACTAAAATTCAGTACATTTGATCCCTGGATGGTATTCCCTGTTACTGAACAACATGCAAATTCATCCTTATTCTCATCCTTCCTGATAAACCACTGGTGTTTTCTATTTCTTGCATTGTTTTCTAGTATTCTATGATATGCAAATGACTTTTGTTAACAACATTTTTCAATACAACTAATAGACATAAATATAGATACCAGGTTTGAAAGAATTAAGCATGTTGGCCAGATGAAGAATACATCGATTGCTTTTCTTTATAGTTGCTGCCTAATGATAAGGACAACTACAAATAGTGCACTTTGTATGCATTGGAAAATTAGCACTTGATATGACAGGGTGAGTCATGAAGAAATAGAAAAAAAATCACTTAGATGTATTCTAGACAGTGAACTTCAAAGATTTATGAATATTTAAAATATGTATTAAGAAAATTTGAGCAAAATGAGCACACAGGCTTAGTGACAGAATAAGTGATTTAATGATCCTTTGCTTTTGTGGAAATGATAGAGTCCAAAGGACAGGAAGCTAGCTGAATATGTCTGAAAATGGATTCTCACCAATCAGTTTTCTGAAGTAAGTATCGATTGGCAATAGAAAATTCATGATCTCTCAAAAATCTATTAGTACATATATTTCTCTGCAATTATACTGACTTTCAGTGTCTTGTCCATTATTTAGTTCCTGGAAAAAAGCCTAGCACTGTGAGAAAATGTTTTTTATAATTGCTCTACTTACCACATCCAAGATTCTATTTTCCAGACATGAACACTTATGGAAAAATTTAAAATTGAAACCAAAGACATGTTCGTTTGTGTTGGACACTGTCTGGAAGGTAGAAATAATCAATCTCTTTATATAGTCACATATTTCCATTTTAATATGCCATGTGAAAGGTTTCTCCTTTCATTGTTTCTTTAATGCTCCTATAAACTGTACATAATTCAGCAGGTATAGAAAATGCTTAGGACTACTCCGAGTTTCTTCGTGTCTAGAATTTCATGTAAATATTAGTGTTGACTTAAACTCAAGAATTGAATTCTTGAGGTCAAATATTTCTGCAAAATTGCACCCAATATTTTATAGAATTCAACAGGGAAAATACCACATTCTATATATGCACATAATCATAAACAACGTGATTTCAAAACAACCGTATCTGTTGGTCACATTCTTAATTCAAAGGTCTAACATATATTCAAATTATAGTTCCCAACTTTCTTTCACACGTTTGATCTTCAAAAATTTTACTTATTAACCAGTATATGTAGCAGCATGAATGTTTACAGTGTGTTATTCCTTCATGTGCAATACAAGCTAGAAATGAATTATATTTGCAGAAAAAAATATGCATAACACTGGCATGTATGAGCAATGAAAGACTTTATGGGAAAAACACAAGTATTGATGATTTCCCTCATTTGTAAAAATCAATTAATTGGAAATCGATTGGGAAATGCTTATGGCACATCAGTACTTTCAAAATGTTCATTAATAGAGTTCTTAGCATTTATCCTAATTGTAATTAGAAGATTGTAATTTGTCTTTGACACAGGGTAGAAATATCAAAAACATAATTCTAAAGTTATCATGAAGAAGCATTTTTAAAAAACTATCATTACACTGATCTTAAAGCTATGTCAAATATTTATTGTTCTCTTTGCTGTCTGAAAGAATTAGAAAGTTACAGAGCCACAACAAGTCATTTAAGGATTCAGGTGGACCTGTTGCAACAATGAGAAGTACAAAATGTCATGTCAAACCAGCTTTACAATTTCGGAGTGGGGGGGGTGGAGGGGGAGTATGATTGGGTGGGGGGGAGTGGGGAGGCTGGGAAGGGAGGTGAAGGGTAAACAAAGGAGGAGGCTGCAATTCTTGGTAAGAAATGTATGCATTATCCTGCCCATGTAATTGTAACCCCTCTGTACAGTATGTTCTCAAATAAAATAAAATTAAATTAAAAATAAAAGAAAGTTACAGAGCCTTCTTTATGCCCTTTTTTCTTCATATGTCCTGTATTTTGTTTGTTGGCAATTACCATTCATTCTTCATCCTTTCACTACTATGGATGGAAATCTCAAAATATTGGTCATGATAACTCATCTGAAATTAAGCATAACAAAAAATATTTGAAGGAAGAGTTTGAACTATTAATAAATATTTTTCAATTCAAATTCATGCCTGTTTTTACACTGTAGAATTCATTACCTCAAACTACAATCAATCAGTCAAGCAATATTTGTGTCCTTTTAGTCAATTGCTTTTGAATCAAACATATTTAAGTGAAATTTCATGTCTTCAATATTATTCATCCAACATACAGGAAATAAATGATATAAAAATACATGAAAATATATCAAAATGAATGACTTACAATCTTCAAGAAAATTGCATGACGGTTGTATTTGGGCAGGTAGTAAATTTATATGCAGTAACTATGCCTCAGCAAGATCTACTGAACATGTTTCTTGAGGCAAGTTTTAACCCTCAAGCATAACTCAAGTAGGAAATTATAAAAGCATGTCCTTCTCTCCTCTAAGTTTTATGTGATTGCTCCTTCTTAGTAATGATCAATAAAAATTGACAATTGTTTACAAATATCTGATAACTCTGTATATGGTAGAGATATTTTTATCATGTAATAACAATTTTTCCATTGAAAATTATTTGCTGCTTTAAGTACTAAAATGAGAGCAGGATGTAAGAGTCGATATACAGACTATGCCATTGGGAATTAGCCAGTGATACTTCCTATATGCAAAATCAAACACACTGTGTTAAAGAATTTTCACCTTTTATCTTGTGTGAAGGCTGGAGTTGCATTGATTCATGCAGAAAAGTGAACAGCAATTAAACTGAAACAAAATTTTAATGTTTACACATGTTAATTGATATCTACAATGACTTATTAGTTTCAGAAAAAAGTTCTTGTCAAATACAGTCTGGTTTGAAAAGTGAGGAGAAAAATCATGAAATTACAGGTCTGGAAAAGATGGTGAATGATCAGCTGGGGATTAACAAGCTCTCGCATAGAAAGTAGGTTAAGGTTTCTAGTGAAAAGTCCAAGTCCACAGAGTCACACCAAGTGTGCCATCGTAGTAGACAGACTTTGTCCAGAAATGAATTATCCAAGTGCTCATATCCAGACTTGAGTAGTTGCACTGCGGTGGTGGTGGTAGCTCCTACCACTGCCAACATATCAATTGAGAGAGGCCAGGAAAAAGGTGCCAGAAGTGACCTAGGAGAGGACTCTACTCATTGTCATCAAGAACCAACAAGAAGTGAAAATCTTCATTCTACTGACCACAGACAGTAGCCAATTGAGGACAACTATGAAACCAAGAGAAAGATGTGTGTACCACCACAACTTCCTAACACTTCACGGAGTACTGGTGTGAAAATAGACCTGCACACATAAATGGAGAAGATCTCAATCTTTGATACTGACAAAGACCTGACCGGAGTAGCTAGCACATAACTCAGATTTTGGAAGAAGACAATAGGAGCCATTCAACAGGTCAAAGTAACTTCAATTACATGGCACAGCTTACCCCAGGCAGAGGGAGATCTGCCCATTGAAGAGTGACTTTCTTTACTGGGTAAACAAAGTCAGAGGATGCCGCTATGCCTTGCAGCATAGGCAACAGACTCTGTAGCAGAAGGAATACAAGAAAGGTAATTGAAATTTAGGAAACAAAAATCCTGAGAATGGCTCCAACCTGGGCTTTGTGAGTGTCTCAGGAGCTAGACCCTCATGGAAAAGCTACTGACTGTTGAAAGATCTCAAACCTACCCACAACTTAGCCCCACCAGAGCAACTCCAAGATAGAGGAAACAGGAATGTCTCTCTTTTGTGATGATCAAAGCAGATTTACCTTCCATTGTACTACTCTTGAAGTAGGGTCATAAAGTCTCTGAGAAGACAGAGCTTCTTTGTGTACGGTCCAACTGATTTAAGAAACCAGTAAAGCCATGAGACTTTCAAACAGAACAGGGAAACAGAGACTCCACCAAGAGTCTGGTTACAAACACAGAGTAAACACATTTTACCCTGCACACTGAAAAAATCTAGTAACTCCTTTCTACCTAATTTAAAAAAAAAATTATTCTTTTTTTTTCTTTTCATCATTTTTATTTTAGGTTTGTGTTCTAAAAATTATTTCTATATTTTTTCTTTTCGTCTTTTTGTGTTTTTTTTTTTTTACAACACTTAGTTGCTTTTTTATTTCATCCACAGGTATATATGCAACTTCTATTATTAGGTCTTATCCTTTATTGTGTTCAACCTTAATTCAGATATAAATCCCTCAATTCACAAACTCTGATTTAACTTCTTTCATTGTACTATGATTACTTTATATTTATATAATTTTAACAGTTTCATTTTTATTTATTTTTATTTTTCGTTTCCTTTTTTCTTTTACTCTTCCTTTCCTTATATGCTTTCTGCTCTCTGAATCCCTCACTCCTTTTCCCTTCCACATTCCTCTAATCTTACTTTCTCACCACAATTCTCCCTACACCTATTAATTTCTGATCTGCTGACTCCTTCTTTGACTTAAATAGATAAATTATTCAGGTTTGTTTGTTTGCTTGCTTGCTTTGTGTTGAACTAGATTGTATGTGTTGAACAAGATTTTATGTGTACTTTCATTGACTGCATCAAAAAATCTGGGCAACTGCAGGTCTATGGTTGATACTTGCCTTAAAATAGTGTACTAGCACTGAATTGATTTTCTTTTCATACCCAAAGTTGAAGAATGAGTCAGAGGAACACAAGAAAAATATCATCCAGGAACTCAACTCCTCTCATGATAATCTGCAACAGAAGTGTAAATGAGTAATCCAGACAAGAGTTCCAAAAAGGATCTACAAACACTACTGGTAAACATGCTGAATGAAAGGAATGAAAGCTTGGACAGGGACTGAGCATAAGGGGATTACCCAAAGATTACTACAGGAATTATGGGAGCATGATGTCTATCTAAATATTAATAAATGAATTTCAGATAAATACAGGAATTGTATGAGAAGGATGAGAATAAGCAAAGATTAATAGAGGAATTCTTGGAATCCACAAACAGAAGGCAAGGGAAATCCATAGAGGCCACAAAGGAAGTGCTGAATGCTGTCCAATAGAAGGAAAGGAAGTCCAATGAAACTATAAGAACTGAACTAAGGAATTGGAGAATGAACACTAAAACTCAAATCAAGGAATAAAAAAAAAGCTTAAACAATGCTCCAGCAAAGAAATTAAATGACAGAAGCTGAATGTTTACAAGTAAAGAAAATTTAAAAAATACATAAAGAAAAAGAAAAAGCCTTTTCAGTAGGTTAACTAATGCAAAAGACCGGATTTCTGGGATTGAAAGAGCCTAGCCATTACAAAGAAATGGCAACTATTCAAGACAAATCTCAGAAAAGTGATAGATCTATTTCATATTGAGAAGACAGCATCAAAAATCTTATTTATGGCTTATGTGTGTAAACAAATGTTTATAAACAGAAGTGAAAGGTCTAGGAAATTTATTTAACAGGAGTTTTACAGCGAACTTCCCAAATTTGCTAAAAGATAGGGCCATTCTAATACAAGAAGCTTTTAGAACCACAAATAGAGACTGGTCCAGAACAGGACAGCCTAATATCACATTTTAATATGCACAGGATCAACTGAGACCCAGGAAAGGATCCTTAAAGCTGTTACAGAATAAAGATCAATCATTATAAAAGGAAAACATCAGAATAGCTTCAGATTTCTAGCTCATTAAAGCAAGAAGAGTCTGGTATGATATATGCAATGTCCTACAAAAAAAAAAAAAAAAACAAAAAACAAAAAACTCTGAACCAGGAATACTGGATCAACTAAGTCTCCTTCAAAGAAAAGGTTAAATAAACTATCTTTCACTGCAAAGAAACATTCAAACAACATATCTCTACCAATCCAGCCCTACAAACAATACTTGAAATATGGCACATCTAGAAATCCAATAAGAACATGATAAAGGAATGAAATAGCTTCGAAAGAGAGAATCTAAAAATCATAAGAAGACCCGAATTGGCACAGGTCAAGACAGTGAATAACATGGAAGGAACTACCAAAAACCTCCCAGTTCTAATTCTTAGTATTAGTGGACTCAGTATTAGCAACATTGATTGTCTAGTTAGATCAAAAAACAAGATGCTTCTATCTGCTGCCTTCAAGAGACACTCACTTCCACAAAAACAAACATATTCAGAAAGTAAAAGACTGGAATAAAAAGGACAGAGTTGCAATACTAAATAGCAGATAAAATAGATTTCAAATGAAAATAAGCAAGAAGTGACAAAGAATCAATGAATCAACCCTTCAGAGGGATACTACAATTCTTAATATATCTTCACCAAAAGACAGAGCACCCAATTTCATCTGAGAAACTCCACTTTCCCTCAAGTCTTATATAGATCCAAAGACATTAATTGACGGAGAATTTAACACATCATAATCCCTACTGGATAGATTATCCCAGCAAAAAGTCAACTGAGAAACCTCATATCTACGCAACTGCATACATCAAATAACAATACACATCTACCACATAATTCACCCAGCAGCACCAGAATACACGTTCTTCTCAGTAACACATGGAACATGCTCAATAATAGCCCACATTTTAGGTCACAAAGCAAATTTATTCAAATTCAGAGACATTGAATTTATGCCCTGCATTCTCTCTGAACACAAGGGAACAAAATTAGTATTCAACCCCAAATACCTCCAAAGAAAATACTATAACACATGGAAGCAGAACAACATACTGCTGAACCACAAGTGCTTCATGGTAGAGATAACAAAGGAAATTCAAATATTCAGGATATTTAACAAAAATGAACACAAAAATCATAAGGTCCTCTGGGATACATCAAAGCATTAATTAGAAGCAAGTTTATCGCTGTGAGTTTCTACAACAACAAACTGGAGAGACCAGACATCAACAATTTAACTAGGCACATAAAGCTTTTTGAAAAATAGCATCAAGCTAAACCCCAATCCACTCGATGGAAAGAAATTATTAAAATTTAATTAGAATTAAATGAATTCAAGTCCAAAAATACCCTAGAAAGACTCAAGACAGCAATGGGTTGCTTCTTTCAAAATATTAACAAAATTGAGACCCGTAGCAAATCTTATCAGAAACAGAATAGAATACAGTCATATAAACAAATTCAAAGATGAAAGTGGAAACATCAACACATAAAGAACCAAGATTCAGAACATTATAAGGAAATGCTTCTTATAACTTTATGCTAATAAGTTTGGGAATCTGGAAGAAATGAACACATTTGTACCTAATGTTGACCTGACCCAACTCAACAAGTTTACTTAAACCAACATAATCGACTCATAACAAGCATTGAAATAGAGAGAGCAATAACAGTCCTCCCACCAAAGGAAAGCACTCGACCAGATGAATTTACAATGCCTTCAAAGTAGACCTCCCATGAATACTCCCACTGTTCAATGAAATTGAAAGTGAAAGTTCAGTGTCAAACTCTATGAAACCAGCAAAACCCTCATCCCCAAACCAGGCACGGACTCATCAAAGAAACAGAACTATAGAACCATTACTCTGATGACTATCGGTAACAAATTCCTCAACAAAATTTTGGACAATCGGCTTCTACAATTCACCAAAGAATGATACACCACTATCAACAGGATTAATTTCAGGGATCCAAAGCTGGTTCAATTTATGCAAAATAAATAATTTAATACATCACAATAAGAAGAGAAAAGATAAGAACAAATGGATGATGTCAATGGATGCAGAAAAACATTTGACACAGTCCAACACTTTTTTATCATGAAAGTTCTGGAAAAACTCTGAATTCATTGAACATGCCTCAATATAATAAAGCCTTTGTATTTACCTACAGTGATGATTATACTTAATAACAAAATGATAGTCATTTCCTGTATACTCAGAAATGAGTCAAGGATGTCCTCCACATCTCTTTAATTACAAAGCATAGAAAGAGGTAAATATAAAAGGGATCTATGCAGGGAAAAATGAGGAAACACTCTCATTCTTTCCATATGACATGATCTTGTATTTAAAGAATTCTCAAGTATCTACTCAGAAATTACTTGAGCTGATCAGAAATTTTGGCAAAGTAGCAGGATACAAAATTAACTCACAAAATCAATGACCTTTGTATATGCTAACAATGAGAAGAGTCCAGCTGAAATCAGGGTAAAAAATCTCCTTTTGAGTAGCTCCATAAAAATAAAGTACCTAGGTGTTGAGTTACATGACGAAGTGAAGGACCTCTATGATGAAAACTTTAAAAACTGAAAAAGAAAATTAAACAGAAGTAAGGAAGTGGAAAAAAGACTCCCATGCCCCAGGATTGTGAAGATTAATGTGAAATGACAATACTATCAATGGCTAGCTATAAGTTAAATGCAATACTGGTCAATGTTACAACTTCACTTCATTCTTCAATGAAATAGAAGAAGCAACCCAAAATTCATATGTGGAATAATAAAAGACTCTGAATAGCAAAAACACTCCTTAGAAGAAACAACAGTGCTCGAGGAATAATAACACCAAATTTCCAACTTTACCACAATGCCAAAGTAATGAAAACAAGGTGGTACTGGCACAAGAACCAACCTGAGGCCAATACAATAGACTTAAAGACCCAGAAATCAACTCACAGATCTATAGCCAACTAAATTTCCCTAAGGGAGAAAAAAATAGAATGGAAGAAAGACAGTCTCTTCTGTAAATGGTGCTGACAAAGTTGATTAATCACTTGTAGAAAACTAAAGATAGATGCCCATATATCACCCTGCAATAGAAACAACTCAAATGGTCAAAGAATTCGAAGTCAAAGCAAACACTCTGAAAACCTTGGAGTAAGAACTAGGAAAAATTCTAGGGCTCTTTGGCACAGGCCGAAATGTTTTTTTAATAAAAACCCAGTAACTCAAAACCTCAAAGAAAGTTTGGACATGAAACTACAGAGCTTCTGCAATGCCAAGGACATAGAAAGACCAGTAGAAAGCCCACTATCTGGCAGATCTTCACTAGCTATACAACGGACAGGGGTCTCAAAGCCAGGCGTCCATGACTCAGCCTTTAATCCTATCTACTTTGGAGGCTGTGATTTTAGGATCACAGCTCAAAGCCAGCCTGGACAGGAAAGTCTGTGAGATACTCATCTCAAAAAAACAGTATAAAAATTGGCAGTGGCCCTGTGGTTCAAGTAGCCCACCTTGAGCTAAAAAGTGCAGAGAAAGAGACCAAGCCCAGAGATTAAGCCTCTTGACAACAAATTCAAAATTACAGAAATAAATGTAATATATTAGAATTCAAAAAATTAAAACCCCAACAGAAGATCCTCAAAGAAATGCCCAATAAATAAGTAGAGTAAAGTGTGAAAGAGAACAATCCCTTAAACAGAAATAAGAATGTCCAATAGACAGAGGAATAAATGCTCAACTTTTCTAATTATAAAAGAAATACAAATCAAGACAAAATTAAGTATCCACCTTATCCTACATAGAATTTCTATTATCAAGAAATCTATGGAACCTTCCTCAATACAGTAAAGGCTGTATATGACAACACTACAGCCAGCATTATACTCAATGGTGAAAAATTTAAGCCATTCCCTCTTAACTCAGTAATGAAACAACGATGCCCACCCTCGACACTGCTCTTCAATGTAGTATTAGAATGCCTAGCTACAGAAATAACAGAATATGCAAACATAAACGGGATCCAAATAGGGAAAGAAGAATTAAAACTCTCCCTCTTTGCAGATGACATGATCTTGTATTTAAATAATCCAATGGACTCAGATCCCAAATTACTCAAGGCGATTCAAAATTTTGGCAAAGTAGCAGGGTATAAAATTAACCCTAAAAAATCAATGGCTTTTCTGTATACCAACAATGAGAAAAGAGTGGTTGAAATTAGGAAAGCAACTCCATTCATAATAGCCTCACAAAAAATAAAATACCTAGGGATTAAATTTAACAAAGAAGTGAGAGACCTCTATGATGAAAACTTTAAAAACGAGAAAAAGGAAATCAAAACAGAACTTACAAAGTGGAGAAAACTCCCATGCTCCTGGATTGGAAAGATTAACATCGTGAAAATGGCAATACTTCCCAAGGCTATCCACACATTCAATGTGATCTTATCAATATTCCAACCTCATTTTTCAAGGTTATAGAAGAGGCAATGCAAAACTTCACATGGAAAAATAAATGACCCCGAATAGCAAAAGAGTTCCTAAACAGAGAGAACAGTGCTAGAGGAATATCAATATCAAATTTCAAACTCTAATATAAAGCCA
This sequence comes from Dipodomys spectabilis, assembly GCF_019054845.1. Lineage (NCBI taxonomy): Eukaryota > Metazoa > Chordata > Mammalia > Rodentia > Heteromyidae > Dipodomys > Dipodomys spectabilis. Next base: position 3,688,682 of record NW_024870841.1, on the reverse strand, counting down.
TACTGATCAAAACCGCTTGGTACTGATATATGAACAGACCTCAGGTCCAATGGAATAAAATTGAAAGTACCATACATGAACCCACAAATTTATAGCCATCTAATCTTCAATAAGGGTGCTAACGAAATAGAATCGAAGAAAGACAACCTACTCAGTAAATGGTGCTGGCAAAATTGGTTAACTACTTGTGGAAAACTAAACCTAAATCCTTGTATCTCCTTATACCAGAATCAACTCCAAATGGATCAAAGACCTCGGGGTCAAAGCAGTCACTCTGAAAACATTACAGGATGGAATAGGAGAAACCCTAGGTCTCCTTGACAGAGGATGAAATTTTCTTAATAGAGACCCAGAAATACAACAAATCAAACAAAGTTTGTACAAATGGGATTGCATGAAATTGCATGGGATTGCAAGATCAATAGAAAGCCCACGGATAGGGAGAAGATCTTCACTAGCCATACAACAAACAAGGGTCTCATATCTAAAATATAATGGAAGTTAAAAAGTAAATCCCCCCAAAACAAACCTTCCAAGAAACAACTGCCCAATAAATAAGTGGGCTAAAGACTAAAGAGAAACTTCTCTGAAGAGGAAAGAAGGATGGCCAGTAGACACATGAAGAAATGTTCAACCTCTCTAGCCATAAAAGAAATGCAAAACAAAACAACATTGAGATACCACCTCACCCAAATTAGAATGGCTATAATCAAGAACTATAATAACAACAGATGCTGGAGGGAATGTAGCCAGAAGGGAACCTTACTACATTGTTCGTGGGAGTGTAAACTTGTTCAACCACTTTGGAAAGCTGTATGGAGGTTTCTCAAAAGACTCCACATAGAGGATCCCTATGACCCAGCAATCCTACTTTTGGGAATTTATCCAAATGATCACACACAAGACCATATTAAAGCTACCAACACAACTATGTTAACTGCAGTATTATTTCCCATAGCTAATATATGGAACCAACCAGACGCTCCTCAGTAGATGAATGTAGCAAGAAAATGTAGTGTATATACACAATGGAATTCTATGACTCCATCAGAAAAAATGGCATTTCCCCTTTTGTTAGGAAATGGAAAGACTTTGAAAAAATTTTATTAAGTGAAGTAAGCCATGCCCAAAGAAAACATAGGTTCAATGGTTTCCCTTATTTGCAATAACTAGTATATGTGTGAGTCAAGCAGAAAAGGTCACATAGTTGATGATAGAGTCATGAACCCCAAGATAAGTATTCAAATTTTTTTGTATTTGCTTTCCTCTCATGCAATTATTTCTAATATATTTATAAGATGATTTGCATATTGCTTTGTATGTCCCTCCCCCATGTTATAACATATGGTTTCACTGCATTTAATGCCAGTATCATTTGTGGAGGGTAAGGGATAAAATAAATTATTTAACTAGGGATACAGATGGACCCATTACAACAATGAGATGTACAAGTCATTATGTTGAAAAACAAACTTTACAACTTTGGTGTAGGGGGAAGATCAGGTGGGGAGAGTGGGGGAGTATATGAAGGGATGGGAAGGGGAAACAAAGAGAAGGCAACAATATTTGGTAAGAAATGTATTCGTTATCTTGCCCATGTAATTGTAACTCTTCTGTAAGTTATTCTCAAAATAATAAAAAAAAATAACAACAGGTACGTGAGAGGATGTGGCTAAAAGGAAATCCTACTGCATTATTTTTTTGAGTAAGCTTGTACAACCACTTAGGAAAACATTATTGAGATTTCTCAAAAGATTAAACATAGAGTTCCCCTATTACCCTATATCACACTTTTGGGCATTTAACAAATGCCACAAACAATGATATACTAAAGCTTACAAAATTATGTTATCGCAGTACTATTTACCATACCTAAGATATGGAACCAACCTAGATTCCCCTAAGTAAATGAATCGATCAATCAAATGTGATATATGTATATATCTATATATATCTATATATATCTATATATTATATACATTACACAAACACACACACTCACAATGTATTTCTGCCTCCATTAGAAGGAATGGCAATGCTCCATTTCTTAGAAAATGGAAATTTTTGGGAAAAAATTATATTAAATTAAGTAAGCCAGGAACAAAAAAGCATAAGTCCCATGGTGTCGTTTGTTTTCAATAGCCAGTATGTCTAGGAAATGCAAAAAATCTCAAAAGCTAAGTACATATGACAATATAGAATGATGTTAAGAAATGAACCACAAAAGAGGGACAGAAGAGCTTATATATATATATGTGTATATATGTATATATATATCCTTATTGAAGCAATTTGTTATTTGCTTTCCCCTCCCCAAATTAGAAATACATACATATATATATATATATACATATATATATATATATATATATTTCTATATCTATCTATCTCTCTATATATGGAAATATATATATTTCTAATATATATATTTCTATATATGGATATATAGAGAGATCTCTCTCTCTGTATATATATCTATATAGAAATATATGTATATTTCTAATTTGGGGAGGAGAAAGCAAATAACTAATTCCTTCAATAAGGATACATATTGATCCATTGTAACAATGAGATGTACAATACACTATGTTCAAAGGGTTTTTCCAACTTCAGGGAGAAGGAAGGAGTTGTGCAAGTGGTCAGGGGAAGGAATTGTAGGGGAAAAACAAAGGAGGAGGTAACAATGGTCAATAGGAATTGTATGTATTACCTTACTCATGTAACTGTAACCTCTCTGTACAGATTTTTTATAATATCTATCTATATATATATGTGTATATATGTATATATATATATATATATATATATATATATATCATTGAAAGAGGGATTTGTACTTGGCTAATCATACTCAGCAACTCTATTTGTACATCAGATTTTTTTGTATATTGTGGTGTGTGTGATGGGTTACCTTGCCACTAGCTGAAACAGGCTGTGACAGGAGGCTTGCAAGTTCAGAGACAGACTGGAGTATATCAAAAGTTAGAAGGAGGGAAGGAAGGAAGGAAGGAAGGAAGGAAGGAAGGAAGGAAGGAAGGAAGGAAGGAAGGAAGGAAGGAAGGAAGGACAGATGGGAGGGGGGGAGGGAGGGAGAGAGGCAGGGAGGAAGGAAAGAAAGGAGTACGGGGGGGAGGAAGGAAAGAAAAGAGTAGGGAGGGAGGAAGGAAGAAAGGAAGGAAGGAAGGAAGGAAAGACGCAATTAAGGGAGGAATTATGTAGGAAGAAAGAAAAAAAGCAAGGAGATCCAGATCCAGATGATGATGGCTTACATATATATGTTATGTGAAAGTTAGAATAACAACAACAAATATTAAGAAACGAGGCATAGTGGTGATTCCTACAATCCCAGCTTTTGGGAATTAGGCAGGAGAATACTGAGTTTAAGTGAATCTGGGCTACTGGAAAAGTTCAAGATGAACCTGGCATATGAAATGAAGAGACTTTTACCCCAAAGTTATAACTGAATACCCTTGAATGTTACCTATAATCCAAGTTTCTTTGAAGGCATAGAATGGGAAAATCAAAGTTCAATGCCATTCCAGACAGAAATGTCCTTGAAACACTGTCTTGGCCAAGGGAAACTTGAAGTGATGACCTGTGCCTGTCATCCCAACCACAAAAGGATGCCCATAAAATATAAAATTGTAGTCTCTAGGTGTGTGCTTGGAGAGCAAACAGAATCCTCTCAAAAATAAGTAGGAAAGTATACAGTGAGATCTACCTCAAAATCAACCAGTGGAAAAAGAGGCGGAACACATACCAATTAAGGGAAAATGGTGGAGAACTTGTCAAGTAAATGTGAGGATCTGAATTCACATACAGAAGCATCAAAAGAAAACAAAAGAAAGCTGAAACAGGCTGCAGAATATTTTATAAAATTGATGAATGTCTCAATGCAGTAGAATTTTTGGTATAGCTAAGTTCCAATGGAGTTTTGAACAAACATGTTTTAAAATGTTCAGCATCCGTTTCCTCTTCATATAAGTCCTTCAATACGAGTAAATACTGGAAAATAAATCTTTCATACATCCTTGAGACACTTTACTCAATAATCACCTCTTACAGAATGATTCTGTCACAACTCTGTACAGCAGTGTGTTCATGTCTAAAAATTTTCTTGAAAGGGCTTACTCAATTGTCATTGTGCATCTTGTGCATGGAGCATATAGATCTCTATAACAGTTCTATATGATACCAAATTTTCTAATGATTTATTTAGTATTAAATTTTATATGTAAAGTGAAAGAGATAATCATATAACCAATGCAGATGATTTTTATTGTACAGCAAAGCATACATATATTACAGTAATTTTATTGAAGATTAGTTACCCTTATGTTACAATTCCTATGAACGATGAATTAACTTATTGTGAGAAAAAAAGGAACTTGATTATTGCTGTGACGTAATTACAAAGAAAGATTTTCTGGCTTCCTGCAAATGAGAAGCATGCCCTTTCAAAAACTTGTTCAGATTGAATGGGAGGGAAAAATAAAACTTTTCTTATTTTAATCATCACATATATTTACTAAAACTGTTTTGGAAATAAGAAATGGCCTAGAGGTTTTTATGCTTCAGTTCAGCTATTAGAAACAGACAAATTTGTAGACCAATAACATCCTGTCCTCATTATTCTATAATCAAATAGTACAATTTAAAATAGCTTGTTCATATATACTAGTTATTTATTGAAGACCCTTGCAACTGAGAATACATAATTCTCAAAGTTTCTTTAGGGTATAACAAAAATCTTTGGCATATTTTAAAAAATTACTTGGTATTTATGAAAAATAATGATATGAAATCTACATAATGCTAAAAATGTGACATATGTTATGTACCACCTCATATTTCCACAAACACTTCAATTCATCTTACCAAACTTGCCATAATAACTTCATATTTTATTAAAATCTAACTGAATTTCATGTGTCCTACATGAACCTGTCAATAGATTCTTGAGTTGCAATTTCTATAATCAAAAGTTATAGTGCAGGAAATGCATGTAGTTTATATTATTGGTGATTAAATAATGTAAAGGCATTCCTAAAGCCAGACAACCAAGAGTATTTTTGTACAGCTTTTATATGTTTATTTTATACTATTTAATAACATTAATATTTGTATAAGTAAAATATATGGTATATAAATGAAGAAATTCATCTGTGAACTTGTCTCTCTCTTACTGTTTTCATTTAATATTTCTGATTATTTGCTTTGAGTAATCCTAGAGTACACTAATCTTACATTACATGAATTTTAGTAAAAATGTGAATTAAAAATACCAATCATATCTACAAGGAAGGCTAAGGAACATTTTTGGCAGAAGGTGATTAAGTTCTAGAAGGGTCTTTTTGTGAAACTGTTTCCTAATAAATATATTGATGAGTAAAGAAACTAAACAAGGAAAGAATACTATGTAAAGAATGACTTCTTGTGGCTATATAGAACATAGTAAGTGTACAGATGTCTAGGCAGAACAATTTACATAGAACCAGTAGTTGATGAATAGATCAAATGTGTGACACATCCATGCACATTATTGTTCTACTGAATACTCCCACATTTCTATTATACTGAATTGGAGTCCACCAATGCATTCCAAAGAGAAATGTAGCTTTATCTTCCGGGTTCAGGCCGGAAGTCAGGACTTGCGTTATCATATGCGGAAGTATGCCTGAGTTCCTTCAGCTGGTAAAACGGAAGTGAGATTTATGAGATACATCACAATAACGGTGGCCCCATGCAGAGAAGTCATTATACAGGAGTAGCTGTTGCTGTTTAAAACCTACTAGTGGGACATCGTCTGTCCTGGGGAGGAAGAGATCCTGACTTCTTTGGTGAATCCAGTTAACTGAAGGAGACAGGTAACAGTCCCTTGCCCTCTTTTCATACTTTTAACTCTTTGACATGGAAATCATCTTTTTAGCTCATGTATGTGACTGGGACAATTGTTGCTGACACCAGTTGTAGTTCTTATAATTTTCTCCAAATAGGCAGTATTGTTTCATTGGTAATATAATGAACATTTATTACTTCCTTAGTCTTCAGAAAATACCTATTCCTATTCTGGTGATTCAAAATTTACTTTTATTCCCGTCACTTTTATGTGTGTCAAAGTAGTCATAGGTTTAATGACTTCTGGCTCTGCTTCATGGCCATTAGACACTGTACTACTGAAATTTACTCCCTATTGAACGACAGCACCCATCTGAAACTTTGACTCTAACGTTTCTCAATGATTCCTTTGCTTTGTAATACGTATCTTCTCTAAGAAGCAGTTACCTGAATAATACTCCATACTGATCTTATAATCTGAATAGGAATCAGGCTATATCTATGAGAACAGCAAATCCTCTTTCAGAAAAGTGCATATTTTCAATGGGTATTAGATATTTGTAAAATGAAACTTGGAATTTGATAATTCAGACATCAATAATTTAGAAAACTTTTTCCACATTCGTTTAAAAGTTGTCAGGATGGAAGTGGCGCTGTAGCTCAAGTGGTAGAGTGCTCGCCTTGAGCTGAAGAGCTGAGGGACAGCGCCCAGGCCCAGAGTTCAGGCCCCACGACCGACAAAAAAAAAAAAAAAAAAGTTGTCAGGATACATCATCCTCTGTTTTGGTATGATGAAGAAAAATGCCACAAATATATGAAATATTTTGAGTTAAAAGTTATACATTTCTACAGCTTGCTATAAGTGACCATAATTTTTGAAGTAGACAGATATCAATATTTCAATTCAAGTATGTCTAGCAACAAAACATATTAGAGATGAATAGCTTCTATTAAGTTGTTTCTCATATCGCTGATGAAATCACAACATTTAAGAAATGTGGTTTTGAAGTATTTCATCATGTTTTCTCTCAGAGAATTTTTTTATCCACAGGACTTGCTGATATTTAGCTGTCTGTCAAAATGGAAAAAAGTAAACATGTGTGCGCATTTGTTATGGGAAATTAAATCGTCTACTTCATGCTATTTTTTTCTTGTTTGGAATCACAGAAAGTATATTGACAGGAACTGAGAGAATAGGATTGTAGGATTCGTCCTCATTGAATCTGAAACTTTAGACATTTTGATAATTATATCTTTGACTTTTGATGTGCTAGATTGAAAAGTGAAAAGAATGTAAATTATTGGTACATTCTAGATTGAAATGTAAGAAAGCATTTAAATCAGGGGCATTCAATGTATGTATGCTTTCAGAAGATAAAAACAAAATCTGAGTTCGATTTGACTCAAATCAATAATTTTTAACTATAATAAATATATTTAATAATAAAAATTTAGAACTACCTAATAAGAACTGAGAGTACATCAAAACTCAAATACCAGATTATTACCCTTTGTCATATTTTGAATCTATATTCCCCAAATATGGATTCTTGAGCTAAGGTAGAGTTAATATGGGAAACAACATTGAAAACTTGCATGTTCCCCAATATATTGATTTCCTAGAGGTATTTGTTTTCTTTCAGAGGAATCTGTGGATCCTGAAAGGTTATTGCAGTGTCCCTATGATAAAATTCACAAAATCAGATCATGCAGGTTCCCATACCATCTTGTGAAATGTAAAGTGGTAATGTTTCTTTCAAACATATTGATATTACATAATTTCTTTAGTTCATGGATAAATTTGAATATTGTCTTTGTAATAAATTGTGGGAAATGTATGTGAAAATATGAGAGAGACTGTGGGCATAAATGTCATAGTGAGATTTTTGTATTTCTTCTGATATCTCAGCAGCATGTAATGGAAAGTAAGACCATCTTAGTCCAACTTTATTTGTAAACACATGTTTCTAGATCCCTATTCAAAGCAGAACAAAGGCAAGATGTTTTGTGTGGGCAATTATGTCAAACTGTGTGTGCCATATTTCACAAATATTAGAGGTGGTTCCCTTTTCCTCCCCATTGCCTAATGGCCAAAATGTAAGGCAATGGTATTCTTAAGCATTAAATTATTTTGTTAAAACACCCACTCTATTATGATATGGCCTAGAATTCAGTTTGAGTACTTTACTTTTCATGCCACGGTTATAAACATAACATGGGTGGTGCATTGTCTCTTTTCTATGTAGAGGGTATTTATTACAAAATCGCTCTTATTTTCATCAAAAACTTCACAATATTTGAAGATTCACTCTACTATGTGTAGAAAATTACTATTTTTCTTCATGTGACACTGCTACAATAAGTTCCAAAGCTTTAGGAGAGGCATAGTTTCTGCTATTTTTTTTGTCAAAAAGACACATGAGATGACCTTCGGTTTTGGATATTTTCAAATATGTTTTCAATCACCCTATCTATGCATCGGTCAATTTTATATAAATAATATATATTTGAGTAAACATAAGCTATGTTGTGCATATATGTATGTTTCTACAGGTCCTTATACAATTTATGGATACTGGCACTGTTTCCTCATTAAAGAGAAGGGTTTGAGATCACTGTATCATTTTTTTAATGCCAATCTAGGCAGGAGAGTCATAAACCTTCTTATCTCCACTATCAAATGAGAATAGAAGAAGTGCTGTGGCTAAAATTGTAGAAGTCTAGCCCTGTGCTAAAGGATGCCCTTGTTTTTTTCTCTTCCTCACCCAAATTACGTAAATGTATATACACAATGCATTGCACTAGAATCAAATACAGTGAAAATAGCGTGTATACTATGGGGGAAGAACAAACCAAAGGAAAAAAGAAATCACATAATTTATTACAAATACGTAAAAAACTATAGCAAGAAAGAAAAAAAACACTCGAATCCCTATCTTTGTGTTTATTTCATGTAACATCTTTTTTCAAAATAAGTTTTTTATTATGAAAATACTGTACAGAGTGGTTACAGTTACAGGAGGAAGATAATGAGCATTTTTCTTAACAACATTGTTGCCTCCTCCTTTAATTTTCCCCTGCCATCCCTTCCCCGGTCTCCAGAACTACACTCCCCTCCCCCATGTATAAATTATAAAGTTCAATTTTGACATAGCGTATTTTTAAATAAATTTTTCATTGTGAAAATACTGTACAAGAGGGGTTACAATTAATATTACATTTCTTATCTAAAATTATTGCCTCCTCCTTTGTTTTTCCCGTATTATCCCGTCCCTCTCAATTCTTCAACTACACACCATTACCCCCATTCTTAGCCCTGCCTAGATTGTAAAGTTGGTTATTTCAGTCTTGTACATACAATTGTTGCAATGGGTCAATCTGTATCCTTAGTTAAGCATTTTGTTATTACTCTTCCCCTTCCCAAATTATACAAGTATCAAATACAATGAAAACAGGGTTTATACCATGGGGCATGGACATACAAAACAAAATCACATACTCCCTTAAAAATACGTTAGAAAAAATAGCAAGGAAGAAAAGAAAAAACACCCTGTGTCCTCGTCTTGGGTTCATTTCGCTTAACATCATCTTATTTGACCTTTGGTGCTTGTGCCACATATATACTAGTTGTTGCAAATAAAGAAAACTATGGGAACTATGTTTCTTTGGGCCTGGCTTACTTCCCTTCATATAATTTTTTTCCAAATTTTTCCATTCCCTAACAAATGGGTCGATGTAATTCTTAACTTATGGAGGCACAGAATTCCATTGTGTATATACACCACATTTTCTTGATCCATTCGTCTATTGAGGAGCATCTGGGTTGATTCCATATCTTATGGTAAATAATGCTGCAATAAACATAGTTGTACTTGTAATTTTCCTATCGTCTTTTTTGTGATCATGTGGGTAAATGCCAAAAGTGGGATTTCTGGGTCATAGGGTAGCTCTCTGTGGAGTCTTTAAAGGAAACTCCATACTAGTTTCCAAATGGTTGAACAACATTACACTCGCACCAAGGATGCAATAAGATTCACTTCTGGCCACATCCCCTCAAGCATCTGTTGTTATTAGAGTTCTTGATTATAGCCATTGTAATGGTGAGGGGGAATCTCAATGTTGCTTTGATTTTCATTTCTTTTATGGCTAGAGTGGTTGAGCATATCTTCATGTGTCTATTTGCCATTATGATTAACCCCTAGAGAGAAGTATTTCTTTCTAGCTTTAGCCCACTTATTTATTGGGCAGTTGTTTCTTTGAGGATTTGTTTTTGGGGAAATAATTTTTACAATTTCAAGTATATTTTATATATGAGACCCTTATCCATTATATGGCTAGTGAAGATCTTTTCCCAATGTTTGGGCTTTCTAATTGATCTTGCGAGGTATGTTCTTTGCCTTGCAGAAGAACTGCAGGTTCATGCAATCCCATTTTTCAATTTTTCTTTGATTTGTTGTATTTCTCAGTCTCTATTAAGAAAATTTCTGACTGGTCCAAGAAGACCAAAGGTTTCTCCTATTACACCCTGTAACGTTCTCAGGGTGTCTGCTTTTACTCCAAGGTCTTTAATCCATTTGGAGTTTATTTTGGTGCAGTGTGATATTTAAAGATCTAGCTGTAGTTTTCTACAGGTGATTAACGAATTTTTCCAGAAATATTTACTGAAAAGATTATCCTTCCATTAGAGTTTATTTAGATCCCTTATCAAAGATTATGTGGCTATTGGCCTGTGGGTTAATTTTTGGGTTTTAAATTCTATTCAATTGGTCCTGAGGTCTCTTGTTGTGGCAGTATCAAGCTGTTTTGATTACTGTCTTTTTAGTAAAGTTTCAAATTTGGTATTGGTATTCCTCCAGCATTGTTCTCTCTGTTAAGACTTGTTTGTGCTATTCAGGGTCTTTTACTTTTCTATATAAAATTTAGGGTTGTTTCTTCTATTTCCTTGAAGAATGGGGTTGGAATATTGATAGCTATTGCATTGAATTTGCAGATAACTTTGGGAAGTATTGCAATTTCCACGATGTTGAACCTTCCAACCCTTGAACATGGGAGGTTTTTCCACATTCTAAGTCCTGTTTTGATTTTCTTTTTCAGACTTTGAAAGTTTTCCTCATAGAGTGCCTTCACTTCTTTGGTTAATTCCTAGGTATTTTATTTTTTGTGGGGCTATTACTAATGAAGTTGCCTTCCTTATTTCAGATGCTCTCTTCTCTTGTTGGCATACAGAAAACTCATTGATATTTCGAAGGTTAATTTTATAACCTGCTACTCTGCCAAAGTTTTGAATCAGCGTGAGTAATTTGGGAGTGGAATCCATGGGATAATGTCCTCTGCAAAGAGGGAGAATTTTACTTCATTTTATACTATTTGTATCCCCTTTATATTTGCATCTTGTCTTATTGCTGTAGCTCTGCAATCTAGTATTAAATTGAAGAGAAGTGGAGAAAGTGGGCATCCTTGGCTCTTTCCTGAAGTTAGAGGGAATGACTTCAATTTTTCACCATTGAGCACAAAAATGAGCCTTTATTGTTTTGAGGAAGGTTCCATGGATTCCTAGGTTTTCAAGACCCTTCCACATAAAGGAGTTTGGACCTTGTCAAATGCTGTTTCTAGATCGATAGGGATAACCATGTGATTCTAATCCTTGGTCATGTTGATGTGATGAATTATATAAATTGATTTGCGTATATGGCACCAGCTATGCTTCCCTGAAATGAATCCTGATTGAGAGTGGTGTATGCTTTTTTAAATAAATTATTGAAGTTGATTGAGCAAAATTTTGTTGAGAACTTTTGCATCGAAGGTCATCAAAAACATGGGTCCATAGTTCTCTTTCTTTGAAAAGTTCCTGCCTGGTTTTGGGATGAGACTTATGATGGCCTTATAGAAAGAGTGGTAGTGTACTTTCCCTTCATATTCACTGAAAAATTGGAGGAGTATTGGTGTGAGTAGTCCTTTGAAGGCGTTTTAGAATTCCTCTGGAAATCCATTCAGTCCTGGGATTTTCTTAGATGAGAGGTCTCTCATTGCTGTTTCTATTTCAATGATTCATATGTGCCTGTTAAGATGGTTTAACTCATCTTGGTTTAGTTTGGGTATGTTGATGTTTATTAGAAATAGGCCTAAGCCGGGCGCTGGTGGCTCACGCCTGTAATCCTAGCTACTCAGGAGGCTGAGATCTGAGGATCGCGGTTCAAAGCCAGCCCGGGCAGGAGAGACCGTGAGACTCCTATCTCCAATAAACCACCAGAAAACCGGAAGTGGCGCTGTAGCTCAAGTGGTAGAGCGCTCGCCTTGAGCTGAAGAGCTGAGGGATAGCGCCCAGGCCCAGAGTTCAAGCCCCACACCGGACAAAAAAAAAAAAAAAAAGAAATAGGCCTATTTCTGCCAAAATCTCAAACTTATTAGCATAAAGTTTTCAGAAGTATTCCCTTATAATGTTCTGAATCTTGGTTGTTTCTGTGGTGATGTTTCCATTCTCATGTCTGAGTTTATATATTTGGCTGAGTTCTCTTCTTTTTCTGATAAGATTTGCTAAGGTTCTGTCAATTTTGTTAAATGTTTTCCCAAAGAACCAACTATTTGTTTTGTTGATTCTATATATGTATGTATATTATTTTGGTTATAATTTATTTAATTCTGACTTAATTTCAATTATTTCTTTCCATCTACTGGATTGGGGTTTATCTTGCTGCTCTTTTTCAAGGAGGCTCAGATGTCTTATTAAATTGTTGGTTTCACATCTCCCTAATTTGTTGGTATAGGAATTCAGAGCTATAAACTTGCCTCTGAGTATTGTCTTTGCTGTATCCCAGTGGAGCTGGTAAATTGTACGTAAGGTTTTGTTGAATACATGAATATTTGAATTTCCTTTCTAGTCTCTTCAGTGACCCACTGGTCATTCAACAGCGTGTTGTTCATCATCGATGTTTTACAGGACTTTATTTGGTGGCTTTTGGTATTGAGGTCTAGTTTATTCCCTTGTGGTTTGATAGAATGCAGGGCATAATTTCAATGTTTCTGAATTTGGACAAGGTTGCCTGTGACCTAAAATGTGGTCTATATTTGAAAATGCCCCATGTGCTTGAGAAAAACGTGGTTTCTGGTGTTACTGGATGAAATATTAAGTAGATGTCTTTTAAATCTAGTTGGTCTATGTAGTTCTTTAGACTGGCAGTTTCCCTGTGGAGTTTTTGCTAAGTTGATTTATCTAGTGGGGATAATTGTGTGTTAAAGTCCCCAGGAATTAATGTCTTTGGGTTTATATGAGACTTGAGGGAAAGTAGTCTTTCTTGAATAAATTTGGGTGCTCTGTTTTTAGGCGAATATTTAGAATTTTAATAACCTCCTGAAGGAGAGATCCCTTAATTTGTATGTAGCAACCTTCTTTAAGTCTTCTCACTAACTTTATTTGAAGACTATTTTACCTCATGTAAGTAGTGAAATTTCTGCCTGTTTATGGGGGCTCTTTGCTTGGTAGATTTTATTCCAGCCTTTTACTTTCAAAATATGTTTGTTTTTATGGGAAAGTGTGACTCCTGAGGGCAGCAGATACAAGATTCTTGCTTTTTAAACCAACTAGTTAGTCTATGTCCCTTAATTGGAGAGTTATGTCCATTGTTATTGAGAGATAGGACTGAAAGGTGTTTGGTAGTTCCTGCCATGTTATCCACCTTCTTGGGGGCTGTGACAACTGGCTTCTTCCTATGGTTCTTAGATTCTGAGTATGGGTGCACATTCTTTAGACTTAATTTTGGTCTTGTTGGTTTTCTATGTGTAGGACATTTAAGTTTCTTTTGTATGCCTGGTTTGGTTGAGATTTATTGGTTCAGTTTGTCTTTGATATGGAAGATTTTTATTTGACCTTCGGTTATGAAGAAGGGTTTACAGTATTCTTGGTTGATAGTTGTTTAATTTTAGGGCATGGCACACATCATTCCAGGATCTTCTTGCTTTAATTGTCTCTGCTGAGAAATCTGAGGTTATGCCAATTGGGTCCCTATATAGGTGATTGATTTTTACTACTTGATAGGTTAAGGGATCTTTTCCTTGGTCTGAATTGCTCCTGTATGGATTATAATATGACAATGGAATATCCTGTTCTGGTCTGGTCTATTTGGGGCTCTAACAGCTTCTTGTACCTAAATAGGCCTATCATTTTGCATGTTATATAAGTTCTCTTCTAGGTTCCTATTAAATAAATTCCTTAGATCATTAACTTCTGTCTCTCAGTGTTCCTCTACCCCAATTATCCTCAGATTAAGCCTTCTGAAGGTGACTTCCAAACGTGGAAAATATCTATCATGTTTCTTGGGATTGTCTAGGTTAGTTGTGCGTTTTTCTCTCTGTTATTTATGCTGTCTTCAATCCCTGAGATTCATTCTTTTGCATGGTCTTACCTATTGTCATGTTTTTGCACTCTGTTTTAATCGTCATTTCTTTGAATTTATCGACTTTGATGGCTTCCAGTTCTTTGTTGTAGTTTAAATTTTGATCTTCTATGAACTTCTTTACTTTCTTAATTTTGTGTACAGTGTTTATTCTCGAATGACTTAGTTGATTGGTTATGGTTTTCTTGTACTCCCTTTCCTTCTGATGGCCTCCATTCAGCAATCCCTTTGTGGTCTCCCTGGATTCCTTCAGCTTTCTCTTATGGGTTCCATGAATACCTCTATTGATCATCTATTCTAATCCTGCTCATCAAATTCCTGTATTTGTCTTTGATTAGCTTCCTGAAGCTCACACTTCCTGTGTTTCTCTTTGGGTGTCCTCAGCCTGCTCACATACTTGTCCCTTTAATGTTCGCCACCTAGTTCCACAAGATCAATTCAGTGAACATATTGCAACTTGTATGCACAAAAGTTCTCTTGAAGATGATGTAGGTAAGCCTGGTAACTAAAACACAATCCAGATCAATGAAGGCATTTGCACTTGTATCTACTGTAATACGAGTTTTTTCTTTGTTTGTAGATACCATCATATGGAACGAGAAACAATACAAGAGTTCTGAAAGTACATGGCGATATGTTTCCTATGAGGAAGACTGGGATAAAGGTAAAAACTTGTTGAATTTTCTGCATTTTGCATTATTGAGTCTCAACTTACCTTGTGCTGTTGTATGATTTCTTCCTTTAGGATTGAAGTTAAAAATTCTTTGTTCAACTTGGATTGTCTTGTATGCTAATATCAATAACATATATGAAAATATGCAGTATTAACTGATTAAAAACCATGTCAAACATTTAAATGATATGGTTTTGCACATGGCTAAGAACTCATACTTTTCAATCTTTATTATCCAGCTAAAAGTTTCTTGGAAAGCTCTCGAGGCCTTAAACCTTGTTGTTTCTTTATCAAAAAAAAAAAAAAACCTTGTTGTTTTTCTTTATCAGTCTATAAGTTTGAGCCAATCTAATCTAGCACCTCAATCAAGAATGTAAGTTTCCCTTTGGCAGAATCCTTGGCAAATCCTAGCCCAAGTTTTGTTTGGAGCACAATCAAATCATCTGGCAACAACAGGTAAAGAAATTCTTTCCTTATGATGTACTATTGTCTCTTAAAATTCACAGTAAAGAAATAAATAAATGAATAACAAACTTTCTGTTCTATATACCCATATATTTTGCTCACTAAAAACAAAGTTTTCGATTGCTTTCTCAACTGGAGAACCTATGATTGGTAGCAAAATTGAAGTATAGTTTCCCTAGGAACGATAAGAAATGTAAACACCCAAATTACTTCAAATCAGAATTACCTTATCTGTATGTACTTCTCATTCTCTTATAATCAATTTAAATCAGGGAAGCCATAGATAACAGTATTATGTTGGGCCAATCTTTTTATAACCATTTTCATGATATCAGGATTCACTCATCACATCAATTCTGATAGTGTAAGTGGCAGTATCTTCCATTGGTAATTGATAAATGTACTGACTTATGGGTTTCTTACCATGTATACAGTCTGAAATTCATTAATGAATAATATAGGAATGACTGATTTAAATTTTCTCCACGAATTAGTATAAGCTATTTGAGGAGATTCTTGAGATGATTTACAAATTGCACTTTGCAAATATACATATAGAAAATGTATTTAGAGGTTTTTTTTAGCAGCCAATACATACATGGATTTCAAATTTTACATTCCTGTATAGAGTAGATATACACATTGGATCTGGTATAGATTGGAAATTCAAAATTAAAAGTATAACTACAAAAGATATGCTATCTATTATGCGTATTTATGAGATTGTTTAAAGAATTTTAATTGCTAGAATGAACTTGTCAGAAAATAGATTACATTTTTGATTTTATGGAATTTGAAAACATTAAGTCACTTTCTGACATGGTAAGATGGCAAATAAAAGAAAAAGTGAACAGTAATTGTTTTTTCCTGCAATTCTTCATGAACATTTATTTAATTTGGAATCATGTAATTTGTCTTGCTTGCCAATATGAGACCTCTTCCTTTTTATAAGTGAGACAAGAGATTCTAGATGTACTGATAATGTTAAGAATTTTCTCCTCTTATCAGAATTGAAAAAAAAAAAACACAACAAGCTTATTCAACATAAGACCAAGGTGAATTTATGTGAGCCTGTCGTCACAGTCAGACCTCATATATTCTTCCAGTTTAAAGGTATTAAGCATACTAAGTATTTGTATTGAAATGTCTGCTGTATCTCAAACATACTAGAATATTATGTGAAGGATGAATTGGCAGTTTATATAGTGAAGAAATTGTTGAGGAGGAGTAATAGTAATATATAAATTCACTCTTGCATCTGATGACAATTTACTAATTCATGAAGATTATAGCAAGGACTAAAACTAATCCTATTTACAAACTGAACCGATCAATTTAGAATTTGATCAACAGAATGCATTTATTCTTTGGGTTAGGGAGTTTCTCATCCTCTGTCATACAAAGGTAAAGGAATATGTTATGGGAAACAATTTTTGGGTAGAAAACC
Source organism: Dipodomys spectabilis (assembly GCF_019054845.1). Lineage (NCBI taxonomy): Eukaryota > Metazoa > Chordata > Mammalia > Rodentia > Heteromyidae > Dipodomys > Dipodomys spectabilis. The sequence continues at coordinate 3,671,869 of NW_024870841.1, read as the reverse complement.
ACACTTGAGCCAGGCCAGGTGATAATATTAACTCTAGCATCTCACATGTTTGACAATAAGGATCTAATCATAGATTAATGAAGTGAAGTATTTTTTTCAGATTCATTTCTGGAATTAATCCCCTCAAAATCAAAGACTATCTAGAACATTATTCTTAAGGAAAGCCATGGTTACTCATAGACCGGCAGTGTGTATGAATGTTGGGAACAAACAAGCTCAAAAATCATCAGCGCACTCTGGATAACAGAGAAAAAAAGCCTGATACAAGTTGCTTAGGGACCTGTAGGAGGCTGAGATCTGATCCTCAGAACTCAGTAATATTTGTCACACTCTAATCACCAATTAATATCTCAAAACTGGAAGTGGCTCTCTAGCTCATGTGGTAGAGCATTAGAGCTCTGAAGAGCTCAGGGACCGTGCACAAGCCCAAAGTTCAAGTCCAATGACTAACAAGAACAAAAACCAAAGACAGGAATGTAATGCAATATTCATCAACATACTCACTGGTATTTCCAAAATCTCTGATTTTTTTTTTCCTTCCACATAAGAGCCAGTTAGATTTTATTCAGCTCCTATTAGTAATATCATGTATTTTCTCTCTGAATTTCAGAGAGTAATGTTTGATGGAGTAGTGATATTTCCTTACTTCACTTATTTGGGGGGGGGGGGGGTCCCGTCGTGGGGCCTGAACTCTGGGCCTGGGCGCTGTCCCTCAGGTCTTCAGCTCAAGGCTAGTGCTCTACCACTTGAGCCACAGCCCCATGTCCGGCTTTGTTTTTATTTTTTTGCTTATATGGTGCTTAAGAATCGGACCCAGGGCCTCATTCATGCAAGACAAGTGCTCTACCACTGAGCCAGATTCCCAACCCTATTTCCTTACTTCATTGGTTAGTAGAACACTTAATGTGAACCAATGAAAATACTAAATCTCTTCCCTTATGCTAATTTGTTTACTTACAGAATCATAATTTTCTGGCATCTAAAAAGTAGATGATACTAATGAACCTGTAAATTCATGAGAAAATCTGTGACAGTGTAGGAGACAATGTTACTTATTGATTGGTCTCTTCCAGATTTATCTAATCCTAGCTCTTCCTTTTTATAGATAGATAGATAGATAGATAGATAGATAGATAGATAGATAGATAGATAGATAGATGGATAGTTATGTGATCTGATTTGTGTTTGTGATCAGATATTTCTTTTACCTGTCCATTTGTGGATGCAAATGTTGTGTTTGGTGTACAAACTGAAATGATGTACATTTTTCCCCCTCTGTTTCAACACCCATAAGTGGATGTTTTTTGGAATTGAAAAGTGAGGATAGATTTCCGGCCTTCAATTCTTGATTTTACTCACTCATGATAAAAATTAATCTCAGGATTTCACGGATTTTTTTAAATGTGTCTTCTTTGGCAATTAGTATTGAATCCTTGATTGGTCCATTGATATTCAAGCCTCTTACCCTGGGCTTGATCCAAGTGATATATTCCAAATGTTGGTATGTCTCTGGCATATAATTCTCATAACCATACCTATTTGAGAAAGCAGTGTTCATGTAGGAATGTTACCCTAAGTTAAGGAAATTTTCTATGCTCATTTCAAAGTCCAATATTTCAGTGTTCCTACTGAGAGAGGATATGCATATGTGTCTTAAAGGTTAATTATTTTTCAGACCTTCAGAATATATTTACCTGATACCACTTCACAATGTAATTGTGACTTCACAATGGCATTTGTTTTGTCCACACATAAGAATGGAAAAGCCGTTTATTTGTATGAGCCATGGAATATTTCTTGTAATTGTACTTGAAGGTATTTTCATGGTTTCCCTTCATATTTTACTTGTCTACTATAAAGCATGTATCCTTTAGTAGGATACATCCCATAAAACAATCACTCTTTGTGGTTGTTTTTATGCATCCGTTCACAAATATTGAAATGGAGTGTTGATTTAAGTTCATTGTAATAACATTATATAGTAAAACCACTATGGATTTTCTTTACTGTACAACTACGTGAAGTATTTCTTCCTATTTTCCTGGATTCATGACACGTCCATATATATATATATATGAAAAAAGAGATCTAGTTCAGAAACTGTGCCAAGACATGGTGAAGCCTGAAAGGGTGATATTAGAGTAAATTTTTAAGAACTGAAAATAATCGCTGAAATAATAGATTGACTAGGGTCACACTTGAATTGTTTAGTGAAGTTCGAATGTGTTAAGGCAGAGAATGGCCAAGTGTAATTAGTGTGGTTTGTATACAATGAACAAATTTCAATAGAAATGGAAGTGGAAGTAAGCATGATTTTTTTGAAAATAACTGATGATGTGCTCTTATTAGTTTTTGAATATCGCTTGAACTGCTAGTGAATTTCTTGTTCATGTGCAGAATTCAGATATACATATTCAAGCGTTTTCCACAGAAAGTAAAATAATATATTTTTTTCTATTTCTTTGCAGGAATCATTCTATGAACAAACTGTGAGGTCAAACCATTTCTCATATTTTTTATCTAGATCTTAGAATTATTAATATATCATTCATGTTCATTCAACCAAATGAATACATTTTAATTTCTACTACCTATTCAATCCCTATTGACCCTATCCTTGAATCCAGAAGCAAAGCCACGTGTTTATGTCCTTACTGGATTTCACCATGTCACTATCCATGTAGACATACTAAGGTTGGAATATAGAAATTTTAATAATCAAATCAAAATCTACATTTGTTTCCCAATAGAGAACAAATCATACTTCTTTATTCACTGTCCTTAAGTTTGCCTGTGAATATCATATTCCCTTTTATATATTGATATAATTTCAGAGCGTAATAAATACATAACAAAACTAAAATGATATTAGACCTCTCATACTATTTTACACCAATTATATATTAACATATAGAATGGCCGTTAAAAATTCAGAGGGATTTTTCAACCAACATTCTGAAGTATAGTACTTACTATGGAAGCTTCTCATCTATATCAATCATTTCCACATGAAATCTCATCTAAAGAAGGATTCTGAGAGTTATTCCCAAAAAATGTGGCAGAAAAACTAGGTTAATGTATATGTACACAAAATAACATTCAAAACTTATTCTTTTGAGGGTCTAAACTGCAATTTGTGAATATAGTATGATTGTGTGCTAAAAATGTGATAATTTTAGGGCAAGAGGATATCCATCTTTTGGCAATGTACGATGTTCCAAGAAAGAGTGGACTGTATATGTAGAGTATAACAAACACACTTTTATAGAACCATATTCAATGACTATCTTCATAAGTAATTTGTGTGTAATTGCCACACAAATATATGCCCCCAAATATTCATAGTGGTCCAAAATTTTCTTGATGCAAAATGGAATAATTTTTGAAGCATATTTTAGGAGGATCCACCTTATAAAAATTGTTGGTAGGACTCCTGTGTAATAAATTTAGTTGAATCTTTTAGGTACAGATGAGGAAGTTAAAGATTTAAGAATGTGACTCATATTTATTATTGGTGTTCAAATGGGAGAGTTTCTGATTATGGGCTTATTTGTGCACCTAGTATGTAATTGCAAATGTTTCCTGGTTATCCTTAGAAATTGTGAGCAGGAATGAATTCAACATTAATTTCTGAAGGATAGTTTAGAACCTTCAGACTCAGGGGAACTGAGCCTTTTCTAGTAGGGAGCTGAAGAGAACGGATCGTTCAACACATGTCTGTGTATAGACTGAAAACCAATCTACATACAAATCCATGTGTAAACATGAAAATTAAATGTATCAATACTCTTCTTTTTCTTTAAACATATTTTCATTGTGATGTACAAAGTGATTATAATTATGTATCTAAAGCAGTGATTCGTTTTCTTTTCACGTTCTTTTCCCTCATTTTCCTTACACTTGATTCTGATTCAAAACTCGCCTCCCCCCCCCCCCCACCTGCTGTAAAAGCCATTTCCAACATGTTGTCTTGTGAGGAATTTTGTGGCATTGGTTCACCCCTTTTCCTCTATCTCTAAATTTTTGATTCCTCTTCTTTGCCCTATTCAGATTAAAGTTTATACAGTCCACAGTCTACCGAAATCAAATATAGTGACAAGAAAGGAGAAACCTATGAAAAATAAAGGACAAATACCAACAAAAAAGAAATAGTTTTTCAGAGTATTTTTTTAAGAAAATACCAACCATGATAAACCTCATGTTTCTTGGAGTTCATTTTTCTTACTCTAATCTTCTTGTTCATATATGCATAGAAATTAAGTTCTTGCATTCCTCTTTGGATGAAACTGGACATATACCAATTAAGACAAAAAGAGAAAGTAGGGCAACTATATTTTAAATGCCACTTCTAAAGAAAAAAAAATATGACTCTTCATTAGGTAAGTTTAAAAAGAAGCAGGGTAAATGCTTTAAAATGAAAAATCAACATTTAATAAATAGTGTTGTAATGCTCATTAAATTCTTATAAAAGCTTAATGTTAGATTATACATCACCCTGTGTCAAAACGCTTTCCTAATGGATCAGACCTCGAGGTTAAAGAAAACACTCAGAATGGAAGCAATAGAGAAATACTAGGTCTCATAGAACAGGTTGAAATTTTCTCATTACAGATCCACAAATGCATCAAGTCAAAGAAACGTTAGACCCACTTATTGCTTGAACGTGTACCAATTCTTTATAAGAAAGGACATAACTAAGTAGGTAAATAAAAAGCGGAAAGATTGGGAGAAGATCTTCACTAGCCAAGAAAGAGAAAAGGATCTTAGAGCTGAAATATCAACAAAATTCCACAAGTGAAATACCCCCGCAAAAAGAAAACCTGAACAATAAACCCACTCTATGAAAAGAAGTCTAAATATTTAAAGAGAGACTTCACTGATGGCTAATTGAGAATGGCAAAAGATATAGGAAGAAATGCTCAATGTCTGTGACAATAAAATCAAGCCAATTAAAGTCAATACTGAAATTCCACCACATTCCATTAGAATGGCAAAGTTATGTGCATTCCATAGGGAAAACCAGAAACCACCTCAGATGCATGAGAGCAGATTAATGGATCAGAAAATGTGGGGTATAAACACAATGGAATAATATTTTCCATTAGAAATAATGACATAGTGCCATTTTGTAAGGAAATGGAAAAACTTAAACATGAATTAAAGGGTGCCAGACCCAAACATACATAGGCTCCATCGTTTCTCTTATTTCTAAAAACTGGTATATGTCCATTTTAGTCCTAGAATAGTATCACAATAGCTTAATAGTAATACACAGATGACCATAAAATAATAGGCTTAACAAACTCAACTCTGCAATAAAAAATAGTTGTTTTCTCTTTCTTGATTGTAGTATGTGTATGTAGATTGTAGAATGTAGTATGTGAAGGTATTCCTCTTCACTTGCCTTTTTCCTTTATTTTCCTGTTTTGTACAATGTTGTCACTGTATTTGATTTTGGTACACACTGTATTTCATGTAAGTTAATTAGAATTAGGCACAGGGAGGGAACAACAAAATCTGAGACAAAGAATAAAGGGAGAACCATCCAAGAACAATCCCAACGAATCTATATGTATGGGGTAAACATTACACCTGGTGGGAGAGGATAGAAATTTTAGGCAAAAACCAGTAAAAGTGAAAAATGGGTAAAAACCTATGATGTGACAAGTACTTATACATTGCTTACATATGTAGTTCAAATCCCTCTGTACATCACCTTGACAAGATTCCATTAGAGAGAAGAGTATTGATTCATCCACTCTTCTCAATTCTCATAAGTTTACCTGTAAATAATTAAGTCAATAGCACACACAAGTCTGATTTCTTGACGTTACTAAAAGCAAACAGGTTTCCCTAGGTCACAGGTTTCAAGCCCACATTGACAAATTAATGTTAAAATCATTTTTTTTTCAAATATTTCAGTAGGAATCCAAATAGTCATTTGAAATTGCAAACCAAGAGATACTGATGCTCAAATATGCTCCAAAACAGAAACCTTCACATTTTCACAACTATCATAAATGTAAGTAAGACTCTCCGATGTGAAACTTCCTCATCTGTAGTCAAATACTTCATCTCTTTTGATTACATAGGTATCTAATATTTTTTGTTAAGGGAGATCTTCCTAAAATATACTTGCAAGTTTATTCCATTTAGCATAGGAATGTTGTGGGCTAAGAATGACAAATGAACTAAAAAATAGTGGCAGGGCATAAATATCAGGGGCAACACAAGTCGAAAACAAATATTCATGATATATGGTTTCATGAACTGATCTTGAATTAAAATCATAATTTACAGATTCATCTTCTCAGAACAAATTCTTGTCTAATAAATCACAGGTGCTCTGTACAAAATATGGTATCTTCAAAGAGTGCACATTCTCCCCAAAACTAATAAATGTTAGCTGTTTGTACTCCTGCAAGAATCTATTTTTCCCTGCCAAAGAAAATCGGAAGAACTCACAGATTTCTTCTGCAGATTAGATTACACATGAAAAATATTGAGATGATTTAGAAACTTGTGCCTTGACAAATACTTTGCTAAATTAGGTGGTTTAAAAAATCTGTAAAATTTTCCTACCCATTCTTCTTTTTGGAACACAGAAATTATTGGGAAATTTGTATTAGGAACCACATATTATTTTAGTTTTCTTATATTTTTCTTATATTCTAAATTATTAATAAGTGAAATGGAACATATTATTCCCAGACAAAAGTAACTATTGTGAGGGGTTAACTTAAATTTAGAAGTTAGGAAACAGGCCTTACCTCAGGTTTCTTTCTTCACCCAACAACCTAGGCATGCTAATGGGCACTAGGCTGAATCCAAGTTGTCCCTGATAGACTCACTTATGGCTTGTATGCCCTTCATTCCCATATTTTGTTTGATTGAATGTTCTCCAATTAGGCACAATTATTCATTTTGTAAAATAGTCAAGATTCTTTTTTTTTTTTTTTTTGTCGGTCGTGGGGCTTGAACTCTGGGCCTGGGTGCTGTCCCTCAGCTCTTCAGCTCAAGGCGAGCTACAGCGCCACTTCCAGTTTTCTGGTGGTTTATTGGAGATAGGAGTCTCACGGTCCCTCCTGCCGGGCCTGGCTTTGAACCGCAATCCTCAGATCTCAGCCTCCTGAGTAGCTAGGATTACAGGCGTGAGCCACCAGCATCCGGCTTAAAATAGTCAAGATTCTTGATTCACCCTAATATCAGAAAAAAGCTGATTCTTTTATATTTGCCTGGACAATTCCCTGTAACTCATGTCCCTGTCATTACAGTAAAAAACAATGTTATAACTTTTGCATACTCAGGAGAGAATTAATTCCAAATTCAGTGATGGCATGTCAATATTCCCAAAGATTCCTTTGTACATTAGTAAATATCTACTGTCAGTAAGACATTCATGGAAGAGTCTTGATAGTACATAACACATTGTTGAGAATGAAGGTATATGTAGGAAATGGCTATTAATAACAATATCACACATTCTCCCTTACATGGAATCCCCTTTGTAATGAGATTGAGATTGAGATGTTTTTGAAGGAAAATTTTGAATTGATAGATTCAGAACTTTGGCAAAGCTCTCTATACAATTCCTGCAAAAATGTCATGTCATCATAAAGCAGTGAATAATTTGAAACATTTCTGCCAAATATATTATACAATTCCTGCAAAAATGTCATCTCATAATAAGACAGTGAGTAATTTAAAACACTTCGGTCAAATACTGTGCTTCCTAGGCCTTCAAAATTACACAGAAATATTGCAAATGCTTCTCTTTTGGCTTTTTTGTCTGTCTTGGAGTTTGTACTGTGAGGTTGGGCGTTGTCTCTGCACACTTTAGCTCCAGGCTTGTGCTCTGCCCCTTGAAAGAGACTGCCACTTTTACTTTTCTGGTGGTCATTTGGAGAAAAAAAATCTCATGGACTTTCCTGCCAATGCTGACTATGACCCTTATCATCAGATCTCACCTTCCTGAGTACTTAGGATTACAGACCTGAGCCACTGGCGCTCAGCTGTTCTTACTCTTCCCTAATAAAATACCATAATATTAGTAACTTAAAAATTATCCACCGGTATTTAAACAACATCAAAGAAATTTGACAGCATCTCTGAAAAGAAAATGTGCATTGAAATGTTCCACTTCATTTTTATGTTGCTTCCTCCTGTAGAGGAAACACAGACATAAAGGAGGAAGGAAAAGGAAAATTATCAGACATGTAGATATAAAATTAATAACTACACTCACAAAATTTTGAAAATGTTGTAGGAAAATTGCCTTTCATTTGCACAGAATTCATTTAAGTGAGATTACATTAAAACCCAGTGTTTTTCATTTTTAACCGTTGTTTATAAGATTAGACACAGTTTCTACACTATATTTATTATCTACACAGTGAAATATCTTTCTTATCCAATATTCCCTTTCTGAAGAAAATTACTTTGTACACTATTACTTTTATTCAAGACGACAAAACTTGTTAATTCACAACATTCACTATTCCTCACTATCCCCACATTTATCCTTCTAACCCTCATTTAGGAATGAATTCAATGCCTCCATAAGAAAGAATGATATCACCTTATTTTTTAGGAAATTGTAAGACTTGGAAAAAAAATATTTTTTCCTTTTTTAAATTTTTTTATTGTGAAAATACTGTACAGAGGGGTTATAATTACATGGGCAAGATATTGAGTACATTTCTTATCAAGGATTGTAGACTCCTCCTTTGTTTCCCCTTCCCATGCCTTCCCAGCCATCCCCTATTCCCCCACACAATCCTCCCTCCCACCACCCCCCCACCAAAGTTGTAAAGTTCATTTCGACATAACAACTTGTACATCTCATTGTTGCAATTGGTTCACCTGTATCCATATTTGAACGATTTGTTTTTCTGGAAATTATTATATTAATTGAAGTAAGCCAGTCCATAAGAAACATGGGTCCCATGGCTTCCCCTATTTATAATAAATAATATAAATCTAGGTGAAGCAGAAAAGTCCAAAAGCTATATACATATGACCATACAGAAAGATGATAAATGAAATGAATCCCTAAATAGGGACATAAGTTGTTTCTAGTTTCTTGAATTGCTTTTAATGATTCTAAACTTTCCTATATGATTTGTTTCCCTTGTATATTCTTTTCTCAAGTTATAACCCCTGATGACAGTACCCTGCATCTTTTATATACATTTTTCTAATTTGTGGAGTTAAGGGAAATAACAAATGCTGAAACAGGATACTGGTTGACGTGTTGTAGCAATGAGGTGTATAAGATATTATAATGAAAAACACCTTTACAATTTGGGTGTGAGGGAGTTGAGGAGGTGGAGTGGGAAGGAGTTGTAGGGAAAAACAAAGGAGGAGGTGATAATGCTTAATAGGAAATGTACTCCTTACCTTACTCATGTAATTGTAACCCCTCTGTACACTATTTTACAATATTTTTTAAAAAGAAACTGCAGTTGTTTCTGCTGCCTCATAGTCCAGACGGAAGAGCATGGTAAGTATTGGATAAATGGCATGATAGTGATAAAACCTTTTTCATATCAGTTCATGTCTTCAGTAGGTGATCAAGCAATTTCAGGGGTCATTATGAAGAAAAGTCTTCTATTACACTATATGCACACAATTTTAGGTCTAATTTATAATATATGAATTTCTGATTTCGTGATCTTATGAAAACTGCCATAAAAAGTTTAAAACCTGCACTGGCAATTAGTGCACCACTCAAACCAGATAGAGGGTAGACACATCAAATAGATATAAGCAGAACCATCTTTTTATATGTGAGTTACAGAGGGTAGGAAAGCCACCAAGAGTTCAATTCTACTGAGCAATAGCAGAGTTCTCAGAAAATCTAAAGGGGAAAAATATAGAGCATACTGTGCGAACTTCGCTTTTATCTTTTGTACCTGCAGGGAAGCATTGACTTGCCATAAGGTGGGATGATGTTCAATAAAGTGAGTAATCATGACAAAGAGATTATGGTTCTATTAATAATAGAATAACTGTAGCCCCATCCTGAAGGCACACTGCAAGCAAGTGACCACTGCTTGATGTTAGTCCTTATCTATTGAGAGGGTAACGTTTCCTCCTCTGCTGGCTGTATAATTTGACACACATCAGAAAGGCTCGATTTATTTTCATTCTCCTAGCATGTACTAGCTTATATTTTTCACCAACCACTCATACATAAATAACATATTTTGTCCTCAGTGTCTCTAAAGTCACGGCTTTTGCTTCTCACAGGTTCAGTGTCCTATTCTATTTCCTATATATTACTGTATGTCCAAGCAACTAACTACACAATTAAAATGTTTTCTCCCTGTGGAAGTACATTTCAAATCTCTGAATGTGAATCTAAATATTCGCTCACTTTCCTCACATATATACATTAAATATTTCATAAGAATTTGGTAAGTTGGACTTCTTATTGTTAATCAAGTTACAAGACTGTGCTATGGTTTGGGTAAATGACATCATACTGGTAAAAGGGCCTTTATAGTTCTACAGTGTGTGATTCCGAATTTTGTGGAGTAATTTTCAATTATTTAATGTGTAATCCATAATCTAGAGAGAAACTTCAGTCATCAAAATATAAAATGTTCAATTTCTCTATATGAGAAAATTGGTTGCATAGAATCATGTTAACATTTCTGAAAATTTAGCTGTTTCCTGTCAATGCTCATCATTGACTTCCATGGAATCAAACCAATAAACATATACTATGTTCAATGGAACAAAATTTTAATAAGGAAAGTATATTTAAGCTTCATTTCTAGCACAAGGCCTACAATTATTAGCCCCTTTAGACCTTTGCAATGCTTAATGATTATTTCCCTGCTCATGTAGTCAACCTTGCAGTGTCCTTTCCCTTAAGAGTTTAGTATAAATAGCTCCTTTAGTTTTCCATTCTTTTTTTATTGCGAAGATACTGTACAGAAGGGTTATTATTACATGAGCAAGGCAATTAGTACATTTCTTATCAAACATTGTTGCGTCCTCCTTTGTTTCCCATTGCCATCCCTTCCCATCTCTCTTCCTGCTTCTCCCCTAGCCCCCAAACACCGTCCCCCATGGCGGGAGACCAAAGTTGTAAATGTCGTTTTTCGACATAACATCTTGTACAACAATCTCATGTTTGCAATGGGTCCACCTGTATCTCTATTTAAACAATTTGTTTCATACATAAATCCCCCTTTAAATAATGATGAAACCTTTATCTGTCATGTTCACTTATTGAATATTTTGCTCATTATTTTTATTCTTACAAGTGAAAGTCTTTAAATCCTATCACCATATTACTTGAAGCCTGGCAATTCTAACCAAATGAACAAGCATGTCTAAAATTGGCATTTTTAAATTTTCATCTTGAAGCTTTACAACTATTTGTAATTATTGAATCGTTGTTTCATGGTAATAGTTTAGTTTCTTCAATACACCTGTTTATATCTTGTGGAAAGCAAATTAAGACTGCAAAGTGCCTGAAATCAGACATCATGTAGCACCTAAAATCAAAATCTGTATCTTAAATAGCAATTATGTTTGGGTATACCTTAGCCCCAAAATTTGGGAACACAATGAAATACTGTCACAACAGGCAACAGAAATATATTTTTCATCTGGATCTCATGTACCTGGGTGAGAAGAAAATAAACAAACTATATAAAACGACTAACAAGTCTCATATTCTCAATAAAATTCTTCCTTCCTAACAATCAGCACCTTTTTGGAATGAATGCTGATTCTCTAATTAAAGAAAAATAATCTATGTGGGGTGATGATCACTATAACCAGATTTTAAATGAAATGAGTATACCGAAAATCCTTCTCATTCTTGGTTGAACAATTTCTATTTTCAAGAGGGAATATATACATATTCCTACATTTTAAACTCTTTACATTTTTCAAATTTACCCATTAACTCAATGATAATATCCAAGTAAACATGGAAATATTTTTTCTGGATTTCTCTGCCCAATCCTTTTATACAATTAGAATCAATGAAATATTGTTCATATATTTTTGAAAAAAATTACTGTGTATTTATAATAAATGTCTATGCCTTACTATACAAAAGATAAAAGAATTGTATTGAATGAAAACTATTCACATCAACATGAGCACCTTACAGGAGTATACTATTTTCAATTTAGTAATATGATAAAAAAAAAATTCAAAGGGGAACTATATCATAGAAACCCTGGGGACTTGTTGAGGAACACAATGTCTGAAGATTACTCTTCGTTTTCTCATTGGGCAATTATCAACTTTTCATGGATTAATAATTTGAATAGAGCATATAATTATTTGAGTATATTTGCCAGTGTCATTTTCTAATTTCATGTACCTTCAGATCAATCCATGAATATTCAGGTTATTTATTTCCAAATTAGAGAAATACATTTGACATTATTTTATTAAAAAAAAAAAAAACATGTAACTACGCCTTAATTGAATTCCTTTGTAAAAATGCCTGCATTTGCAAACCTTACCCATAATTTTACTGATTTTTATTGACTCAAATGCAATTTAAATAACTGTATTCCAAATGGAATCAGAAGAATCGTTTTTTTTTTTATTTTCTCTATTAACTTTATCCAATTTGCTATGAAGAATTGTGATTTTATAGGTAAGTATGTAGATGATTATTCTTTAATAGTTGTTGAAGGCACAAACACCTGCAGATATTTCTGACTTGGTCAAATTAATATATTCACTTTGCAAGAATATTTACTATGTTAGGAATTGTTAAGAAAATCCTCAATATGCATTCATGGTAGCTTTATTGTAAACAATATTCCATTCATTTTATTGTTTTGCCTGTGAAGAGGATGCTTCATTTTCTGTAATACATGTTACACTATAAAATACCGAATTAGGATATGTGATAACAACGGAATTTCAAATATTCCATACAGACAGATGCACAGTGGCTATAGTATGATAATTTTATTTTTTTAATTTTTATTTTTTTATTGGGAAAATGCTGTACAGAGGGGTTACAATTTCATGGGCAAGATAATGAGTACATTTCTTATCAAGCATTGTAGTCTCCTCCTTTGTTTCCCCTTCCTATCCCTTCCCATCGTGCCCCCACCCCACAACCCAATCCTCCCTGTTAAACGCCCTTCCCCTGTACCAAAGTTGTAAAGTTTATTTTTCGACGTAATGACTTACATGTCATTGTTGCAATGGATCCACGTGTATCCCTATTTAAACGATTTGGTTGTTCCCATCGACTCCACAAATTATACCCACATGAAATACAGTGAAAGCAGGGGTTATACTGTGGGAGAGGGACATAAAAAGCAACAAAGAAATAGTCTTATAAATGTGTTAGAAACAATCACATGAAAGAAAAAAAAAAAACATTGGTGTACATATTTAGGGTTCATTTCCCTAACATCACCTTATCTGACCTTTTCTGCTTGACTCAGACATATACTAGATATTGCAATTAAGGGAAACCATGGAACCTATGTTTCTTTGGGCCTAGCTTACTTCACTTCATATAATTTTTTCCAAGTCTTTCCATTTCCTAAAAACTGGGGCAATGCCATTCTCTCTGATGTAGGCATAGAATTCCATTGTGTATATATACCATATTTTCTTGATCCAATCATCTACTGAGGGGTATTTGGGTTGGTTCCATATATTAGCTATGGTAAATAGTGCTGCGATAAACCTAGTCGTGCTGGTAGATTTAGTGAGGTCTTGTTTGTAAACATTTGGGTAAATGCCCCAAAGTGGGATTGCTGGGTCATTGGGGAACTCTATGTGGAGTCTTTTTTTTGGGGGGGGGAGGGAGTCTGCTCATGGGGCCTGACCTCTATGTCTGGGCGCTGTCCCTCAGCTCTTTAAGTCAAGGCTAGCACTCCAACACTTTAGCCACAGCGCCACTTGTGCCTTTTTTCTTTTTTGCTTATGTGGTGCTGAGGAATCGAACCCAGGGTCTCAGGAATGCAAGGCAAGCGCTCTACCACTGAGCCACATTCCCAGCCCCACTATGTGGAGTCTTTTGAGGACCCTCCATACTACTTTCCAAAGTGGTTGAACAAGTTTACACTCCTACCAACAATGTAGTAAAGTTGCCTTCTATCTACATCCCCTCCATCACCTGTTGTTTTTAGAGTTCTTGATTTTAGGCATTCTAACTGGAGCGAGGAAGTATCTCAGTGTCGTTTTGATTTGCATTTATTTTATTGCTAGGGAGGTTGAGCATTTCTTCATGTGTCTATAAGCCATCCTTCTTTCCTCTTCAGAGAAGTTTCTCTTTAAGTCTTTAGCCCACTTATTTATTGGGCGCTTGTTTCTTTGAGGATTTGTTTTTGGGGGATTTAATTTTATGAGTTCCAGGTATATTTTAGATATGACACCCTTGTCCGTTATATGACTAGTGAAAATCTTCTCCCATTCAGTGGGCTTTCTATTGATTTTGCTAGCTATGACCTTTGCCATGCAGAAGCTCTGTAACTTCATGCAATCCCATTTGTCCAACTTTTCTTTGATTTGTTGCGTTTCTGGGTCTCTATTAAGAAAATTGCGGACAGTGCCAAGGAGACCTAGGGTTTCTCCTATTCCATCCTGTAATGTTTTCAGAGTGTCTGCTTTTATTTCAAGTTCTTTGATCCATTTAGAGTTGATTCTGGTGCAGGGTGATATATAAGGATCTAGCTTTAGTTTTCTACAACTAGTTAACCAATTTTGCCAGCACTATTTACTGAAGAGGCTCTCTTTCTTCCATTCTATTTTTTTAGCTCCCTTATCAAAGATGAGATGGCTATAGGTTTGTAGGTTCATTTCTGTGTTTTCAAGTCTATTCCATTGGTCCTGAGGTCTGTCCTTGTGTGCCAGTACCAAGCTGTTTTGATTACTATGGCTTTATTGTAGAGTTTGAAATTTGGTATTGATATTCCTCCAGCCCTGTTCTTTCTGTTGAGGATCGTTTTTGCTCTTTTATTTTTCCATATTAATTTTTGGATTGCCTCTTCTATTTCCTTGAAAAATGTGGTTGGGAATAAGAGACCTCCCATCTCAGAAAAGTCCAGGACCAGGTGGTTTTATAGCAGAATTCTACAAGGCCTTCAAACAAGAGCTCACACTAATACTCCTCCATCTCTTCAATGAAATTGAAAGAGAAATTTCACTACGGAA
Organism: Dipodomys spectabilis; assembly: GCF_019054845.1. Classification (NCBI taxonomy): domain Eukaryota; kingdom Metazoa; phylum Chordata; class Mammalia; order Rodentia; family Heteromyidae; genus Dipodomys; species Dipodomys spectabilis. The sequence continues at coordinate 3,656,710 of NW_024870841.1, read as the reverse complement.
CACATTTTATGAAGCCATCATAATCCGCATCCCAAAACCAGGCAGGGACTCATCAAAGAAAGAGAACTATAGACTCATTCATTTGATGAACATTGATGCAAAACTTCTCAACAAAATTTTGGCCAATTTACTTCAACAATCCATCCAAAAAATCATACACCATGATCAAACAGGATTCATTTCAGTGATGCAAAGCAGGTTCAATATAAGCAAATGAATGAATATAATTGATCACATCAACAGAAGCAAGGATAAGAACCACATGGTTATCTCAATAGATGCAGAGAAAGCATTTGACATGATCCAACACCCCTTTATGATGAAGTATGAAAACTTTAAAATCAAGTTCTTTGTACATACATAATCTAATCTTCAAAATAATCAAAGCAATGAAGTTGTTTTTTTTTCTTATGGTTGTATAGACACTTTCCAATTGCACAATGACTACTGTGAAAACGAGCCATAACCTAATTCCAAATTCTTTCAATGTGAAAAATTCTCAAAATCAGCATCAGTCTCCATTCGTTTGGTAGTACATAAATTTGGGGTTGATTCAAATAAATGCACAAATGTGTTAGGTCTAAATTTTACAATATATCAAAGGTAATTAAAGTGTATCGTGTTTTGTTATTTGTCTGTGTTCAGCTGTGATAACTGGTCTTCTATAGTTGAATAAGTTTAATGCAAATAATTCAAGGCAGAGGACGATATTAGGGAATGAATGAAAACATTTTAGAATGTGTTCGGTAGTGAACTTTCTCTTTCAATTTCATTGAAGACTTGGAGGAGTATTGGTGTGAGCTCGGTTTTGAAAGCCTTGTAGAATTCCGCTCTAAATCCATCTGGTCCTGGATTTTTCTTAGATGGGAGGGCTCTTATTGCTGTTTCTATTTGAATGCTTGATATGGGCCAGTTAAGCTGGTTTAAATCATCTTGGTTTCGTTTTGGCATGTCAATATTTGCTAGGAAAAGGTCCATTTCTGTCAAGTTCTCAAACTTATTAGCATAAAGTTTTGAGAAGTATTCCCTTATCATGTTCTAAATCTTGGTTGTTTCCGTGGTGATGTTTCCATTCTCATCTGTGATTTTATTTATTTGGGTGTTTTCTCTTCTTTTTCTGATAAGATTTGCTAAGCGTCTGTCAAGTTTGTTAATTTTTTTGAAGAACCAACTCTTTGTTTTGTTGATTCTTTTAATAGTTTTTTTTGGAATCTAATTCATTTAACTCTGATTTAATTTTAATTATTTCTTTCCTCCTACTGGATTGGGGTTTATCTTGCTGCTCTTTTTCAAGGAGGTTTAGATGTGTCATTAAATTTTTGGTTTCAGATCTCTCCAATTTGTTGACTAAGGAGCTCAGAGCTATGAACTTGCCTCTGAGTATTGCCTTTGCTGTTTCCCAGAGGAGCTGGTAATTTGTGTGTTCATTTTTGTTGAATAGCATGAACATTTGAATTTCCTTTCTAATCTCTTCCTTGACCAACTCTTGATTCACCAGTGTGTTGTTCAGCCTCCATGTGATACTGGACTTTCTTTAGTGGCTTTTGGTGTTGAGTTCTAATTTTATTCCCTTGTGTTCACAGAGAATGCAAGGTATAACTTCAATGTTTCTGAATTTCGACAAGTTTGCTTTGTGGCCTAAAATGTGGTCTATTTTAGAAAATGTTCCATGTGCTGCTGAGAAAAACATGTATTCTTTTGCTGCTGGGTAAAATGTTGGGTAGATGTCTGTTAAATCTCGTTGATCTATGCAGCTATTTAGATCTGCGGTTTCTCTGTTGAGTTTTTGCAGAGTTGATCTATCTAGTGGGGAGAGTGGTTTGTTAAAATCCCCAACAATTAATGTCTTTGGATCTATGTAGGATTTGAGGGAAAGTAGTGTTTCTTTGATAAATTTGGGTGCTCCATAGTTTGGCGAGTAGATATTTAGAATTGTAATATCCTCCTGAAGGAGAGATCCCTTAATTAGTATGTAGCAACCTTCTTTATCTCTTCTCATGAATTTTAATTTGAAGTCTATTTTATCTGATATTAGGATTGCAACTCTTGCCTGTTTATGGGGGCCGTTTGCTTGGTGGATTTTGTTCCAGCCTTTAACATTGAAAATGTGTTTGTTTTTACGGGCAAGATGTGACTCCTGAAGGCAGCAGATAGAAGGGTCTTGTTTTTTAATCCAACTAGACAGTCTATGTCCCTTAATTGGAGAGTTAAGTCCGTTAACCTTAAGAGATAGAACTGAGAAGTATTTGGGAGTTCCTGCCATGTTATCCACCTTCTTGGGGGCGGCAAAAACTGGGTTCTTCCTATGGTTCTGGGATTCTCAGTTTGGGTGCAGTTTTTTGGCCTTCATTGTGGTCTTGTTGGTTTTCTGTGTGTAGGACATCTTTAAGAATCTCTATGCCTCCATCAGAAAGAATGACATTGCCCCATTTGTTAGGAAATGGAAAAACTTTGAAAAAATTATATTAAGTGAAGTAAGCCAGGCCCAAAGAAACATAGGTCCCATGGTTTCCCTTATTTGCCATATCTAGTATATGTATGAGTCAAGCACAAAAGGTCATATAATGTGATGTTAGGAAAATGAAACCTTAGATATGTATTTCAATGTTTTTTTCTTTCATGCATGTGTTTCTAACGCATTTATAAGATTATTTCTTTGTTGCTTTGTATGTCTCTCCCCTACAGTATAACCCGTGCTTTCACTATATTTGATGTCAGTATAACTTGTAGAGGAGATGGGGAAAAACATGTCGTTTAACGACACAGGTGGACCTGTTTCAACAATGAGAAGTACAAGTTGTCATGTCGAAAACGAGCTTTACAATGTTGGTGCCGTGGGGGGGGGGGGGAGGATTGGAGGGGTGGAGGAGGCTGGGAAGGGATGTGAAGGGTAAACAAAGGAGGGGGCTGCAATGCTTGATAGGAAATGTACGCATTATCCTGACCATGTAATTGTAACCACTCTGTACAATATGTTCACAAAAATTAAATTAAATTTAAAAAAAGTAAATATTTTCAAACTGGGATTCCTTCCTAGAGTAACTTATGTTAGTAACATGCTGCTTATATATTCATTCTTTCAGTGTGAATTTTTGGTGCGAAAATGTGTGTGGGGGAGGGGCTGAAATGTTCTGATCAGATACTAGGTTGTGAAATCAAACTAAAAAATGTGTACAACATAATTTATCTTTTGGTAAAATTATTATAGGTTGGATTAAAGATTATTTTTTTAGTCTGGGAAAGTGGCTAAATATTAGAGTTCTTGCCAAGTATGCATGAGACTCTAGGTTTGATTCCTTGGAGAGAGCTAGCCTCGAGCTGAAGTATTGAAGGACAGTGCTAATGCCCACATTTCAGCCCAATGACAGACAAAACAATTATATTTTTATAAGAAGGAAAAAGCTGACACATTTGAACAGTAATTACAAGTCTTTTAAAACATCTTCCTAATTTCCAATATCGACTTCAACCCATTTGGCCTCTAATAGCTTTAGGAATTTACAGGATGTACACATTTCAAGAAATGGTTATATGCAGTAGGCCAAAGGCAATGATCTACCAGTGTTTGTTCCGTCATTAGCTATATTAAGTAATTATAACAATATTCATAGTCATGTTGGTATGTTTATTATATACGAGTATGCAATCCTTCAGGTCAATGCAAAGGAATAGGATTGCTGATTGATACAGGAGCTCTGTTTTTAATATATGAGGAACCTCCAAAATGCTTTCCAAGGTGGTTGAATCTTGTCTACATTAATACAACAGACTAGCAGCATTCCCATTTGGTCACATATGTTCCAGTTTCTGATATGATTTCTTTTTTTGACGGGAAGTAGTAGGAATCTCAGTGTAGTTTTCATATGCATTCTTTTATTCCTGGAAGTTGTTTCCAATTTGCAGTCAAACTCGATGTTAATGCAAGGAAGTTCCTTTGCTCTATATTATCAATCTTTTAGGGTAAAAAAGATTCATTTGCTACCTGAGCAAGCGAATATCTAACCATTATTATTATCATCATTTATTCTTTTTTCCTTAGTAGGCATTTGCATATTACTAGCCACATTCAAGGATAACAGACGATATCAACAGATAGGACAATAGATTAAAATCTTAAAAGGGACATCATTAATATAAAAATATTATATTCATTTGTCCAACCTTTCTTTGATTTGTTGTGTTTCCGGGTCTCTATTCAGAAAATTTCGGCCTGAGCCAAGGAGACCTAGGGTTTCTCCTATTCCATCCTGTAATGTTTTCAGAGTGTCTGTTTTGAGTTCAAGGTCTTTGATCCATTTGGAGTTGATTCTGGTGCAGCGTGAAATATAAGGATCTAGCTTTAGTTTTCTACATGTAGTTAACCAATTTTGCCAGCACCATTTACTGAAGAGCTGTCTTTCTTCCATTGTATTGTTTTAGCTCCCTTATCGAAGATTAGATGGCTATAGGTCTGTGGGTTCATTTCTGGGTTTTCAATTCTATTCCATTGGTCCTGAGGTCTGTTCTTATGCCAATACCACGCTGTTTTGATTACTATGGCCTTATAGTAGAGTTTGAAATTTGGTATTGATATTCCTCCAGCAGTGTTCTTTCCGTTGAGGAGCGTTTTTGCTATTCGGGGTCTTTTATTGTTCCATATGAATTTTTGGATTGCCTCTTCTATTTCCTTGAAGAATGAATAGAACTCCCCTATGACCCAGCAATCCCACTTTTGGGCATTTACCCAAATGTTTACAAACAAGACCACACTAAAGCTACCAGCACAACTATGTTTATTGCAGCCTTATTTACCATAGCTAAGATATGGAACCAACCCAGATGCCCCTCAGTAAATGAATGGATCAAGAAAATGTGGTATACATACACAATGGAATTCTATGCCTCCATCAGAAAGAATGACATTTCTCCATTTGTTAGGAAATGGAAAGGCTTGGAAAAAATTATATTTACTGAAGTAAGTCAGGCCCAAAAAAACATAGGTCCCATGGTTTCCCTTATATGCAATATCTAGTATATGTATGAGTCAAGCAGAAAAGTTCAGATGACGTGATGTTAGGAAAACGACCCCTTAAATATGTATTTTAATGATTTTTTTTCTTTCATGCATGTGTTTCTAATGCATTTATAAGATTATTTCTTTGTTGCTTTGTATGTCCCTCCCCCACAGTGTAACCCCGCTTTCATTATATTTGATGTCAGTATAACTTGTGGAGGAGATGGGGACAAACAAGTCGTTTAAGGATTCAGGTGGACCTGTTGCAACAATGAAAAGTACAAAATGTCATGTCAAAAACGAGCTTTACAATGTCGGTGTGGGGGAGGGAGGGGGGAAAAGATTGGGTGGAGGGGAGGGGGAGGCTGGGAAGGGAGGTGAAGGGTAAACAAAGGAGGAGGCTGCAATGCTTGGTAAGAAATGTATGCATTATCCTGCCCATGTAATTGTAACCCCTCTGTACAGTATGTTCTCAAATAAAATTTAAAAAAATATTAAATTCAATACAAGGTGTATCAAAGAGGAAAAATTAACGTTACATTCACAAAAATCAACTGTGAGGAAAGATTAATTATCAGCCATTATATTCAAAACAGTTCACTTGAGTTTGGGGTTGAATAAAAACCTTACCAAAATTAAAAGTAAATCATGTCAATATAGTAATGTGTGTTACAGCCATAAAAAAACTCTCATATTTCTTATCAGATTTCATGCTGTGATTGAAGTCACAAAGCTTCTGCATGGCTAAGGACATAGGTAATAAGATCAATAGAAAGCCCAAGGATTGTGAGAAAACCTTTACTAGCCATTTGATGGACAAGGGTCTCAGATCTAAAATATACTTAGAACTCAAAAACTCAATCCTCCAGCAACAAGTCCTCAAAGAAACAACTGCCTTTCAAAGTGGTTGAACAAGATTACATTCCCAACAACAATGGAGTTGGGTTTCCTTCTGTCCACAATCCCTCCAGCATTTGTTGTTATTAGAGTTCTTGTTTATAGACTCTCTAACTGGGGTGAGGTGGTATCTCAATGTTGTTTTGTTTTGCGTTTCTTTTATGGCTAGAGATGTTGAGCATTTCTTCACGTGTTTATTGGCCATTCTTCTTTGTTCTTCAGAGAAGTTTCTCTTTAGCCCACTTATTTATTTGGCAGTTATTTCAAAAGTAGTGTGGAGGTTGCTCAAAAGACTTCACATACTGCTCCTCTATGAATCAGCAATCTCACTTTTGGTCATTTACCATAATGATTACAAACAAAACCATACTAAATCCACCAGCACAACTATGTTTATTGCAGCATTATTTACCATAGCCAAGATTGAAAACCCACCTAGATGCCCCTCCGTAGATGAATGGATCAAGAAAATGTGGTATATATACACAATGGAATTCTATGCCTTCATCAGAAAGAATGACATTGCCCCATTTGTTAGGAAATGGAAAGACTTGGAAAAATTAGATTAAGTGACATAAGCCAGGCCCAAAGTAATGGGTTCCATGGTTTCCCTTATTAGCAATAACTAGTATATGTCTGACACAATCAGAAATTTTCAGATAAGTTCATGTTAGATGAAATGAACCCAAGATAAATATTCAATATTTTTTCTTTCTTGTGATTGTTTCTAATATATTTATAACATCCTTTTCTTGTTGCTTTTTATGTCCCTCCCTCCTGGTATAACCCCTGCTTTCACTGTATTTGTTGTTGGTGTAATATGTGTAGGGCAAGGGAAAAAAATAAACCGTTTCAATAGGGATAGAGGTGGACCCACTGAAACAATGAGGATTAGTTATGTTGAAAAACGAACTTTATAACTTTGGTAGGGTGGGGGTGGGAGAGTTGTAGTCGGGAAGCAGATGGGAAGGGATGTTAAGGGGAAACAATGGAGGAGGCAAAAATGCTTCATAAGAAATGTGCTCATTACTGTGCCCATGTAATTGTAACCCCTCTATACAGTATTTACACAATAAATATTAAAAAAAAGAACGAAAGAAACAACTGCCTGGTCAAGAAGGAGGCCAAATACTTGAAGTGAAACTTCACTGAAGGGGAAATTAGAAAGGCCAATATACACGTGAAGAAATGCACAACTTCTATAACAACTACTACATATCCCCATGCTGCTGATCACATGTATGGTGTATATGTATACACCGTTATATGTTGTAGACTGTGATAGACAATTTGCTCCAGGAAAGTTAGAATGAACTTGTGACTTTAAATGAGCATCATTATTCCACAATATTGTGAAATTTGGGAAATTTTGTAAGCATTTAATTACAATTTAAAAAATAGAACCTCGGGGAAGGTAGGGAGGGAATGGTTGGAAGGGGGAAAACATTGGAGGGGGGTAACAATGCTCAATAGGTAGTGTACTCATTACCTTGCTCATGTAACTGTAATCCTCTGTATAGTATCTTTACAATAAAAAATTAAAAAAAGAAAAGACTGTACATAGAGCTCCCCTATGACCTATCAATCCCACTTTTGAGAATTTACCCAAATGGTCACGAATAAGACCATAGTGTACCTACTACACAACTATGTTTATCATAGAATTATTTACCATAGCTAAGATAGGAAACCAAACCAGATGTCACTCAGTAAATGAAAGGATCAAGAAAGTGCGCCATATATACATATGTAATATACATATGTATGTATATTATACATATATGTACATATATGTATATATGTACATATATATGTATGTATATATGAATTTTATGCCTTCATCAGAAAGAATGACCACCCAATTAGATAGGAAACAGAAAGATTTGGAAAAAATTATATTAAGTGAAATAAGTCAGGCCCAAAGAAACATTAGTCACATGGTTTCATTTATTTGGAATAACTAGTATAAATTTAGGACAAGCAAAAAGGTCAGAAGCTATATAAATATGTATAGACATATATAGAGAGAGACACACACACAACACACACCTATATATGATATATATGTATATTTATGATATATATACATATATTATATATATACATATATAAATAGATAGAGATATATGATGGTGTTAAGAGAAATGAACCTGAAGATAGGAACACGTGCTATTTTTTTAAATGTATTTAAAATATAGTGTGCGCTTTTTTGTTTCTTCGGTATGTTCCCCTCCCCCCCACACACACAATAAATAACCCTTGTTTTCACAACCTTTCCAGCATTTGTTGTTATTAAAGTTCTTGATTATAGCCATTCCAATTGGGATGAGGTGGAATCTCAATGTTGTTTGTTTGAATTTCTTTTATGGCTATAGAGGTTGAACATTTCTTCATGTGTGTACTGGTCATTGTTATTTTCTCTTCAGAGAAATGTCTCTTGTGTCTTTAGCCCATTTATTTATCAGGCAGTTTTCTCTCTGAGGATTTGTGAATTTGTTATTGAGGAAATTTAATTTTGTGAGCTCTGTCACCCTTGCATGTTGTATAGTTACAGTTGAATAGATTGTCTCCCAAATGGTGGGTTTATTACGCATATTTCTCTTGCTAACTCTGAATATTGCCATGCAAAATTCTCCAGTTGAACACAATCCCTTATACTCAGCTCTCCTTTGATTCGTTGTGACTGGACTGTTATGTAGTAAATTTTGACTTGATTACACAGTTCAATACGTCATCCCCTAACCTATACTATCAAATTTCATGATACATAAACCTACTTTGAGGCCTTTGTTTCATTTAGACTTGGCTCCAACTTAAGTTGAAATATAAAGTTCTACTTTAAATTATTCATATATCTATAGCTTTTTTATCTGCATCATATTGAGAAGAGTTTCCCTTTCCTCTATCTGAGGCTTTTGGCACCTTTATCAAAATTTAGGTGGCCATAAATCTCTGAAATGATTTCTGTGTCTTTAATGCTATTCCATTGATCTTTAGGCCTGTTAATGTGCCAATTCTAACTTCATATATATGTATACACACATCTGTGTAAATATGTGCATATGTTTGCATATATCTGTATTGTATGTGTATGAGTGAGTTTGTGTGTATTTTGAGGTTTTCTGTGTGTTTAATAATAGAGTTTGCAGTGGAGTATTGATATTCTTGCTATGAATTTCCTGCTAAGGTTTGCTTTCTGGTTCGTCTACATTTCTATGTGACTTTTTTGATTACTTCTTCTCTTCCATTAAATTATATTTTAGGGATGTTGATTAGTACTGCTTTGAATTTGGAGGTAGTAGCTTTTGAGAATTTCCCAAATTTCTCAATGTCAATACTTCAAATACAGGAGCATGGATGGTTTTCTCATGCTATTAAATATGCTTGAATTTCTATTTTCAGATGATTGATGTGTACCTCACAGAGGTCCTCCACTTCCTTGCTTACGTGAAGTCGTAGGTATTTTTTTTGAGGCTATCACAAAATAAGTTTTTTTTTTTTTGTGGTTTATGCTTCATTCTTCTCATTTTAGCATACTGGAATGATTTATTTGCGTTCATTGTAAACTCTGTTACTTTGCGAAAAGATTAGAACAGCCAAAGGATTGTGATTGTAGTCTATAAGTCTTTCAATAGAGAATCAAGTTATCTGCAAAGAAGTAGAGATTCATTTCTTCTTTCTCTATATGGATCCCATTTTTTTCTTTGATATATATATATATATATATATATTCATATATAAACAAATAAATATGTATATACAGTGAAGATATCATAGAGAGGGGTTACAATTACATGAGCAAGCTAATGAGTACATTTCTTATCAAGCATTGTTGCCTCCTCCCTTGTTTCCCGTTACCATCCCTATCCTCCTATTCTCCCCACCCCCACGCAAAGTTGTGAAGTTCCTTTTCGAACATAACTTCTTATACATCTCATTGTTTCAATGGGTTCACCTGTATCTGTATTTAAATAATTTGTTTTATCCCTTCCTCTTCCAAAATTATATGAGTATTAGTTCCTATTGTATACTGAAAAGCTTTAGGGAGCAGGGATTCATTCTCTCATTCCTAATTGTTGAAATGTATTTTCTTTGACCATTAAGTGTAAGGGAACAGTCGGATTGTCATAGAGAGTCTTTATTATATTGAGGAATATTTCATAGGTTTCTTTTTTCTCCATAATTGTCATTATAAGTTTTCATGGGATCTTATCAAATGCCTTTTGACAGTTATATGCATGATCCTGTGATTCGTGTGCTTCTTCCTACTGATGTACTGAATTACATGGGTTGACTTGCATATGTTGAAGCAACTTTCCCCTCTGGAATGATTCCCCTTTGATCAGAGTTTGTGGGTTATTTTTATTTGTTCTTCGTGTCAGTTCTATAGAAATTTATTGAGAAAGTTGGCACTGATGTTCAAGCAAGGAATGTTTCTACTGACGAATCCATATGAGGTTTTTGGTTAAGCAGTATACTGGCATCATATAGCAAGTTCATTGTGTAAGTTCACTGTCTCATTCATGGAAGATTTTAAGAGGATTATAGTGGGTATTCCTTTGAAAGACTTACAGAAATGACCTGTAAGCCCTTTTTGTGTAGGGCTTTATTTTACTAGCTTTTTCCAATATTCTCTTGTCCTCTTCTGTATCTTGACGCTGTCATGAGTTTAATATCTCATCTCGGGTTTCATTCATTTGGGTACATTCTCGCTCTCTGTCCTTCTTCTCTCAGACTCCCTCTGCTTTCAGATTTGCTAAGGGTTGATCAGTTTTGTTAATTTTTTTCCATCTAACCTACTGCTGGCTTATTCAGTCTTTATCATTTTGATGATTGTCATTTTTAATTCCATTTTAATTATAAGCACTTCGGTTCATGTATTCCCGTGGTGCATTTATTTCCTCTTCCATGTCTATTTAGTTTAAACCAGAGAAATTGAGGAGATAGAAAGAAAGATCATTCTAAGAATTATTTTGATGACTTGTCAGTAAACTTTATTATGTTTTGCTATTACATATAGTAAGTGAACATTCTACAGAAGAACTGTGGCCTTCCAAATCATGCAGTCATTTCTTTTGCCATCACTCTCTGAATGGTGCTGCAATTGTCCAACTCATACATTAACTAATTGACAGATTTTTCTAAATTCACCATAGAGGAATTTCAAAACAAGATATTCATATTTCTCCTTTGTAAAGGGCCTAGTTACTCCCATGAAGCATTACAATTAAGAAGGTTTCTGCAAATTGAAATAGAGTTCCATTATCAATTTTTTAACTTCTCTGAATTCAAAATACACTCAATGCTTATGATGAAAATTCTCTGTAATTAAACCAAATATAATTCTTGAAATTTCTCAATGAATCATGGGAAGAAAGAAAGATATAGACAGAATGGTGGCCTCAAACTGAAAACTTCTCCTACCTAGGAGTACACATTTCTGATAGGGTTTCAGATTTTATTGGCTATTTTTCAACCTGTAACATTTTTACTCTTCTTGATGAAGGAGTTACATATTCTAGTCAAAAAAATTAGGCTCAAAATTTTAGATGTGGTCCTAGATTTTCATGAAACTATACAAAGAATGCCATATATTTTTATATACATCAATATATGATATTATTTTTCTTTATTATTACATTTTAATATTTCTTCAGAATAGGGCACTTCAGACAATGACCTGCATTAATAACACTAAAGAACGTTCACATCATTTCACATGAAAAAAATATGATTTAGTATAACAGAGTACTGATCAATATATATTGAAGGATATAATTCCAAGATAAAAATTATAATGAGCAATAAAATGATATGTAGGTATTGAGAGCATACCTCAATGGATGCATAGTTGAAAAAAGGAAGATATTCTATATATTAGTTCTTGAAGTAAATTAGGTCTTTATTGGCAAGAAGAATGATATATATGCAATGTGAAATATGTTAATAATAATATATGCTTGCCAAATTTCATCCAGCTATTGTCATTTATATGTTGCCAGAAGTGAAGACATGGTTTTTCTTTTTTCCCTTCTATTCCAGCCACAATAGAGAATTTGAGGATTTCAAGTATCATCCAGAGTACTTAAAATTGAGGCCCAATTGTTCTGTGTCACAGTTGGTTGGCAAGTTTCATGAAAAGACCACTATTCCGATTTTCTGTCTCCACACACACTTTAGGATTATAAACCATACTACTCAAGCTTATTTTTATTTTTTTGCTGTGATAAATGCTATAACATAACTGTAAATTTTCCTCCTCTGATTTTATTTCTAGACTAAAAGTGGAAGAGAATAATGGGGTGTTACGTGTGCATAGCAATAAATAATCCGAGGAAAGGTGTAATATCTGCTAGGAAAATCGTGGAAAATTCAAACAAGACACATATCTCCTTAAAATAGTACAGTTGCCATGAAATTCATTGTATAAAAGAATAGTGACCATAATGTACAGTTTGTCAGGTTGTTTTATGTTTCAGTTGACTGAAGCACAAGTTGATCTGAGAGTTCTGAGGTCATGAAAAGGAAATGGCCAGTCTTTTCCCTATCACAATGTGAAAGACAAAACTCAAGGGACATAGTCAAAAAGGCTACAATTGGTTGTAAACCAAGGCAATAAGGATGTTTTCTTTCTTCTTATGGGAGTATCCTGCTTTACTTTAGGTGATATCAATGAAAATGTATCATTTGTGCACCTTCCAAATACTATTTGTAAAGGTCATTTGGTTCTTGGTTGTTTCTACCTTAACAAATAATGACATTATTCTTCCATTTCCACTTTCCCATGTGTGTTTTGATGACAGTTTCTAAAAATTGCAGGTTTTGTCCTATATGTACAGCAACACCACAATGCTTCTGTTTCTATCAGTTTAGAAAATTGCCTTCTCAAACTTGTATAAATGGAAATGTCACTAATATTCATGTTATAGTTTTGAAAACATGATGTTCATATGTCTTCTCTTGTGGAATTCAGTCACTTCACTTGCATATTAAGAAGTTTGTTACCATTTAAAAGAACGTTCCAACAACAGCTTTTGATTGTCAATATTCCCAAATTTTACTTTTCCTTCATTGAAGAATCTGCTTTAAGATATTCTTGTGTGATGAACGCCTGTGTCTCATGTTTGTAATTCTAGCTAATCAGGAGGCTGAGATCTGAGGATCCCGGTTCAAAGCAAGCTCGAGCAGGAAAGTCCCTGAGGCTTTTATCTCCAATATACCACTCAGAAAAACGGGAATTGGTGCAGTGGCTCATGTGGTAGAGAGTTAACCTTGAACTGAAGAACTGAGGGACAGCATTCAGGCCTAGACTTCAAGTCCATGACATACAAAAAAAAAGAAGTCTTGTGTAAAATTTTGTAGCTGAGTCCTGGTGGTCACGCCTCCAATCCTTGCTACTCAGGAGGATGGTGGGTTAAAGCCACTATGACAGGAGAGTCTTACTTCGAATGAAATACCAGATCACAGGAAGCATCACATTGGTTCCAAACAATAGAGTGTTGGGCTTGAGTGAAAAGACCTTAGAGATATGGAAGGGCCCTAAGGTCAAGCTCAATGAATACAAGCCTATCTGTTATGTACCAGAATGTGCCAGTTGTAAAATATGAAATTAAAAAAAATGGCATTATTGCTAATGACTATTACCCATCAGTAAATATTTTACAAATAGTTTCACACAATTTGAATATTATTGTGAATTGTTTTCTTCTTTCATTTGTTATCAAGAAAAGTTCCAAAAATATGAGCAATACATTTTAGGCCTGCCAAGTGATAAGGACTAACTGCTACTATATATCTTTATTTGACATCTATATTGAGTACTTCCCTCTGTCCTGCTCTTAGTCATCAGTCATTTAGAGAAAACCCAGAGGATGGGGTGTTAGGATTACATCAGAACTTCGCATCACTTTCCCTTCACATTATTTCGTTAATATTTTGAGAACATTTTAAATCAAAAGATGTTATATCATATAACTCCATGTCACATTCTGGGCTTGGATGCTGTCCTTGCACTCTTCAGCTCAAAGCAAGTGCTTTATCACTTGAACCACAATGCCACTTGTGGATTTTTACTGGTTTGTTGGAGATAAGTGTCTCATAGAATGTCCTGTCAGGAATGACTTTGGACCTTGATCTTCAGATTTCAGCCTGGTTAGTAGCTAGGATTACAAGCATGAGCCACCAGCATCCAGTTCCATGTCACATTTTAATGTACAGGATTTACATACTTTTTAAATATAATTAATTCTACATCATTCTATATCTTTCCTTATACCTGCATACTGTGACTGTGATTATTTTACAAATATTGCACACTTCTTATGGGAAACAAACAAATTCTCTGTTTAAGCACAAGGGCACCATTATGCATGACAGGCATTTTTCAATAGTATTCAAGATTTTTTTTTTTTATCATATCACTTGACAATTTTTTGTAAGTTGATATATGTCTTGAATCAATTAATTGTAGTCTGCCCATCATAGAGTATAGTCTTCTCATCACACTGTGATTTGCAAGACATTTTTTTGTCAGTTGTGGTGCCTGAAACCTGGGTCTCAGCATTGTCCCTCACCTTTTCAGCTCAAGGCTAGTCCTCTACTACTTACTTACAATAGCACTTCTACATTTTTCTCCTTATGTGGTGCTGAGCAAGCGAACCTAGGGCCTCATACAAGCAAGCCAAGAACTTTATCAATGAGGCACTTTCCAGTCCAAGACAACTGTTATTTTCAGAATTCTGGCATCTATAATAATCCCAATGACTATACATGCCTGTTATTTCCAGATGACAGAATGTATGTTAGAGTCTTTTGCAGAGAAAATATATAAATGAGGTGTTGTTACCAGAGAATAGTATTCTCCAATTCATGTATTGCTTTTTACTACCAAATAAATCACAAAATCTGATATTCTACAGAAATTTTAAACGGATATATATGCTCCAAACACAGGAATGTACCATAACAATGGAAAGAGAACTTTCAAGAAAACTTTTAGACAAGAATAGACTAGTGCCAGAGTTTTGACAGAATCATTCTATCACAGGTGATCACTGAGTAAAATTATTAAAGTGGTATGAACTCTTAAGTTTGCAGTAGTTACTCCTATTGAAGAAGGACCTACAAAGAGAAAGAACACATGCTGAATATTTTAAGAATGTGATTTGTCACTTCATTGAACCAGGCAATATGTAAAATTATACAACATATTGATATCGAGAAATTCACAAATTTTAAGAAATATTCCACAGCATGTTAAAACTATTGGCAAGTTACACCTACACACACACACACACACAAGCTCACACACACAAGCTCACACACACACACACACACACACACACACACACACACATGACCCCAGAAAATGTTGTCCATGTGATTCATGCCTGGACAAGAGCCTAACACAGAATCAGAAACTGTATACAGTAATAACTGTTCTGCTCAGCACAAACAAGCTTTCATTTTCTTGACTTTAACACTTATGGAAATGCATAGAAATTTACAGAAAACGATTTACTTCTTGGTTTGTGTTGGCCACTGTATGGAAGGGCAGAATTACTAAATCTCTTTATGTTCTCACATTTTTCAATTTTAATATGCCATATGATAGTTTTCTCCTTTATTGATTCCTTGATCCTTCCTCAGCCTCCACACCATCCAATATGAATAGAAAATCCTTAGGGTTATCCATAGACACTGGGCCTACGCATTGAATTCAGGTCTGGGAAATGAATTACCTGCCTGAGCTTTGAACTTGGCACCTAGGACTTCAATTTTCTGCCTGGCTTTAAATTTAGTATTAGGATTTGAACTTTCAGCATGGGACTTGAACTCAGGGTCTGAAACTTTTATTCAGTGCCTGGGACTTGAATGGTCAGCCTTAGTCTTTAACTCAGGGCCAGATCCTTGAACTTTTGACCTGGTCCTTGAACTCATGGGCCAAGATATAAACTCAGCACCTGGGAATTAAGTTGCAGCATGAGTATTGAACATGATACTTGGGCCTTAAACTATCATCCTGGGTCTTGAATTTGGGCCTGGAATTTAAAGTCAATACCCTGACATTTAATTTGGGGCCTGCGCCTTGAAATTGGGACCTCAAATTTGAGTTTGAGCTTGGGAGTTGAACTAAGGCTTGAGGCTGGTTCTCACAGGCTGGGCCTTGAATTAACAACCTGGGTCTTGAACTGGGTTCCTAGACCTTGTACTCAGTGTTGGGCCTTGAATTCACAGGGTTCAATTTTGAAATGGGGCCAGGGATATTAACACAGGCTGCCATATGAAGTTTGCCTGGAAGTTGTTCTTCGAATTTGGGAGTTGAACTCAAACTTGGGAGTTGAACTCAAACTTGAGACTGGAACTGGCATGCTGAGTCTTGAACTTAAAACCTGAGATTTGAAGTAGTCCCTGGACCTTGACCTTAGTGTCCAGGCCTTGAACTTACAGTGTATAAGTTGAACATGGAGCCAGGGATATTAAAAAGTTATGGTTATGAACTTGGCCAGGGATTTGAACTCAGGATCTGGGACTTAACCTCAGGATTCAGGATTAAATGCAGAGACTGTAACTGGAACTCACAGCCTAGGACTTGAACTCATGTTGTGATATGTGAAATGTTGCCCTGGACCTTGAAATCTGAGCATGGTGTTTGAATTCACAGCCTGGGCTTTGAATTCACAACCCAGGTCCTGGACTGAGTGCCTAGAACAGCAAGTGGGAGCCTGGCAATAGAATTCATATACAGGTCTAAATCTTGGGCCCGGGCCTTGAACTCACAAATTGGTCCTTGAATTCACACACTGGGCCTTGAACTCACAGCCTGTGACTTAAATGACTGGGCCTGGGACTTCAACTCACAGCCTGGCCTTAATCTTATTTCGTGATTCTTGATCTGGATCCCTGGACTTTGAAAACGACAAGAAGTGGGTACTGAGATTTCATTTTGGGGTCTAGGCTTTGAACTCATAGTCTAGGCCTTAATCTAATGGTCTGAGCCTTGAAATGAAAGCCTGGGATTTGATATCTGGGCCTGGGTCTTGAATTCAATACCTTGCCCTTTAATTTGTAACAGGGACGCTGAACTGTGTGTTTCAGCCTTGAATTGGGACCTGGAACTTGAACTCATACTCTGGGCCTGAAGCACTGGGCCTGGGTCTTGAACTCACAGAATAGTCCTTGAACCCACAGCTTGGGCCATAATCCCAAAATGTTGAACTACAGGAGGTAGGGGGGACCTGGGACTCCAACATTGGGACTATGACTTAAACTCACAGCACGGTCCTTAAACTTGCACACGGGCTTTCAAGTCCATACCTGGGAATATCTTTGCAGCCTGAGCCTTGAACTTGGGGCCTGGGCCTTGAACTTTCATCTTCACACTGGAATTGCGTCATAGGTCTTGAACTCAGGGTCTGCGACTTGAATTTGCAGCTTCTATTTTGAAGTCCTGGCCTCGGCTTTGAACTGTCAGACTGAGACTTAAATTGGGGCCTCAAACTTGACCTCACAGCATAAAGATTCAATTCAGGGTTGGGGCCTTGAGCTCAGTGCCTAGGAATTGAAATTTTGGCCTGGGCATTGAATTATTACCCTGAGACTTTAATTCTGGGCTTAGGAATGGAACTCTTGTCTTTGGCATTAAACTCAGGACCTGGGCCATGAACTCATGACCTGGAATTCAAACAGTGGACCATGGGCGTTCAACTCAAGGGCTGGCCCTAGAAATCAGTACCTGCGATGTGAATTGTTAGCCTGGAATTTTACTCATGATCTGCTACTTGAAATCTTGGCCTGGGATTTGAATTCCTGGGATTTGAACTCATTGCTTGTGACTTGAATTCATGACTTAAGCCTTGAACTCAGTACCTAGGCCTTAAGCTGTGTTCCTGGGACCTGAATACATAATCTCATCTGAACATGTTGGACTTGGGTATTCAACTCCTGGACTGTGCCTAAAACACATAAACTGGGCCTTGAATTCATGGACTGGTACTTGAACTGGTGCCCTGGATCTTGAACTCAGTGGGAAAGGGGGCAATGAGACTTCAAATTGGGAATGGGCTTTTAGCTGATAAGCTGGAACTTAAACTCATGGGCCCTGGTATCAACTTCTGTTCCTGGAACTCAATGTTTGGGATTTAAATTCAGGGTCTGGATATTGAACTTGTGTCCTGAGCCTTTAACTTGGGGCTTGGACCTTGACTACAAAGCCTAGAACTTAAACTCAGAAACTGAGCCATTAACTCTCAGCCTGGCATTTTTATGTGGGGCCTGGACCTAGAATTCAGGGCCTGTGATTTAAACTCAGGGCTTGGAATTTGATCTCAAAACCCCAGTCTCGGACTGCTGTTTAGTCCTTGAACTGTTTACCTGGAACTTGAAATAATAGCTAGGTCTGAAACTCTGGGCCTTTAGTCACAGCCTAGGCCTTGAACTCATAGCATGGGGCATGAACTCATAGGCTGGTAGTTTAACTGGGGCCCAGAACCTTGTAATAAGAGACTGAGGGTTGAAATCATAGTCGGGACCTTGATCTCAGGGTCTGCAACTTGATGTATAGATCTGGCATTTTAATTCTGGAGTCCTTGAGTTCTTAGATTGGGCAGGCCAGCTTAGGCATAAGCGACCTCTATACTGTGGGCTCCTGGCACTGTGCTTCCTTATTCTGGGATCCTTTGTTCTGTCAGTGCTGTTTATCCTGCTACTGCACTTGCACTCTAAGTACAGTGTATGTGTACCTTGCAATCCTTGGTTTTGTTAGTACGAGTGAACCTGCTGACATGTAAGATACTCTGGATGCACATTCATGTCGTTTAATTATGTGCACTTTTGCTATGACACACTATTGTCTGTCAAAATCAAAAAAAAAGAAATAGGATAAGTGAATAACAAACTTTCTTTTCTCCAAACCCATAAAATTTCCTCACTACAATGTAAGTTTTACACATGAGGATCTCATTATAAATCAATAAAGTCAAGGATTTTTCTCAGCTTCATTTAGGGAATGAAGCCCCACAAAATGAAATACTATAGAGCATTATCCTTGAGGAAAATCATGGTTGCTCATAGACCTCCAGTAGGCATGAAAGTTGGGTTCAAACTAGCAAAAAATGCTATCAACACAGTATGTATTACAGAGAAAAGAAGCCTGATACAGGTCATTTAGAAGCCTGTAGGAGGCTAATAGCTGAGGATCAGGTTTTATGGCAGCACACCAGGAGCCTCAATGGGGTTCTCATCACTCATTCATCACCTCAGAATTCGAAGTGGAATTGTTGTTCAATTGGTAGATGATTCGCCTTGAGGGGAATAGGTCTGGGCTTGCACCCAAGCCCAGAGTTCAAGCCTAATGACCACCACCACCACCAAGCAGAGAAACAAATGTAAAGCAATATTAATCAATAATGGCCCAAACTCACGTTATTACCAAAATGTGAATTATTTTCACCGAAAAAAGAACATTTCATTTTTATTTACTCTCTATTTGGACCATCCTGTATTTTCTCTTTGAAAATCAAAAAGTAATGTTTGATGGGGAGGTGGTATCTCCCTAACTACCTCTACAGTTAGAACTGAATATGATTCCATGGTAATATGAATCCTGTTTCCTTATGCTTTCTATATCTAAGAGAATCATTTTTTTTCTGACTTTTCAAAATGGATGGTACTAGAGAGCTTGAGAATTAATGAGAAAATCTGTGGCAATATTGGAGTCCATGTTACTGGCTGATTTGTCTCAAAGATTTAATCAACAGTACTCTATTGTTATATATATGTGAGCAGATTTGTATGTGTAATCAGGTATTTTTGTTGCCTTGACCATTTGTAGATGCAAAACTTTGTGTGTATTTGTGTGCGTGTGTATGTGTGTGTGTATAACTTGGAAGGTCACAATTATTCCCTACTCTATTTCAGCACTTATAAAATGAAGCAGCTCAATTTACTATGATTTCTGGAAATTAAAATGAGGAGATTTTGCCTGCCTACAATCTTGATTTTATTCAATCATGATAAACATTAATCATAGTTTTTCCAGGATATTTTTCTTATATTTCTTCCTTGGTAATGAAGATTGAAACGATGATTTCACCATTGGTTTCAACCTCTTACCCTGGCCTTGATCGCAGCCAAGTATTCCAAATATTGGTGTATCTCTGGCATAGAATTCTCTGACAAACATATTTGAGAAAATAATCTTAACAAAGAAATTCTAATGACAATCTTTTCAATATTCATAGCAAAGTCCAATTTTCCATGTTCATACTGGCAGGTGACATGCATATATTCCTTAAATATTAATTAGTTTTCTGGCCTGATGAACATATTTTTCTGATAACACTTCACAATGTGATTGTCACTTCACAATGAAATTTGGTGTCTATGAAAAATAATGAAAAAGTTTATTGTTTTAACAATAGCACATTGTTTTAATAGTAGGTGAAGGTATTGGAAGGGTCCTGAGTTCAAGCTAAATTACCTTTACATAAGACTATCTGGTATGTAGCAGAAGATGCCAGTTGCAAAAAGAGAATTTGGGGGAAAAAAGTCATTATGGCTAATGGCTATTACACATCAGTAAGCATTTCACAGTTTCAGACAATTTCAAATAAGCATGAGAATTGTTTTCTTCTTTTCAGCTGTTATAAAAAATATGGGTAATACATTCTAGGCATGGAATATTGTAAGAACTAACTTTATATCTCTTTTTGTTTGATTTAATATAAAATAAACACCTATATTGAGGCCTTCCCTCTGTCTTGTTCTTACTCAGTAGTAGTTTGAGGAAACCACAGGAAGTTTAGGATTATACGAGAACATATCATTTTCCTTTCACAATCCTAAATTTCTCAGAATAGTTTTACACGTACAAGTATATCATATTCCTCAATGTCATAGTCTAAGGCACAGGTTTTACATACTTTTATACATGATACACAGCATAAAATATTTGCTAACTAAAGACACATTTATTAAAATATATATGTATATATTCTAATTAAAGATATACTTATTAAGATATATATATATATATATATATATATATATATTTACCAAGCAAGTAATTCATTCCTTGCTGCATAAATTTCATTAATAAGAAAATATTCTGCGCTCCAGTCACCTTGTTTCAAAGGCTGAAATGTTACAATCTAGGTATTTTCGCAGAGTTCTGGGAATATTTCTAGGAAAGAGAAAAATTCTCTTCAACAATCAAACCTTCGAAACAAGGGTGATATAAAGCAATTTTACTTAGGTATAAACACTATGAACCTGGTTCACATGAATTAGCGGTTAACAAAACACCAGCAACACCCTTCTGTGGAAGGATAGCAGAATTCCGGTGAATTTTATGATGAAAATCATAGTACTCAGTAGTGGAATCTTCCCTGCTGTCTTTGGTGCAGAAGGCAGCATTTCACTTGACATAGGCTGATTTGCTGATGAAAGACCTGAGATCATGAAAAGGAAAATGATTATATCAGAACAACAGTAATTAGCACTCCATATAGAGAAGACAGTGGATGTGAACAGTGCAAATAACATGTCTATTTGATGGAAGGGCTTCCTGTTATATTTGCTGTGTCTATTTATCTTTCACACACACCATTTTCTGGTAAATATGTGGGACATAAACTGGAAAACAAAAAAGTAGGACACAAGTCACAGTAATGAAGGAAAAATCAATTAGGGTTGAAACTGACTAAGGATACACAATCACCTAATTTGTGAAAAACTACTTAATTATCAAT
The DNA here is from genome assembly GCF_019054845.1 of Dipodomys spectabilis. NCBI lineage: Eukaryota > Metazoa > Chordata > Mammalia > Rodentia > Heteromyidae > Dipodomys > Dipodomys spectabilis. The sequence goes on along the minus strand of NW_024870841.1, from coordinate 3,635,071 downwards.
AGCAAAATAGTCATTGGCAATTCTGACAAAGGAAATATATTTCAAGTATAAACATGATATGAGAGACAACTCCCCATATAATATTATGTTAACTAAATATTGGAAAAGAAATGCCATTTTACATTACCTATATTATTTTTTGAATTGAGTAATTTATCCATTTAATTGATATCTTGCCTGAGAATGGGTAATGATTAACTGTATGTCCTCCAATAGGATCAACTTTTCATGCAGTAAATAGGAATTATATTCACATATTCTCTTTTTCGATGTACACATTATGTGCATCTGACCTAACAAGAACAAAAATATATGAGTGGATATAAAATCACCAGCTACTTTTATTTTTATGTAAAGGTCAATTTAATCAGGGAAATTTATTCAAACTTGTAAGAATTGTTTAATTTGAGGCAGCACCCCATATGCTGAATCTGAAATAAAATATCTCTCAATTTCCTAGAGTGAAAATCCTCCAAGGCTGTTTGCTTGGGATCATATATATATTTCATAAAATTTTCCAAAGATAAACATAGGCAGCACCATTTAATGTGACTCCATGATATATCAAATATTTTACCTGCTGCCGAAAATAATTGGCAGCTTAAATTATAATTTTTTAGGGCAGAAGTAAAAAATAGTCCAGACAGATGTGTTGAGAGAACATGAGAAAATATAAAGATCAAATTAATGTTTTCAGTTTTTTTATTAAAAATTTTTTTAAATCATTGATTTTCTTCTTTGTCATGAACTGTGTTAATGTGTATATATTCATTCCTTTCTTTTTTGGGTGGGTGTGAGGTCCACTCGTGGGGCCTGAACTCTGGCCCTGTGCCCTGTCCCTCAGCTCTTCAGCTCAAGGCTAGTGATCGACCATTTGAGCCACAGTGAAAACTCCGGCTTTTTTCTTTTTGCTTATATGGTGCTGAGGAATCGAACCCAGAGCCTCAGGCATGCAAGGCAAGTGCTCTACCACTGAGCCAACTTCCCAGCCCCCTATATTCAAACCTTTCTATGTGTCAGTTTCTTCATGTCATTCTCTCATGCATATTTCTGAAGCATTTGGTTGGGCATGGTGCAATCTTGTTTCAACATATGCCTCCTTGGTTGTAAAAAGAAAATTTTTGTTACATTAATTTGGGAAGCATGAATGTTCCCGTTATTTTAATGTGATCAACACAAACGTACATATATGCTATTTGGCACCTTGCCATAAAGTTTAAAGTAAATCATTATTTGCATGACTTCTGCCTATACTCCTCACTTCTTATCATGCAATTAGAATAACTATTAATATCTCTAACACATAGAGAGTTTACACATGTTGATATTCCCTTTCACCAGAGTTCTGATGATACAGGTAATTTAAAAACAATTTTTAACAAGAGCCAGTCTTTGAAAACTCCTAATGTTTCACTGTCCAATTGCAATACTCACATCGGCAGATATTAGTATATTTATGAAAATAAAACTAATTCTACACCGTTCTATATCTCTCCCTATTATCACTGTGTATGTGACGTTAATACATTAAAATGTTTCAGGTTTCACAGGTATAAAGATTAAACATAGGGGCATTGTTATGCATGATACATCTGTTGTTATTATGTTAAAGACTGTGGATCATATCACTTCACTTCAAAATTTTTTGAATATTGCTATAATTCTTGATGAATTCATCTTCGTATTCTCATCCAAGTACACAGATTGCTTCACACTGTGATGTGCAAGAGCTTAGGAAATGAGCAAATGAGTACAGTAGTCACATAAAACCATGAATAATAACTTCCAAAGCTAGTAAGGTTGTATTGTATTTCTTCATCACATCCTGATTTTTGAATCTGTAATTTGTGATAGTACACTCAGTTTTATCAATGTGATGTATTTCCAAAAGTTTTATAAAACTCTGTGGAGGCTGGTGTGTTCACCATGATGCTAGTGTGAAAAGTTAGACCTAAAGCATTGAACTTATGCAATGACTTGTGTGAAAAAAATATTTTATGACAAATAACAACGTGGGAATCCCGTATAACAGCAATACTCACAAGACAATGTGTTGGATAGGATCTGTACAACATTAGGGATTATTGGGAAAGAGAGAGAAAAATGAGAAAGGGGGTAACAATTTCAACAAGGATTGGACTCATTACTTGTGTAACTATACCCCAACTTAGGTCACTATGTCAATAAAATTTAAATAAGTAAGAAAAAATCGGTGTAAATAATAGTTGATGGAAACACTAATGTTATATATCACATCTTCACACTTTGATACAGTTGATTATAACAAAATACTTTTATCAGTTCTTTGAATTCTAATTTAGCTGTTTTTTTGCATATACAAAATGAACAGAGGAAAAAAGAATTTTAGGCTAATTAAACAACTGTTATTTTTAGAATTGTTGTATCTATAAAAATCTCTATGAATATCCTTATCAGTCATTTCCTGATTAAAGAAGTTATGGTAAGGTCTTTTACATATATAAAAATATGGTTTTGTTAACAGTGAATAGCATTCTTCCATTTACATATTATTCTTTAGTACCAAATTACCCATTAAAAAGTTTGAAGTTGTACAGAAATTTCATATTCATACGTATGCTCCACTCTCAAAGCACACTGATAATGGAACGAGAACTTGCAATGCAAGTTTTAAACATGAATAAACTGCCAGGGTTTTGAAAGAATTATTCAATCACAGGTGATCACTGAGTAAATGGTGAAAGTTGTATGATCACTTTAGACTGCAGTAATTACTCATAGTGAAATAAGAGCTACCAATAGAACACATGCCAAATATTATAATAAGGTGATTTGTGAAAACCTCTATTGCACCTAGGAATATATATATTTATACTATGTGGTGAAATTCATAAATTTTAGAAAACATTTTAGAGCCCAATACAACTATAGGCAAGTTCAACTTTCACCCACACACACCACCAAAAAAGAATGGTATATTAAAAAAAAGTTCCTGAGAAGTTCTTTAGCAAAGTATGAATCACAATTTTAACACTATATCTCAGTTACTTTCTTTGATTTTATTTTCACTTGAATGAATTACTGCTTATATTAAAGATGATAAACTATACCAATTTTGGATGAATATTCCACTCTAATAAAAGTGTTTTGTTGTTGTTAGTATTATTATTGTTTTTATCTTTGTTTCTTTTTGTTTTATGACACGTTTGTTTCCAAACAACAATGTAATCTTCTCAGTTCATAACATTTGTTTTGTATTTCAAATCAGAATGTATTTGACAAGAAGTTTTCAGGGGATTAAGTCATTCTGAATATTAATACAGGTGACGTTAATATTATATTGATTTAATTGCTTTTCACTTTTCTTCATGAATCAAATTCCACCCTTGATAATATAAAAACAAAAAAAATCATCATTCTTTAACACAGTTTGGTCAACTTAGTATTTAGTAAGTAATACAGTATAATGTCAAACAGTATATTTATATCAAATTTACTTCCTGCTCATATTTTCAGTATCCTTCAAGAAATGCTAATTTCCTTGGGGAACTTAAAAAGAACAAAAATCTCACAATGCAATGATAGTCACATGTGATAATGCTACTTCAACCTCATACAGATAATAGGGCATTTGTAATCCATAATCAATTTGTTTTTTGTTTTATTTTGCTATTTTTTGTCTTGTATTTTTAAAATCATATTCTTCAAAAGATGCTTTATAGAAAAACTACATTCATGTCAGTAATGAGTGTATATATTGTCAGGCACTATTCTCCCTTCTTTCTTTTTTACTTCTATCTTTTACTTCATCCACCTTCACAACTCTTCTTCCACTCCAAAGCTGCAAAGTTTATTTTCCATATAATGTCTTGTGAATATCTTTATATCAATGGGTCAGGGGTACAATTACATGGGAAAGGTAATGACTACATTTCATATCAAACATATTTGCCTTCTCCTTTGTTTCCCGTTCCCATCTCCCCGGCTAATCTCCACAGACACCCCCCAACACACCACCCCACCCCTGAACAAAGAAGAAAATAAAGTTCAATTTTGCACAATGGTTTGTACCTCTCAAAAATGCAAAAAGTCCAGATGTATCCCTATTTAAACGATTTGATTTTTCCCTTCCCCTCTACAAATTATACCAAAATCAAATACAGTGAGAAGAAAGGTTATACGGAGGGGAGCGACATACAAAGCAGCAAAGAAATCATCTTATAAATATGTTAGAAACAATTACATGAAAGAAAAAAAAACTATTTGAATGCTTATTTTGGAGTTCATTTCACCTAACATCAACTTATCTGAACTTTTCTGCTTGACTTATACATATACTAGGGAAACCAAGGGACCTATGATTCTTTGGGCCTGGCTTACTTCACTTAACATACTATTTTCCAAGTCTTTACATTTCCTAACAAATGGGGAAATGTCATTCTTTCTGATGGAGGCATAGAAATCGATTGTGTTTATACACCACATATTCTTGACCCATTCATCCACTGAGGGGCATCTGGGATGATTCCATATCTTAACTAAGGTAGATAATGCTGGGATAAACATAGTTGTGCTGTTAGCTTTAGTAGAGTGTTGTTAGTGATCATTTAGGTAAATGCCCAAAAGTGGGATTGCTGGGTCATAGGGGAACTCTGTGTGGAGTCTTTGAGGAACCTCCGTACTACCTTCCAAAGTGGTTAAACAAGTTCAAACTCCTACCAACAATGCAGTAATGTTCCCTTCTCTCCAGCATCTGTTGTTATTAGAGTTGTTGATTATACCAATTCTATCTGGGGTGAGGTTGTATCTCAATGTTTTGATTTGCATTTCTTTTATGGGTAGGGAGGTTGAGCATTTCTTCATGTGTCTATTGGCCATCCTTCTTTCCTCTTCAGAGAAGTTTCTTTTTAAGTATTTAGTCCACTTATTTACTGGACAGTTGTTTCTTTGAAGATTTGTTATTGGCAGATTTAATATTTTTAGTTCCAGATATTTTTACAAATGAGACTCTTATCCATTGTATGGTCAGTGAAGATCTCCCTATTGATCTTGTAAGCTGTCTCCTTACCATGCAGAAGCACTGTAATTTCATGCAATCCCATTTGGCCAACTTTTCTTTGATTTGTGTTTCTCTATTAAGAAATTTTCAGCCTTTGCCAAGGAGACCTAAGGTTTCTCCTATTCCATTCTGTATTGCGTTCAGAGTGTCTGTTTGACTCCGAGGACTTTGATCATTTGGATTTGATTCTTGTGAAGGGTGATATAGAAGGATCTAGCTTTAGTTTTCTACAAGTAGTTAACCAATTTTGACAGCATCATTTACTGGAGAGGCGTCTTTCTTCTATTTTGTTTTTTTAGGACCCATATCAAAGATGAGAGGGGTATAGTTCTGTAGGTTCATTTCTGTGTTTACAAGTCTATTCCATTGGTCCTGAGGTCTGTTCTTCTGCCAGTAATAAGGTATTTTGATTACTATGGCTTTGTAGTAGAGTTTGAAATTTGGTATTGATATTCTTCCAGCATAGTTCTTCATTTGAGGATATTTTTGCTATTCAAGGTTTTTTATTGTTCCATATTTATTTTTGGATTGTCTCTTCTATTTCCTTGAAGAATGAGATTGTAATATTGATAAGTATCGCACTGAATTTGTAGATAGCCTTGAGAAGTATCGAGAGCTGCGGGAGCCACGCCCAAAGACGGCGCAGCTGTAAGGCGAGCCACAAAAGCAACATTGTAGCTGGTGTGGCTGCGACCAAAGATGGCGCTGGCTGCCGCCTTCCGTCTTCCCGGTGACAAGTGCTCTCCGTAAAAAACAACTCCTTATATGTCTATGACTTGGCTCCTAGTTTGCTTCCTTATTTGCAGCCCTATCGGTATATGCCACGTGGTGCTTCGGGATTGGCCATCCAGGAGGCTTATAACCGGAGCGCGGGGGCGGAGGGATAGAGAAGCAGAAAGAAGCGGGGAGAAGAAGCAAGAGAGAAGATGTTGTAAAAGGTCCTGAATAAACTGCCTGAAAGAAGAACCTGTTGTCCTGTCATCATTGAGGGTCAAAGCAGTCGGGACAAGTGGCGCCCAACGTGGGGCTTGACAGGATTCAGAACTTTCAGAGGTCAGGGGGTACACCGGTAAGGGCCAGGTAAGAGGGGATCTGCGATAAAAGCGGGAGGGATTTTTTGCTCGTCTCGGAAGATAAAAGAGAGAGCGGAAACCCGGGAAGAAATAAAATACAGGCCTAAAGTGAAAGTAACAAAAAATAACTAAGATGGGCGCCATGACGTCTCATCCAATTTTTCTGGCCCTGGAAGACCTACTACACTCGAAAGGACTAAAGTTAGGGAGGGGTGCCTTGCAGACATTCCTTGATGAATGCAACATTGTAGCTCCTTGGTTCGTAGTCTCTGGGAGCCTTACGGTAGCCTCATGGGAGAATTTGGGAGAGGACTTAGGTTTTGCTTATGAACAAGGAGCACTTAAGAGTGGGGTAAGACCAATTTGGAGGTTAGTGAGAAGTTGCTTGGAGGATCAGCGCTGCAGCGAGGTAGTAGAGATTGGGCAAGCAGCTTTAGAGAGACTGCAGGAAGAAAGATCAGAGAGAGGCAGTGTTGCTAGCGGCACTGCAAAAAGGCCAAGGTCAGAATTATACCCCGATTTTACAGAGCTCGATTCCCTTGAGGAATCTGACTTCGAGGAGATTCAAGCAATCACAGAACAAATTGAAAGGACAAAGATATCAGATAAAGGAAAAGAAGAGGAAAAGGAGTTAGGGAAAGATAGAGGGTGCTGCTGTGGGACTTCCAGACGCTTCAGAACACCGACAGTTTCTCCCCCTTATAGTGAAGGTTTCAAGGTCTCAGGCTGGTCCTTCAACCCAGGGGCATGGAGAGAGGCACGAAGTGAGTTACCCCAGGCTTTTCCAGTATTTGTGGATGCTAATCAGCAGAGATACCATGAGCCTTTAGACTTCAAGGTGATTAAGTCTCTAACTGAGTCCGTACGTACAAAAGGAGTAACTGCATCCTTTACTGTTGGACAAGTCGAGGCATTAGAAAGGCATTGTATGACCCCTGGAGACTGGGCTAGTCTCGTGAAATCCTGCTTGATCCCTGGACAATACTTGGATTGGAAAGCTTAGTTAGTACAAGGCAATAAAGAGCCCATCCAAGTAAAACAAAAGTTAGACAAACAGGGACTGGGTTTTTCATAGCGGCCTCTGGGGCGGGCATTCCCATAGTTTGGAAGACGGGGGATCCAGTATGGGTGCCTCAGTGGCCACTGCCCTTGGAAAAGCTTGCTGCTGCTCAAACTCTAGTACAAGAACAGGTAGAACTGGGGCACCTTAAGCCTTCTGTTTCTCCTTGGAATAATCCTATTTTTGTAATAAAAAGGAAATCCAGAAAGTGGAGATTGCTTCATGACTTGCGTGCAATCAATGGACAAATGCAAATTATGGGTCCAGTTCAGAGGGGCTTACCGCTTCTTTCTTCCCTACCTGAAAATTGGCCATATATAGTCATTGACATAAAGGATTGTTTCTTTTCTATTCCATTATTTGCTGGGGACACTGAACGTTTTGCTTTTACCCTCCCTTCCTGTAATCATGAGGAACCGGACAAACGGTACGAATGGATAGTACTTCCCCAGGGCATGGCAAACAGTCCAACCATGTGTCAGTTATTTGTGGCCGAGGCTTTTAAGCCGCTTAGACAAAAATATCCCAAGGTGCACTGCATTCATTATATGGATGATATTTTGTTGGCCTCTAAATCACAGCAATTACTACACAAAGCTTATGAGGAACTTACCAAGCTGTTAAATGCTAAAAGCTTGTTTATTGCCCCTGAGAAAGTACAACAACACTCTGTTGTTGAATATTTAGGGGCTACCATACATAAATCTCATATTGTACCCCAAAAGGTAGAATTGAGGAAGGATCATTTAAAAACCCTGAATGATTATCAAAAGTTATTGGGAGACATTAATTGGATCTGATGTTATTTAAAGCTGCCAAATTATGAACTTAAGCCCTTATATAACATGCTGCAAGGAGACTCTGCATTAGATTCTCCAAGACAGCTTACAGATGAGGCACGTGATTCACTACAAAAGGTAGAGCATGAGTTACAAAGGGCATGTTTAAAAAGAGTTAAGGAAGGTGAGCCAATTACTTTGTGTATTCTCCCTCCATGTGTTCAACCTTCAGGGCTTTTATGGCAAGATGGCCCATTGCTTTGGATTTACCCAAAAGTTTCTATGGCAAAATCCATTGAGTATTACCCTGCCCCAGTAGCCAGTCTGGCATTGTCGGGGGTTCAGCAGTGCGTCCAATATTTTGGCAATGCTCCAGGCTTCATTACTGTTCCATATACTAATCATCAAGTACAAACATTATGTGCTACTGTAGATGATTGGGCAGTCTTCAAATGTAGTTTTAAAGGACAGATAGATAACCATTTTCCAAAACATCCCCTGTTAAATTTTCTAAAAGAACATCCCGTAGTTTTTCCTAAAGTTACCTCCTTAAACCCCCTTGCTAGAGCTTGCAACATTTTTACCGATGGCTCTAAAACGGGATGCGGCGTGTACATGGTGGAAGGCCATGACCCAGTCTGCCACCAGTTTCAAGCTGGTGCTCCACAATTAGTGGAACTACAAATTGTTGTAAAAGTGTTTCAAACCTGTCCTTTTCCTTTTAATTTAATTTCAGACTCTGCTTATGTTATAAATGCTTTAAGAGTCTTGGAGGCTGCAGGGCCCATAAAACAGGCCTCTCCTGTTGGATATTTGTTTTGTCGCTAACAACGATTGCTTTGGCAATGACAACACCCTTTCTATCCCTTACATATTCGCGCCCATACTGGTCTGCCTGGCCCTTTAAGCGAAGGCAATGATATTGTTGATTGCTATACCCGTCAAGATTGGATTTTTTTTAGTTCAAATTTGGATAGAGCAAAAACTTTTCATAATAACTTTCATGTTAACTAAAAAGCTTTACAAAAACAATTTCAACTTTCCCGTGGGGATGGCCGACAAATAGTTTTAGATTGCCCTCATTGTGTAATTTATCACCACTTACCTAGTGTTGGTGTTAATCCTAGAGGCCTTTTGCCTCTTAAAATATGGCAAATGGATGTTACTCATGTACCTGAATTTGGACGCCAGACATTTGTACACATTTCTGTAGACACATGCTCTGGCATTATATATGCCTCCCATATGACTGGAGAAAAGGCACATCAGGTTATTACCCACTGCCTAGAGGCGTGGGCAGCTTGGGGCAAACCAAAACAGCTCAAAACTGATAATGGTCCTGCATATGCAGGAAATCAATTTTTCTCCTTTTACAAAGCAATGGATGTTCAACTTCTTCATGGGTTGCCCTATAACCCTCAAGCTCAAGGCATGGTAGAACGTGCACATCGCACGCTAAAGGAGACTTTACAAAAACAAAAAGGGGGAATTGGCCATAGCCATACCCCTAAGGAAAGGCTTTCTCTTGCTTTGTTCACTATTAATTTTTTTAAATTTGGATGCTCAAGGCCTGTCTGTGGCGGACAGGCATAACAAGTCTCAAGGTCTAACAAAAGGAATGTTTAAATGGAAAGATATTTTGACAGGGCTCTGGCACGGGCCTGATCCCGTGCTAACATGGGCACGAGGTTCTGTTTGTGTTTTTCCACAGGACCAACAGGATCCGGTTTGGGTACCTGAATGACTTGCTAGGAGGGTCCAAGGAGAAGAAGCACAAGATGCAAGGGGTGGTGATGATTCTTCTGATCGCCCTCAGAACGATACAGCCTGTAAAACCAGTGCCGAGATGGGGTATCCTGTCCATGTTCCCGAGACCATGCCCTTATCTTTTAGGCAATTGGACTGGAGAGTTTGACAGCTGTGGACCATTTGAAGGAGTGGCCAGGAATGGGCTCCCTTATTGGTAACCTGGCATTGGTGATCTTGCTGTGCCTGTGGTGCATATGCCAGATTAGGAGCTCGCAGCGCAGGAGTATGGCTATGGTGGTCCAGGCCTTCACTGCCATTGAGGCCAGACAGTCCCCCTACATGTGGCTTGCCACGTTAATAGCACAGGGTGCGAGGCAAACACACTGCACTTGGGAATCACTACCTGGCGGGAGCCCAAGAAGAGCATATTGGGTTGCAAGTGGGGTGATGCCCAAGATCCCACCTCTGCAAAAAAGGCATTGGACGGGCCTGGTCATCACTGGGGAAGGCGCCCCTCAGGCAAAGACCAGTGCAAGGTCCTCTCATTAATGTTTTAGACAGAGGCCCAACCTCTACTCTTACCTGTTGCTTAATAAAACAAAAAAGGGGGAGCTGTGGAGAGCTGCAGGAGCCACGCCCAAAGACGGCACAGCCATAAGGCGAGGCCACAAAAGCAACATTGTAGCTGGCGCGGCTGCGACCAAAGATGGCACTGGCTCCCGCCTTCCGTCTTCCTGGTGATGAGTGCTCTCTAAAAAACAACTACTTTTATGGCTATGACTTGGCTCCTAGTTTGCTTCCGTGTTTGCAGCCCTATCGGTATATGCCACGTGGCGCTTCAGGATTGGCCATCCAGGAGGCTTATAACCGGAACGCGGGGGCGGAGGGATAGAGAAGCAGGAAGAAGCGGGCAGAAGAAGCAGGAGAGAAGATGTTGTAAAAGGTCCTGAATAAACCGCCTGAAAGAAGAACCTGTTGTCGAGTCATCCTTGTGGGTCGAGGCGGTCGCGACAGAGAAGTATTGCCATTCCTACGATGGTGATACTTCCAATGCAGGTGGATGGCAGGTTTTGCCACTTTCTAAATTCTATTGATTTCCTTTTTCAGGTTTTTGAAGTTTTCATTGTAGAGGTCCTTTATTTCTTTGGTTAAGTTGATTCCTAGGTATTTTATTTTTTTGTGAACCATTACGAATTGAGTTTCCAGACTTCAGCCACGCTTTTCTCAATGTTGGCATACAGAAAAGCCTTTGATTTTTGACGGTTAATGTTATATCTTGCTATTTACCAACGTTTTGAATCAGGTTGAGTAATTTGGGAGTGGAGTCCCTGGGATTGTCTAAATACAAAATCATGTCATCTGCAATGAGGGAGAGTTTTAGTTCATCTTTCCCTATTTGGAACCCTTTTATGTTCACATATTTTCTTATTGCAGTAGATAGGCATTCTAATACTAGATTGAAGACAAGTGGAAAGAGAGGACATCCTTGTCTTGTTCCTGAGTAAAGAGGAAATGGCTTTAGTTGTTCACCTCAGATGATAATACTTGCAGCAGTTTTGTTATATACAGCTTTTATTTTATTGAGGAATGTTCCCTGGATTCCTAATTTTTCCAGAACCTTCATCTTAAAAGGGTGTTGGGTCTTGTCAAATGTTTTTTTTTTGTCTTCTGAATCTATTGAAATAATCATGTGCTTCTTATGCTTGGTCTTGTTGATGTGATGAATTATATTAATTGAGTTGCGCATATTGAACCAGATTTGCATCTCTGAAATGAATTCTGTATGATTGTGGTGTATGATGTTTTCTATGAGTTGTTGAAGTCGATTGGCCAAAATTTTGTTGAGAAGTTTTGCATCAATATTCATCAAAGAAATGGGTCTATAGTTCTCTTTCTTTGATGAGTCCCTGCCTGGTTTTGGGATGAGCGTTATGATGGCTTCATAAAATGTGTTCGGTAGTCAACTTTCTATTTCAATTTAATTGAGGAATTGGAGGAGTATTGGTGTGAGCTCTGCTTTGAAGGCCTTGTAGAATTCCGCTGTAAAACCATCTCGTCCTGGACTTTTCTTAGCTGGGAGGACTCTTATTGCTATTTCTATTTGAATGCTTGATGTGTGCCTGTTAAGATGGTTTAACTCATCTTTGTTTAGTTTTGGCATGTAAATATTTGCTAGGAAAAGGACCATTTCTGCCAAGTTCTCAATCTTATTAGCATAAAATATTCCTTTATAATGTTCTGAATCTTGGTTGTTTCTGTGGTGATGTTTCCATTCTGATCTCTGAGTTTATTTATTTGGGTGTGTTCTCTTCTTTTTCAGATAAGATTTACTAAGGTTCTGTCAATTTTGTTAATTTTTCCAAAGAACCAACTCGGTTTATTGATTCTTTCTGTGTATTTTTTAAAATTCTAGTTCATGTAATTCTGACGATTTTTAATTATTTCTTTCCGGGTACTGGATTGGGGTTTATTTTGCTGCTCTTTTTCAAGGAAGTTCAGATGTCTCATTAAATTGTTGGTTTCAGATCACTCAAATTTGTTGATTAGGAACTCAGAGTTATAAACTTGCCTATGAATATTGCCTTTGTTCTGTCCCAGAGGAGCTGGTAATTCGTGTGTTCATTTTTATTGAATATCATGAACAGTTGAATTTCTTTCTAATCTCTTCTATGACCCACTCGTCATTGAGCAGTGTGTTGTTCAGCCTCTATATGTTACAAGAATTTCTTTGATGGCATTTTCTTTCGATTTCGAACTTTATAACCTTGTGGTGTGAGATAATGCAAGGTATAACTTCAATGTTTCTTAATTTGGACAAGATTGTTTTGTGACCTATAATGTGGTATATTTTGGGAAATGTTCCATGTGCTGTTGAGAAAAACGTGGATTTTGATGCTGCAAGGTGACATATTCGTTAGAAGTCTGTTAAATCTATTTGATCTATGCAGTTGTTTAGATCTGCAGTTTTTTCTGTTTAGTTTTTGCAGAGTTGATCTAACAAGTGGGGATAGTGGAGTGTTAAAGTCCCCAACAATTAATGTCTTTGGATCTATGTGAGGTTTGAGGGAACATCCTGTTTCTTGTATAAATTTCAGTGCTCCAGTGTTTGGCAAAAAGAAATATAGAATTGTAATATCCTTAAGGACAGATCCCTTAATTAGTATGTAGCAACCTTCTTTATCTCTTCTCACTAATTTTAATTTGATGTCTATTTTATCTGATATTAGGAATGCAACTCCTGACTGTTTATGAGGGCGATTTACTTGATTGATTTTGTTCTTACCTTTCACTTTCAAAATGTGTTTGTTTTTATGTGCAAGGTGTGACTCCTGAATGCAGCAGATAGAATGATCTGGTTTTTAATCCAACTAGACGGTCTATGGCGTTTAGTTGCAGAGTTAAGTGTGTTTATATTGAGAGATAGGACTGAGAAGTGTTTGGAAGTTCCAGCCATTTTATCCACCTTCTTGGGGCTGTGGCAACTGGCTTCTTCCTATGGTTCTTGGATTCTCAGTTTGAATGTGAGTTCTTGGCCTTTATTGTGGTATTGTTCGTTTTCTGTGTGTAGGACATCTGTATATCTTTTATAGGATGTTTGCTTTAGATATGTTGTTTCACTTTTTCTTTGCTATGGAAAGTTTTTATTTTACCTTTGGTTATGAAGGAGAGTTTAGCTGGGTACATTATTCTTTGTTTACAGTTGTTTGTCTTTAGGGCATTCTATACATCATTGCAGGCACTTAATTGTCTCTGTTGAGAAATCTGAGGTGATTATAATTGGTTTCCCTTTCTAGGTGATTGATCTTTCTCACTGATATCTTTAAGCATTTTTCCTTGTTCTGAATTGATCTTTATAATGTGACAGTGTGATGTCCTCTTCTGGTCTGGTCTCTTTGGATTCCCAAAAGCTTCTTATACATGAATAGGCCTATCTTTTTGCATGTTTGGGAAGTTCTTTACTGGGATCCTGCTCAACAAACTTCCTAGACAATTGACTTCAGTCTCGAGGTGCTCCTCTACACCAAATATCCTCAGATTATGCCTTCTGACGGTGTCTTCCAAATGTTGAATAGATCTATCATATTTCCTGGATTTGTCTTGGATAAAAAGCTGTATGTTCTTCCTCTATAATATCCAGATTTTCTTCAATCCCCAAGATTTGATCTTCTGCATGGTCTAACCTACTGTCAAGACTTTATACTTTGTTTTTTTTTTTTTTTAATTTCTTTTCCTTCCAATTGGTCAGCTTTGATGGCTTCATTTTTTTTGTAACTTTGTTTTAGATCTTGTGTGAACTTCTCTACTTCCTTAATTTGGTGTTCAATGTTTATTCTAAAATCACTTAGTTGATTGTTTATGGTTTCCTTTGACTCCCATTTCTTCTGTCGGGCTCCATTCATCATTCCCTTTGTGGTCTCCCTGAATTCTTTCCTCTGTCTGTTTATGGATCCCATGAATGCCTCTATTGATCTTTGCCTATTCTCATCCTGCTCTTACAGATCATGTGTTACTCTTTGATTAGCTTCCTCGGGTTCACCTAATACTGTAGTTCTCCTTGACTGTTCTCAGCCTGCTCATGCCATTCTTGACTTTCTCTATGTTTGTTATCAGGCTGCTCACGTATTTCTGGTCTATCTCTTTGTCTGTACTCAGACTTTTCACGCAATTCCTTTAGTTCTCTTTGAGTCTTCTAAACCTCCTCACACAATTCCTGTATCAAACTTTGAGAAGCTTCCTCACACTCATGATATTCCTGTATTGACCTTTGGTTTGCCTCCTCTCTCTCCCTATCATGCTCACACTAAGTCCTTTATGCGTTTTCAATCTTTTCATTCACCATGTTTACCATAAGTGTTTGTAGAGCTTTCCGGGAACTCTCCTCTGGGTTATTCCTTATCTGTTCTGTCCCCTGATTATCATGAGTTGGAGTTGAGATACCCTTACTTGCCATTTTTCTTGTGTTTTTCCAGCTTGTTCTTTCCATTTGGTATGAAACTAACACCAGTTTTGCTAGCAAACTATTTAAAGGCAAGTTTCAACCAAAGTCCTGTAGTTATACAGTCAAAGAGCTACACATACAATCTAGTTCAACGGATACCAATCTATTCAACATCAGACAACTATGTATTAATGGGCTAAGAACAGCAAAGAAGAATTTAGCAAACCATAATTTTTTAGGTTAGGGAGAAATCAGAAAAATAGGATTAGAGGGATGTGGAAAGGTAAACGGAGAGTGAAATTGACCAAGCCCTAATCTCAAAGAGGGAAATGGATTGGACAGAAAGATAGAGAGAGAATAAAAGAGACAAGAAAAAATGGAAATTAAAAATTTAAATTTAAAAAGTGAAACAAAAATTATCTAATTTTAAAGATGAAATTGAGAGAAGAGCAAGGATTGGATGATTGTAGGGGAGGGAGAGAAAGGAGACTTTAAAAACTAAAAAAAATAAAATTCTTAAAAAAAAATGGTACTGTGGTCAGTTCTTGTGCCAGTACCAAGCTGTTTTGATTACTATGGCTTTACAGTAGAGTTTGAAATTTGGTATAGATATTCCTCCAGACTGTTCTTTCTTTAAATGATCATTTTTTGATACTTGGGGCCTTTTATTGTTCCATATAAATCCCAACATGAACATAAAGACTTATAGCTATCTAATCTTCAATAAGGAAGCTAAAAAATACAATGGAAGAAAGACAACCACTTCAGTAAATGGTGCTGGCAAAATTAGTTAAATACTTGTAGAAAACAAAAGCTAGATTCTAATGCATCACCCTGCATCAGAATCAATTCCAAATGGATTAAAGACCTCAGAGTCAAAGCAGACACTCCGAAAACATTACGGAATGGAATTGGAGAAATCTTAGGTCTCCTTGGCACAGGCCAAAATTTTCATCATAGAGACCCAGAAATACAACAAACCAAAGAAAGTTGGACAAATGGGATTACATGAAATTGCAGAGCTTCTGCATGGCAAAAGACATAGCTAGCAAGATCAATAGAAAGCCCACAGATTTAGAGAAGATCTTCACTAGCCATACAACAAACAAGGGTCTCATAACTAAAATATACCCGCAACCCAAATAATTAAAACCCCCCAACAACAAATCTTCAAAGAAACCACTGCCCAATAAATAAGTGGTCTCAAGACTTAAAGAGAAATTCTCTGAAGAGGAAAGAAGGATGGCTAATAGACACATGAAGAAATGCTCAAACTCTCTAGCCATAAAAGAAATGCAAATGAAAACAACCAGTTAGAATGGCTAAAATCAAGAACTCTAAGAAGAACAGCGGCTGAAGGGGGTGTGGAGAGAAGAGAACTTTACTGCATTGTTGGTGCGATTGTAAACTTGTTCAAACACTTTGGAAAGCAGTATGGAGTTTCCTCAAAAGACACATAGAGCTCCCCTATGATGCAGCAATCCCACTTTTGGATATTTACCCAAATGTTCACAAACAAGATCACACTAAATCTACCAGCACAACTATGTTCATTACTAGAGCTAAGATATGGAACCAACCCAGATGCCCCTCAGTAGATGACTGAATCAAGAAAATGTGCGATATATACACAATTCTATTATAATGACTTCTATGACATTGCTCCATTCGTTAGGAAAGGGAAAGATTTGGAAAAAAATACTTTTATGTCTTCATTTATTATATTTTTTTATGTATTCATTTATTTTGGGAAAACCAAGTAAATATTTCATATGTACCTAAATTAAGGGGGACAAATTATATTGGTCTCTTTTTAACCTGGAATCTATAGATTATGTTTGTTTGTTTCTTATACTCTAATTAGGGACAATGATCTGCTGTCATTTATTTTCTTCTCCTCTCCTTCTTTTGCCCTTACATGTACATGATTCTTATTTAAAGAGACATAGTTGAGCTTTCACTTCTGACTTCTTCAATGTTATATGAACTTTATCCTTCTGGCAGCCTCCTATATCTTTCTGAAGGAATATTTTATCACTTAAATTTTAATCCTATATTATATTGGATATATTCTTGTGTAATTCAGTGCAACATATACATTAGAATCATTCAGATATCTCAATGCTTCTACCACCACATAATCCTATCTTACTTAGAAATCATGTTTTTAGAATATCTGTGAAATTGGCATCTGTCATTTTTTAATGTTCCTAAGTGATACTTTCACGTAATTATCTTGAAATCTCATCTGCCTCTCAATGGATGAATCGAGAAAATGTGGTACATATATTCACAGTGGAATTCTATGTTTGCATCAGAAAGAAAGATATCGCACCATTCATAAGGAAATGGAAAGACATGGAAAAATCCTATTGAATAAAACAAGCAAGACACAAAGGTACAGATTGCATGGTATTCCTTATCTGTATTAATTAGGAAAAGTCTAAGAGAGTCTAGCAGATGAGCATAATGGCTCCATACCTATGTATATATGATGCGATAAGATGATGCTAAGCAAAAAGGTAGGTTAACCGAGGTTTTTCTTTGCAGTTGTTTTTGGTGTAATATGTGATTGCGTGTGTGTGTGTGTGTGTGTGTGTGTGTGTGTGTGTGTGTGTGTGTGTGTGTGTGTATTTTCCCCCTTTGCTTTATCCTCTGCTGTATTTGATTTTGGTACATTGTGTATGGTATATACCTTGATCTTAATTAGAGAAGGGAAGAAGAACAATAAAATCGTGAAAAAAGGAAAAAGAGGAAAGCAATGCAATAGCAATATTCAGAAGACAATATGTTGGAAATTTACTGTAGAAATTGTGAGGGGTCTTAGGTTGAAGGAAAAGTGTGAAAAATGAGGATGGGTTAACAAATTTAAAAAGTTATGTATTCACAATCTTTCTTACTGTAACCCCTCTGTACATCACTTTGACAATAAAATTAAAGTTAAAAAAAATAGGTACATAAAATATAATTTCCATCTATTGGTTTAGTAAATATTATTTTAAGTGTATTATCTATTAAAATAATACCATTTGCTATCTAATTTGAATTAATCACCCCTTCTTTATCAGAGACTCAGCAACTTGAATTGTATCAAACTATACAATATTTTCACGTTTGACATTATTTTGAAAAAAATGATTATTTTAGTATTGTCTAATTGTAAACCAGAAAACATTTTGATTCTTTGAAAATTCATCTTTAAAAAGTAGAGAAGTTGTTAAGAGGACAGAATATATGTTTTCTTCAAAATTCCTTTAACTACTAACTACTTATTTTCAAATTCTCCACATTCCATACTAGAGAGATACAAAACATCACCTGTTTCGTATTGCTGTTTCTCTTTCAATGCTTGATATGGGCCTGTTAAGATGGTTTAACTCATCTTGGTTTAGATTTTGCATGTCAATATTTGCTAGGAAAAGGTCCATTTCTGTCAAGTTCTCAAACTTATTACCATAAAGTTTTGCAATATCTAGTATATATATGAGTCAAGCAGAAAAGGTCAGGTAATGTGATGTTAGGAATATGAACCTTTAGATATGTATTTAAAGGCATTTTTCTTTCATGCATTTGTTTCTAACTCATTTATAAGAGTATTCCATTGTTGCTTTATATGTCCCGCCCCCACAGTATAACCTCTGCTTTCACTATATTTGATGTTAGTATAATTTGTGGAGGAGATAGGAAACACAAATCGTTTAAGGATACAGGTGAGAACTTGACAGAAATGGACCTTTTCCTAGCCAATATTGACATGCCAAAACTAAACCAAGATGAGTTAAACCAGCTTAACAGGCCCATACCAAGCATTGAAATAGAAGCAGCAATAAGAGACCTTCCAGCGAAGAAAAGTCCAGGACCAGATGGTTTTACAGCAGAATTTTACAAGGCCTTTAAAGCAGAGCTAACACCAATACTCCTCCATCTCTTCAATGAAATTGAAAGAGAAAGATCACTACCGAACACATTCTATGAAGCCATCATAACCCTCATCCCAAAACCAGGCAGGGACTCATCAAAGAAAGAGAACTATAGACCCATTACTTTGATAAACATTGATTCACATCTTCTCAACAAACTTTTGGCCAACCGACTTCAACAATTCATCCAAAAAATGATACACCATGATCAAACAGGATTCATTTCAGGGATGCAAAGCTGGTGCAATATATGGAAATCAATTAATATTATTCATCACATCAACAGGAGCAAGAATAAGAACCACATGGTTATCTCAATAGATGAAAAAATGCATTCGACAAGATCTAACACGCCTTTAAGATGAAGGTTTTGGAAAAATTAGGAATCCATGGAACATTCCTCAATACAATTAAGGCTGTATATGACAAACCTGCAGCCAGCATTATACTTAATGGTGAAAAATTAAAGCCATTTCCTCTGAACTCAGGAACAAGACAAGGATGTCCACTCTCTCCACTTCTCTTCAATCTAGTATTAGAATGCCTAGCTACAGCAATAAGACAAGATACAGACATAAAAGGGATCCAAATAGGGAAAGAAGAAATAAAACTCTCCCTCTTTGCAGACGACATGATCTTGTATTTAAAGAATCCCATAGACTCCACTCCCAAATTACTCAAGCTGATTCAAAACTTTGGCAAATTAGCACGATATAAAATTAACCCCCAAATCAATGGCTTTTCTGTATGCCAACAATGAGAAAAGTGTGGCGGAAATTAGGAAAGCAACTCCATATGTAATAGCCCCACAAAAAATAAAATACCTAGGAATTAACTTAACCAAAGAAGTGACTGACTCTGTGATGAAAACTTTAAAATCTTGAAAAAGGAAATTAACACAGAACTTAAAAAATGGCAAAACCTTCCATGCTCCTGGATTGGAAAGATTAACATCATGAAAATGGCACTATTTCCCAAGGCTTTCTACAAATTCAACGCCATACCTATCAAAATTCCAACCTCATTCTTCAAAGAAATAGAAGAGGCAATCCAAAAATTCATATGGAACAATAAAAGACCACCAATAGCAAAAACGCTCCTCAACGGAAAGAACACTGCTAGAGGAATATCAATACCAAGTTTCAAACTCTACTATAAAGCCATAGTAATCAAAACAGCTTGGTATTGGCATAAGAACAGACCTCAGGATCAATGGAATAGAATTGAAAACCCAGAAATGAACCTACAGACCTATAGCCATCTAAACTTCGATAAGGGAGCTAAAACAATAGAATGGAACAAAGATAGCCTTTTCAATAAATGGTGCTGGCAAAATTGGTTAACTACTTGTAGAAAACTAAAGCTAGATCCTTATATATCACCCTGCACAAGAATCAACTCCAAATGGATCAAAGACCTCGAAGTGAAAGCAGACACTCTGAAAACATTACAGGATGGAATAGGAGAAAACCTAGGTCAAGCCAAAATTTTCTGAATAGAGACCCGGAAACACAACAAATCAAAGAAAGGTTGGACAAATGGGATTTCACAAAGTTGCAGAGCTTCTGCATGGCAAAGGACATAGCTAGCAAGATCAATATAAAGCCCACGAATTGGGAGAAGAGCTTTACTAGCCATACATCGGACAAGGGTCTCATATCTAAAATATACTTGGAACTCAAAAAATTAAATCCCCCAACAACAAATCCTCAAAGAAACAACTGCTCAATAAATAATTGGGCAAAAGACTTAAAGAGAAACTTCTCTGAAGAAGAAAGAAGGATGGCCAATAGACACATGAAGAAATGTTCCACATCCCTAGCCATAAAAGAAATGCAAATCAAAACAACATTGAGATACCACCTCACTCCAGTTAGAATGGCAAAAATCAAGAACTCTAACAACAACAGATGCTGGAGGGGATGTGGACAGTAGGGAACCTTACTTCATTGTTGGTGGGAATGTAAACTTGTTCAACCACTTTGGAAAGCAGTATGGAGGTTCCTCAAAAGACTTCACATAGAGCTCCCCTATGACCCAGCAATACCACTTTTGGGCATTTACCCAAATGTTTACAAACAAGACCACACTAAAGCTACCAGCACAACTATGTTTATTGCAGCCTTATTTACCATAGCTAAGATATGGAACCAACCCAGATGCCCCTCAGTAGATGAATGGATCAAGAAAATGTGGTATATATACACAATGGAATTCTATGCCTCCATCAGAAAGAATGACATTTCCCCATTTGTTAGGAAATGGAAAAACTTGGAAAAAATTCTATTAACTGAAGTAAGCCAGGCCCAAAGAAACATAGGTCCCATGGTTTCCCTTATTTGCAATATCTAGTATATGTATGAGTCCAGCGGAAAAGGTCAGATAATATGATGTTAGGAAAATGAACCCTTAGATATGCATTTTAAATTTTTTTTCTTTCCTGTAGGTGTGTCTAACACATGTATAAGATTATTTCTTTGTTGCTTTGTATGTCCCTCCTCCACAGTATAACCCCTGCTTTC
The DNA here is from genome assembly GCF_019054845.1 of Dipodomys spectabilis. Classification (NCBI taxonomy): domain Eukaryota; kingdom Metazoa; phylum Chordata; class Mammalia; order Rodentia; family Heteromyidae; genus Dipodomys; species Dipodomys spectabilis. The sequence continues at coordinate 3,613,991 of NW_024870841.1, read as the reverse complement.
ACTATATTTGATGTCAGTATAACTTGTGGAGGAGATGGGGAAAAACAAGTCGTTTAAGGATACAAGTGCACCTGTTGCAACAATGAGAAGTACAAGTTGTCATATCCAAAACGAGCTTACAACATCGGTGCGGGGGGGGGGGGTAGGAGAAGGATTGGGATGGGGGGCAGGGGGGAGGCAGGGAAGGGATGAGAAGGGTAAACAAAGGTGGAGGTTGCAATGCTTGTTACGAAATGTACGCATTATCCTGACCATGTATTTGTAACACCTCTGTACAGAATGTTCACAAATAAAATAAAATAAAATTAAAAAAAAAAGAAAAAGATAGATGCATGGTTATGAAGAAAAGGGTTAAAGCTAACTACACATGCTTTTCCCTATGTTATTTTTTGGGAGATAGTACAGAAGATGTAGTGTAGGGAGGCCAAAGGCTATAAAATAAAACTGTTTGATTCAAAAAAAAAAAAAAAAAGAAATGTACTCATTATCTTGCCCATGTAATTGTAACCCCTCTGTAAAGTATGTTCACAAAAAAATAAAAAAAAAACAACTGTTTGCATGTTATGTAATTCTGCAATACATGCCGTTTCCCATCACATGTTACATATTGAGAATTCGATGGAAAAATAGCCATGTTCTGTTGGAGGATAAAACTCTGAAACATCTCTAATAATTCCGCAAGAGTAAGCTCTTGTTTATTAGAATATGTTATTATTTATCTTTGTTTAATTTTGATAATACCATACATAGGAGTTACAATTACATGGCAAAAATAACGAGTATATTTTTTATCCAGCATTGTTGCCTCCTCCTTTGTTTCTACTTCCCATCCCTTCCCATTAACCCCTCACCACTCTACTTGATCATCCCCCCCACCAAAGTTGTAAGGTTCGTTTTTGGAAATAACGACTTGTACATTTCATTGTTGCAATAGGTCCACCAGTATCCCTATATAAACGAATTGTATTTTCCCTTGCCCTCCACAAATTATGACAACATCAAATAAAGTGAAAGCAGTGGTTATACCATGGTTGAGGCTCATACAAAGCAACTACGAAATCATCTTAAAAACATGTTAGACCCAGAGGAGCTGGTATTTTGTGTGTTCATTTTTGTTGAATAGCATGAACATTTGAATTTCCTTTCTAATCTCTTCCATGACCCACTCATGATTCAGCAATGTGTTATTCAGCCTCCATGTGATACAGGACTTTCTTTGGTGGCTTTTGGTGTTGAGTTCTAATTTTATTCCCTTGTGGTCAGAGAGAATGCAAGGTATAACTTCAATGTTTCTGAATTTAGACAAGTTTGCTTTGTGGCCTAAAATGTGGTCTATTTTAGAAAACGTTCCATGTGCTGCTGAGAAAAACGTGTATTCTGATGCTGCTGGGTGAAATGTTTGGTAAATGTCTGTTAAGTCTAGTTGATCTATGCAGCTGTTTAGATCTGCGGTTTCTCTGTTGAGTTTTTGCCGAGTTGATCTATCTAGTGGGGAGAGTGGTGTGTTAAAATCCCCAACAATTAATGTCTTTGGATCTATATGGGATTTGAGGGAAAGTAGTGTTTCTTTGATAAATTTGGGTGCTCCATTGTTTGGCGAATAGATATTTAGAATTGTAATATCCTCCTGAAGGAGAGATCCTTTAATTAGTATGTAGCGACCTTCTTTATCTCTTTTCACGAATTTTAATTTGAAGTCTATTTTATCTGATATTAGGATTGCAACTCCCGCCTGTTTATGCGGTCCGTTTGCTTGGTAGATTTTGTTCCAGCCTTTAACATTGAAAATGTGTTTGTTTTTACGGGCAAGATGTGACTCCTGCAGGCAGCAGATAGAAGGGTCTTGTTTTTTAATCCAACTAGACAGTCTATGTCGCTTAATTGGAGAGTTCAGTCCGTTAACATTAAGAGATAGGACTGAGAGGTATTTGGGAGTTCCTGCCATGTTATCTACCTTCTTGGGGGCTGCGAAAACTGGGTTCTTCCTATGGTTCTTGGATTCTCAGTTTGGGTGCAGTTATTGCAGCATTATTTACCATAGCTAAGATATGGAACCAACCCAGATGCCCCTCAATAGATGAATGGATCAAGAAAATGTGGTATATATACACAATGGAATTCTATGCCTCCATCAGAAAGAATGACATTGCCCCATTTGTTAGGAAATGGAAAGGCTTGGAAAAAATTATATTAAGTGAAGTAAGCCAGGCCCAAAGAAACATAGGTCCCATGGTTTCCCTTATTTGCAATATCTAGTATAGGTATGAGTCAAGCGGAAAAAGTCAGAGAAGGTGATGTTAGGAAAACGAACCCTCAAATATGTATTTTAATGTTTTTGTTTCTTTCATGCATGTGTTTCTAACGCATTTATAAGATTATTTCTTGGTTGCTTTGTATGTCCCTCCCCCACAGTGTAACCCCTGCTTTCACTATATTTGATGTCAGTATAACATGTGGAGGAGATGGGGACAAACAAGTCGTTTAAGGATTCAGGTGGACCTGTTGCAACAATGAGAAGTACAAAATGTCATGTCAAAACCAGCTTTACAATGTCGGAGGGGGGGGAGGGGGGGTATGATTGGGTGGGGGGGAGGGGGGAGGCTGGGAAGGGAGGTGAAGGGTAAACAAAGGAGGAGGCTGCAATGCTTGGTAAGAAATGTATGCATTATCCTGACCATGTAATTGTAACCCCTCTGTACAGTATGTTCTCAAATAAAATAAAATAAAATTTAAAAAAAAAAAAACATGTTAGAGACAAATGGATGAAAGAAAAATGATTGAATACTTATTTTGGGCTTCATTTTCCTAACATCAACTTATCTGACCATTTCTGCTTGACTCAGACATACACTGGTTATTGCAAGTAAGGGAAACCATGAGACCTATCTTTCTTTGGACCTGGCTTACTTCTCTTAACATAGTTTTTCCAAGCCTTTCCATTTCCTAACAAATGGGGTAATGCCATTCTTTCTGATGGAGGCATAGAATTCCATTGTTTATATATATATATATATATATATATATATACCGTATTTTCTTGATCCATTCACCTACTGAGGGGCATCTGGGTTGGTTCCATATCTTAGCTATGGTATATAATGCTACAATAAACATAGTTGTGCTGGGAGCTTTTGTATGGTCTTGTTTGTGATCATTAGGGTAAATGCCCACAAGTGGGTTTGCTGAGTCATAGGGGAGCTCTATGTGGAGATTTTTGAGGAACCTCCTTACTATTTTCCCAAGTGGTTGAACAAGTTTACACTCCCACCAACAATGCATTATGGTTTCTTTCTCTCCACATCCCTACTAGCATCTGTTGTTATTAGATTTCTTAATTATAAACATTCTTACTGGGGTGAGGTGATATCTCAATGTTGTTTTGATTTGAATTTCTTTTATAGTTGGGTGAGAATTTCTTCATATGTCTATTGGCCATCCTTCTTTCCTCTTCAGAGAAGTTTCTGTTGAAGTTTTTAGCCCACTTATTTATTGGGCAGTTGCTTCTTTGAGGATTTGTTGTTGGGCGATTTTATTTTTTGAGTTACAAGTATATTTTATATAAGATCCTTGCTCGTTGTATGGATAGTGAAAGAATAAGCTATTATTTCTATGAAAATCAATCCCAAGCTTTTATGCCATAATCTCATCTTAGCTCATCAATTTCCAACTTGTAAGCTGCACACTTAAATTCCCTTAATTCACATCATTAGTACCTTATCACTATTGTTAAAAAAATACTTCACCTCTGCTAATGTGATGATCTTCTAATTATGGAAAGATTACTGCACTAACTTTGCTGCATCATTTTTCCCCTGTGGTATTCTTGAGATGAGGCAATTGCAAAATATTATTTATATTTATAGTTTTAAATATCCTAGATATTCTGGGTCTAAGATCTGAAGATTATGGTTCAAAGCCCACCTAGGAAGCAAGTTTTCTGAGACTCTTATCTCCAATAACTGCTCAGAAAAAGCTAGACCAAAGTGGCACTGCCATTCCAGTGGTAGATGACTAGAAGTAAGCACAAAAAGACTCAAGAATATTGTCCAGGCCGAGCTCAAGCCTTAGGACCAAACAAAACACAAAAACAAAAATAAAAACAAATCCCATACCTAGCATTTTTCTTATTGTATATAGAGTCACATAATTAAGGAAATTTTTCCTGTGTTACATATTGATAGAAGAACCACAATTTCACACAAATATTCCCTTCATATCATGTTATAACAAACCCTGAAATATTACTCTTTTTCTAAATTTATAAATTAATATCCATGTGTTGGAAACTCTGTCTAGATTCTTCACATTATCAATTCTTACATGAACTATCTATTAAATAAGTTCTAATTTCTCCTTTCTTGAAAGAATATTCTAGGCAAACAGCATGCCAGAATCATTTTTGAATTTGTAAATTAAATCTGCTACTTAAAAAGAATTTTTTAGTGTCCTATATAATACCCAATTACAAACAAAACCAAAATATTTATTTAAATCTATATTCTAATTTAGGAAGGTCTACAAAGTCCTACATTAGATGAACTTTGCTATTTCTCCAGGCTTCAGCTTTTTTAATCCATCATTTATTGAAATACAACAGAAGGGTGTTTAGGTTTTCCCAATTTGGTTGGTAACCACCAGCGATATTACATCTACAAATATTCGCTAATGAAGGGATCATTTAAAACAGAAATGAGGATTACATATGAATTGCTTTTCAATAGGAATCTTGACTTCCCAAAACATAATGACAAAATTAACCCATACTTCCAACTCTGTATTCCTTTCGTGTTGTTTGGTTTATTTTATTGAGACAAAATTATACTACCTTTTCCAGGGAAGGTATCTCTATGTAATTCCAATCTCTAATCTCCTGTTTCAGACTGACTGCTAGAATTCTAGGCTTGTACTAGATTGCCCTGCCATAGTTTGTTGTTGTTATTTAATCAAGATAAAGAGTAGCAATTCTGAACTTCTCCTATGATCTTATCCACTAGAATGACTATTAAGGCTTTATGTATTATTTTCATAGATATTCTAACATTGGACACAGCATATGAATATTTTCAGATGCACCAGCAGTGGTATCGGATTGATTCCTCCATGGATCTGATACCTTTAATAACCATTACTCGAATTTCTGACTATCTCTGCTCCCTACCTATGTAATATTCTCAAACTTGTTGGAAGACAGTTCACATGAAGACTTTCTTGTATTAAAAATTACCAATTGATTCCTGTCTTACTCAGGACATATTTTCTACTGTTTCCTAACATTTCTACACAGTCTAAGTTGTATCATTTGTGTATGTGTGTTTGCACACAGAAGGTCCCACTGTGTGTATTGTAGGTTTGTGTGCATGTAATCAAAAGCCTCAAGATTTTATTAAGCAATCTTGCTCATGACTAGTATTCCTTCACTTGAGACATTCTTCCAAAGCAGCTTTTGACTGGTTAATTATAGTTAGTGTCTCAAAGACTGTTCTACCAACGCTGCCTGCAAACTGCATTTCCCATCCCCCTATAGATATTTAGGTTTGATTTTTCCAGGAGTGTGCATGTTTAAACTGTGAGTGTGAAGTATAAGTTGTAGCAACTGATTTTAAACCCCAGAATTTGTACAAATAAAAATATTCATACTCATTACATATCAAGAGTTTACATTGTTCAAAATGAGATCTTAAACCGGGTGTCAGTGGCTCATGCTTGTAATTCTATCAACATAAAATACTGAGTTTTGAGATTGGAGTTCAAAGCCATCTCGGATAAAAAAGTCCTCGAAACTTGTTATTGTTTTTTTTATTTTTGTTTTTGTTTTCCCTTGGTCAGTCGTGGGGCTTGAACTCTGGGCTTGGGCACTGCTCCTCATCTCTTCAGCTTGAGGCATCACTGTACAACTTGAGCCTCAGTGCTACTTCCGGTTTTCTAAGTGGTTTATTGGAGATAAGTGTTTCACAGACTTTCCTGTTTGGACATAGGCTTTGGACCCAGATCATCACTTCTCAGCCTCCTATGTAGCTAGGATTGGAGGCGTGAGCCACCGGTGCCCAGCTCCATGGGACTGTTATCTCCAATTAATCACAAGAAACCTGGAAGTGGCACTGTGCCTCAAATGGTAGGACTTTGGCCTTGAGCTGCAGAGCTGAGGGACATCATCTAAGCTCAGACTTCAGGCCCCAGAACTAACAAAAGAAAAGAAAAGGAAAGAGAAGAAAAGGAAAGGAAAGGAAAGGTGATCTTTGCCACCAACTCATTGCTAGTATAATCCCTGTTTTCTCAATATCGCCTTTTGTCCAGTTAAGTCCATGCTCTTATATCTGACTTGCTTTGGAACCAGAATTATTCTTCCTTCCTAGTTTTTCCAATTTGTGTGATTAGCAACCATGATTTAGAGCCAGGAGATGAAAGAGGGTGGCTTCATCCTTCATGTTTCACTTAGTAATGCTTTCTCTATATCACTCCCATACATGAACATACTGGCCTTGGCTTTACTATTTCAATGTAGTCTTATTTATAGAGACTTCTATAGTGTATTGAACCCTTATACTTAAAGACAGTACTTCTCTTTCTTTTATTCCTCTTGTTCCCCTACTGTTAACTCATGTACACTTGGGAAATAATGCACAACACACACTCACACACACACACACACAATTTTCTGAGAATCTTCTTCCTACTTAAAATTGGCCTTAATTTACGGAGCACTTACAAAATTTGAACTCAATGTACTCCTGGTTAATGTTTTTATAAGCCATTTAAATTTCATATTTTCTCTTGACTAAGTTGTCTCTGAAACACATGTTATCTCATGTCCAAAGATATCCTTGTGCTATTTCAGTGAAACAAGAAAACATTCATTGTATATTAACACCTTTAAAAGAGCAACACCATAGATTCTTATTGGAAGTAACTGGAAGTTACTGTTACTGGAAGTGGAAACTAATCAAAGAGAGGAATTGAACATAGAGGATGACAAAGTTCAAGGTAATTTGTGCTCTCCTTTTTACTGTACAAGAAAAGAATCGAAGGCTAAAAGGAAACTTTGCTCCTGACTTGTTCGAGTGTGTTCATTACTCATATAAAACTTATCTGTAAACTTCTAGTTGAGAGTATTACAAAAGGAAACTTTATGCAATTTGAAAGCCAACATCGAAAAACAGGAAATAACTTTGTTTTCAAAGTGTTTTACTGCAGAGAAACAAAACATGGAGACTTTAAAGTGCCTTTTGGGTGGATATTTCACTCCTGAAATGAGTCTCTTCTGGCAGGGATCAGTTATTAATTCCTATAGTCTGGACCTGGGTTCTCCATAGCAACAAGGATTGCAAAAAAGCAGGACCCAAGGGTCACAAAGATATATCTGGTGGGTTTTTTTTTTGTTTGATTGTTAAGTTTGTGCTGGTTCTGGAGCTTAAACTCACACTCTGGACCCTGTCCCAGAAGAGTTGACTTCTTTGTCCACCTGCCCCCAAAGCTAGTTCTCTTCTGCTTGAGCCACAACTCCACTTATGGTTTTTTGGTTTTAATTACAAGTATGAGTTTGACAGGCTCTCCATCCTGAGTTGGCTGTGATATGAGATAATAACTAAGACAAGTGACACCAATTGTATCAAGAGTTCTGCTTTGAACTGAGAAATATTAGTAGAAATTTATTTTAAAGCTAATATTTGACAATTTTTGAAAGAGAATATGTCCATCAAAGAAGCCATAGCTTTAATTGAGCAAAAGTAGGAGCACTAACTTATTTTTTTTCTGCTTGGGAAGATTACTATTGACATCATAGTTTCTCTTGGGGATACCCAAAGTCATATTTTCATTTTTAAATTTTTGGTCTTGGGGCTTGAACTCTGGTCCTGGGCATTATCCCTCAAATCTTCAGCTCAAGAAGATTTCTCTATCATTGTATGTACCTCACTGCTTCCAGTTTTCTGGTGCTTACTTAATTGAAGATAAGATTCTCATAGACTTTCTTTTCGAGGGGAACTTTGAACCTTAAATCTCTGGTCTCAGCCTCTTGATTAGCTAGGATTACAGACATGAGACACTGGCACCCAGCTCATATTTGCATTTGTGTGCACTTAATGACACTATGTAGACAAATCATGGAAATTCGAATGAAACAATGACATTGCATCAATTCAGAATAATTGAAATAGCAATAAATATGTCCTCTTTTTCGGTGTTACCTTAATGACTGATTAGCTATGGGACCCTTAGATTATCATCCTCTGCCTACTAGATAGGTGGACTTTATATCAAAAACTGTTCATAGACAAATAGAGAAAGACTGAGATTTTTAGAAAGCAAAGAAGATTGGGTCTGAAAGATCAGCATAGAAGGAGATATAACTTGGTACACAAATGTTAAGAACTAGCGTAAGAGATTTAGAATGCTAAATGCAATGAGGAATTAGCCTAGATAAATAAGACTAAGTCTTCAATATCCAAAAATGGCTCCATGGAACACTTTATGGTATACCTTACTTATTATCATTTATTCCTTCCATCTGGAATCTTTCCTTATCTTTTGTCATAACTATTAATTACCCTGTGCGGTTTTGGTGCTGTGCCTGACCAAAAAGTTTTCTAAATCTTACTGTGATTAGCCAGAGCACCACTTCCATTGTTTCTTTTTCAGTTTATGTGGTACTGAGGAATTGAACTCAGGGTTCCATGCATGCTAAGCAATCACTGTACCATGAAGCCACAATTCCAGAGCCCTAAATGACTCTCTTACCATCACACAATATCACAATTTTAGCCAGGTGCAGAAACGGATGTAGAAAACAATACTAAGTCCAGTAAGGCTGACATTCATGTCACATCATTAAGAAAGTACAGTTAAGACCTGCAGGATTCATAGAACTATTGCTTGTATCATTATTATGTAAAACAGCATAAACAGTCAGCTCCAAAATCCATACCTTTTTGCTTCCACTTTCAAGGTCAAGAGCCAAATACCTAAGCCTATTTTTGGTTGACAGTGTTTTCTAGAAAGGAAGGAGGGGGAGGTGGAAGGCAATAGTGGAAAAATATGTGTATTAGGTGACTCTCCAATTATTTCCCATTTTAAAAAGTGTTACTGATTAACTCCAATTTTTATCTAATTGAATATGCTCTCTGCACAGGAGGCAGATAAATGTAGAAATTTATTCTTGTGGATAGTCACATATAGTTAACAAAATATATTTATATAAAAAGAAAAGATACTACATCACAAAGTATAAAGTTCTTCTCCTAGTAATGAAAAGATTGCTCCAGTTTTCTTTGAGATTTTATGAAGTCAATATCACAATATTCTCTAATTCCTATAACATCCAAGGCATGAAAACATGATTTGAAATTCTAATAGTTTTATAAAAAAGGTTCATAATAGCTTCCTTCCTGCAGAGACATGTGATGGAAAGTATTGTTGATTGTATTATAATACTCTTCTTTATTCTCTTTTTCTCAAGTGTTACATATCTTTGCACATAAGTGTATGACCTACATAAGTTTCCTGTAAGTGAGATTTCCCTCTAATCTGGACTGTCAAGATAGGTCATGTGATTTACTGCTGCTTACAAAATTGAACCAGAAGCAAGCGCTGAAAAACTATTTCTAGAAGAAGATTTTTATCCCATTGTCTGTTCCTAACAGATGATTGTTTTTCCATATCTATAAAAGTAGAATATTTTATGGCTCAAGTGGTAGAGTGCTAGCCTTGAGCTGAAGAGCTGAGGGGCAGCGCCCAGGCTCAGAGTTCAGGCCCACAACCGGACCCAAAATAAAAATTAATAAATAAATAAAAGTAGCATATTTCCAGAGGGAGTCTTCCTTCAAATAATATTCTGGAAGACGAAAGCATGTGAAATAAATGCAAAACTTAAATGCAGCCTCATATAACACAGCAAAAACTAAACTAATATTAGAACATAATATTAAGATGTTAGTTTCTTACCATCCTTGTATACTTTCATAAGAATTGACTATAGAACACCAGAATTTAACAAATTCTAAACAAGAAGTAAACAAATAGATAAAATTTCCTGCTTGATGCTATTATATTTTTTCTATCAATAAGCATTCTCCATGTCATCACTTGCATATGTGGTTATCTTTTCTATAGATGAGTTTAATCACTCGTGAGCATGATATCTAATATCCACAATCACTATCCAGACATTGTGATTGAGATGTAGAGAAACAAAATGCCTACATTTCTCCTTCATATTCACCTTCTCCTTTTTCTAATATGAATTTTCATCCTTTCTCCAAAATGTCTTATTAATAAAGGATGAATGACTCATTGTGGATATTATGCAAAAGGCATCCATGCAAGAACTTCATTCTTACAGAAATCACTTAAATAAATCACAATGGCTCATAGAAGAATAAAAATATGATTTCCTTTCCTTCTCTGGTTTCCACCATAGTGTCTTACCATGACTCTAAATATCTAATAAACCATTTGCTTTGGCTATGCTTTTAAAAAGAATAAATAGCAATTTTTTGTTTGCTTTTGAGAGACCTGAAATAATGTCGCAATAACGTTGTGTGTTGAGCCTAAAGTTTATCAGAATCTAAACATAATGAAAAAATGATGATTTTAACATAAATAGCTTGTAGGTACATTTTGAATGTGACATATACAAAGAGACATTTTGTTCTTTTCCTCTCCATACTGATTTAACTTCAATAAGCAGTTCAAATAATTCAAAGAATTATGTTTCTTTCAGAAATAGATTAGGCACAAGAAAGGTAGATAAGGAGAACAAATATTGGGTGATGCATTCTTTAAAAATAGCAGTCAAATAAATATAAACCATATTACCAAAGAGAGCAGTCGAATGCTCTTGAAAAGAGAAACTTTTTAAACAGAGTGTATAAAAAGTGACAGTGCCAGAATTGTTTCAGGAGCTGCTCTCTGGGATTTAAAGTTTCTAGGAGGGGACAATGTTTCAATCAGTATTACTTTCAGGGAATAATTTTAATTTTTAATTTAGATTTCAATGAAGAAATACGTTGTTCAAATCTAATGAAAGTATAACAGGACATATTAGAAAGAATGCTACACATTCACTGTGGTAGGCAGAAAAATACCTTCCCAAACATCAATTGTTCCAAAATATGTAATCCCTCAAATGTAGATTTGGGTTATCAGTAAAATAATCACCTTTCCTTACCCAAAGAATGCAAATTTGAATAATTATCACATGGAGAAACTATACTCAAACAGGTATTTAAATGTCCCAGTTTTAGTTGGAAAGGGCAATGATTGGGGCCTAACAATTAGAAAGGTGTAAAGACGGTACATTTGAAAATAAAGGAAAAGAGAACAACCAGATTGTGAAATCGAAAATAAAGGAAAAGAGAACAACCATATTGTGAAATTTCTGGAAAGTGGAACAGGAATTAAATGCCTTGTAAAGTTTGTTTTTCAACATTCTGACTTGTACATATCATTGTTGCAATTGGTCCACCTGTATCCCTAGTTAAATGATTTGTTTTTGCCCAACCCTCCACAAATTATACCAACATCTACTACAACTTTGGTGTCGGGTTAGGACTAAATGTAGGGAGGTACAGAGAGTACGAGAAGGGTGGGGAAGGGGAAACAAAGAGGAGGAAACAATGCTTGATAAGAAATCTACTCGTTATCTTGCCCATGTAATTGTAACTCATCTGTATGGTATTCTCACAATTAAAAAAAAGAGAGAGAAAAAGTAAATGCCTTTAACACTAGAATCATCTGAGAACATTTCAGCTCTGTTTGTGGCTAGATTTTAATTTAGTGATACTTCTTTTAGACATCTGTCCTTTAGAACTGTAAAATTATAAATATGGATAATGCAATCCATTAAACTTGAAGAAATTTGTTACAGCAGTCTTGCTTTAGTAACCTAAACTCAACTACACAGTTTTCCTGATGCAACTACAGGGACACCACATATCCTAGTCTCTGAGAATAAGTAAAAATTGCCACCAGTTTTGTACACATGTATGATGTACATACTAAGGGCTTTGCATTAATGAATTTTTGAAATTCTAAAGAATATCTAAATAAGCAGCTCCATATCTTTATTTTCACATTTGGGAATCACTAATTGCCAAAGACTAGGGTAGAAATTTGGAAATGAAATCTGTCTCCTGATATTATATGTCATTTTCAATGACAATTCTTAAAATAAAAAAAAAAGGTAAAACCAAAACAGAAATTTAATTTTTTATCCTTCCGGCCTTTCCAATAGAAATGAGAGAATCCAGTAAAGATACAACAATTCCAAGATGTTATTAGATATTATAGGATCACCAGATGGAGAAAAGGAAGATAACAAAAATGGGCTCCCTGAAACAATGGGAAACAAAATCTACACCCACAGACTGATATTGCTTAAAAATAGTTTCCAATATGCTGTCTTTTATTTTTTAGGTTTCTTTACACCACAACTTTCCTTCCTAAATAAATGACTCTTTATTAATATGCAAGTGTTTGCACCCTGTACCCCAGCAACAAATAATGTTTCTAGATGTAAACAAGCAATGATACTAAGAGTAACCAAGCCTACTTCTGTTGCTGTAGCTGATAAATAAGAATGATCTTGGGAAAAAGTAAAAAAAAATACCGAAATTTTTCGTATCTTTCCTCTTCTCCAACATGAGAAATCCTAGTCAATATACGTAAAACATTAATAAAATATTTTTATATTTTGTTGTTTACATTAAAGCAAATACACTTTTCCTCTTTGTAAGCCTGATCTTTGAAAGAGTCACATCCTCACATTTATTTTATAGACAAAATTATACTGCTGTGATTTAGGTGCTTTCCTCCTTTTGAGTGTTGCTCTCTATTATGTTGGCAACTACATAGAAAAACAAGATAAGTTTATTATGCTTATGTTAAAATTTTCAGAGTCATACTGTCTTCAAATGTTTTCTTTTCACTTCTTCACTGCTAATTAAAGTTTATTGGTTGTTCTTTAAATGATAGCAAAAAAGTCATATTTTACCGTATATTTTCGGTGAAATCAAGTGGGACTGTGATTGCTTTTTAATTGGATTCAAGTATTTCCTTGGCTATTTTCATTATTGCCTTTGTTCCAGTCTTCTAATCAGGAATGGGTTAAATAAAAAGATTATCCTAAGGAATAGGATGTTAGCGAGGATAAAAAAATACATATATAACTAAAGAGTTTCATCTCTTAAGAGATTGAAAGGCTCAGAAGACATCTTGCTATTACTGGCATGCTTAAGATAACTTCAATGTTTTAGATCTTAAACGAAGTGAAAATCATGTAAAACGTGACAGTTGTTCCAAACAATGATTTTGGTTTATACTTTCCTACTCCAATGAGATGTGTGACTACTGTCAATGAAAACCCTGACAAGGTTAGAGGGCATATCGATTTTAGCTTAGAAGGGTTAATGTTAGAAAGCCAAGGGACATTCCTAAAACAGCACTGCCTATCACTTAACAATTATATTTATGTATGACATATAAACATATAAATGTGAATTGAGTGAGAATTGTTTGATTTACACAATTCACTGATAACTAAAACCGGAAAACACATCTCTAAATTTATATAAACTAGTATATCTAGTGAGGATTTAATTTTTTTAGAATATATATTTTTATGGTATTTTTTATTGTGAAAATACTGTACAGAGGGGTTACAATTACATGGGCAGGATAATGCATACATTTATTACCAAGCATTGCAGCCTCCACCTTTGTTTACCCTTCACATCCCTTCCTAGCCTCCCTCCTCCCCCCTCCCAATCCCAATCCTTCTCCCCCCCGCACTGACGTTGTAAAGCTCGTTTTGGACATGACAACTTGTACTTCTAATTGTTGCAACAGGTCCACCTGTATCCTTAAACGACTTGTTTTTCCCCATCTCCTCCACAAGTTATACTGACATCAAATATAATGAAAGCAGGGGTTATACTGTGGGGAGGGACATACAAAGCAACAAAGAAATAATCTTATAAATGTGTTAGAAACACATGCATGAAAGAAAAAAATGTTAAAATACATATCTAAGGTTTCATTTTCCTACCATCACGTTATCTGACCTTTTGCGCTTGACTCATACATATACTAGATATTGCAAATAAGGGAAACCATGGGACCTATGTTTCTTTGGGTCTGGCTTTCTTCACTTAATATAATTTTTTCTAAGTTTTTCCATTTCCTAACAAATGGGGCAATGTCATTCTTTCTGATGGAGGCATAGAATTCCATTGTGTATATATAGAATATATATTTTCACATATATTTTAACATTCATGTCAAAATACTAGTTTATTTTTAGTTGTTTAATTTTAATTTTTTTAGTCATGGGGCTTGAAATCTGGGACTGTATGCTCTCCTTCAGTTTTTCAGCTCAAGGCTAGTATTCTACCACTTCAGCCACTGCCAATTTTTTGGTGGTTCATTGAATATAAGAGTCTCATGGACTTTCCAGCCTGGGCCTTTCCAGATCTGAGCCTCTATAGTAGCTAAGTTTATAAGCATTAGACAATGGCCCCTAGATACAAAATTATTTTTTATATACTTATGAAAAATTTAGTGATAGTACTATACATTTATATGTTGTGTAATGATCAAACTATATCATATCCATTACTTGCTTTAATTAACATTACATTTTTAGGAAACTGCCAAAAAACTTGTCTTTTCATGGAACCAACTCAGATGCCCCTCAGTAGATGAATGGATCAAGAAAATGTGGTATATATACACAATGGAATTCTATGCCTCCATCAGAAAGAATGACATTTCCCCATTTGTTAGGAAATGGAAAGGCTTGGAAAAAATTATATTAAGTGAAGAAAGCCAGACCCAAAGAAACATAGGTCCCATGGTTTCCCTTATTTGCAATATCTAGTATAGGTATGAGTCAAGCGGAAAAAGTCAGATAATGTGATGTTAGGAAAACGAAACCTCAAATATGTATTTTAATGTTTTTGTTTCTTTCATGCATGTGTTTCTAACGCATTTATAAGATTATTTCTTTGTTGCTTTGTATGTCCCTCCCCCACAGTGTAACCCCCGCTTTCACTATATTTGATGTCAGTATAACATATGGAGGAGATGGGGACAAACAAGTCGTTTAAGGATTCAGGTGGACCTGTTCCAACAATGAGAAGTACAAAAAGTCATGTCAAAACCAGCTTTACAATGTCGGTGGGGGGGGGGGAGGGGGGTATGATTGGGTGGGAGGGAGGGGGGAGGCTGGGAAGGGAGGTGAAGGGTAAACAAAGGAGGAGGCTACAATGCTTGGAAAGAAATGTATGCATTATCCTGCCCATGTAATTGTAACCCCTCTGTACAGTATGTTCTCAAATAAAATAAAATAAAATTAAAAAAAAAACAAAAAAAAAACACTTGTCTTTTGGCTGCGTTGAAATTTCTATTCTTAACTATAATCACTTTGCTTATTGTGGTATAAAATTAATATATTTATTTTATTCATTGAAGACTGCTAATTAAGGTATAAAGCATGAATGTAAAGTGAAAGAAATTCATGGTCCAATAATTGTTTTAAGAAAACAAATATACCTTTTGTTTTCAATTATATTTCTGTAGGAATGTGAAACATTAATTGGTTTAGCAATTAAAATTGATAACAATTACATTATAACAAGTTGATTCAAACTTGTTTTTGAAAATTACATACTTAATACAAATATAATTCCACATTCTTCTACTACATAATTTAAAGAACAGTAACACAAAGCTTGATGTTAGTGGTCTCTTGTGTAGAATCCTAGAAAATCAGGAGGATAAGACTTGAAGATTTTGGTTCAATGTCAGCCTAAACAGACAAAAATGTGAAAACATCTCCAATTATCCCGCAAAAGAAGAATGTGAGGATATGGCTCAAACAATAGAATGTCATAATTCATTTCATTAGAAAAAAAATCTAAGGAGACCATGAAACACCGAGTTTAAGGCCCACAAATGTGGCTAAGTGGTAGAGCACTTGCCTTGCATGCATGAGGCCCTGGGTTTGAGTTCTCAGCACCACATAAGCTGAAAGAAAAAAGCCAGAAGTGGCGATGTGGTTAAAGGGGTAGAGCTCTAGCCTTGAGCTGAAGAGCTGAGGGACATGCCCAAGCCCAGTTCAAGCCCCATGATCGGACTCCTACCCCCCGAAAGAAAAGTACTATGAACATCAGTAATCAAGCCAAAATAGTAGAAAAGGTCATTAAAAGTGTTTTGTAAATATAAGGAAAAATTATTTCTCAGAATTTTCATTCAGCCGAGGGAAAAGTCAAAGTTTCATTTGTACAATCTCATTATACTGGTTTGTGTTGAAACCTGGTTATTAAGTTACACATGAATGAGTAAATTGGATTAGCTGACATAGCAGATATTGCCTGTGACTATGCACCATCCCATACTGCAAAAATCTCAAATCGTGCTTCTTAATTTAATTGAAACATCATGTTAGAGACTGTTCAGTCCACATAGACAGAGGTCCTTATTTTGAGGCCTTAGACCAGTACTTTTGTTGATAAACACGCTCATTTACTGTCCTTCCCTTGTGTAACTATACCATCCTTAGCTGGCACCTAGCAAGGCTTCGAGCTTCACCCCCTGCCTTAATCTCTCCTTTCTCGTGCTTCAAATCATTTCACATGTTATCTATGTCTTACCATCATTACTTTCTTACTAATCCCCACCGGAAAACTCTTATGTTCATGTAAAACCACTATAAATATCTTAGTTATAAAAGCGAGTTAAAGATTTAGCATTGGCCGAGGCCCTCATGTGTAGTTTTGTTCCCTAGTAAATCTGTGCGACACAATCACTTTTTTTTCCTCCATAGCTTTAGAGTCTAAACACTGATTGATTTGGTTTGATGTAATCCCATTTATCCAGATTTACTCCGGGTTTTGTGATTCAGGATTTTTTGAAGTTTTGACATGTTAGGGGAAGCCATCGTGCTTCCCCTAACAATTCCTGTAATATTGTCAAGTCTGAAATTAAGGTGTTTCATCCATTTGGAATTTTCTGTGAAGGGGATGTTTAAGATTCTAATGCCATTTTTCTGCATAAAGCCATTTTCATCAACACAATTTTTGAAGAGGCTGTTTCTTCCATCCTGTGTTTTTGGCTACCTTTCAAAGATTATGTGCATACAGGAGTGAATTCATTTCTGGGTATTCAGATCTGTTTTATTGGTAGAATTCTGTGCTTCCATCAGAAAGAATGGCATTACCTCATTCCTGAGGAAATGGAAAGACTTGGAAAAATATTAACTGAATAAGCCACAGACAAAGAAATGTATACTCCATGTTTTTCCTCATTTGTAATAACTAGAATATGCTCATAAATCTACAACTTAATCCAATAGTTAGTAAAAGACAAATAAATACAATTGGACATGATTAACTACAGCACTGTAAGCATTCACATGTTGAGAACAAGGGCAACTATTCTTAGCAGAGGATCACAATGGCTCAATAGCTATGTGCATATGACCATATAAAATCACAGTTATTGCAATGAACTCTAAGAATCAATCATACATTTAAAATACAAATATCAATATATAATTTTTAAAGAGTTATTGAAAATTAGCAGATTCCATATAAATTCAAAAGCAAACTTCTAAATTTAATAGATAAAATTGAGGGAACTTTTCAACACATGAACTAAAATACCTAGAGGAAATTGTGGGAGAAAAATGATGAAAGCAAGTATTGCTAACTATTGAAGAATTCATTATCAATTTCCAAAACTATACTAATTGCTGGGTTGAAGCTTAGTTGTAGAATTATCTAATATGTACAAAGCCATGGGTTCAATCCCAAAGAAAGCCAAATAATCAGTTAAATAGTAAGAATAAATAAAATAATTACTTGGAATAAATGCTTTCATCTTAGAGAGGCCTGAATCCTCAAACAGTAAACAAAAAAATATCAACTCTTGGACCCAATGACATGAATCTGCAAGAATGTAGAGGAAAGAGTTTGCCTTTTCTATTCTTTCTTTTCCTTTTATGGTTCCTTCTGTCCTTTCTCATTACTGCTGCTTGAAGTTGCTAAGGCTCTAACTACTTTAGACTATTTTTCAGATGAGTTCTTACTTTTTGGCCAAGCCTCCCTTAATAATCTCTTCCCTATGGCTTCACAACTGTGAGATAACAGGAAATTACACTAAATCTAGCTTTCTCTGTTGTTATAGTTTCTCACTATTTTTTGTCAGAACTGGCCCTGGATCCCAGACTTTCAAATCTCTGCCTTCTAATTAGGAAGGCATATTTAATCTCAAGCTTGGACCCAGACTATATTTCAATGAAACATTCAATATTGACTTCTGTTTTCTAGATAGCCTTAAATTCTATTGAGGTTACTCTGTATTTTTCTGATGTTAGCAGAAGAGCATAGAGAAATCCCTTGAATATTTTTTCCAGTTTCTGTAAATGTTTATAGTATGATATGATTAGGACGACATTAATATTTCACAAATATCTATACAGACTTCAGTTATCACATTTTGTGCAGACATTAAGTCCTATATAATTTTGTATCAACTCTATATTTTCAGATACTCAATTTTTCCCAAAAATAAGTCTCTCTCATGCTCCCCTTTTATAATTAAACCCATTCTTTCCCTTGGTTCCATCTAAAACTTATTTCGTCCTGGCAACCGATAGTTTTTCTCCAACTTCTAGGTCATGCAGTAAATAAGTTTTTAGGTTTGCCTTCAAATCTATAATAGATTAATCTCAATTGTATGCCTTAAGGCAACTCGAGTTGCTTTTTGGCTCTGTTATTAGGGAATGTAGCACAATTCACTTCCCATTCACCTGAAGAAAGCCGGAATCGATTCCCATTTCTTTGTCTAGAGGACATAATGCTATATAAACCTTTTTATAAACCTGTTTTGGCATTTTGCTGAGTGTTACATTTTATTTATATGAGAGAAAGCCTAAAGAGCTCAATTTCTGTGGTATACAGTGGTTGCATATTTCATATTCTAGGACCCTGTCAAACTGTTTTCAGAAGTGGGTTTCCTATTTGACATTCCTGCCAGCATCCAGTTTGTCTGTTTCTTGCATTTAACATGGTCATTGTTATATTATATGAAGTAATTATCATACATGTTTTGTGATGTCATTTTATTTTTAATGTGCATTTATTTGATCACTAACTATGCTTCTCTTTTAAATAATTGTACTATGAAGATTAAATGATAAAAATAGCAGATATTTTTTAAAATTACTTTGAAACAGTGATTGAGCTGAGAAAACATCATAGAGGTAAATTTGGTAGGAATTGATGAAACAGTTACAAATAACACACAGGTGCCTTCAAGCAAGTTGTAGATAAAAGTGTGAGAATGTGAGGGAATATATAAGTTGAGAAGAAAGGAAAAAACAAACTAAACTAAAATTCATCCTTTCAGAGATGCAGCCTTGATAGTTCAGGAGGCTATCATATAAAATAATACTACATATGAGTGGAAGTTGCTAGGAAGAAAATGGAGGAATTAGAGTTAAAATGGAAACTTGCTGTTATAAAGACTAAAAGCAAATAATGATTGAGGGAAGGCAGAAGAATATGATTGATGATGTCTGGAGAAAAATTGAAAGTAGAAAAATATTCCCAAATAACAACATATATTTTCTGGAAGACATTTCCATTGGAACTCTTTATATCATATCCTTTTAAGACACAATCAACAGAGATACATTGTTTTTGTCTTCTCTCCCTCCCACCCTCCCCTCTTCCTGTCTATTTTCGTTTCTTCATCTCCCTCCCTCTATCTCTCTGTCTTTCTCTCTTTTTCCTTCTTTTTTCTGTCTAAGGAGAATATGGTAGAGGGCCTAAAATCAGCTATACTATAGTACTTGCAGGGTGAGTTTTTTATGGTGGCTCTATCAAACAGATTTAAAATACTTGAAGTTTTATATTTTTTACATTGTCTTATTTCTTTCGAATAATAGCATAACTAAGACAATTTTTAATATAAACTCATGTTTTTGATATTTTACATAATAAATTTACCATGACTTGACATTCCCATTCAGTGTAAGGAAAAAATAAGAAATAATTGACATGTCTTTCTGGCATCTCACAACTTTCCCTCATGCAACTCTACTAACCAGAAAATGCTTTTAAGTACTGACTGTAAAGGTAAGGATGTTTGGTGCCAGACTCCTTCGGACATGAGGTTGAATTAGCCAGTGTTGATTTCCAAAGCAAGATATCCCAGCTAGTGATTTCTTTCCCTCATCTTTAGATTGACTGGGCTTCCTAATTTTTCATTTGCTGAATCACATACATAGACTGAATGCCTATTCCTTCTTAGGAACTTTCATACAGTGAGAAAACTGAGAAGCCATATTTTTGAGATGTTTAATTTCAGTCTCTATTAAAAGGCCAGTGATTGAATGGTGGACTAATGCCTCAAAGACCAGCTGGAAGCAAATGTACATAACATTGAGCCTTGAAGGATGGAGAGGAGCAAAAGAACAAAAACAATACCAGCAAAAGAACAAAAACAATACCAGCAAACCAATTCAGGATCCAATTGGGAGCTGATTTGGGACTCCAGGGTGACCAGAGAATGCACGGAGCCAGGAACCAGGACACAGGACACAAACACAGAAGCACATGGAATGACATAAAGGCACCTGAGCTGGTTCAGGTCAAGGAGTAGAGTCACAGGAAACTCCCAGTTCCAGGGACTGGGCCTGAGAGGTTTAATAACTATCATTCAGGTCCCAACCCCTGCCTCCGGGAATTCAAGGTTGCACATCATGTATGAGGTAGGGGCTTCTCCTTCTTTCACCATGAAGACAAGAAGCCAGACCCTCCCATCCACCATGTGGCCAAGATGTCGCAGGCCAGACCTACTCTCTACACTTCGGAATGTTTTAATAAATTTGCATCTTTCTCCTCAATCATACTACTTGTGGTAATATTTAGTAAGCTTTTTTGAAACTTTATGTGAGGTAAACAAAAGCCATATTTGACTGATCTTTTCTGTGTTTATCACAGTAGTGTTTAAGTATGTCAATGTATCACATACTATCCCTTAGTTCATAATAAAACATTGTTGATATACAAAATGCATTAACATACTGACACCCTCATTTACCATCTTCCATATTACTTTTTAAAAATTTGCTGGCTATGGAAAATATTTTAAAAATGTACAGTTTCATGGTGTATATTTGCAAAATGCATTAAAAAATACAAAGTTATTGGTGACAAAAACAGATCACATTAATTGAAGTCTGAGTGTGATTACTTTGTTGACAAAGAAGCATCTTAAGGTGATTTACAGTAGGATCTTGAAATTAAATCTTCAAATTCTGAATCCTTCCACTTACTAGCTGGTGTAAATTAGTCTACATGTCTGGATTTCAATTTATGTTTTCTGCAAAATGGTGCTCATAGTTTTAGCTGCTCATAGCAGGTTTGTTATAGAATCTGGAGGGTTTGGATTTCCAAAAGCAATATTTTGTTAGCTTTATAAAATTGTCAGAATGAACATAGATTATTGTCTTTCAATAATAATCCTAAATTTGAATTGAACAAATTTCTAATTTATCTATCAATAGTAATCCTAAATTTGAATTGAACAAATTTCTAATTTTCCCCAAAGTAGTAGACTCTCTCTACCTCTCCTTCTCAATTCTTTTCTCACTATCATCTTTGTCAATTTTTCCTTGATTATCTCCCTTTTCTCTCTTTCTCTCTGTCTCTGTCTTTATCCATACCCCTTTGATCCATAACAGATTCAAAACAAAAATCAGTTCATGGGATTTCTTAATAACAGAAAAGCCTCTGAAAGCCCAGACTAATTTGTGATTAATTTTATTTTCAGGAACACTCAAACTTTGGTACATCCTGGATTTATAATAGTCACATTGACTCTTTATTAAATAGGAAAATGAATGAATTTTTACTAAATTGGGAAGTTATTTCAAAAGTCATAATATTTTGAATTATGTGAAAAAACATTTAAGCAAAGACTTGATCTATTCTGGACTTCTGTTGGTGAAGGTTCAAAGGGAAAACACAAGTAATTATATACATAGAGACAAGAACTTATGTCAAGTGGTTAATCTGGAATTGCATGATGTGAAAAGAGAAGAGAACAGAGTGCAGAGGCAATGAACTTTTTATAGATGATGTAGACTGTAAAAAATCTAGGGATGGCAGGCCACATAATCTCTTACCTACACCTCAGTCTTGAACATTGTGGTGCTAAAGCAGCTACAGACAACCTGAAAGAGGACCAAGCTGGGCATGGTAAAGTGTATTAAAAGATACAGATTCCCTATAGTTCACAATAATTAGTGCTTTCGGTTATTTGTCTATTTTTTCCATCACTTAAAACCGTAGAAAAATATTCTTAGTTCCAGATCAAAGCATGATATAAAGATCATAGACTACTATTTGCAGATTCCTGGTCAAGAAAATTAACTTCTGAATAAAAGAATCCAAACAGGAAATGACAGATGTTGTTTCTGAAAGAGGAAAAAGTATATTCAGAGCATTGCATAAAAAGTCATATAATTTGAGCAAATTATCACTGACATTCATGGGAACTGGCTGCCAAGAGTGAAAATTTACATTAATTGAGATGTATAAGGTTTTATGAAACATAGCCCTTTCATTATTATACAAGCAATAGAAGTTAGAGTTGCTTAAATAAAGAAGCCACCTCTTTCTACCCATGATTCTTACACTTGCCCAACCCTCCCAACATAAAAACTTCATTTTAGACGTTCTACAAACCTAAGTTCTATTCTTGGCACTCTCATGATTGCCAGTTAACTAGCTTTTTCCATCTCAGTTTACTGTTCCATGAAATAAAGGAATCTTGGTGGATCAAGAAAGACGTGAGAGAGCAAGCCTTTATATAAAAGCATTTAGCAGAATATGAAGAATATGCATCTATTCAAATACTTTTTAAATTTCTCTCCTCAAAATGATTGCAATTTGGTGTTCTATGTGGATTTCAGATAGTTGTCAATGGAATTATCTGTTTACTTATTTCAGATTTGTTAAAATACTATAGTCAATAACACTATCAATGAATATTTTCTGATACAAGTATTGCTTGAGCTTTTTTAAATATGCTTATATTGCTTGGGTTGTTGATGATCTGCAAATATGTCTGACCATTACCATGTATATCTCACGTGAGTGCAAGGTTGGGTTGTATTTTCATTGGTCTCTCTTTCCATCTGCTGCGTTTCATTCAGCATACCTTTTCTGGCCTCGGATTCTTCCAGATTTCTGATTGTGGACTCCATGAATGCTCTATTTATTCCCATCCCACCTGAACAATTCCTCAATTAATCTTTGACTAGTCTCATCATGCTCATAAATTTGCCTATCAAACTCACGCCTTTTCCTCTCACCTTTATACAGAGTCTTTTGCATGTGTTCAATCTTTTAATTTAGCATTTTTATTAGTTTTTATCAGTGTTGTAGACCATTTGTGGAACTCCCCTTGGATTTTTGACTGCTCTATTGCCTGATAATCATGAGTGGGAGTTGAGATACCTGGAGTTGCCATTTTTCTTGTGTTTCTCCACTTTTTCTTCTGCTTCGGGTATTAAAGCAAAACCAATATCGTTCAAGGACACTATTTTTTTTTTTTGGCAATAGTCAGAGTTCTCTAGTGGCACAGATTTTTTGAAACAGTCAAAATGAATACATGTATATTCAAGTTCAGTAAATATATCTAGTTCAACAACAAATAACTAGGGACTAAGAAAATCAAAGAAGGATTCAGCAGACCAGAAATTGATAGGTTTAGGGAAAATTGTGTTAAGAAAATAAGATTAGACGAATTTGGAGCTGGAATGGAGAGAGGGACTATAACCAAGATATATGCAGAGAGAGGTAAAGGATAGAAACAAAGAAGAGAGATACAAACCAAGGAAAATGAAAAAATAAAAAATTTAAAAGTGAAACAAAAATTATATAAATTGTTAAACAATAGCAAGAAAGGAAAACATATGAGTCCTTACCTTGTTCATGTAATTGTAACCCCTCTGTATTTTCACAATTAAAAAATCTTATTAAAAAATTTAATGAATAACGACATTGGACATTAAATAATTATATAATTATAAGGAAATAATACTACATTTAAAGGAGTCATGGCTGAGGGTTTGTGAATTGTGTAATTGATATCTGAATTAAACATGCATCACAATGAAGGAAATGGTCTTATATAAGATGTGTTTACTTGGGAATGAATAGAACAGCAATTATGTAAAGCCAAAAAGCAAAAACTACCAATAGGAAATAAAGTAAAAAGAATTCAAAAGTTCAATAAAATGATGAAAAAACTTGAAAGCAATTTTATTTTAAAAAAATCACATAAATCTTTTTGGGGAGATATTGTGTCTCTAATAGGTCATACCAGATTTAGGATGTCACAATGTGCTCCTGATATAACAATGGCAATGTAATGTCAAAATGGGTTTGTCATACCACAGTGATGATGCAGTGACAATGTCTGTGAGGTCACAATGTATTTGTAGTATCAATGAGTATATGATTGATCATATACTGATCAATCAGTATATGATTGATCATGATGTCTTAAAATACATGTGTTGTCACAACTGTGATGAAGTCCTATGAGGTTTGTGATGTCACCATGTGATACAATGGTCATCAAATCTGGCAGTGTAATGTCAGTGTGGTCATGACATCTCAGTGGATTTCTGATATCACATAGGCAGTATGTCATAAAAGTTATGTGGAGAGACAGGTTTGTGATGTCACAGTGTGTTAGTTGTAACACATTTTCACTGTGATATCACAATAGTTCTGATGTCACACTGCATTTCTGATATCAAAACACATGCTACATTTGAAATAAAATGAAATTACATAATAGGCATGCCCAATGTATCTATGGCATCATAATGACACTGTGGTGTGAGAATGCAATGATGTCACTGTAGTTTTTTCATGTACCAATGAGCTGATTTTTTCCAAACAAAAATGTGATATTATACTGGTGATGATGACACAAATGGGTTGTGATGTTACCATAGCATGACATGACATCTCAATTATCATTAGATCACAAAGAGGATAATGATAAAGATAGGGATTGTGATGTCACCAACGCAATGTTTTTTTCAAAGAAGCTAACAGTTCATAGTAGGTTTGCAATGTCACAATGTGATTGTGAAAGCACAATGGCAATGGGATTTCACAATGTGTTTGAAATGTTACAGTGCTGATGCAATGGGGATATCAAAAAAAATTGTGATGTGACAATGATTATGGGGACACAATGCGTTTCGGCTATCAACCCACATGGAAATGTGAAATGGAATGAAATCACAGAATATGCATTCACAATATGTTTATCACATCCCAACAAAAATATGATGTGATAATGCTGTCACAATAGTTCAATGATGTCACAATGATCTGTGGATAGCATATTAACAATTTGATGTCACTCTGGAGATGATGTCACAAAGGGTTTTTGATGATACCTTTAAAAATATGATCTTAAGTCCGATAAAAATGAAGATATGGATACACAGACCATGAAGAAACAAAGACCATGTGTTTTTTCAAAAGTGATAGGAGGTCAAAATAAGTTTGATGTGTCACAATGTGATCATGATGTCCCAATGTCAGTGTGATTTCACAGTGGGTTTGTGAATGACGGTGAGCTCACATTGGGTTAGTGATGTCTCCATGAGTTTGTAATATCACAATGACATTTCCAATATCAATATCACAAGCAATGTTATAACCAACATTATAAGGCATAAAACAGATAATCCGATTATGAGCTGACAAAAGTCCTAAGATTTCACAGTAATGGCTTCTCAAGGAAGCACTAGATGACTTCCAGAGGAGATCAGAGATAATATGACAGATAAATTCTCTAGGAGGACCCGGATACCTTCCCAAGGAAGCCCAAATTACCTCTTGATGAGGTCCTTGATGGCATCTCAAGGAAGCCACAAATGACCTCCAGAAAAGGATCCCAAAACAGGCTATCATGCTTACCAGGACTCAACACTAGAGGATTTCTAATTGAGTCTGAACTTTGTTGGTCCTTGGCAAACAAACACTCAAGGGAGACTTTCAGTTCTGAGGCCTGAGAAACTCACCTAAGAGAGGTTCCCTTGAGTCCAGGCCCACGGCCATCTCACTGGAGCATCCAAAAATAATAACATCTAAAGCACAAAACAGTGCATAGAGTCACATTTAAGAGAATAAACAAATTTATTTACACAAAAAAGGGCCTGAAAATGCCTGATTGTGTGCTGGATATCTACAGACAAAAGCAGCCTTGACCAACAAACCTCTGACCTCAAATGGGCAGCCCCACCCTTTGTTTATTGGTCTGCAAATCATCCCCCCCACACACAATTATGATCTCCAAATCATAATTCAAAAGGCAAGGCTTTTTACTTTTCTCTTCCTCCCTTCCTCTCTTCTGAATTGTCCTTCCTTCCAAGGTCTTTCCCTTTTTCCTATCTACCACATTTTATTCTTTTCAGATCTTTCCACATTCCACAGGATTGCCCTTCTACCCAGTGGCCAGTTTCCATTTTTGCCCTATGGCTTTCCTTCAATTCCTCTCCTCCAGATCTTTCCCCTCCTGCTGTCTCCCCATGTCCTTCCTTCCATTTCCCACATTTACTCCTATTCACTTGCTCAGAACACATAGCCTGTACCCCTACCCAACACCAACCAGTCTCCTCTCTAAGGTATTTCAATGGTCACTTCCCAAACTGCCCACTGCCCAATCATACTTGATTGCTAAACATGTGGAGCTTGATATCCCACCACCTCCAGCAGAATGCCAATCTGCATGTAGCAACATGTCATGCCCCCTCCAGATAGCTCGAGCAAAGGGCCATGATGATTTTCAGTTTCTGCAGAATTTAGATACTCCCTTGGTTATGATGGTGGCCTTGTTTTGAACTAGAAGGTATTGAATTTGGACATGTCATTGTGATATTACAAACTTGTCATAAAAAAGTTTGTGATATCACTAGTTGTGACTAACCCATTAACACCTCACCAAAACTGACCTCATAAACCCATTTTGAAATCACATTGCCTTTGTGACACCACGAAAAATTGTGACACTCCAAACTTTATATGACCTCTTAGCAACTTTGAAAAAAACACACGTTCTTTGTGATAGCTTAGTAACTTTGTTTACCCATATATTCATGGTGAACTAAGGACATGCAATTGTAATATGACAAAATTTTTGTGACATCATTATCAGTGCCAAATTGCATTGTCATTATGACATCATCAACTCATTGTGACATCATCAAACTGTAATGAGATCATACCATTATGGCATCTAGTTGTCATTGTGAGATCATAGACTAAATGTGAATACCTATTCTGTAATTTCATTCTGTTTTACCTGTAATGCATATTGGTTGATATTAGAAACCCATTGTGACCTCCTAACCATTGTGACATCAAAATCTCTTTGTGATATTACAAGCCATTGTGATATCACTAACACACTGTGATGTCATAAACCTGTCCTGTCCCCATGTCTTTGGTGACTTGGTTCCATTATGATATCTTAGGCCTTTGTGAGCTCATAATCTGTTTTCTGCCTCATAATATTGCTATGATAAATGATTTCAAAAATCCACTGTAACCTCATGCCCACTGTGACTCCACACTCTCAGACATCATCACTGTGCCACCTAGTGCATCACACACTTGTTAGTACTTCATCACATTTGTAACAAAACATGTCTTTAGAGACATCAGAGTCCATTTTTGAACCAATATACTAATTGTGAATTAATGAAAATTGAGATCCAGAATGCCATTGTGACATCAACACATTGTTATATCACAAACTTATTGTAAGTTCATCACCATTAGGGCATTACCAACTCATTGTGACATAAAAACATTATTATAAAATGATACTTTGATAACTTGCTATCATGATATCACTGTCCCTTTGTGATTTCATGAATTATGACCTCATAATCTTTTAGAAAATTCGCCACTGGGACTTCAAGGTCCTTCTGTGAACTTGTATCCTCATAGCATTTGAATTTGGACATGGAATTGTGATATTTCAAATTTATTTGTGACATCACAAACCCATTGTGACATCACATTGCTGTTATGACATCATGATCCCATTGTGATATCGTAAACCTATTATAACCTATTAGTACCTGTAAATACACAAATATCGTTTGTGACATCACAGTGTCTTTGCAAATCCTTAGTCTAAATGTAAACTATTGAAATGAGATTATACATTCCAATGTATGCTCACCTTTCCTTTGTGACATTATTTTGAGATCATAGTGTCATTTTTACACCAACAACTCATTGTTACTTCACTAAACTAAAATGACAGCATACATTAGGAATTCTTAATCTGTGAGTTCGTTCCATTTCAAATGTGGCATGTGTGTTGAAATGAGAAACCCATTATGATTTCATAACCATTGTGAAATTACAATGCTTTGTGACATCATTTTGCCATTATTTTATCACTGTGATATCACAAAACTGCCCTGTCCTCATAACTTATGGGATATGCTGCCATTGTGAGCCATTGTGATTTTTTATGCCATTTTTGAACTCATGATCTGTTTTTGACCTTTTCATATGTTAAGTATGACATGATAGGAGAAATCCACAGTGACATTATGACCACTATGATAACAAACTGCCAGACATTATGACTATTTTGTCACATTGTGACATCACAAACCTAGTAGGATTTCCTCCCATTTGTGACAACACATGCCTTTGGGACATAACCATCCCTTTTTGAACACATGCACGCATTTAGAGTTAAAGATAATTGATATACACCATGCCATTGTGACATCACCAACTCATTGGGATCTCCCAAAATTATTGTGACAGTATCACCTTTATGGGTCACCAATTGTGTCATCAAAACATTTCTATGACATGATATTGTGACATCACATTTCCATTAGGATATTATTGTCCTAAGGTATTTTCACAATTCTATTTTGACTTCATAACATTTTACAAAATCCATGGTCCTTGGACTTCAAGCTCTTTCTATTAACTAGTATCCTCATGTGAAACATTCTCAAATGATATCAGAAATGAGATGATCATATTCCAAACTCGTGGTGACATCACTCTCACATCCTGACCTCATTACCACTGTGACATTACAAACCCACTGTGACATCACATTGCCATTGTGACATCACTATCACGTTGTGATATCCCAAACCAGTTTTACCTCTTAACAACTTCGACACAATTCAGAGCCTTTGTGACATCACAGTCCCTTTGTGTACCATATCCTGATGTGATCCTAGGAAAATTTATATCAGACATGCCTTTTAACATCACATACCCTTTGGGTGCTCACCAGTGTGACATCACATTATCATTATGAAACAATCAGCTTATAGTTATATCACCAAACTATAATGAATTCATAGCATCTTGACATCACATTATCATATTGATACCCATATTTCAGGCTTTACCTCTATGAATCCACTTCTCCAAATTAACCATGTGAGGTGACTTGTATAAACACTCTCTCCATGAGTTCAAGCTTTCCAGCATTTACCTGTTGGGAAATTTCTACATACATTACATATGCTTGTAAGGCTGAGGACCCACTGTTTTAGGCATTGGCCTGGGACAATTTACCAGGGTGCCTGATAACCAGATATAAACAGACAGCAAGTTTGAGCCTATAACCATTTTACAAAAATTTAGTGTCCACACTTGCACCCTTGATATCACTATTTTTCCTCCTCCTTTCAATCGTAATGATTACTAGCTGTAGACACTCAACTGTGTTTAGAGTGGTCTCCCGAACTACCTGCTAATTTCAGTTGTTTCTCTAAACTTCAGGGATCTCTAATTACTTTAACTCCTATTTAGTACTCTGACCTCAGTCTGGAACTTGGAATCCTCTTCCCTTTTATCCTCCTCCTTTCCTTTGAAGTTAGCTTTCATGATCCCAGTCTCCATGTCAAAGTCCTCCTTATCCTGCAAGTGTTCTTCCAGGAAGACACAATTCCTTCCACTCTCCAACTGCTGCTCCTTCTCACAACACCTCTAAGTGGTCTTCAACTCCTCTTTAAGTTAGAAATGGTGCTATTAAGAGGGTTATTTTTCCACCTCCAACTGTTCCATTGAGACATGCCACTTCTCCGTTATATTTTTGGTGAGATCTCAAAAGTCTCTTTGGCCTTTTCCTCTAATAGCTTCTATTCCTTTTCCCTTTAGTGTATTTTGTGACAGACCTTTTAACTGTTAAATTGTTCTGTTTTTCTGCCTATTGCTCTTTCCTTTCCTGGGCATTCCCCATCAGAGCATGCCTGTCCTTTAACTCTTGCTGAGGAATAACAATCTCTTTCTTGATTCTGATATTTGGCTGTTCAGTTTTCATGGCCTCTTCTTCTATGACATGGCATCTCTAGTCGGCCCCATCAGCTGCTCTTTCTATTCTTTCTTTGTTGAATTTCAGCTCACATGCTTCATAGCTTAAAATTACTATGCACTTCATCCTAATACATTATTGCATCATGTCCAGCTCCTTTCTCTTTGCCTTGATTTCCATGTAGAGTGTCAGGATATTCTCCTGCCCTATTTGTAGTCAGCAAGGATGGCAGCATTGCTTCCTGTGCCTTCTTCAGCCTCTGATCTGTGATCCCCCTTTGTTCCTAAACTTGGGAAAGCTATATCAACAGAAATGTCTAACCACAATCTGTACAGTCCCTGAAGTCTTTGCAACATGTTCTTTGGCTTATCCGCTGGCCTCTTGAGAAAAACTCCACCCACATTTTGTTGCCTGGAGAGCTGGTCTGGTTAAAAAGTAATCGTGCTCCTAAATTTGACACCATTTGGAAAGAAATTTACTTGGTGTTGCTAATTACATGATCGGCTATTAATGCTGCAGGAAAATGGCACTGGATCCATCATTCTCAAGTGGAACAATATCCAGTGAAGGCTGCACGATGTACAGCTCAGAGAAACTCAAAGAATCCATTCGGGAAAGATTTACCAAGTGTTAATTAGTGCTAACTAGTGTGTTTTTATGGTTTACTCCTTATTATTTGTTGTAATTGTATTTTAAATCTGTTGAGGACAGGGGAGAGAAGGGAAAGTTTATGATTTGTTCCAGAATGAATCAATGATTTGATTGTACATGAAAACCAGTGGGGAATATTCTAACCCGTTGGGCCCCAATGGTCACCACGGCCCAATAATCAGTGTAGCTCCTTGGCTTGATATGCTGGTGTGGACAAGGCTTTCCACCAAATGGGAAAAAGCATGCTGCTCGAGGGGATAGTGTGTCAAGCCCGATATGATGAGCTGTCACGTAGTGACTGGGCAGTGTGAAGTTTGAGATGGTTTAAAATTGTACGGAAGGACAGCCATTGATGTGACAGAGGGGTACAACCTATCTATGGGCTGTGTGTTCAGAACAATAGACCAGGAGAGAAAGAGGAGAAAGTCCTGGAAGGAAGATAGTGGTGAGAAAATAGGATGGGAAAGCCCTGGGAGGAGTCAGAGTTGAGAGAGAGTATTAGGGGAAGCATGACAATTGGCCACTAGGGTAAAGCAGGTCAATCTTGTGGAGGTTGGAGAGGCCTGAAGAGAAGGAAGTGGTGGAAGGGGGAAGGAGAAGAACCTGGAAGATAGGAGAGGTGTGTAGAAAAGGTGGGAGGAAGGGAAAAGGAAAATGCCTTTTCCTTTGAAGTTTGGAGCTTTGGAGATTTTAATTTGGGGGGGCTCTTGTTTTGCAGACCAATTAATAAAGGACAGGGCTGCCCATTGGTGGTCTGAGGTGGTCGAGGCTGCTCATGTCTCTGGGTATCTAGTCCAGTACAAGGTAGCTGCAGGTCCTTTTATATTGTAAATAAATTTGTTATATTAAATGTGTCTAGAAGGATTGTCTTGATTGTATGGGTCATAATATCGAGTTTCATATGGAGCTTAAAGTCTCAAAGCCTATGAATTTTCTAAAATTTATAAAATTATAATGTTTGTGAAAACCCAATGGAACAGAAATATCACAATGGAAATGTGATATGTCATGATTATATAATGTTTTCTCAATTATTTGTTGATGTCATAATGTTGACGATTTCACAAGAATTTTGTGATGTCCCTATGGGTTGGCTAACTGCTAATGATTATAGGAGCTCAGAAAGGGATTGTGAGGTCTCCAAAGGCATGTGTTGGCAGGAATGTGATGAATACCTAACAAGCTGATGATGGTAAAAATGTGGCAAAATGGTCATGAACTCTTACAACTGTTATGTCACAGTGTTTATATAATACCACATGTCATAAATATTATGTGCTTGAAAACAGAATATGAGCTCACAAAGGGCCTAAGTATCACACTGGCAGCATTGCAAAAGTTATGACAAGGGGACAAGCCTGTGATGTCATACTGGTGATGAGGTCACTATAGGTTTCTGATGTTGCAATGGAAGGTGTGTTGTCCTTAATCCACAATGAGGATATAAGTAAATAAAGCGATCTTGATGTTACAAAGGAGGTCTTGTGTTTTTTTCAATGGTTCTGAGGTGTCATAACAGGTTGGGATGTCTCAATGTGATAATCATGTCACAACAGCAATATGATGTCACAATGTTTTTGTGATATCACAGTGGTTATGATATCAGCAATAGGATAATGATGTGACCACACTTGTAATATTTCAATCACAGGTCTGATTTCAATTGCTACTGTTTTACAATGAAGATCTGCTTTCAAGGAACGAGTTAGAAGTCCCAAAGCACATCAGTTTTCTAACATGTGATGGAGTTAAAATAAGTTTGTGAAAACAAAATGGGACAATGATATTACAAAAAATATGATGTCACCATACCATGACAAAATGAGTTGATGTCATAAATAGTTGTTAATGCCATAATTGTGATGAGGTCACAGCAGGTTTCTGAGTTCAAATTGGGATGCTGAAATCAAAATGTCATGGTAGATCTCTATTGTCATTTATTCTAAATAAATATATAAGTTCAAAAAGGGATTGGGATATCTCCAAATGCAGGTTTCAACACAAAAGAGATAAAGTCCAAAGAGGTTTGTGATATTGGTATGTGACACAATGTTCATGACATCTGGCAGTGTGATGTTACCGCAGTCATGGTGTCACAGTGGTTTACTATGACATGTCATACATGAAATATTAGGAAGTCGAAAACAGATTATGAGCTCACAAATGGCCTAAGATATCACAAAAGTAACATTTTACCAAAATTATGAAAACAGGAGTTTGTGATGTCACAATGGATTATTGATACCACAATGGTTATGCAGTCACAATGGGTTTCTGATAACAAAACGCATGTCACATTTAAAATAAAAGGATTTCATATGATACACATCCATACTGTATGTATGATGTAACAATGCATATGTAATATCATAATACTATTATGAAATTGTAGTATTGTGAGGCCAAATGAGCTGATGGTGTCATACCAGGAATGTGATGTCCAAATAGCGATAATGTAACAAGGGGTTTGTGATATTACGATGGCATATCTGATCTCAATTGTCACTAGTTCACAATGAGAATATGGGTAGAAAAAGGGATGGTGATGTCACAATGGACTTGTGTTTATTCCAAGGAGCTAAGAAATATTCATATGCTATGAAGTAATCATGACATGATATTGTGACATCACATTGTAACGGTGATATTACAGTCTGATGGGGTTTTCAAAAACCAAAATCGTCACAATGTGAGTATGATTTGAAAATGGCAATGTAACCTCATAATGGGTTTACTATATGAGTGGGGTGATTAGGTCAAATTGTGTCTGCGATTAAAAAAAGTGAGATTGAAATAACAAAAATACTTCTTCAATTTTATTTGCTCCGAATACAGGAGTACAGGAGTTCAAGGAAAGAGCTGGGAGTCCCAAAGGCCAGGAATTTTCTAAAATATTATGAGAACATACTAGGTTTGTGAAAACACAATGGGCAGTTATATCATAATGGCAATGTGATGTAAAAATATGATGTAATAATGTTTTAATGTCACAATTGGTGGTGCCACAAGCATGTTGAAATCACAATACATTGGTGAAGCCACAATTGGTTGGTGATGTCACAATGGAATGCCAAAACTGAATTGTCATTAATGCACAAATGTTTACAAAAGGGCTGTGATGTCTCCAAAGTCATGAGTTGTAAGCAAAGTTATGAAATCCTAACTTATTTCCTTATATACTTCATTGTAAAGATACTGTCCAAAGAGATTTATTCTATTTATTTATTTACTTTATAACATACTTACTTATTTTTTACTGTGAAAATTCTGTACAGAGGAGTTACAATTACATGGGCAAGGTAAGGAGTACCTTTCTTATCAACCATTGTTGCTTCCTCCGTTGTTTCAACTTCCTATCCCTTCCCACTTGTCATCCCCACTCCTTGACTCTGCTCTGCTTCCTAGCTTACCCCTTCCCCACCCCCTACCCTCACCCTCACTCCTGGCCTAAGTCATAAAGTTCATTTTTGACATAAAATCTTGCACATCTCATTGCAATAGTTCCACCTGTATTCCTATTTAAACATTTTTTCCTTTGTCCTCCACAAAGTATACCAACAACAAATACAATGAAAACAGGGGTGATGTAATGGGGGAGGGACATTCAAAGCAAAAAAATCATTTTATAAATGTGTTAGAAACAATCGCAAGAAAGAAAAAAAGAACATTGGGTCCTTACCTTGCACTTCATTTCACCTAACATCAACATATTTGACTGTATCTGCTTCTCTTAGAAATATACTAGTTATTGCACATAAGGGAAACCATGGGACCTAGGTTTTTTGGCCCTGGCTTACTTTAATTTATAATTTATTCTAAGTCTTTCTATTTCCTAACAAATAGGGCATTGACATTCTTTCTAGACCCAAAAAAAACAATAAACCAAAGATGTTTGAGTTACATGAGTAAAATATTGAGTACACTGTCTATAATTATTACTATAATATATACCATATACATATATACCTATATATTATAGATATTATATGTATATAAACCTATAGAATAAATATTATATATAAATATTTATATACCTACATATATACGTATATACATGTATGTACCTATATAATAAGAATTAAATAGGTATATGTAATATATTATATATAATTAATAATATGTAGTGTAAAATATGAAATATATAATATGTATATATAGATATATACATAATATTAATACATATGATATGTATATATACATATAATACATATGTCATATATAATATATAGGTATATATGCAGATATATACATAAAATATTTAGATATAAATAGGCAGCTACATATATATAGGTATATATATTATATATAAATATACAGAATATATTATATATTATATATTAAATATAATATATAGTATATAAATGTATAAATATATGACATATTTATATTTAATATATACACGTACAAATATATAACATACATATTATATATAATATATATCCTTATTTATTATATGTATATATCCATATATATACCTATATATTATATTACATATTACTTATTTTCTATTACATATATTTATATGTATAGATATGGATATGTATATATAAATTATAAAATGTTTATTATGTATTTTATATATTTGATATATTTCATGTTATAATATTATTTATAATATTATATATACTACATATTGTATATATAAATATATGTATATATATGAATATTTTATATATTATATATAAAAATATATAGAAATATACTATATATACTTATATATTACATATAGAATACATACAATATACAAATATATTTACATATCTAATATATAATTAATATATTCATATACAATATATGTGCATCTATATACATACATATACATCTATATGAATATATGTATAAACATGTATATCTACATGTTTATATATATATACATATTTATACACTTGAAATATATATTCAATATATATATATATTTTCAATAAAATATATTCATCATCTCTCTATATCTAGCTATCTATCACTTTTTTTTGATAAGTTCATCTACTGATGTTTTGGGTGTGAATAATGCTGTCATAAACATTCTTATGCTAATAGCTGTTTTATGTCCTTGTTTGTAATCATTTGTGCCAATGGCCAAACATGGGATTGCTTGATGTTGCATGAATTCTATGCATTGTCCTTTGGGTAGCTTCCACACTCCTATCAAAAGTGGTTGAAGAAGTTAATGCTCCCACCAAAAATGAACTAGGGTATACATTTGACCAAATCCATTCGAGGATCTTTCATTAGATTTCTTGATCATACTCATTTTAACTGAGGTGATGTGGAATCTCAATGTTGTGTTGATTTGCATGTCTTTTGTGGCTAAAGAAGTTGAGCATTTCTTCAAGTGTCTGTTGGCCACTCTTATTTCCTCTTCAGAGAAGTCTCTTTTGAAGTTTTTTTAAACAAGTTTTTTTTTTTTTATTGTAAGAATTCTGTATATATTTTAGCTATGGTAAATAATGCTGCAGTAAACATAGTTGTGCTGTTAGATTTAGTATAGTCTTGATTGTGATCATTTGGGTAAATGCCCAAAAGTGGGATAGCTGGGTCATAGAGGAGTTTACGTGGAGTCTTTTCAGGAACCTGGAGAAGATATTTACGTGATAACACTTCAAAATATGACTCTCACTTCACAATGGTATTTGTTCTGTCTGCATTTAAGAATGTAAAAAGATTTTATTTATTTGAATGTTGTCACATTGCTTGTAATTGTACCTGAAGGTATTTGCATGCTATCCCTTTATATTTTGTTTGCCTAACTTTAAGCATGTAGCTTTGGTAGGATACATGTCATGAAATAATCACTCTGTGTGCTTTGTTTTTAGGCATTCCTTCAAAAATATTGAAATGGAGATCAAACTATCATGTTGATTTGTGTTCATTGCAATAAAGTTGTACAGTATATGCACTGTAGATTTCCTTTCCAGTACAACCATTGAAGGATTCCTTCTAATTTTTGTGGATGCATAACATATTCATAAATAATTCATGAGCCATATTTCAGAACTTGTGCCAATAAATAACTGAGCCTGAATGAAAAATTTAGAGTAAGGTTTGAAGAACTGGACGATAATAATTAAAGAAATAGATTGACTACTGTCACACTTCCAATGTTCAACAAACTTTGAATGTGTTGGGAAAGAGTGTCAAAGAGTAATTTAGAGAAGTTCTGCATACGGTGACAACGTTTTAATGGAACTAAAAGTGAAAAGAAGCATGAAAGTTTTTACAATAACTGCTGTTATTAGTTTTTGCATTTCTCTCCAAACAGTACTCAAATTCCTTGTTCTTTATAGGCAGAATACAGAAATATATCTTTGGGTCTTTTTCACAGAAAATAATATTGTTTTCTCTTGCTACTTTGCAGGAATGGTCCGTGAACAAAACATGAGTTGAAACCATTTCTCATTACTTTACCTACATTTTAAATTTATAAATACATTGTGAAGCTCAATGAATGAAATAAATTCGTTTTGATTTCGAATATCTATTCAAACTTTCAAATTTCATTAGAGTACACATTGTTTTTCTTGAACCCAGAATTAAACCCAGGTGTTTATATTTATTGCAACTCACCATGTCAGTTTCCACATAGATTTGGTAAGGTCGGAGTATGGAAACTTGAATTATTAAGGCCAAATGTGCATGCTTCCCTAAAGAAAACAAGTTGGTACTTAATTTTTCACTTTCCTCAAGTTTTCCTGTGAAGATCAACTTCCATTTCATTTATTGTAATAATTGTAAAGCCCAATAAATCTTTAACAAAAGTTTAATGACACATTATCCCTATATTAATCTTACATCAATTCCATATAGAATGCATGAAAATTTAGACGGCATTTTTCAACCAAAATTCCTAAGTGTACGTTTTACTATACAAGATGCTCATCCATCTCAATGATTTCCATGTGTATTCTCACCTGAAGGACACTGTGAATTCTTTCCAAAGCCTGTGGCAAGGAAAAAGCAAGTGCACAAAATGAATTTGGTGAAGATAGGATATGTTTGTGCATAGAATGCGATATTTATAGGACAAGAGGATATGCATCTTTAGTAATATCACAATATATATTTACAATGTTCCAAGGGCTGTGACTGTCGAATACAACACAAGGTACTTTCATGAAACCATATTCAATGACTTTATCTTCATTGTCAACTTGCCATATGTATATATAGCCCCCACATACTTACAGTTAATTTGGCACTAACGTCCACAAAATTCCTGATGCAAAATGGAATACTCTTTGATGTATATTTTAGGAAAATCCACCTTGGGAGGATTTCTATAAAATCAGTGGAGTTGAATTATTTGAGGATGATGAGGGAGTTAAAAATTTGAGAATTTGTCTTATAATTATTGGTGTTGATATCGGAGAATTTCTCATTATGGTCCCATTTGTGCACCTACTGTGTAATTTGAAATATATATTGGTTTTCTCTAGAAATAGACAGCAAGAATGAATTCCGCATTAATTTCTGAAGGATAGTTTGGAACCTGTAGAATAAGGGAAACCTGTGCCTTTTCTACTTCAGTAGGCAACTAAAGAGACCCAAACTATCTGTATATGTCTGTATAAGGAATATATGTATAAGGAATACTATATATATATATATATATATAGTATTCCTTATACATATATTCCTTATACAATAAGGAATACAATATGTATATATCAATGAGTAAACTTAAACAAATTAAGAGAAGTGTATGTAACAACAACCTTCTTTTTTAATTAAATCTTATTGTCAATGTGATGTATAAAGTGATTTTTATGTATGTAAGGCAATGAATACTTTTCTTGTCATATTTTGCTATATCCCTCATTTTTCTCACACTTATTATGCCTTAAATCTCCCTTTCCCTAATTGTAAATGTCTCTTCCAACATGTTGCCCTCTGAGGAATATTGTAGCATTGGTTAATTCTTTGCCCTCTATCTCAAGATTTTGTTTTCCCCCTTCCATGACCTATTTAGATTAATGTGCATACAACAACAGGCTACCAAAATCAAATAGAGCTGCAGCAAGGAAGAAACCCTATGGAAAATAAAGTTAAAAATACAAAAAAAAGAGATAATTCTTTAAAGTATTTTAAGAAAAATACCAATAATGAAGGACCTCTTGTTTCCATAATTTACAGTTTATTTTGCTTAACCTAATCTTGTATGTTTATATGTGCATAGCTGTTAAACTATTATAATCTTCTATTAGACTGAAACAGGATATAAACCCTGGTACCTAGAATGTAAGTGTCACTAGTAACAAAAAGGTAACTTCATTTGGCAAGTTCGAACTTAAGCAGGAAAAATGCTGAAAAAGGAATAAGCTACATTCTATAACAAATTCTGGCAAAATTCGTTAAATAGCTATAAAAATAATGTTACATACTTATATATCACCTTCTGTCAGCATCAATTCCAAATGAATCAAAGATCTGCATTTAAAGGAAAATATTCTGATGGGAAGGAATATGAGAAATACTAGGCCTCCTTAGAAGACTTTGAAAATTTCTTAATATAAATGCCTAAATGCATCAAGTAAAAAAAGATTATACAAATGGCAATGCTTGAACCTGCAGTGCTTCTTCATGACAAGGGCCTAGTTAAGTAGGTAAAAAGAAATCCAAAAGACTGGAAGTAGTTCTTTACTAGCCATGAAACAGAAAACATTCTTAACTGAAATATAATGAAAACTCACAAAATTGATTTCCCCAAAAGAACTTCCAAATAATAAAGCCACTATACGATGAGAAGGGTAAATATTTAGAGAGATTTCATTGATGAGGAATTGAGAAGGCCCAAAAGAAATATGTAGAAATTCTCAACAGCTCTGGCAATAAAATCAATGCAAATCATGTCACCATTGAGATTTCACCGCATCCATTTAGAATGGAAAAGTCATGTTCATTGCAGCATTATTTACCATAGGGAAAACAAGAATCCACCCCAGATGCCTGACAATAGATTAATGGATCAAGAAAATATGGTATATATTCACAATGGATTCCTATGTTTCTATAATAAAGATGACATAATCCCAATGTTAAGGACATAGAAAGACTTGGAAACAATCATATGAATTGAAAGGGCCAAAACAAAAGAAACATAGAATCAATGGTTTATCTTATTTGCAAAAATTGGTATACGTCCACTTTAGTCTCAGAAAAGTATCACAATTACTTAATAGCAATATACATATGACTATAGAAGATTAGGATAAGCAAAATGAACTCCAAGTTACAGAAACCATAGGCTTATCTTTGTAGGTTTTTTTAAATGTACTATGCGAAGCTACTTGTTTTTACTTGTGTTTTTCTTTATTTTTCCCATTTTTATAAGTTTTTTTTTTTTATTGTGAAAGTACTGTTCAGAAGGGTTACCGTTACCTGAGCAAGGTAAGCGCATTTCTTATCATGTAGTCATGGTATTTGATTTTGGTATACTGTGTATTACATGTGAGTTAATGAGAATCAGAAATGGGAAGGGGAACACCAAAATCTGAGACAAAGGCCAAAGAGCAAACCGAGAAAAAAACAATAATGACAAAACAACACGTTGGAAATAAAATTTACAAATGGTGGGAGTGGATGGAGATTTGAGGCAGAAGAAAAGTATGGAAGAAATGATCATTGGGTAATAACATATGACCAGAAACGTACTCACTCGGTGATACATATATAATTCTAATCCCTCTGTTTATCACGTTGACAATAAGATTCCATTAAAAAGAAGAATATTGGTACATACTCTTTTCAATTCTCATAAATTTCCACATAGACACATATCTTGATGGGTTTGTACTACATGTGCAGACATGTGGAAATGGTTCTGTTCTCTTTACATTCCTTAACACATAGAAAACACATAGGATTCCCTAAGTCACCAGGTTCCAAGCCAATATTGACAAATTACAAATTAATACTGAAATCATTTTTGTTCAAATATTTCTTTTTTTTATCCACCTATTGATTTTTTTTATTGTGAAAATATCATACAGAGGTGTTACAATTACATGGGTATGGTAATGAGTATATTTCTTATCAAGCATTGCTGCCTCCTCCTTTGTTTCCCCTTACCATCCCTTCCCATCTCCCCCGCCTCAACCTCCCCTTTCCCCTGCCCATTCAACTTGTCCCACCCCCACTCCCGTTTCAATGTTGTAAAGTTCGTTTTTCGACATAACGTCTTGTACATCTAAATGTTGCAATGGGTCTATACATATCCATATAAGCATGGCCCACAGAAACATAGGTCCCATGATTTCACTTATTTACAATAACTAATATATGTCTGAGACAAGCAGAAACAGTCAGGTAAGTTGACATTAAATGAAGTGAATACCAAAATAAGGACTCAGTGTGTTTTTCCTGTGTTGCTATTGTTTCTAACTTATTTATAAGATATTCAGTTGTTGTTTTGTATGTCCTCCCTCCACGGTAAAACCCCTGTTTTCTCTCTATTTGATGTTGCTATAATTTTGTAAGGGGAAGGGAAAAAATTGCTCAAATATTTCTGTAGGAATTTCAGTACTCATGTGAAATTGCAAACCAGGAAAAGTCCTGGTGATGAAATATGCCCCAAATTGGAAACCCTCCTATGTTCACACCTTCACATTTTCATAAATGTGAGCAAGTTGCTCACATGTGAAACTTCCTCTTCTGTATTGAAATACTTCAACTCTATTGAATACATAGAAAACCTAACTACTCATAAATATTTTGGTAAGGTCGGACTTCCTAAAATATGCTTCAAAGGCTATTCCATTAAGCAATAACAATGCTGAGGACCAGAAATAGCAAATCATCCATAAAATTGTGGTGGTGGGTCATCTAAATATGAGGGACTTATGATATAAAAGGTGAAAACAAAGTTAGAATCATCGGATATGGCTTCATAATCTAGCCTTCAATTACATCCAAAGTGACAGATAAATCTTCTTTGAACATTTTAGCAATATACAGGAAAATTCTCAAATGATGCTTGTATTCTTTCCTGATCAATGTCACATTCTCTGTATAAAACTATGGTATCTTCCTAAAGTGAACATTGTCTTCCAAAACTAATAAAAGTTGGGTGATAGGTTATGGACAACTCTAAGTATGTCCTGTATCTCTGCCACTGGCATTGGGAAGAAGTCACACTCTTCTCTTTGTACAACAGAAGTTGATGGGAAATTTACATGAGGTTATATAATCATTATACTTATATTTTTATTATGTTGTACAGCAGTCATAAATAAAATGGAACATATTATTCCCATGGAAATGTAACTATTTTGAATGGTCTATGTATGATTAGAAATTAGGAAAAAGTCCTTTCTTCAGGTTACTTTCTTCATCCCAAATCTTGGCTCTTTTCAAGTTATCCCTGAGAGACCCACTTTAGCTCCCATGCCCTTCCCATTTTGTTTGCTTGACTGTTCTCCAGTTAGACACAATTGTTGATTGGATACATTCCTCAAGATTCTTGACTCCCCATAACATCAGAAAAAAGCAGATACCTTTCTATCTGACTTGGAAATTCTCTGTAAGTCCTGTCACTTCCATTGCAGGACAAATGGTCATTTAACTTTTGTGGTCTGAGAAGAAACAGAATTCCAGATTCCTTGTTGGTGTCTCAATATTCCCAGATTCCTTTCTACATTGCTGTCATTAAGTCATTCATGGAAGTCTCTTGATAGTACATACCAAAATTATAAGAATTTAGGTATATATAGGAAACGAACAATCTCACACCTTCTCCATCATAAGAAACACATGTGTAATATGTGTTTGAGAATTTTTGAAGAGAATTTTTGAATATTGATTCTGAATTTTGTAATTTGGAAAAGCTCTCTATACAATTCTATCGAAAAATGGCACCTCATCATGAGGCAGTAAGAATTTGCAGCACTTCTGACAAAGACTAGAACTTCCAATATTACACAGAAATGTTTTAAACGTTTCTCTTTCTTACATTTTTTTGTTTGTCTATCTATCATGGGGTTTATACTGTGGGAAAGAAGGAAGATGTGAAGGATAAAAGAACGAAGGAGGGAAGGAAGGGAAGAAAAAGAAGTAAGGGAAGGAAAACAAGGAAGAAGGAGGGAATGAAGCGAGGGAGGACGGAAAGAAGGTAGGAAAGCTGAGAAGAAGGCAGGGTGGGAGGAGGGAAGTCAGGAAGCAAGAAGGTAATGAAAGGAGAGAGGAAAAAAGGAAAAAGGAAGGAAGGAAGGAAGGAAGGAAGGAAGGTATTAAGGGAGTAAAGTGGAAAGGAAGGAGGGAATAAAAAAGAGAGTGAAGAAGGAAGAATAAAGAAAGGAAGGGAGAGAAAAACCTAAAAAGAAGAGTAAGCTGGAAGTAAGGAAGAAGGAAATTAAGGAAGGAGAGAGGAATTGTGATCTTGGCACAGTGTGGAGGAAGCTCTTTGGTCCACACCTGGGTTGTCCGAACTTACTTGGTTTCCTTCCTGGGTTTCCGGGGCCATGTGGAGGTCCAGTGACTGAAATCTGACGATGTGTTTGTTTGTTTCCGGGGGGTAAGGTGGGGGTTGAGGGCACCTTGCCTGGGAAATGCCTGTAATCCAGCCCTATATATGTGGTGAAATTTAAGTGCTAAAGGATCACATGTTCGATTCTAGGCTGTTTTGCTTTGCCAATTCACAGCCAGCCAATGCTTGATCCATTACCACAAACTTTCTGTTCCTGAAGGTGGGCGGGAATAAATTCACACAAATGACGAGGAGAGGGAAGGGGAAACACAGGCTGTGGGTGATCAGCATTATTTGGTTATCTTCCTCAGAGTGTTTTCAGGGCTTCTTCTGCTTTATCCCCAGATCAAATACATTGAGAACAGGGGTTCTACCATGGGCAAGGAACATACAAATGAACAAAAAGAAATTACATGGTACATTATAAATACATTAGGATCAATAGAAAGAAAGGAAAAAGATATTTGTGTCCCTATCTTGGGGTACATTTCACTTACCTTCATCTTATATGATCATATGTACAAAGATTTTGGTCTTTTCTGCTTTTTCTACACATGTACTACTTATTGCAAATAAGGGAAACCATGGACCTATGTTTTTTGGGACTGGCTTACTCACTCAATAAATTTTCCAAGTCTCTATTCTATAACAAATGGGGCAATGACTTTCTTTATGATGGAGGCATAGAATTCCATAGTTTATGTATAAACCACTTTTCCTGATCCATTCATCTACTGAGGGGCATCTGTGTTGCCTCAATATCTTAGCTATGGCAAATAATACTTCAATCAACATAGTTGTGCTGCTAATCTGTACATGGCCTTGTTTGTGATCATTTGCAGAAATGACCAAAGTGGGATTGTGGATCATTTAGGAGCTCTATGTGGAGTCTTTTCAGGAAACTCCATACTGCTTTCCAGTGGTTGAACAACTTTTCGCTCCCACCAATAATACAGTAGGGTAATCTTCTAGCCACCTCACGTCCGTCATCTGTTATCATTAGAGTTATTGATTATAACAATACAAAATTGAGTGAGATTGAATATCAATGTTGTTTGGATCTTCATTTCTTGTATGGCTATAACGGTTGAGCTTTTCTTCTTGTGTCTATTGGCCATTCTTATTTCCTCATCATAGATTTTTCTCTTTAAGTGTTTAGCTCATTTATCTATTGG
The DNA here is from genome assembly GCF_019054845.1 of Dipodomys spectabilis. NCBI lineage: Eukaryota > Metazoa > Chordata > Mammalia > Rodentia > Heteromyidae > Dipodomys > Dipodomys spectabilis. The sequence continues at coordinate 3,569,306 of NW_024870841.1, read as the reverse complement.
GCAGTGTTTTCTTTGAAGATTGGTTGGGGATTTAATTTTTTGCACTCAAAGTATAATTTAGATATGAGACCCTTATATGTTTTATGGGTAGTAAATGTCTTCTCCCAATCTAGGTGCTTTATATTGATCTTGCTAGCTATGTCTTTTGCCATAGAGAAGCCCCACAGATTCATGGCATCACATTTGTCAAACCTTTATTTGTTTTTTGAGTTTCTGGGTCTCTATTAATAAAATTTTAGCTTGTGCCAAGGAGACCTAGGGATTCTCCTATTACTTCTGGTAAGGTTTTCAGTGTGTCTGCTTCGACTCTGAGGTCTTTGATCAATTTAGAGTTGACTCTGGTGCAAGGTGATATATAAGGATCTAGCTTTAGTTTTCTGTGGATGATTAACCAATTTTGCCAGCACCATTTACTGAAGAGGCTGCCTTTCTTCCACTATATTTTTAGATCCCTTATCAAGGATTAGATGGCATATATCTGTGGGTTCATTTCTGGGTTTCAGTTCTACTCAATTGGTATTTAAGCCTGTTCTTGTGCCATTACCATGGTGTTTGATTATATGGCTTTGCAGTGGAGTTGGAAATTTAGTATTGGTATTAATCTAGCACTGTTCTTTCTGATAAGATTCATTTATGCTATTGGGGTATCTTATTGTTCCATACTAATTTTTGGATTATTTCTTCTATGACATTAAATAATGAGGTTGAAATGTTGATAGTTATCTCACTGGATTTGTAGATAGCCTTTGGAAGTATTGCCATTTTAACATTGATCTTTCCAATCCAGGAACATGGCAGTTTTTTCCACTTCCTAAATTTTGCTTTGATTTCCTTTTTCAGGTTTTTAAAGTTTTCATCATAAAGGTTCTTCACTTCTTTAGATAAGATAACACCTATATATTTGAATTTTTGTGGGGCTATTACATAATTGTTGCTTTCCTGGTTTCAGGTCTACTCTTTTCATTGTTGGAATTCAGAAAAGCCATTGATTTTTGAAGGTTAATATTATAGCCTGCTACCTTGCCAAATTAGCTCGTGTAATTTGGGAGTGGATTCCATGGGATTCTTTAAATACATGACCATGTCATTTGCAAAGAGGGAGAGTTTTATTTCAACTTTTCCTTTTTGGATCCCCTTTATGTTTGCAATGAATTGCCAACACATGCATGAAGATATATGGCCAAATAGAAATGTCAAAAACTCCAGTGAACACCCAATGATTTCTTCCTAGCATCTGCATGAATTTTTATAAATAAAAGAAATAGCAAGGAAATGTGGGATTGTATTAAGGGTATAAGACAATTTGATATATTGATGATATAGTCATGATGACTCTCTTTGAATTTTGTAGGATATTTGTTCAAACCAAAATTCTAATGCAGTTCTTTGCATATAATGTGTTATAGTTATTCCACCCTCACAGTGAATTTTTTGAGTACAAATTCATTTTCCTATTTGATGTATCTTTTCAATTTTACATATTTGATATCGATATAGTCTCTTTAAAGGTCTATTAGGTTATCTATTGATACATTTTGTTATCCTTGAATGTGACTATGAAATATTCAAATATATCCTATAGAAAAACGTTCAATTTAGCTAATAATCAGAGTTAGGTTTTGGGTTGGATAGGTAGCAAATCTATCATGCTTCAACTACAAGATTGTTAATAAGGAAAAAATGAAATTACTTGCACAAACATCAAATTAGCATGCAAATTTCAAACCATTTCCATCAAAAAATAATGTAAACTAGAACTCCAATGAGATTGCTACTTACTCCAGTTTCAGTGGGACATATTAAGAAAAGAAATTATATCACAAGATGGAAATAATAGTAGCCTGATGTACAAATATAAACAAGGTTCAAACATCTTGGAAAGCTCTATAAATTTCTTCAAATATTAAAAAGAGAACTCCTCCTTTATTTGAAATCCATTCACTTGCATTTACCCAAAAGTTCATAATTAAGGATACAATTCACATACCAACATGAGTATGATCATTTTATCATTATTTAGCATACCCTGTTGGAAAAATACATTTTGGTATACTACCTATAACCACATCACAAAATGTTCACATCTTGTATTTTGAATAAAACTCTATGAGATTAAATGGAATTCTATAGATAAAGTTGTTAATACTGTATTTTTTCAGCTTTTTCCTCCTTAGAAAATCTATTCCTACTGGGAACTGGTTTCTCAAGCTTGTAATCCTAGGTACTCTGGAGGTTGAGATCTGACAATCACAGATGAAGGCCAGACTGTTATCTCCAATAATCCACTCGTAAACCAGTTAGTGCTGAGGCTCAATCATTGGATTCTCCTTGAGCTGAAGAATGCAGGGACAGTGTTTGTGTGTGTGTGTGTGTGTGTGTGTGTGTGTGTGTGTGTGTATGTATGCGTGTGTAGTCAGTTATATATATGTATATACATATATATTCTTCTATTCAACATACACAAAAATTGTACCAATATTCACATATTTCAGTAAGATTTCAGAACCTGATTTCTGATGAGAATATGTTTGTCATACACACACACACACACACACACACACACACACACACACATACACACACACACTCACAGAGTTAACATCCCAAAAATAAACATTAAAGAATGAATGATGATCTAGCTTGTCACTAAACCAAGTTGCTTAACCAGGACAGAATCCCACTCACATTTTTTTTGCCTTGAATTATTTACCCAAAACTCATTCAACTCGAAAAAAAACACCGTTTTTGTGGATGAAAATTGAACAAATAAGACAAAAACCCACACATGTTAATTCCATTTGAGATGCTGGAAAATTTAGATGTCATACAATTGGACATTCACTTGAAGCCTTAGAATGATATTTTATTCCAAAACCAGTGTATTTTGATGCCAAATTTACAACTTTTCCTTTGAAAGTACTTGGATTTAGGTCATGGCTTTCTTTCAAAATATGTCCTAGTGAAATTTGTCATTGCAGAGTAGCATTACAAACATTTGCCTTTTCTTACCTCACCATTTTGTACATTTGAATATTAATGTACACAATACTTGGTTTGAAAATTACCATACAACTGCTACATTGCATCTTTCAGCATGAAACATATACATCCTTTGAAAATTTCAACGAGTTATTGAATATACTAATTATTTATTTCATACTATACACAATACACACAAAATGAAGCATCCTTATCATGGACAAAACTATGACAAAAAAATGAAAACACTGAAGTGGAATTACCATATAGCAAAGTATGCTTACATTTCAATGATTTGACAATTCCTAACATTAAAATATACATTCAAAACTGAAATGGATGATTTTGACAAAGTCACAAATATCTGCAGGTGTTGGTGACTTCAACAAGTAATTAAATATCGTTATCTGTACAATTACATGGTATTTCACAAACATTCGTAATAAATTGGGTAGAGGTAATCAAGAAAATGAAAAAAAAAAGATACACTGATTGCATTCACCATATACTAATTCATTTCAACTGCAATTCTGGCAATGAAAAACACTTTAAAATCATGGGTACATTCCCAAATGAATTAGCACATGAATCCAGTTACATTTATGTGTAAAATAATCTTAAATACATTTCTCTAATTTGGAAATGTTTAGCAACAATATTCATGGGAAGATTGAAAGATACCTGAAAATTGAACATGGCACTGATGAGTATCCTCAAGTCATGATGTGCTCTGAAGTCCTCATAGATTCATGAAAAATTGCTAATTGCCAAGCAGGAAATGAAGAGTAATCATGATATGCTGTCTTTCCCAACAATTTGCAAGGGGGTTGTCTATATGATACATGCTCATAAGCCTTACATTGTTTCTATGATATAGTTCTACTTAAAATCTGTATGCCAATTACAAAACCGAAAATAGTATATTTCTTTTTATATTATTATCAATAAGTTTTTTGTTGCGAAAATACCATACAAAGGGGTTACAATTACATGAGCAAGATAATGAAGACATTTCTTATCAAGCATTGTTACCTCCTCCCTTTTTGCCCCTTACCATACCTGCCTTCCCATTACCACCCACCCCTGCCCCACCAAAGTGGTAAAGCTCATTTTGCAACACAGAATCTTGTATATTTCATTGTTGCGATCGGTCCAACTGTATCCCTATTTAAAGAATTTGTTTTTTTTTCCCATCCCCTGCACACATTGTACCAACATCAAATACAGTGAAAACAGTAATTATTTCGTGGGGGGTAACACAAAGCAACAAAAAAATCATCTGATAAATATATTAGAAACAACAGAAAGAAAGAGAAACCATTTAAGTCTTTGTCTTGGGGTTCATTTCGCCAAGCATCAATTTATCTGGCCTTTTCTGCTTGTCACAGACATATACTAATTATTGAAAATAAGGGAAACTATGGGACCACCGTTTCCTTGGACCTGACTGACTTCACTTAATATAAATCTCCCACGACAAATCCTCAAAGAAACAAATGCCCAATAAATATGTGGGCTAATGACTTACATAGAAATTTATCTGAAGATACAAGAAGAATGGCTAATAGACACATGAAGAAATGCTCAAACTCTTCTTGCTATAAAAGAAATACAAATCAAAACAACACTGAGATACCATCTCACTTCAGTAAGAATGGCTATAATCAAGAATTCTAATAAGAGTTGCTTCAGGGAATGTAGACATAAGGGAACCCTACTTCATTGTTGGTGGGAGTGGAGACTTGTTCAACAATTTTGGAAAGTAGTATGGAGTTCCTCAAAAGGCTCCACATAGAGCTTCTCTATGATACAGCAATATCGCTTTTGGGCATTTACCCAAATGATCACAAACAAGACCATACTAAAGCAGCCAGCACAACTACATTTATTACAGCATTATTGATCATAGCTAAGATATAGAACGAACCCAGATGACCCACAGTAGATGAGTGAATTAAGAAAATGTAGCATATATACCCAATGGAATTCTATGCCTCCTTCATAAAGAATGGAAAGGCTTGGAAAAATTTATACTTCCTTAAGGTGATCATGTTCATGTGCCTCTTTTGTCATTCAATGCAATTATTTTAACATTTATATGTAAAACCAGTGAATAAAGTAATATGAAATGCACACTAATTCTTTTCAAACTTTTTTTGTTGTTTTTTTGCAGAAAAATAGTGTACAGAGAGGTTGCAGTTAAACTAGTAAAGTATAAGTACATTTTCTGGAGTATTGTTACCTCCTTTGTGTTTCTCCTGACAAACATTCCTTATCCACCTCCCTTATTCTTCCCTCCCCTCCCCAAGTTTTAAAGTTTATTTTCAAAACTTTCAAAAAAAAGTGTCTTGTGTACTTCCTTGCTACAATGGGTCAAATTGTATCCTTGTTTCAGCATTTTGTTATATCGCTTTCCCTCCCCAAACAAGATCCTGGGCACCAACGTCAAATACAGTGAAAACAGTTTATACCGTGGGGAAAGAACATACAAGAGAAATAAAAAAATATCACACAGTGTATTTTAGATACGTTGAAAACAATAGTAAGAAAGAAAACAGTATTTGGCCCTGTGTTGGGGTATATTTCACTTTATATCAACTTATCTGGTTATATGTGCATAGATTTTCATCTTCTCTGCTTGTCCTTGACTTATACTAGTTATTGCAAATAAGGGAAATCATGGGACATATTTTTTTTTTGCGCCTGGCTTACTTCACTTAATATAATTTTTTGCAAGTTTTTCCATTTTCTAACAAGTGGGGGTGATGTGATTATGATGTAGGCATAGAATTCATATATATATGAATATACATATACTATACATGTATATATATACGTATATATATATATGTATATATATACATATATATATATATATATATATATATACATATATATGTAATGGAATAAGATGCCTTTTCCAAATTTAATATGAACCATATTTCTGTAATTTTATTAAAATAAAGTATTGATCAGAGAAATGCACAAAATATATCTAAAAGTGCTTATGTATGCACATTCCATCTTCAGCATAAATTGAATAAATTCATTTTTAAACTGTTGAAGATTTTAAAATTAAGGAGTATATCATATACCCTCTCAAAAATAGAAATTGTGGAAACAAGAATACTAAGGATATTAGATCTACTTTTTATGTTTAAAATCTTCTGGTGATAAATAATGATTCTCACCCCAAATATACTGTTTTTCTTAAATTTCAGAGTCCTAATTGAATCCAATAAATTGCTTGTAGTTAGGAAGGAAGTAGTTTATTTTGAATAGTATGCTATATAACTATTGTACATGGTTTGTTTATTTTTGGTTCGTATAGTTCTGAAAATGTACTCATATTTTCAATGTCAAGCCCATATTCGGCGATTTAAAAAGTTTTAGCATGCTCTTTCCCCTGGCCTAAGAGAAATTATTTCAAAGTTTCTTACGGATTATTAGAAGGATAAATGTAGAGATAGTGAGGGATATTGAATGTCATAAAATAGTAATTTTGTCCAGCCTTGAGTAAAAGTAATTCCTTACAAAAGAAATTTTCTTCAAAAAGAGAATGCTATTAGGAAATATGTTTCATTAGATATAAAATTGACTGTAGAATATTTGTCTAACCTTATAACAAAGAGATAAATAACAGCACAATTTTACAGTTAAATTTGTTCTTGAAATGCATTGTTGACAAAGGAAAAACACGGCCTTCTAAAATAATCTTACTTCCATGAATATATCCAGTTCAATTGAAAAGAAGAATTTCCCACATTATCTTCAAAAATTTTATGAACATAGTTATTCGTTTTAGCTCTATATCTCTGAAAATTTCCATTATCCTGAATCATTATCTGGGTTTCCTCTTCAGGAGGAAGCAACATGAAATTTGGATGGAAGTCTTTAGTGCAAATATCTTTGGAAATGATGTAAAATTCTGAAGCATTGTTTCAACATCTGAGGGTGCCTCCTCCCACAATTTTATATTTGACTTTCATTCCAGGGACACAAAATTCCTACTGGTAAATTTAATAGCCTTTGAAGCACATTTTAGAAAGATATTTCTTCCCAAAGTATTTAGTAGAGAATAGGATTCTTATATATCAGTAGAGTTGAAGTATTTGACTACAAAAAAGGAAGTTTGGCATGTGAGAATACTGCTCACTTTTCCGATAGGTGTTAAAATATGAGGGTTTCTAATTATGGGAATATTTGAGCAACAGGATTACTCTTCATTTGTAATTCCAAATGTTATTTGGATTGATACACACATATTTGAAAAAAATTCAACATTAATTTGTAAATGATGGCTTGAAATCTGGAGAAATAGTGTAAACTGTGTCATTTCTATTCATGTTTTCCTGTAAAGAGAAAAGAACTATATCCATGTGTCTGTATATGGACTGCAAACTTATCGGCATTAGTATCCAATGTACATTTATGAGAATTAAAAAGTGTATGCATGAATTCATCAATAAAGTCAATCTTATTGTCAAGGTGATGTACAGAGGGATTAGACTTTCATATGGAAGGCAGTAAGTACTTTACTGGTCATATGTACATACCCACTCTTCATTTTTCTCAAAATTTTCTTGTATTTCAATTTCATTCCCCTCCCACAGGGTATAAAGTTTCCTTCGAACATGTTGTTTTCTGAGGCTTGTTGTTGGATTGGTTTTCAAATACAGTGACAACATTGGATAAAACATAGGAAATTAATATATAAAACAAATGAAAAAATATCTTCACAAAGTACGTTTAGAAAAACATCAACATATTTCAGAGGAAGATGAGGGAGGAGAAGTTAAGGGCTAAGATCTGAGTTGAAACCAGTGAAAGGTCCAAGGCTAGACCTACTGGTGTCATCATAGTACAGTTTAGTCAGAGAGAAAAAACTCAGAAAGCTTGGTGAATGAGACAGATTCAATAACATTCAGGTGTCCACAGCCGGAGCTTCTCATATCAACAGACAGAGCCTGGGATAAAATCCAAAACCATATGCAAGCAGATTCTATTCACCACCACCATCAACTGACAAGGAGTTGTAATCTTCTTCCTGCTGATCACAGACCATAGCAGACTGTGGAGGACTCGGAAACCAAGGGAAAGGTGTGAGTACCACATTGGGATTGGACACAAAACACAAGATTAATCTTAATAATATTTAAAGACCACACAAGAAACCCTAACTCCTTATAGAACAGTGGTGGGAAGGTAGCCCTTCTCAATCACTAGAGTAGATATTAACAAAGACCAGGCTAGAGGAGCTAGCACATAATTCTGGATGTGTAAGAGGACAATAGGAGCCATTCAAAAGATCAAAGGAAACTGATATGTGAGGCTTAACTCTACTCCCAGGGAAAGTTGCTCTTCCCAGGCGAAGGTCTCACAAGTAAGTAAGTTCCAGGAAAAATAAAATATAAGAGAAATCATCCAATACAGGTCATTCTGCTTTCCCTGCTGTCCTGCAAATCTTATTCCTATTATCAAGAATCAAGAAAACTGAGCTTCTGAGCTTCTTTACTGATTCAGCTCAATCTGTTAGCAATAATGCTAAACAACAACAAAAAAATAGAAGGTTCAAGACAAGATGTGGCTGACACTGGGATGCATTATTTTTTTGGTGATCAACCTTTGATTCTGCCTTTATTTTGTAAAGCCAGGAGTAATAGCATTATTTTGTTAGCAACACTTGAATTACTACTTCAAGACAAAGTATTGGCTTCTAAAGAGAAAAAAAAATAACACCTCAAGTTATATTTGTATCTATATTTGACACCTGAATTGGGTATATTTTTGATGCACTGTTTGGAAAATTTGAAAAACAAACTGGCATTAGATTTCCGGATTCTAATGATGCACTTTTATCTTTTTTATATTAGGAAGTAGAAATAATTTGAGATTTTCAGGTTCATGGATTTTGTTTTTTTCCCAAACTATCTCCATTACAATTAATCTTAAAATTGGACATTATATGAAAGTTGTGTCATGTTACATTCCGAAGAAGGATCAGAGTACATCTAATCCAGTCACAATGATGTAGCAGTAACCTTTCAACTGAAAGGGCAACTTTTGGGGATACATTTGATATTCAAAGAACAATCTTGAAATTTTTGATTTTGATGGTTATGATTCAGAAATGATCCTGGTTTATTTATAAAGTTGATTTAAGTTGCAATCAAATGAGAGAAGAACCACTATATTTGTTATTGCAAAGATATATATGTACACATATACATATGTATGTATGTATGTATATATACATATGCATATATATATACATACATATACACATATATAAAGAGAGGTGGGGAGGGGTTACACTTACATGGCAAGGAAATGATTCCATTTTCTATCAAGCATTGTTAAACCTCTGTGTTTATCCCCTATCATCCCCCTCCAATTTCTCCCTCTTCCCCCACCCGACAAAGTTGTAAAGTTCATTTTCAAGTTAGCGTCTTGTACATCTCATTGTTACATTGGGTCCTCCTATATCCTTATTTCAGCATTTCTTTATTTCTCTTCCCTCCACAAATTAGAGCAGTGCTTCTTCATTCAATTTGTGTGCTCAGTTTTTGGTGAATTGATACTTCGAATTGTAATTCTATGTTTCCAACAGAGGAAGAGCAAGTTATAAGAGAGTATATGGAAGACACTAATATATTTCCATAAAACAACGTATTAGAAAAAATATAATAATTACAACAAATGGTTGTAAAGCCTCAATGAGAAAATAAAATTATAACACTTTTTAACATGTTTTGTTCACTTCAGTTCAATTGCAATAATTCATGAAACAGGATGGATAGGATTTTAAGGACTTGTACTTGCAAGGATGAAAGGATTGAGCAAATTATTTGGTGTATAAACATGACTGAAAAAGTTGTCATCATTGAAGAGAGATTTATGCATGATAAAATGCAAAACTGAAGGAGCTCTATTTACTAAACTCAGTCATTCTAGAGGAAAGGAAAATTCCATGTTACCAAGAAATGTTGACTACACGATCAGAGAGATAGTACATCTAGCATAGTAAATGGCCTACAAGAGAAACTTACCTGTAACTTCCTCATTAGACTGTGGTTCCACCAAAATTAGTATATGCTTATTGGTTTGATTCCATGGCACTAATTTGTCAATAATTTGAGGACACACAGCCAAATTAACAGAAAGATCATCTTGATTTTATGCAACCAATGACTCATAAAGAAAAAAAAAATATTTGAACATTTTATATTCTGATGACTGAACTTTGTATAATATTTCTAACTTATGGATAACAGCATTAACTGAAAATTATTCCACAAAATTATCAATAAGCCACTGTGGCCTAGTAGACCTATGAAGATTCTTTACCAGTATCATGTCATTTACTGAAAATATACCATGGTCTTGCAACTTGATTAACAGCTAGGAAATATGACTTAGCAAGTCCTGATGAAAGTTGTAAAGTAAAAGTACGAGGAAAGTGAGAAAATACTGAGGCTCATATCTTCACTTAAGTATGCAGGTGCTTGGAGTTATAATAAATACAGCAAAATTTATAGGACATTTAATTTGTCAAAAGCCAAACCACAGAATTTTACTGAATCGGAGAACAATGTATGTTATTTAGATTGAAGACAGAAATGAAGAAAATAAATTAGTACATGCTACAAGATTGAAAATAAACTGAACCTATCATTAAATGTGACAATATGAATGAGTCTCACCCAGGAGAGCAAGTACTCGTACCCTCTGAAGAAAGAAAGCTTACATCAGGCATGTATGTCTACCCTTGTTGTCCCTTGCTTCCAGTGTGCCTTCGGGATGGGGATCTATGTATTCTATTATTTACATAACCATATTTTTTATTGTGAAAATACTGTACATAGGGGATACAATTACATGGGCAAGATAATGAGTGTATTTCTTATCAAGCATTGTTGCCACCTCCTTTTTCCCCCTTCTCTTCCCTTCCTATCGTCCTACCCCCCATAACCATAATTTCTTTGTCAACATTACTCAGTTTATTGAACACCACCCCACATGATGGCTCCCAGAAAGAACAAATTTCGAAAGCGAAGATACCACAGCATGCCCTAACTTTCCCTTTTAGACTTTCTGAGAATTGTGCTGTGGTTCAGTAGAATTGAACTCTGGGTGGAATTCTAACCCTTTTTAACTCAAATATAAAAATGTCCTACTGCTTATGTCCATTTGCTCTTGCCTAACCATCATCTAGATTCGATTGGTACACTCGTTTCATATGCACTTTTCGTTCTTTGTGATACTAGTGTTCATATGAATAGAAATCATAAATTTGGACATTATATATTAGATTTCAATCAGGGTGAATCTAGGGCAGTAGAAGACCCTCCTCAAAATTCACGACTGCCTATTGAAGACATGTACTCCTATGAAGAAGCCTTTACCACTATCATATCAATTATCCAAATCTTACCATACAAGCAGGCATTACTTCAGAGTTTGTTAAGGAGGATTTGAAGGATGAATATAGAGATAGTAAGAGATAATAAAACTTGTGATATAGTAAGTTTTGTCTAGCTGCCATGAATAAAAGTAAATGTTATAAATAATTATCTTCAAAAACAGAATATTAGTTGAGAAATATTTTCCTGTGTCACAGAGCCCAGCCTGGAGCCATTCTTAGGATTTATGTTTAATGAATTTCAATTGATTTCTAGGCTGTTGTAAGGGGTGGCAGAATCTGTTTACCCAGTAGAAAGCCACTCCTGGGGGTGCATTTTCCTCTGCCTGGACTGGGTGACTTTTTCCTGGGTGGAGTTGAGCCTGGTAGGTCTGGGCTGATTCCTGTGACCTGCTAACTGACTCTCCTGTTTATTCCCAAGTCCTGAATTGGTGCTAGCAGCTCAGCCAGGCCTTTTTCACTATCAAAGTTGGAGATCTCCAGTAGTGGGGTGGGGGATGGATGGCCATTCCTCCTTTGCTCCCTAAGGAGTGATGACGTCAAGCTTCTACTCACACCTCTGGAGTGTTGGTTCGTGGGTCGTCTCTGGTCTGCAATCTGCAGGATGAAGATATCTGCTCCTTTTCAGTTCTTGTTGGTGTTGAGTAGAAATCGCTTCCCAGCCGCCTCTGGCACTTTTGTCTCGTACTCTCTTTGTTGCAGGTATGGTGGCTATGTCCACTGCCACCACCCCTGTGGCTGCCAGCAAGTGCTCAGATCTATCTCCTTGCCTGGATTTTCCTCTCGGGCAAAACGCTTTGTACTGTTATAGCACACTTGGTGTAATTATCTGGCCTAGGATTGTTCACTGGAACACTAAAACTGCTTTTTATGCGAGAGCTTGTTTAGCCTCCAGCGTCTCCTCCCCCATCTTCCTAACACTTCTCCAAATATTTTGTATTTAAATATTTTGTTGTTCCTAAAAATAAAAAAAAGGTTTAAAAATATTCAGATGCCAGTGCCTCTCACCTATAATCATAGATACTCAGGGAGGTGAGATTTGAGGATCTCAGTTTGAAGCCAGCCTGGGTAAAAAAGTCGATGAGATTTGTATCTCCAATTAACTCCTCATAAAGATCCAGAAGTTGTGCTAAAGATCAAGTGGCAGAACACTAGCCTTGAACAAAACGGGCTCAGTGACTGTGCACAGGCCCTGAATTGACAACACTTGGCAGGCAAAAATCAAACAAAAAACAACAGAAATAAAAAAATAGTCATAAAAATATTAAATATTTAATAAAATAACATTTTAAGATGATTTTTTAATTTCTTATCACATACCAGACTATATGCTCATACCACCTAGATTACTCAAAAAGTTGTTAGTTTGTGAGAAATAAGATAATCCTGTGAAATATAAGGAGTTTTCGATGTATATGAAATGTATTTTGTGTAAAGTAAAGTTTATGTTACTTTTGTTTTGGAATCTTATGGGAAGAAATAATAAAACATTAGTAAACTATTCATGTAAGAAGTGGCCAAGTTCCTCAATGTTTGCTTTGAATATGTAACCCAAAGTTTTAAGAAGGTTAAGATGGGGGACTAGGGGCATGTTATTAATTTGAACATAGATAATAAATAAACATAAGAAGTCAAGGTCATGTATTGGATCAAGTCTTGCAAAATATCCAGATTGACAAGTAATTAAGATGAAGATGGAGACAGAAATGTAGAAGTCTCGCAGGAAGATAATATAAATAGGAATGTGACTCCCTAGCCAGACTTAACATGTTGAAAAGAGGTCCCTTAGATCATAATCAAAATGAGAGAAGGAACACATTCATTAGGATCTATCAACCTACATGATAGAGAAAAGTTAGTGAGTATAACAATTAGGGAAAGAATGAAAAGGCAAAACAAATCAACTCAGGATGATTGAAACCTCTAGACCAAAAGTGGAGGGACAGAAAAAGGAAAAGGAACTCCATTAAACTGATCGCTTACACATGTATATTTTATACTGTTTGTGAGGAATAAAGAAAAAGTGAAGATGAGGAGCATAGATATGTACTTTAATAAGAGGACTTATCAGCCTCTTACAATATTTTACATTTTGAAATTGACAAAATGCTTGCTGAAGCCAGGTCTCTCTTCTAATTTAGTAAATATCAGATAGTGGCTAGTCTTCTTTATTAGAACAGATGAAAATGAGTTATGAAATGAAAAAAAAAAAACATATGAGAAAGTATATGTATTTGTTTCCATTTACTTACAATTAACAAATGTCTGACCCAGTTTGAGAAAGTCAAATACATTAACATAGTGTGATCTCCAAAAGCACAGATGTAAGTTGAGTTTCATACTGGTATTTATCTAATAAAAGAGGAGTGCATGACTCAGAGTTCTCTTTTTAAAATTTTTAAGAATTTCACTGTCTTCAGAATTGTTTCTTTGAAATCCACCTAATCTGTTTGAAACGTGCAGAATTCCGCATCCAATATGTAGAAAGTTTACAATGACAGGTACATACATGGAGTCAATAATGCACAGCTCAGCTCCATTGTTCTGATAAGTGGGATTTAGTGTGATTGTCTTGGATTTAGTGTGCTAGTGATTGGAAGGTTTGAAAGGTGGATAATTTGTAAGAAGAGGAAAGCAGGAAATGGATAGTAAAAGAACAAACTGATATTATACATCCATACTCTAGTGACTACGGTATTCCAATTCTGTTTTGCAGATGTTGTAAAAAATAATCAGAGCAAGGACAGAAATGTAGAGTAAGGAAGTTTTGGGCAAAGGGACAAAGATAAATGGTAATGCCATTTGTTTATTTCCCCACTGAGGTACTATGAAATGGAATGTATTGATTAAATGACATCACTATTTTCCTTCAGAGTATTGAGTTATATTCAATTTTTATTAGAATAGTGGTTGACAGGAAATTTCAAATAATTTATAGTCATTTTATATTATGTTGAAAATGAACTTTACAAATTCGTGAAGGGGGGTAAGTTGTGGAGTTCGGTGGGAAGGGATTGTAGGGGAAAAACAAAGAAGAAAGCAACAATGCTTGATAGGAAATGCACTCACTACCTAACTCATATAGCAGAAACCCCTCTGTACAGTATTTTTACAATTAAAAAACCAATGAAAAACAGCTGATAAATAAGTTAGAAACAATGGCATTTATTAGCTGTATCTTTATTTTTATTGTAAAAATAGTGTACAGCTAACCAATAAATTTTACAATCACTTTTCTGCTACTTCCACCTTTTAAGTATAATACTATGTCTCATCATTTGATGTACAGGTTCTATGGTACTCCAAAATACCATAGAATCTTTCACAAGAAGTCCTGAGCAGCATCTGCCATTTCAAATTCTTCTTTCCCAGCATAATTTTGAAAATGAAATAATTTCAAGACTATCCCATCAGTTCCTTATGAAAAATTGCAAAGATATATCTTTAATAATAGGGAGAATTATGGCAAATAGTAAGATGAATGAAATTGATTGAACTCACATTTTATTATAAGAAAACTGGTTTATATTTATGTAATCTGAATTTACAGAAAGGAATTGACAATATTATTGTGGCAAAATTTCACATCCGTCTCATATCACCATGAAAATGACTCAAAAGTATACATTTTTATCATTTTATCTCTGATTTTACTTAATCTTTCCAATTAATCTAAGGATTTTATTGTGCCTCCTTTCGAAAACGGAAGATTAATATTACCTAACCTGATAATCCTCATATTATTCACCCATTGCCAACATATTGAACAATTAAGAAAACATCATAGTTCCTTATTTGATATCTATCAGCTTAGTAAGTTTTTAAATAAAAGACTAATATTTATTATTTAGTTGTATCACAATGTTTTGTGAATTTTAATTTAGATCTTAGTTATAATTCATATGCAATATAACATTCTAAACTGGCTAAAATTTAAAAGCCAATATTCGGATTTAAACATTAAAAATAATTCACTTATGGCTTTCAATAATATCATTCCTTCCTTTTGATGTTGGGTTGTAGATTTTCAGAAGCTTTCTTATTTTTGCTAATTTTTTTTGTTTCTAATATCCTTGGCCTAAGGTTAAGTCAAACAGAGAAGTGTTCATGATACATGCATGAATATTCATTGGAACTTAAATAGAGATGCTGCTTTCTAAATTTCATCCTGAATGTGGTTCACTTTTTCTTCTGATACAATGACATCAAAAAAGCCTCAAGCAAGGTGAATTTATTTACTTTTTATTTTTTAATTGTCCAAATAACATACAGAAAGTTTACAATTATTTGAGCAAAGTAATGAGTATATTTCTTATCAAGCACTGTTTCCTCTTCCTTTGTTTTCCCTTCCGTTTCCTTCCCATCTCCATCTACCATCCCTTGCAACCCTGCCTCCCCTTTGTATCCTCCAAAGTTCTAAAGTTGTAAAGATCATTTTTTGAAATAACGTCTTGTACAACTTATTGTTGCAATGGGTCCATCTCTATCCCTATTTAAAGAAATTGTTTTTTCCTTTTCAATCCACAAATTATACTAACATCAAATCCAGTGAAAATATGGGATATACCGTGGGGGGAAGGACATTTATTTTCATTTAAAAAGAAATTACAGTTTGTTATTATGAGGGGACACCTCATGAAACATGAAAATGATATTCACAACCGAGGGTATTAGAGAAAAATTTTCTTTTTGTTATTATTTCTGTTGTTTAAAGAATTTTGTATTGAAAAATGCTGTAGAGAGGGGTTACAATTACATGAATGAATTAATGAGTATATTTCTTTTCAAGAATTATTGCCTCCTCCTTTGTTTCCCAATCCAGTCCCTTCCCATTTACCCTGCCCCCATCCCCGTACATCCCATTCATCTCTCCCCTCCTACCTCCCCCCTTGCCAAAGTTATAAAAATCGTTTTTGGACATAACGTCGTGTACATCTTATTGTTGCAAAAGTCCACCTGCATTCTATTTAAACAATTTGTTTACTCCCTTCCCCTCCCCAAATTATACTAATATCAAATAGAGTGCAAACAAAGGTTACACACTGGGGGAGGGACATACAAAGGAATAAAAAGATCACGAGGACCTTATAAATAGAAAAAATAGAAAGAAAAAAAACACTTGTGTCCTTAATTTGGGCTTTATTTTGATTAATATCATCTTATCTGATCTTTTCTGCTTGTCTCTAACATATACGTTATTGCAAATAAGCAAAACCATGGGATCTATGTTCCTTTGGGCCTAGCTTCACTTAATATAATTTTATCAAGCAGAATATTTATCAATAGAGACCCAGAGACAAAACAAATCAAAGAAAGGTTGGAAAAAAGGGACTGCATGAAGTTGCAGAGCTTCTGCATGGCAAAGGACATAGTAAGCAAGATTAATAAAAAGCCCATGGATTGGGAAAAGAACTTTACTAGCCATACAATGGACTCGGGTCTCATACCTACAATATACCAGGAACTCAAAATATTAAATTCCCAAAAACAAATCTTCAAAGAAAGAACTTCCCAATAATAAGTGTGCTAAAGACTTTCGGAGAAACTTCTCTGAACTGAACATGAGAATGGCCAATAGACACAGGAAGAAATGCTCAACCTCCCTTGCCATAAAAGAAATGCAAATCCAAACAACATTGAGATTCCACCTCACCCCAGTTAAAAATGGGTATAATCAAGATCTCTAATAACAACAGATACTGGAAGAGATGTGGACAGAAGCAAACCCTATTGCACTGTTGATGGGAGTGTAAATTTGTTCAATCACTTTGGAAAGTAGTATGGCACTTCCTCAAAAGATCCACATCGAGATCCCCTATGACCAAGCAATCCCACATTTGGGCATTTACCCAATGATCACAAAAAAGTCTATACTAATGATAATGATACCAGCACAACTATGTTTATAGCAGCATCATTCCATATCTAAGATATGGAACCAACCCAAATGCCCCTCAGTAGATGAATGGATCAAGAAAATATTGTACATAGACACAATGGAAGTCTATGCCTTGATTAGAAAGAATAACATTGCCCCATCTTTTTGAAACTGAAAAGACTATTTCTGATATTATATCAGACATTTCCACACAGACGGAACACTCAATGCCATATCATATCTCTGAAGTACTAGAAAATTGTAACTAAAATGAACATTTATTCCCTATTGCTGTCTCTCTTCATATAAGCTTATGTTAGAACATTTGATATTATTAAATCCATTTTACTAACTGCATACTCCACAATAATAAGATTATTTTATGCAATTAAAATAGAACTTTCTCAACAATCATCAACAAAGACAAAACTTGCATTTTTCTACTATATATTAATTTGACTTATTTCAAATTTCATATAAAAGTCTGATACAGAATAAAAGTAATTTTTTGCTGTCAATAATTTATTTTCATCCTTGCCATTGCATCAGTTAGCAGTTTAATTATTTTACTATGTAGTAATCTAATTTATGAAAATAGCATATCGTTTGTTATTTTTCTTTTGGTGTATGTTTTCCACTTCTTAACTATTATAAATATACTTACTATGAGAATTCATATAAAGAGTTTCAGTAGAAATTTTTTTCTAAGCATTGTATTTTAGTGTCTTTTGTATTTTCTATTCTATACTGTGTTCTTGAATTCCAGTAGTTTCTGTTAGCTTTAGTCTAAGATTTTGTCTGATTCTAATTTCTTAGAATATGAATTGTGCTATTTTATTATTATTTTTATGTCAGTCAAGTGTCTGAACTCTGGGCCTGTGTGCTGTCCCTCAACTTTTCAGTTCCAGGATAGTGTTTTCCCACTTGAGCCCTTTCCAGCTTTTTTTATGCTTATATGCTGCTGAGGAATTGAACCCAGGACCTCATGCATGCAAGAAAAGCACTCTTCCACTAAGCCACCTTCCGAGCTCAAAATTATGGTATTTTCCTGGTTGCTCTAATATTCAAAATACAGAGTAACATAACCTAAAATCCTCTAAAAATAACAGGGTGCTATTCAAAGTTGCTGCCTCTAATTCATAAGAGAATATTCCCAGTTATTCTCTCATTTCCCTAACAAAATTGCTGGTATTCATTTCCCTGAATCATAACCTCTAATCATTTTATTCTCTTTTGCTATTATCATTTTAATAACATTCTATCAATAATCTATAACAGGAAAATAATTTATTTTGATACATGCAAAACACCTGAAATTAACTTTTTTTTTGAGTGTAAAAAATTTATTTTGGGTCTCTCCCATTTCCCTCTTCGTAAAGAAGATTCAACATTATCTGCGCAGCAAGTTCATTTGTAACAAATGGCTTCAGTTTTTTTTTTTATTGGAGACAATCTGTCTCTATATCTCTCTCGGTTTCACTGTCTCTGTCTGTCTCTGTCTCTGTATCTCTCTCTCTCTCTCTCTCTCTCTCTCTCTCTCTCTCTATATATATATATATATATATATATAATCACTGAATGAAAATTTCTGGATTGATTTTGATTTTAATTCTTCCTCTTGTTTTATATTATAATCCCAACAGCTTTGTATATAATCTCTCCATTTTTTGCCATTAAATATTTTGCTATTTTATAAGGGTAGGAAGACTTTCATGCATGGTATATAAACAAACATTTCCTCTCATTTTACCTTACAGCTAATATAACTGTTACATCAGTTCAGGTGAGACTTCAGATAGAATTTGAAAACAAGGCATTGGTTTATGCTCTTAATCTAAATAACTAGGTGCACCTGTTGCAGTAGGTAAAATCTTTGGAGAATGCTAGGACTTTCATAAACACCATAAATTTAGAAATTAAAATAGAATGCCTGTGTACTGCAAAATATCCACTCTCTCTACTCTCAAAATCTCATTGACATTGACAATGTTACCCCACTCTCTCCTATTTACCACAGCTGAACTTTGGAATACTAGAGACTAAGGGTAGAGCTCAGTGGGGTTGTCCTTTTTCTCCACATATTAACTCCTCTGTCTACCTATATATACACAACCAGACCGTTCCTTGGTTGAGAGCACAGAGGTAAAAAAAAAAATACTCTTGAACTAATTCTGTTCTGATGCTGTTACAAACCATTCATCTCTTCCTTTACCTTATTTACATTTAAATATTATTCAAAGACATCCACTCATATTTTAGATTTCTTACACATCCTTTCTTTAAGTCGGATGGTGATTTCTCTTGTGATTTACCATTTACATCTCTTTCTGTAGTTTTGGAGTACAAAAAATAACTCCAGCTTGATTAACCTAGCTTCCTCTTAATGGGTTCATGACAAACACATTTTTTTCTTGAACAAATTCTTGTAGATGACAGTTGCTCTCATATCCTTTTATTCTTATTAGTTTTTTTTAAAAAATGACTCATATTTTGGAAGCTATATATGTCACTGTTTAATTTATTATTCTCTAGCTTTTATTGCATCTAAATACAAGAACAATAAATCACCCAAGTCCCGTAGAATACTTACAAATATTTTGGGGAAATGGGCTAATAGTGAAATCATCGCCTACTCCAAACTGTTGAGTAAGGTGAGCTTAGTAGACCATTTCTTCTTACAGGTGAATTGAAACAATTTTTTTGGTTATTTTTGTCATTAAAGTATTTATTAGGTACCATGTGATTTTTTTATCGGTTTGTATTTCCCTCCCCCATGGTATAATCCATTTCCCCTGTATTAAATTATGATATATTTTGGGGAAGGGAAGGGAAAAACAAAATAGTTTACAGGTTGACCTCTGACAACAATGAGATGTAGAAGACACTATGTTGAAAAACGGATTTTACACTTTAGGCTGGGGACTTTGTGGGGAGTGTAGTTGTGGAGATGGGAGGGAAGGGATGAGAGGGGAAAAACAAAGGAAGGGGTAACAATGCTTGATAAGAAACGTACTCATTACCTTGCTCTTGTAACTGTTACCCCTCTGTACAGTAGTTACAAAATAAAAAAGTATTTTAAATAAAAATTACACGAATATTTCTAGCTATTCCGGAGTGTGGAAATCATAGGGTCACATTTCCAGGCTAGGTCAAGGGGAAGAATCTGATAGACTCCATCTCCAATTTAAAAACAAAACCAGGGCTGGGAGATAGTTCGCTTAGCAAAGCATTAGCCAATAAAGCAAGCAGAGTGCGTAGGAAGTCATGAGTTATAATAGTAGTACGACCAAAATCAAGGAAAAAATTCTCATCTTCTTTCTTTGGATTCTTTCCCAGTAATCATATTGAAATACGTTTTACATTTTTGGGCTTTGTTTTGCTTCATATTTTAAGATGACTTACAATTCCGGAATACATTTTCAAAATTTCTGGTTATTATTAGCAATTCCTTTTATTGAAATTTTAAAATGTAAATTGTAAAAATGATATACAATGTGTTTACAGATAGGTATGGAGTACATTTCCTTTTGAACGGTATCATCCCCTTCCTAACTCTCCCCCACCTGACTCCTCTCCACATCCCAGTTATATAGTTCATTTTTAACATATTTTTCCATTTGATTTCTTGTTATATTCATATTCTGTGTTTTTTCATTCATATACAATTTTAGTTAGAATGAATCAATTCCTGTACTTATATCTAACAAAAAACTGAAATGTATCTTAGTTATATTGATTTTTGGTGACTCTTTTATATTAGCCAATATTTATAGAAAGAAATTTCATTATAGTATTTACCTGCATTTATATAATATTCTTTAATAAAAAGCATCTTGGGTTACATCATTACATTTCCATAAGACTGTAAAAAATATAATGATCCCCATTCAATCTACTCCATTTGCCTACTCCTTCTCTGAAATCATCACTGCAAAATACTCTTTATTTAATGTATGTTATCTATTTAAGGTTCTAAATGCACATATAAAAATATATGTGATAACATCAGTCTTTCTTCTAAATATAGAACACTTGACTTTCAATTTTCTCCATTTTCCTGCAAAGGACATAATTCTTGATGTATGAATAATCGACTTTGTAAATACACTACATTTTTTTGATTATTTCATTGTTTGAAAGGGTCACCTAGTTTGATTGTATTGATTGACTATGTAAATTACGCTTTAATAGATCATATGCTCTATGTTTAGTTTAATGAGAAACTTCCATTGTGATTTTCATAGTAGCTTTACTAATTTACATTGCTTTAAATAACATAGAGATTACTATTTTCTCAACATCTTCAATATCATGTGTTTGGAGTTTTTATTTGTTTTGTTTTATTGCTTTGAGTATAGTTATTCTGACGACAAAGACACAGAATTTCAGTTTCTTTTGATTTGCATTTTTCTCTATAGGAAAGGATGTCAAATAGTTCTTTATATATTTGTCATTTGTACTCTTTTGGAGAAATGACCACTTATTAAATTGGTTGGTTGTTTGGGTAAATCCTCATATTGCACCTATGTCACAACGTAACCAGATCATATTTTAGTCAGGCCACATTTATAATATTAATGTGGTCATAAATATATTTGTTCTGGTTGCTTTCACATGTTCCAGTGTTCTCTGACCACACATATAATGGACAGTATTTACTGATAAACATTTTTATGCAATCTATTTAATTTGAAAACTTCTTGTTTACTAACATTGCTGTAAAATCATCCTTGCTGAACTCAATAATTAATTTTCCAAATTTATTCATATTAGTATCTCTATATAATAATTCTATGTGCAGACTCCCAGTTGTCCTCCCATCTTTCATTTTCTTTCAGTGGATCACTCAGATTCTAACTTGGTGTTTGCTTAACTTGCATTATCTGTATATTCTTCTAAACTCTGTTGATCCAATAACCATCATCATTAACTGGGTTCCTTCTAACTTGTTGAATTTTCAGTAGACAAATCACAAGAGATTTTGGAGAGTGATAGATTGTGTTAATGAATTATGCACAAGGAATGAATTGTCTGATGAAATATGGAATACCAGGATGAATTTCATATCACATGACCATACTTTTACTAAAAATTATATATTGTTTATCTGAAATGCTAATTGAAGTGGATATTTTCTGTTTATTCCAGGTATGCCTCTGCTATTATTTTTGGATGTCCTGAGGCTTGAACTCAGGGCAATGTCTCTTCGTCTGTGCTCCTGACTAGGACTCTATCATTCGATTCAAGGATCCACTTCTGGGTTTTTCTTTATAGTTTATTGGAGATGGGAGTGTCATGGACTTCCTTGCCTGAGCCTATTTCAAAGCAAATCCTCAGATATCAGCATCCAGAATAGCTAGGATTAAAGATGGGAGCCACTTGCACGCTCTATTAACATTTTTATTCCAATGTATAAGTTATGCTGAGGGTAGTTCTCACATTGATTTCTTTACGATAATCAGACTGTTTTCCACTGTGGCTCTCTAAACCCACTCATATTCCTGCCGAAACTGTAAGAGTTCCTTTTATCCACACTATGGCCAACATTTGTTAACTTCAGTAGTAAGGATATTGTATGACATGATTTCTATGCTGTTTAAGTTTTTGTTTTAATAAGGTCTAAATCACCCATACAAATTTTCAAAAATTAACATACTTTATCCAATTTATAAATACATTTTTTTTCTAAAAATACTGGTACAGATGGGTTACAGTAGTGTGAGCAAGGCCATGAGCATATTTCCTATTAAGCATTATTATCACTTTCTTTGTTTTTATTCAATGCTCCCTTCCAACCAACCTCCACAACTCCCTCCTTTCAGCCTAATTTGTAAAGTTTGTTTTCAGCACAGTGTCTTGTACATCTCATTGTCACAATGGATTAACCTGTGTCCCCATTTAAGCATTTTGTTTTTCCCAAATTAGAGAAGTGTATGTACAAAATACAGGGCACTGACACCAAATATCATGAAAACAGGGGTTATATCATGTGGGAGGAACATAGAAAAAACACAAAAAAATAACATGCTACTTTACAAATAGTTTAGGAACAATAGCAAGAAAGCAAAAAACTCACTTGTGTCCTTATATTGGGGTTCTTTTAGCTTAACCTCATTTCTATGGTCATACGTAAATAGCTTTAAATCTTTTCTGCTTGTCCCAGACATATATTGTTTATTGCATATATATAAATGAAGACAATAGGATCTATGTTTCTTTGGGCCTGGCTTACTTCACTTAATATAATTTTTCCATGTTTTTCCATTTTCTAACAAATGGGGCAATGCTATTCTTTCTGATGGAGGCATAGAATTCCATTATGTATATATAATACATATATTAAAGAAAATTATACATAATATATATAAATTTATTTTATTATATATAATTCCATTATCCATATATGATATATATACCATATAATCTTTTTTTTGGGGGGGGGTTCGGTCGTGGGACCTGAACTCTGGGCCTGGGCGCTGTCCCTCAGCTCTTCAGCTCAAGGCTAGCACTCTACCACTTGAGCCACACAGAGCCACATCCGGCTATTTTCTTATGTGGTGCTGAGGAATCGAACCCAGGGCCTCGAGCATGCAAAGCAAGTGCTCTACCACTGAGCCACCTTCCCAGCCCCTATACCATATTTTCTTGATCCTGACATCTAGATAGGATCTCTATCTTAGCTATGGTAAATAATTCTGCAATAAATATATTTGTGCTGGTAGCTTTAGTAAGGATAGAAGAATGAATAGTTTTACTAGGGACAGGCCGAAAATTTCTCAATACAGATCAAGAAGTACAACGAATCAAAGGAAGGTTGGACAAATCTAATAGTATGAGCAGCAGAGCTTCTGCATGGCAAAGGACATAGCAAGGAAGGTCAAGAGAAAGGTCATGGATAGAGAGAAGATCTTCCAAACGTACCTGGAACTCAAAAGATAAAATCCTCCAAGAACAAATCCTCAAAGGAACAACTGTCTGATAAGTGGGCTAAAGACATAAAGAGAAACTTCTCTGAAGAGGAAATAAGAATGCTCAATCGACACATGAAGAGATGCTCAACCTCTCTAGCCATGAACGAGATTCAAATGAAAACAACATTGAAATTGCACCTAACATGGCGAGGATGGCTATAATCAAGAGATCTAATAACAACAGTTGTTAGAGTGGATGTGGCCAGAAGGGAACCCTATTGCTTTGTTGGTGGCAATATAAAGTTGTTCAACCACTTTGGAGAGCTGTATGGAGGTTCCTCACGTATTCCACATAGAGCTCCACTATGACTCAGAAATCCCACTTTTTGGCATTTACCTAAATAATCACATATTTTTCCATTTTGTGTTTGCAACTAACACTCCAAACAACACTCCTACTTTCTCTTTTTCTGTACAATAAACTTTCTTTCAAAGTCTAACAAATTTTCCTACACAGCTTCGGTTCTTTTAGGTTCAAGAGTAAAAGATTTGGTCTCTTTCACCTAAAACTACAACTTTCATCTTGGAAATGAATTTTCATTCCACTTATGGTGGCACACACCTGTAATCTCAGCATTTGATTAGTAAAGGTAAAATCATCCAAAGTTCAAGGTCAGCCTGAACTATGTGTAAAAAGGAAAAATGAATTCTTTTTTCTCTAAGTTCTTGCTTTTCCAAAGACTGCCAAGTGTGCACTTGATTCATTCCACAAGAAAACATAAAAGACTAGCAGGATTTTCACCATGACTATTTGAAAACAAACTCTAGTATTTGTTAATCCAAGCTTAAATTTTCTGACATTTAATCTTTTAACAGTAACAAAAGCTAAACCATAAGCTCTTTCAAGGGTTATAACTCCTTCATTTTATTTCACATATTTCCAGCCGATAATAAGAAAAAAAAATAATTCAAAATGGCATTCCTGATGTTACCTACTAGAAGTTCAAAACAGTTCGGCTATCACGTAAATTAATTTAATAACTCAATAATACCATCATAATTCTTCCATTTTTTTCATTCTGTCATTCTGTCAATTTTAATGCTGTATTCATCTCAGACTTTGCAGTAAAATGGTAGTGCCATTTCAGTTCATGATAATTACAGACACAAATAAATGGCCCTAGAATTTACTTAACAAGAAAACCTTTTCTGAATTGCCAGCTACTTTTTTAAAAATCACATTATTTTGAAATAGATGCCACTCTAATCACTAAAGTTTTCAAGGGAATGAATACAAATACATTGACTTAAATATGATAACAATAATTTTCCTGTCGTTAACAATAGAAGATAATTTTACAACTGCACAGCACATAAGTCCTCAAAACAAGGACATGTTAAGAAAGAGAAAGAAAACAGGTAGATTATTAAAATATTTGCTACTCTTTCAATGTTGTCAAAATGTATGTATTGAAGCAATACTTACCAATATAGATAAAGATCTGGAA
Source organism: Dipodomys spectabilis (assembly GCF_019054845.1). Classification (NCBI taxonomy): domain Eukaryota; kingdom Metazoa; phylum Chordata; class Mammalia; order Rodentia; family Heteromyidae; genus Dipodomys; species Dipodomys spectabilis. Next base: position 3,543,608 of record NW_024870841.1, on the reverse strand, counting down.
AAATTAAATTAACCCTATGTGTATGCTTAACAATTTCTATGTTCATAGCAATTTATTCGGACAATTCATTCTTACACATAGTTTTGAAGTTTTTGGTAGGACATGGTGCAATCCTTTTTCACCCTATACTTCCTCGTTTTCAAAAACAGAATCTTTTTTCTTACATTAATTAGGGAAGCATAGATCTTCCCATTTTGTAATAGGAATAACTTATATGGCACCTTGCAATAACATTTACAATAAATCATAATTTTACCTAACTCCTGCCTACAATAATGTCTTCTTCAAATAGACTAAGATAACCAGTATGTTTTTTAATATCTGCAGAATTTGCAAATATTGATATCTCTTTTCAGAAGTCAGTCTTCTGAAACATCTCATATTGCCCTGTTGAATTGCTATATTCACATAGAGATTTGGCATTCATATATTTATGAAAATATAGCTAATTGTATATCATTTAATATCTTCTCTGTTATGATTTAATATTATGACTGGGACTATTTTACAAACATTTGCATTTTTCACATATCCCAGAGGGAATAAACTTTTCTCTGATTAAACATAGAGGCAACATATACATGAAATATCTTTTGTAATTGTATTGAAGATTTTTCTATTGTATCACTTCAAAATTTTTGCATACATTGTATAACTTCAGTCAATTCATGTCAGTCTTCTCATCAAAATAATACATACTACTACACACTTGGACGTGGAAAAGTTTGACAAATGTGTAAAGAGTAGAGTAGTCATATAAAATCATGAATAAAGTACTTCCAAATTTAGTAATGTTCTATTGTATTTTTATATCACATTCTGACATAATTTTCCAAACTCTGTACTTCCTGACAGTACACTGAATGAGATGTATTATAAAAGTGTTATAAACCTTTGCAGAAGATTGTTTATTCACCATAAGGCTAATTTTGTAAAGATAGAACTAAACCATAGAACTTATGCAATTAGTAGTGTAATAACAATATGTTAACAGCATATGTAACATCAGTATACAAATAGTAATATGTTGGATATGATATTTACATCTTGGGTGGTGGGATATTGGAGATTGAAAGAGAGAAATATGAGGAAAGAACTAACATGTACCACAAGAATTTTATTCAGTCCCTTATTGATTTAATGATACCACCTTTGGATCTCACCTTGAGAATAACTTTGAAATTTAACCAAAGGTAAACCTAAATCAAAGAAATGAGGGAAAGTCGAGTTTCATTACAGAATTCACTTTTAACGTGATGAGAATGACAGCATGTATTAATATTTCATTCAATTATTATTTCGAAATTAGCTATCTTGAAAGAGGTTCCGGGAAGATGGTGGAGGAGAACCTGGAATCTGAACAAGCTCTCGCATAGAAAGCAGTTTTAGAGTTCCAGTGAACAGTCCTAAGCCAGAGAATCACACCAAGTGTGCCATCACAGGACAGAGAGTTACACAAGAGAGGGAAAGCCAAGGCAAGAAGACACATCTGAGAGCTTGTCAGCAGCCGCCGTGGCGGCGGCAGCAGGGTCCTGGCAGAGACCGCAGCAGGGGCCATACCTGAGCACTCACACAGAGAGTCCGGGATGAAGGCGCCAGACACAGTGGGCGAGCGGATTCTACTCAACACCAGCAAGAACCGACAGGGAGCGGACATCTTCATCCTGAAGTTTGCAGACCAGAGATGACCCAAGATCCAAGACTCAGCATGGGTAGAAGCCCGAGGTCCTCACTCCTTCTCAGGGAGTAGAGGGGGGAAGGCCACCCCTCCCACCCAGCACCAGTGATCTCCATCTTGGATACCGACAAAGCTCGGAGGAGCTGAAAGCTCCAATTCAGGCCTTGGAATAAAACAAGTCATTTAGCAGGTCACAAGAACTTAAAGGTGAAGTGACCTGCCAGACTCAGCTCCATCCAGGGAAATGTCACCAAGCTCAGGCGCCAGCCATTGGAGTGGCTTTCCTCACTGGGTAACCAGAGCCAGAGGCTGCCCCTCCCTCTAGCAGCCTCAACAATCAATTGAAAAACAGAAACCCTGAGAATGGCTTCAGGCTGGGCTCTGTGAGTTTTTTCACAAAATAGCCCCAGGGAAAAGCTACTGATTGTTGAAAGGCCTCAACTCTACCCAGAACCTAGCCTCACCACTGCATCCCCCTCTTTTGTGATTCTCAAAGCAGATCACCCTCCCATTAAACTAATATGGGAGGGGGATCTCAAAATCTTGGGTAAAGCAGAGCATTTTTCTGCCTGTTCGAAAAAACTGACTTAAGAAACCAATCAAGCCACCGGACCTCAAGCTGACCAGAGACTCCAACAAGAGGCTGGTTACAGACAAAAGGGAGATACAGGATTCTTCCCACCCCTCCCAAAAAATCAAAAAAAAAAATCAAAGAACTTTTTTTTTCTTCTTTTTCTTCTTTTGTTTTCTTTTTTCTTTTCTTTTTTTTTTTGGTACCTTATATATATAAAATTTTTTTTCCTTTTCTAAAAATTTTATTAATCTTTAATTTTTGCCTTTTTTGAAAAAATAATTGTTTTCCAGTAACTTTTTTTTTCCTCTTATAGTTTTTATTTCAGGAATACGTGAATGTGCGTTTTTCCTTTCTTTTCTTGTCTTCTTTCCCTTTTTCTTTCTTTCTTAACTATCTTTTTGTTTTTTGTCTAGCTCTACTGAACTTCTGATCTTTTTTCTCCCTTTCCTATCCTTTCCAAGTTTTCCTCTCTTTTGATCTTCTTTATGTGACTTAACTCGTCCTGCACATCCTCAGATAAACCCATAGTTAACTAGTAGACCCTATCCGCCATTGTGTACACACTTAATCCACAAATTTATTACTCAATTCAAAACCTCTGAGACTTAAATTCCTTAATAGCAGTACTACCTCTTTATACCTATATAATATTATAAGCATTCTTATAAGTTTTTCACTTCTCCTCTATGTCCCTTCCCTTCTCTTAATATACTCACATTCCTCTCTAAATAGATGATCTTTTAATCTCCATAATAATATTAAATTCTACGTTTCTATTTTTTTCTGGTCTCTTTTCATTTCCCTTTCCCTTTCTTCTTTCTCTCTCTCTCTACTTGCATCCTACCCAATCTATTTCCTGCATTGTGATTAGGACATAGTTAACTCTCCCTGTGCCTCTCCACACCAATCAATTCCTATTTTTTACCCACATCTCTCCCAAACCCTAATAATTTCTGGTTTTTCAAATTCTTCTCTGTGGTTCGAAGCCCATTAACATATAGTTGTTTGATGTTGAATAGATGTATCTGTTGAATTAGATTGTATCTGTAGACTATTGACTGTACAAATGCAAACTTTGATTGATGGTTGCCTTAAGATAATGTTCTAGCACAAAACTGGTGCTATTTTCATCTCAAATGGGCAGAGTAAGCTGGAAAAACACAAGAAAAATTGCAAATCCGGATATCTCAATTCCCAATCTTGATAACCAGGGGTCAGAACAGATAATGAATAATCCAGAGGAGAGTTCCCAAATAGCTCTACAAACCCTGCTGGCAAACATGACAAATGAGAAGTTTGACAACTTACAAAGGACTCTGTATGAGCGTGAAAGGGAGAGAGAGGAGGCATCCCAGAAGCTTATACAGGAATATCATAAGCGTGAGGAAGCTACTCAAAAACTGATATAGGATTTGTGTGAACAACTTGCGAATACTCAAAGAGAAAGGGAGGAATGGCGTGAGCAGGCTGAGAACACTCAAAGAGAACTGCAGGAATCCCAGGAATGGAAGGAAAGAGAACTCAGGAATCCCAAGAACGGGAGGAAGCTAATCAAAGAGTAATACAGGAATTGAGAGACCAGGTAGAGAATACACAAAGATCACTAAAGGCATTCATGGATTCCATTAACAAAGAGCTCAAGGAATTCAGGGAGACCACAAAGGGAATGCTGAATGGAACCCAACAGAAGGAATGGGAGTCCAAAGAATCCATAACCAATCAACTAAGTGAGTTGAGGACAAACACTGAACACCAAATTAAGGAAGTAAAGAAATTCATACAAGACCTAAAACAGAGCTTCAACAAAGAATTGAAGCCAACAAAGCTGACCAATTAGAAGGAAAAGAGATAAAAAACAAAGTAGAGAGTCTTGACAGCAGATTAGACCATGCAGAATATCGAATCTCAGGGATTGAAGACAGCCTAGATATTATAGAGAAAGAACTTATAACCATCCAAGACAAGTCCAAGAAATATGATAGATCTATCCAACACCTGGAAGACACCATCAGGAGGCCTAATCTAAAGATAATGGGTGTAAAGGAGCACCTAGAAACAGAAGTTAATGGTCTAGGAAATTAGTTTAACAGGATCCTAGCAGAGAACTTCCCAAACATGCAAAAAGATCGGCCTATTCAGATACAAGAAGCTTTTAAAACCCCAAATAGACCAGACCAGAATAGGACATCCCACCATCACATTATAATCCACACAGGATCAACTCACACCAAGGAAAAGATCCTTAAAGCTGTCAAGGAGAAAAGGGTAATCACCTATAAAGGGAAACCAATTAGAATCACCTCAGATTTCTCAGCAGAGACAATCAAAGCAAGAAGAGCCTGGAATGATGTATGCCATGCCCTATAAACAAACAACTATCAACCAAGAATACTGTACCCAGCTAAACTCTTCTTCATAACTGGAGACCAAATAAAAACCTTCCATAGCAAAGAAAAATTGAAACAATACATCTCCACCAAACCAGCCCTACAAAAGATTCTTAAAGATGTACTACACAAAGAAAACCAACAAGACCGCAATAAAGGCCAAGAAACTGCACCCAAACTGAGAATCCAAGAACGATAGGAAGAACCCAGGTTTTGCAGCCCCCAAGAAGGTGGATAACATAGCAGGAACTCCCAAATACCTCTCAGTCATATCTCTTATAGTTAACAGACTGAACTCTCCAATTAAGCGACAAAGACTGTCTAGTTGGATTAAAAAACAAGACCCTTCTATCTGCTGCCTGCAGGAGTCACATCATGCCTGAAAAAACAAACACATTTTCAATGTGAAAGGCTGGAACAAAATCTGCCAAGCAAACGGCCCCCATAAACAGGCGGAGTAAAATTAGGAATCCATGGAACATTCCTCAATACAATAAAGGCTGTATATGACAAACCTACAGCCAGCATTATACTCAATGGTGAAAAACTAAAGCCATTTCCTCTTAACTCAGGAACAAGACAAGGATGCCCACTCCCTCCACTTCTCTTCAATCTAGTATTAGAATGCCTAGCTACAGCAATAAGACAAGATGCAGACATAAAGGGGATCCAAATAGGGAAAGAAGAAATAAAACTCTCCCTCTGTGCAGATGACATGATCTTGTATTTAAAGAATCCCATAGACTCCACTCCCAAATTACTCAAGCTGATTCAAAACTTTGGCAAAGTAGCAGGGTATAAAATTAACCCCCCAAAATCAATGGCTTTTCTGTATGCCAACAATGAGAAAAGTGTGGCTGAAATTAGGAAAGCAACTCCATTTGTAATAGCCCCACAAAAAATAAAATACCTAGGAATTAACTTAACTAAAGAAGTGAAGGACCTCTATGATGAAAACTTTAAAATCTTGAAAAAGGAAATCAACACAGAACTTAAAAAATGGCAAAACCTCCCATGCTCCTGGATTGGAAAGATTAACATCGTGAAAATGGCAATACTTCCCACGGCTATCTACAAATTCAACGCAATACCTATCAAAATTCCACCCTCATTCTTCAAGGAAATAGAAGAGGCAATCCAAAAATTCATATGGAACAATAAAAGACCCCGAATAGCAAAAACGCTCCTCAACGGAAAGAACACTGCTGGAGGAATATCAATACCAAATTTCAAACTCTACTATAAAGCCATAGTAATCAAAACAACTTGGTATTGGCATAAGAACAGACCTCAGGACCAATGGAATAGAATTGAAAACCCAGAAATGAACCTACAGACCTATAGCCATCTAATCTTCGATAAGGGAGCTAAAACAATAGAATGGAAGACAGACAGCCTCTTCAGTAAATGGTGCTGGCAAAACTGGTTAACTACATGTAGAAAACAAAAGCTAGATCCTTATATATCACCCTGCACCAGAATCAACTCCAAATGGATCAAAGACCTTGAACACAAAGCAGACACTCTGAAAACATTACAGGATGGAATAGGAGAAACCCTGGGTCTCCTTGGCTCAGGCCGAAATTTTCTGAATAGAGACCCGGAAACACAACAAATCAAAGAAAGGCTGGACAAATGGGATTGTATAAGGTTGTAGAGCTTCTGCAGGGCAAATGACATAGCTAGCAAGATCAATAGAAAGCCCACGGACTGGGAGAAGATCTTTACTAGCCGTACAACGGACAAGGGTCTCATATCTAAAATATACTTGGAACTCAAAAAATTAAACCACCCAACAACAAATCCTCAAAGAAACAACAGTCCAATAAGTAAGTGGGCGAAAGACTTAAAGAGAAGCTTCTCTGAAGAAGAAAGAAGGATGGCCAATAGACACATGAAGAAATGTTCAACATCCCTAGCCATAAAAGAAATGCAAATCAAAACAATATTGAGATATCACCTCACTCCAGTTAGAACAGCAAAAATCAAGAACTCTAACAACAACAGATGCTGGAGGGGATGTGGACAGAAAGGAACATTACTTCATTTTTGATGGGAATGTAAACTTGTTCAACCACTTTGGAAAGCAGTATGGAGGTTCCTCAAAAGACTCCACATAGAGCTCCCCAATGACCCAGCAATCCCACTTTTGGGCATTTACCCAAATGATCACAAACAAGGCCACACTAAAGCTACCAGCACAACTATGTTTATTGCAGCATTATTTACCATAGCTAAGACATGGAACCAACCCAGATGCCCCTCAGTAGATGAATGGATCAAGAAGATGTGGTATATATACACAATGGAATTCTATGCCTCCATCAGAAAGAATGACATTTCCCCATTTGTTAGGAAATGGAAAGGCTTGGAAAAAATTATATTAAGTGAAGTAAGCCAGGCCCAAAGAAACATAGGTCCCATAGTTTCCCTTATTTGCAATATCTAGTATAGGTATGAGTCAAGCGGAAAAAGTCAGATAATGTGATGTTAGGAAAACGAAACCTCAAATATGTATTTTAATGTTTTTGTTTCTTTCATGCATGTGTTTCTAACGCATTTATAAGATTATTTCTTTGTTGCTTTGTATGTCCCTCCCCCACAGTGTAACCCCCGCTTTCACTATATTTGATGTCAGTATAACATGTGAAGGAGATGGGGACAAACAAGTCGTTTAAGGATTCAGGTGGACCTGCTGCAACAATGAGAAGTACAAAAAGCCATGTCAAAACCAGCTTTACAATGTCGGTTGGGGGGGAGGGGGGGTATGATTGGGTGGGAGGGAGGGGGGAGGCTGGGAAGGGAGGTGAAGGGTAAACAAAGGAGGAGGCTGCAATGCTTGGTAAGAAATGTATGCATTATCCTGCCCATGTAATTGTAACCCCTCTGTACAGTATGTTCTCAAATAAAATAAAATTAAATTAAAAAAAATAAAATAATAAAAAAAAAAACAGGCGGGAGTTGCAATCCTAATATCAGATAAAATAGACTTCAAGTTAAAATTCGTGAGAAGAGATAAAGAAGGTCACTACATACTAATTAAAGGATCTCTCCTTCAGGAGGATATTACAATTCTAAATATCTATTCGCCAAACAATGGAGCACCCAAATTTATCAAAGAAACACTACTTTCCCTCAAATCCCATATAGATCCAAAGACATTAATTGTTGGGGATTTTAACACACCACTCTCCCCACTAGATAGATCAACTCGGCAAAAACTCAACAGAGAAACCGCAGATCTAAACAGCTGCATAGATCAACTAGACTTAACAGACATTTACCAAACATTTCACCCAGCAGCATCAGAATACACGTTTTTCTCAGCAGCACATGGAACGTTTTCTAAAATAGACCACATTTTAGGCCACAAAGCAAACTTGTCTAAATTCAGAAACATTGAAGTGATACCTTGCATCCTCTCTGACCACAAGGGAATAAAATTAGAACTTAACACCAAAAGCCACCAAAGAAAGTCCGGCATCATATGGAGGCTGAACAACACACTGCTGAATCATGAGTGGGTCATGGAAGAGATTAGAAAGGAAATTCAAATGTTCATGCTATTCAACAAAAATGAACACACAAATTACCAGCTCCTCTGGGACAGAGCAAAGGCAGTACTCAGAGGCAAGGTTATAGCTCTGAGCTCCTACATCAACAAATTGGAGAGATCTGAAACTAACAATTTGATGACACATCTAAACCTCCTTGAAAAAGAGCAGCAAGATAAACCCCAATCCAGTAGACGGAAAGAAATAATCAAAATTAAATCAGAATTAAATGAATTAGAATCCAAAAAAACTATAGAAAGAATCAACAAAACAAAGAGTTGGTTCTTGGAAAAACTTAACAAAAATGACAGACCCTTAGCAAATCTTATCAGAAAAAAAACAGAACACACCCCAATTAATCAACTCAGAGATGAGAATGTAAACATCACCACGGAAACAACCAAGATTCAGAACATTATAAGGGAATACTTCTCAAAACTCTATGGTAATAAGTTTGAGAGCTTGACAGAAATGGACCTTTTCCTAAGAAATATTGACATGACAAAACTAAACCAAGATGAGTTAAACTATCTTAACAGGCCCATATCAAGCACTGAAATAGAAACAGCAATAAGAGACCTCCCAGCTAAGAAAAGTCCAGGACCAGATGGTTTTACAGCAGAATTTTACAAGGCCTTCAAAGCAGAGCTCACACCAATACTCCTCTAACTCTTCAAAAAAATTGAAAGAGAAAGCTCACTACCGAACACATTCTATGAAGCCATCATAACCGTCATCCCAAAACCAGGCAGGGACGCATCAAAGAAAGAGAACTATAGACCCATTTCTTTGTTGAACATTGATGCAAAACTTCTCAACAAAATTTTGGCCAAACGACTTCAACAATTCATCCAAAAAATCATACACCATGATCAAACAGGATTCATTTCAGGGATGCAAAGCTGGTTCAATATACGCAAATCAATTAATATTATTCATCACATCAACAGGAGCAAGAATAAGAACCACATGGTTATCTCAATAGATGCAGAAAAAGCTTTCGAGAAGATCCAACACCCATTCATGATGAAGGTTTTGGAAAAACTGGGAATCCATGGAACATTCCTCAATACAATAAAGGCTGTATATGACAAACCTACAGCCAGCATTATACTCAATGGTGAAAAACTAAAGCCATTTCCTCTTAACTCAGGAACAAGACAAGGATGCCCACTGTCTCCATTTCTCTTCAATCTAATATTAGAATGCCTAGCTACAGCAATAAGACAAGATGCAGACATAAAGGAGATCCAAAAAGGGAAAGAAGAAATAAAACTCTCCCTCTTTGCAGATGACATGATCTTGTATTTAAAGAATCCCACACACTCCACTCCCAAATTACTCAAGCTGATTCAAAACTTTGGCAAAGTAGCAGGTTATAAAATTAACCCCCAAAAATCAATGGCTTTTCTGTATGCCAACAATGAGAAAAGTGTGGCTGAAATTAGGAAAGCAACTCCATTTGTAATAGCCCCACAAAAAATAAAATACCAAGGAATTAACTTAACTAAAGAAGTGAAGGACCTCTATGATGAAAACTTTAAAATCTTGAAAAAGGAAATCAACACAGAACTAAAAAAATGGCAAAGCCTCCCATGCTCCTGGATTGGAAAGATTAACATCGTGAAAATGACAATACGTCCCACGGCTATCTACAAATTCAACGCAATACCTATCAAAATTTCAACTTCATTTTTTAAGGAAATAGAAGAATCAATCCAAAAATTCATATGGAACAATAAAAGACCCCGAATAGCAAAAACGCTCCTCAATGGAAAGAACACTGCTGGAGGAATATCAATACCAAGTTTCAAACTCTACTATAAAGCTATAGTAATCAAAACAACTTGGTATTGGCATAAGAACAGACCTCAGGACCAATGGAATAGAATTGAAAACCCAGAAGTGAACCTACAGACCTATATCCATCTATTCTTCGATAAGGGAGCTAAAACAATAGAATGGAACAAAGACAGCCTCTTCAGTAAATGATGCTGGAAAAATTGGTTAACTACATGTAGAAAACTAAAGATAGATCCTTATATATCACTCTGCACCAGAATCAACTCCAAATGGATCAAAGACCTTGAAGTCAAAGCAGACACTGAAAACATTACAGGATGGAATAGGAGAAACCCTAGGTCTCCTTGGCTCAGGCCAAAATTTTCTGAATAGAGACCCAGAAACACAACAAATCAAAGAAAGGTTGGACAAATGGGATTGCATAAAGTTGCAGAGCTTCTGCAGGGCAAATGACATAGCTAGCAAGATCAATAGAAAGCCCACGAATTTTGAGAAGATCTTTACTAGCCATACAACGGACAAGGGTCTCATCTCTAAAATATACTTGGAACTCAAAAAAATAACCCCCCAACAAGAAATCCTCAAAGGAACAACTGCCCAATAAATAAGTGGGCAAAAGACTTAAAGAGAAACTTCTCTGAAGAAGAAAGTAGGATGGCCAATAGACACATGAAGAAATGTTCAACATCCCTAGCCATAAAAGAAATGCAAATCAAAACAACATTGAGATATCACCTCACTCCAGTTAGAACGGCAAAAATCAAGAACTCTAACAACAACAGATGCTGGAGGGGATGTGGACAGAAAGGAACCTTACTTCATTGTTGGTGGGAATGTAAACTTGTTCAACCAGTTTGGAAAGAAGTATGGAGGTTCCTCAAAAGACTTCACATAGAATTCCCCTATGACCCAGCAATCCCACATTTGGGCATTTACCCAAATGTTTACAAACAAGACCACCCTAAAGCTGCCAGCACAACAATGATTATTGCAGTATTATTTACCATAGCTAAGATATGGAAGCAACCCAGATGCCCCTCAGTAGATGAATGGATCAAGAAAATATGGTATATATACACAATGGCATTCTATACCTCCATCAGAAAAATGACATTTCCCCATTTGTTAGGAAATGGAAAAACTTGGAAAAAATTATATTAAGTGAAGTAAGCCAGGCCCAAAGAAACTTAGGTCCAATGGTTTCCCTCATTTGCATTATTTAGTATATGTATGAGTCAAGCAGAAAAGGTCAGATAATGTGATGTCAGGAAAATGAACCCTTAGATATGTACTTTAATGATTTTTTTCTTTCATGCATATGTTTCTAACGCATTTATAAGATTATTTCTTTGTTGCTTTGTATGTTCCTCCCCCACAGTATAACCCCTGCTTTCACTATATTTGATGTCAGTATAACTTGTGGAGGAGATGAGGAAAAACCAGTTGTTTAAAGATACAGGTGGACCTGTTGCAACAATGAGAAGTACAAGTTGTCATGTCCAAAACGAGCTTTACAACGTCGGTTCGGAGGGAGGGGTGGGAAGAGGGGGGAAGGAGAAGGATTGGGATTGGGGGGTGGGGGGAGGCTAGGAAGGGATGTGAAGGGTAAACCAAAGGAGGAGGCTGCAATGCTTGGTAAGAAATGTACACATTATCCTGCCCATGTAATTGTAACCCCTCTGTACAATTTGTTCTCAAATTAAATTAAATTAAATTAAAAAAAAAAGAAATTAGCTATCTTTTTGATATACAAGACAAAGACAACATGAAAGAAATTTAGACAACTAAGCCAAGTGTTATATTTTAAATTCTGTTTTCTTCACTAAAACCTATGATATACTTGTTAGGTATTAAAATCAAATACAGTGACAACAGAGATCTGCAATAGGAGGAAGACAATGAAATAGAAACAAAAACTCACATAGTATAGTATAAACAAGTAAAACTCATACCAAAATAACCCTTATGCGAATATTTTGACTTAATTTCATTTGCCATCATAATTTATAGTTACATATATGCATACACATGCATTTAAATGTTTGTAGACATATACACATGTACATGTACATATACATATATATACATATGTATATATACATATATATGTATATGTACATATACAATACATGTACATGTATATATACATTTACATAGGGTTAATTTAATTTTTGCAGGTCTTTATCTATATTGGTAAGTATTGCTTCAACACATACATGTACATGTACTTGTACAATACATGTACATGTACATACGTATATGCATATATTTTTGAGCTTTTATGTTCATCTGACAAGGTTACCTTAAACATATACTAATTATTGAAAATAAATTATATTATTAAAAGTAAATGATAAGCATTATCTTGATAGTGTACAAGTGACAATCCAAATAATTCTGAACAGAAGGACACAAGCAGGATTTGAAACTTACTTCACAAGTCCACTGAAAAGAGTTAAAACCTGCCTCGAGAAATACATTCAGTATATGTTGTTCAGGCAAAATTACCTCACATAAAACTATTAGATGCCTAATTACAACCATTATGTAAGTTGGGTGAAGATTGCAAGATCATTTATTAATGCATTTTGATATCCTTTATTTCCTGTACTTTGGTGTTGATTAAAATCAAAGACTTTAACCTTTGCTCAAATCAGTTTTATTAAAAACAAATTAACTAAATGGACATGAAAAGTGTTTGACTGATTCATTGTAGTATGAGATAATGAATTTGACACGATAATAAAAGGCAGAAATTCAAAATTAAGGATCTATATTAATAGCTCAAAGTCTCTTTCTATTATTGTTTGTTACATTTAATTTTAGGTGAAAATCATCTTGGCCAATATTTTGACATGTCCACTACCCTAGTAATAAAATGATGAAGAAGAGATGAAAACTACTTATTGAATATTAATAAAATAAGCCAAAAATGCATGAAATATGTAGAGGATAGTGAGTCGAGGAATATTCTATATCTTTCTAACTCTTTGAATGAGTGATTAAAGCACAAATATCCAGTATCATTTTCCTTGAGATCAGTGCAATGTTGAGTTTTCAAAAATACTTCAAGAGAATTTTAGAATAATGAATTTGACCATTTTTTCTTACTTGAGTCAAAGTTAAATTATAGTTTTCTATTATACAATTAGGATAAATACTAAGATCTGTACTTCCTGAATATTTTCAATGTACTGATGTGCCATAAGCAAACTCTGTCCAAGACCTTACCAATTATAGATATCAAGTTACAAATGAGTACAATCATTAAGTACTACTTGTGTTGCACATAAAATCTTACATTGTTCATATAAACTGGTGTATTTTCCTTTCTAAAACTACAATTTAGTTTTAGACATTATTGCACATGAATAAATAATAAACTGGCCCCATTTCTGCTGCTAATTGAACTGGTTCTTTAGGCACATTTCATGAAGATCTACATTGTGAAAAAAATTGGAATATTGTATTTAGGATTTGGGTTACATATGCAAGTTCATAAGATGATCACCAGACATGCTAGTTTTGAAAACAGGTTGTTTCTGGTGATATGCAAATTCAGCTGTTTTATTTTTCCTATTGAATAATAATAAAAAACTGAAATATTTGCATAAAACCTTGAAAATGACTAAAATTCTTGTGACTGATTCATTTGTAACAATTATTGAAATCCTGCAGAGTCTATAAGCAAACTGTACCATTTTTCTATTCATATTGCAGTATGTCTCAAGGCATCAATATAAGGAGAAACCTCTCACAAGGCATATTAAAATGGAAGAATAAGAGAATATAAAGAGATTGAGTGTTTCTGCAAGTTACACACAGTGGCCAACATAAACTAAGAACAGATATTTTCTGACATTTTCCTACATTTTTGCATAGTGTTAATGGAAGGAAATGGAAGCCTGTTTGGGGTGGGTAGAGAAATTATCCATGACTATATTTTCAGGCTCTATGTTAGACTTTTTTTCCAGGCATAAAACACCTGTTTAAGGAACGTAAAGCCAGTATAATCACTAAGAAATGGATATATTCTTGATTTTAGAAGATCCAAATATTTCCTATTGCTAATCAGCTTATGGATATTTACCTCAGAAAACGAAAATTTCTTTGTATTCATTTTGTGACAGTTATTCAGATTGTTTCCTGTAATTCTGACTCTAGTATTGCCACAAAGGAAATTTTTCATTAAATCTTTGTTACTCAGCCTGTGCGCACCATTTAACTGAATGTTCTTCATACAAATTCCAAATGTGCTTAAATACATCATTGTCATTGACTAGAATACAAATTCAGTGATTGTTTCCTGTTTCTTCATGAGTCAATCTGTTATATCAAGTTATATTTTCCCAACATATACAATGTGCCCTAATTATTTCTAATTATCGCTATCAGTAGGCAACTTCTATGAAGAAAAACAATGGAATTCTACTCCATCTTTCAAACATTGTGTCTAAATTAATCTCTCTTACTTGTTTAAAAATTAATGTTAAGAAAAGTAACTTGTAGGCAGTAGCCTACTGGAACACCAAGGAAGACAGAGAAAATATCACTGGATTAGAAGAAAGAATGAGAATGTAGATCAGATTGCAGGCTGGTCAATAACAGGGAAAATTCCATCTAGTGTACAAATGAACTGAATTTTAGTACAGTTGAAATGAATTTCAGATCATTTCACCATAAGAAGAAGGAATTGGATATTATGTTATACATTGACTCAATTGCCTGGAGCACATGTGCTGAAATTTCTGGTATCTTGGTTCTTACCTGAGCTCACAAGAATGATGAACACACCCAAACTAGAGAGTTAGAAAATCTGATCATTTCTTCTGAGAAGCTTTCTGATTGGAATCATTTCCTGCTCACCTTTGGTGCATCTGATTAATTTCAGGAGATATCAAGTACGACCATACCATCCCTTCTTTCATCAGTACTTGTGTCCAAGTTATTTGGATTGTTCAGAAATTTTGTCAGGTTCTCCATTTAAAGACTAAATAGACTTCTAAGTCTTCTCTCCCATGTCAGTCTTGTTAAAATCGTCTCAAACCATATGCATAACAATATTGAAATGCTTCACTTCCTTAGGATTCATAAAACAGGAATTCCAAACAGACAGATTTGGAAACCCACAATTAAATGCCCTTATTATTGTAACACCAAACAGTTTTATTACCATTTTGTTGTTCATATACACTAGATATTTAATAAAGGAACTTGCCACTGAATAATGCATACTTCAATATTTAATTACCCATACTCCCAAAGTTCTCTCAGTATAAACTCAAAAACGTAGTAGATTTTGATTAAAAAAATTGCTTGGTATTTATGAAAAATAATGATGGAAATGTACCTAATACCAGAACGGTGACATATATTAGACAATAGTTCTACATGTCAGTGTCTACTGATGTATTTTACTCCTACTTTTAAAAAATTGTATAATTAAATCCTGTTTTTATCAATTCAATATAAACTTGTCAACTGAGGCATTACTGAAAAATTATCCAATTATTATTTATATTCCAGGATATTGGTAATTTAATTTACATTATTACATTTAATTTTGATTAAATGTAATATCAATGCAAAAGCTTATATGTGTATATATATATATATATATATATATATGACACATTCACTGATATATCTCTATAAATTCCATGTTTATTTCTTATATTATATAGTAACATTAATATTTGTTTAATAAAATATACTATATGTACATAAAAAATCCTTCCGGGAAACTTTCTCTTACCTGCTTATTTTATTTAACATTTGCTAGTACTTGTTTTGAGAAATCTTTGACCGTTTCACTGTTACTTTGAATCAATATGAATATAAGATGTGAATTAAGAAGAAATACACAAAGATAAAGCATATCTACAAGGCAGGCAAAGCAACATATCTGTCAGAAACTGGATAACTTCTAAAAATGGCTCATATTGAAATTACCCTCTAATAAACGTAAACATAAAACGAGAGATTTATGAAAATATAATCACTGTCATTCTCATACAAAGTCTACCTGTAGTAGAAAGTTGTCACCTTCGTGTCAGAATGATGACCCAGAATGTTCATTAATGTTTTATATAGAACCAGCATAAACGTAATCCAAATCAATTTGAAATAGAAAATTTGCTCTTGAAATGTTTATATTTGTGTTGTGTTTGCATCATTGTTCAGTAGTCACCATTCATGAGCACAAGCATTTTCTGAAAGCTCAAATAACACAGCCTGTTTCTTTCCCTAAGAAACCATTTTCAAATTTTTCCTAGCTATCACTATGAAAAAAATATACTAAAGAAGTGAAGAAATTAATATTTAAAGATTGATTTATTGCAGCTGTGTGGGATATAGAAAGATTGCAGAACAACTTAGAAAAAAGGAGCAGTTGATAACTAGATGAAAATGTGTGAAAAAATTAAAATACCTAGGAGTTAACTAAAGAAGTGAGGGACCTCAATGATGAAAAATTTAAAAACCTGAAAAAGGAAATTAAATCCTGACTAAAGAAATGGAAAAAAAAAAAAAGTCCCATGCTCCTGTATTCAGAGGATTAACATCGTGAAAATGGCAATACTGCCAAAGGCTATCTCAAAATTCAATGTGATACCTATCAATATCTCAATCTCATTCTTCAAGGAAATAGAAAAAGTAATACAGAAATTGGTATGGAACAATGAAAGAATACAAAGAGCAAAAGAACCCGTACCTCAAAGAACAGCACTGGAAAAATACCAATTCCAACCTTCAAACTCCACTTCAAAGACATAGTAATCAAAAGAGTTGGCACTGGCACAAGAACATATCTGAGGACCAAAAGAATAGAACAAATAAGGGATAAATTGACTAGACAAAGTAATAAACCCAATTTCCTATAGCCATCTAATCTTTGATAAGGGAGCCAAACAAATACAATGGAAGAAAAACAGCCTCTTCAATAAATGGTGCTGGCCAAATTGGTTAAACCTCAGGAAAACTACTGCTACAACTTTAGATATCACCCTGCACCAGAATCAACCCCAAATAGATCAAAGACATAGAAGTCAAAGAAGACACCCTGAAAATATTACAGGAAGGAGCAGGAGAAACTCTTGGGCTACTCATCATGGGCCAAAATTTTCTTATTTTTTAGTGGTAATATTTATTTTCTTTTAGTAATAAGTTTTTTATTTTGCAAAATTCTGTACAGGGGGGTTACAGTTACAAGAGCAAGGTAATGGGTAAATTTCTTATCCAACATTGAGTGATAACACAGAAACACAACAAATCAATGAAACTTTTGACAAGTGGGATCGCATGAAACTCCATAGCTTCTGCAAGGCAAAGGACATAGCAAGCAAGAACTATAGAAATCCAATCGATTGAGAGAATATCTTCACTACTCATAATACGGACAAGGATGTCATATCTAAAATATATTTCGAACTCGAAAAATTAAATTCCCCAACAAAAAAAATCCTCAAAGAAACAACCATCGATTAACAAGTGCGCTAAAGACTTAAAGAGAAACATCTCTGAAGCAGAAATAAGAATGGCCAATAGACATGTAAGAATCGGTCAAGTTCTCTAGAAATAAAATAATTTCAACTCCCGATGTCACTGTATTTGATTCCATTGTTCTGCCAAATGTATGTACATTTTTTGGGGGAATTCAGGGGGGAAAGCAAAATAACAAAATGATGAAATAAGTATAAAGGATTACCCATTGTAACAAGTAGATGTACAAGACACTACGTTGGAAATGAACTTTAAAATTTGCAAAGGAATTAAAGGGAGGAATTGGAGAAGAGTGGAAGTAAACGGGTGGTAGGGAAAAGCAAATAAAGGAGGAAAAAGTTCGATATGAAATGAACTTTTTACCTTGCTTATAAAATTATAAGCATTCTGTGTAGCCTCTTTGCAATAAAAATACATATTTAAAATACAGAAATAAAATTAAAAACAGAGAAAAACAATATTGAGATTATACTTTACACAGTTATAATCAAGTATAATGAAGAATGTACTTCAAACAGATGCTGGAGGGAATGTGGCAAAAAGGGAACACACTGCATTGTTGGTGGCAATGTAAACTTGTTCAACCACTTTGCAAAGTATAGAGGTTACTCAAAAGCTACACCGAGAGCTCCCTTATTACCAAGCAATCCAACTTTTAATCATTTACCCAAATGATAACAAATAAGGCTGTACTAAAGCTACCAGCACAAGTATGTTTATTGCAGCGTTACTTGCCATAGCTAAGATATGGAACCAACCCAAAGGCCCCTCAGTAGATGAATTGATCAAGGAATATACCTTAATTCTATGTCTCTATCAAAAAGAATGACATGGTACCATTTGTTAGGAAATGGAAAGACTTAGAAAAAAAATATATTAAGTGAAATAAATCAGACCCAAATAAACATAAGTCCATGTTTTCCCTTATCTAAAATAAATAGCGTATGTTTAGGATAAGTAAAAGAGTTCTAAAGCAATGTACATTTCAACAGGTAAGCTGATGCTAAATGAAATTAACCCCATAAGAGACAGAAGTTTTTAACTTTCTTACTCTTCTTTATAATGTACTTAAAATTTACTATGTAATTTTACTAGTTGTTGTTCTTTCTTTGTATGTTCTTCCCCCATGGAATGGAATAACTCCGATTGTCACTATATTTGCTTTTAGTGTCTTGCATTTTGTATACACATTTTTCTAATTTGGGAATGGGATTAGAAATATCAAAATGCTGGATGACCCATTTTAACAATGAGATGTATAATATACTAGGTTGAAAATGAAACTTACAACTTTGGGTGGGGGAGAGAACATTTGGGGAGGTAGGGTGGATAGGAATGGTAAGGGAAAATCAAGGAAGGTTAACAATGCTCTAGAAAAATGGGTTCATCATCTTGCTCATGTAATTGCAACCCCTTTGCAGATTATCTAAATGACAGACACACACACACACACACACACACACACACACACACACACACACACACACAAACATGTGGGAAATGAATTCACAGTGTTTGTCTACTGAGTGCTAATGCATTTCTCTTCCACAGAATTATAATCCAACAATGAAAAGTAAGAGAAAGTGATATGTTGTCTCCCGGGTTTTGGCCAGCAGTAACCATTTCTGTTTTCATATATGGAAAGAGGGCTGACTTTCCTTTACTGGTTAAAAAGAAATGAGGATTAATGGTTACATCACAGTAACTGTGTCCCCAACCAGAGAAGACTCTACACCGAAGAATTGATTGTTTTAGAAAATTACGAGTGGGATATCATCCATCGTTGGGAGGAAGGGATACTTGAACTTTTTTGGTGAATTCAGTTATCTTTATGAAACAGGTCATAGTTCCTTGCCCTCATTTCCTTCTTCCCCATCTAACATATGCATACTATCTATTTGGCTCGTGACTGTCACTGGGACATTTCTCTCTTAATGGCTGGTTTTCTTTCTACAAATGACATCCCAAGTTATATTTACTAACATTTTGTCCCAGTGGGCATTATTGTTCAAAAGTATTGTAAAAATATCAAAATACTTTACTTCACCACACTTCAGAAAATAGCAATTTCCATTCTGTGATCTTGAATTTTACTTCCACTCCTGTCACTTTTATGTGGGTCCTATGTTTAAATGTCTTCTGGCTCTGCTTCATGGCCTACTAAACAGTGTTCTACTGAAATTTAATTCTTATTGAAAAACAGCCCCAGTCTCAAACTTTAACTCTCATGATTCACAATGATTCCTTTGCTTTGTGATATATATCATCTCTAAGAAATAGTTACCTGAATGATTCTTACTACTGATCTTATAACCATAGTAGTAAGCAAGATAGATGAAAAAGAATTGCAAATCCTTTTCAGATGAGTGTGTATTTTAATAGGTGTTTGATATTTTTAAAGAGTTAATGGAATTGGTTAATTCGTACATCCATAATTTAGAAGTTTTTTTTCCAAATTCGTTCAAAAGTTGTCCTTTTCCTCGTTGTTCCTTTACTGGTTGTCCATGATGAAGAAAAAAAGCTTGAAAATTATGGAATTTGTTGAGTACAAAAGGTTTAATTTCTGTTGCTTGCTATATGTGACCCTAATCTGTGAAATACAGAAATCAATATATTTCAGTTCACATGTGTCTAGCTACAAAAGGATTTAGAATTGAATACATTCTACTGTTAGCTTTTCTTTCATTACAGAAATTGCATTTAAGATATCTAATTTTTCTTGAAAACTTTCGCTCCCTATAGGACTTGTTGACATTTACTTGCCTGTCACAATGAAGAAGGTACACATATTTTAAGAATTTATTTTCTTGGTCGAGTTCACCTTATTTTCTTCATTTATTGATTCACAGAAATTATACTGACAGGAGCAGAAGTACAGGTTAGATAGCATTAGTCCTGATGGATTCTGAAATTTTAAACAAGTGAGAGTACAACAGAAGCTAATTTCCACAGTAATACTGTGTCATTGTTTAATCTTCCTTCTCCTAATAGGGATTCCTAAGTTATTCTAAAGGTCTAAAAGTGAATAACAGCAAAGATATGTATTTTCTGCAATATACTGCTTTTTCTCCAATACATTTTTTTTTTCCTTTTCGGAGGAATCTGTTGAGCATGAGATTTTATTGCAATGTCCCTATGATCAAAAGCTTAAAATTAGGTTCTGCTGGTTGTTACAGCATCTGGCGACATGTAGAAAGGTAATGTTTCAGTGGAAAACGTTGGTACCACACAAAGTCTTCATTTCATGGATAAATTTTGGTATCTTTACAGGTAAATGTTGGAAAAGTATGTCGATTATGTGAGAGAGTGTGTGGGAAGTAATGTCATGGATTAGACTTTTGTATATCCTCTGAAATCTCTGGAGAATTCAAACAAAATTATGACATTAGAAGTTCAAATTGTGTACTTCTAGAGAAGGGAATAGGTGTGATGTGTGTTGGATAATTATTTTAAACTGTTTGCCAGATTTCATTTACTTTGAAGAAGGTTTTTACTCACTATTACCTACTGGTAAAAATGTAAATTACTGATATTATTAAAGGTTATATTTTAATATGTTAAGACATCCACTCTATTATCATGTTACCTGAATTTATCTTGAATCCTTTAGATTTCAGTACATAGTTATAAACTAATAATTTTGAGGTACTCATTGCATTTTTTCTATATCTAGGATAATGAGTTTTAAAATGCTCATAGTTTGATTAAAAAATTAAATTCACAGTGGATGAATGTTAAGAAAACTGTATGAGGAAATTATTTTTTTTCTTAATTTAACATTACTACAGTAAGTTCTAGAGCCATAGGAGAGATAGTTTCTGCTGTTGTGTTTTGTAACAAAAACACCAGGGATTTTTTAAAATATCATTTTCTATCACATTTTGCATACATTCAACAAATACATATAAATAAACCTTATTTGAATACACAGAGGCCAAAATTTTGAACATACTTATGTTTCACATGTATGATAAAAAAATTTCATGGAGTTTCGCACTGGTTCTCCATGTATGAAATCATATCAGTGAAGGAGTTTGAGTTCGAGTATCATTTTTTGAAACAAGCCTGGCCAGAAGTTTCATAGAAACTCTTATATGAGCAATCAAATGAGAAATAAAGTTTCCTTGCTAACTAACCAACCTACCAAGCCAACCATCTACCACTCAATCATCCCAACAACCAACCAAATAACCCACCGTCCGACCAATCGCCCAACCCATCTTTTCTGAGTGAGGTCAGATCTTTGCCAGAGATAATCACAAACTTAATTTTTCCAGGGATGCTATCCAAAACCCTACATCTCTGTGAATACTTTCTATTTCTTAGACTCCCTTCTCCCTGAACCTCCCTGCATCCATCTTCCCAGCGATTCCTGATACTGGTGCAGGACTTCCTGCTGTCCCTGGTCATCTATGGCTGAACTGGCTGCAGCATGGTTCTATGCCTTTGCCCAATGCTCATCCAATGCTTGTCCATGCCCTCCTTGGGGTTGATGGAGGTAAAGGAAGAGGAAGAGGACGACAAGGAGGAGGAGAGCAGCTGCTCCCTGACCCCTCCCGCCCCCACACCTACCTGGGCCACGATGGATAATTCAAACGAGGCTATGAAAACACTGTGGAGGAAATAATCAACAAACGCTGACAACTAGTAGCTTATTTTCCCTTTCCTCTCCTTGGCATTTATGTAAAAATATTCTGGCCAACCCTCAGGCCCAAAAAGTGTTTGGGGCTTAATCAAGCCCTAGGTAGCCTTGAACTGGCAATACAGAATAGCGTGGAGTTGAACATGGGACCCATTGCCTTTAAATTCCCTCACACAAGTACATGGCTAGGATAACAGTTATTTGCCAGCCACTAGCCCCGCCACCCCCAAGGTCAGAATCCAGTTCCCTCGACATCCCACATGGATAGCGAGACCCAGGATGGAAACCCAATTCAGTTCAGATACCCCAGCTCCGAGGGATGTGTGTAACATGGTCACAACTCTTCCCTCATCCTTTATTTCCCTTAGTTCCAGCTTACCCTTCTTTTCCCCTTCTTCCTCCCTTCCTTTCTTTCTTTTTCCTTCCTCACTCCCATTTTTATTCCCTCCTTCCTTTCTATTTACCTGCCTCCATTACTACCTTCCTTCTTCCTTTCTCTCCCTCTTTCCGACGTTCCTTGTCCCGTTGTTTCTTTCTTCCCTTCTTCCTTCCTGTCTTGGGTCCTCCTTTCCCTACTTCTTCTCTTCCTTGCTATCTACTTTACTCCTTTTCTCCCTTCATCCTCTTTCCCCTCGCTTACTTCCATTCTTCCTTCTTCCTCCCATCCTTTCCTACTTCCTTCTACCCTCCTTTCCTTCTACCTTCTTTTCTCTCTGCCCTCCTTTCTTTATCTCTGCCTTCTTTCTTTCCTTACATGCTCCCTCCCTTCCTTCCTTCTCTCTCTCCGTGTACATTTCTTCCTTTGCCCCTTTCTATTCCCTTAATCCTTAGGTCCTTGCTTGTATCCTTCCCTACTTCTTTGCCAACTCCACCTTCTTAGCTGGGTCCATACTTCCTTTCATCTTCCATTTTTCTATCCCCGTTCCTTTCCCTATTCTTTTTATCATTCCTTGTTTCTCTTTTCCCTTATGGCTTCCTTTTTCCCACCTTCATTGCCCCACTCCCTCTCTCCCTTTGCCACCTTCATCCCTCCTTCTCTACCCACCGTCCGCTATCACAATTCACACAGCTGGGCTAAAGGAGTAACGTGGGTGTTCCAAGCAAGAAGAAGATCCTTAGGAAAACAGTTCCATCAAACAAATGATGATGTTGAGGCCTTCCCACCCAGGGAGCAGCGGGACAAAGGAAAGGAGGGGAAGGAGTGGAAGAGGAGACAGAAATAGAAATGAAGAATTTAGAAGATTATTTCATTCACAAAAGGCCTGTCTCAGGAAATCATGGTCTTTCTTGATATTGAGCAAAACAGGTAAACAACAACAAAAAAAACAACAAAATAACAAGTCTTGTGGTGTAATTTTGGGAGGTTGAATCTTCCCACAGCAAGGCAGGTGGGCCTCTGGACATGAAGAAAGTGAGGTGAATGTAGAAAAGGTCTTGGATCAATATCAATCCCTCAACCCTAACCTGAAGGAAAAGGCAGCTAGCAAAGTAGAGAACACCTGATGAAAAGCAGGGCCTGGTTCGTGAAACTTCTCTCAACCCTCTGTATGTGCACATGTGTACAACTCTATTCCTGTGTGCTTCATACTTTGGTCTTGAAATTAATTTTTTTTTTTGACATAGCTGTCTCTGTTCCCTGTCCAACTACTTATCTCCTGACAGACTGGAAGGCCTGATAATGCCATCTCCTCCTTTTCTATTGAAAGCATTGAAGTGTAGAAACCCTCCCCCCACACACATTACACGCTCCCTGCCTCTCAGCCCAGCCCCTACACTTTCACATAAAGGGAACTATTTACATATAAAGCAGAAGCAAATAAACCAAATGTAAGAAATATGGAACCAGATGGATTGACATCTCTTGTTGCAAAAAGTACATTTGTGATTCAAAAACTAAAACTAAAAATCTTTCTCCAGCCATGGAACAAACACAGAAAAACAGTTGAGTCTCCAGTAGTTGAGCACCAGTATTGAGCACAGAGTAGCTCAGGAACGTTGTCAAGTTTCCAAATTTAAGGCCCGGAACCATATTCAAGGTTTAGGTCACTTGTTCAAGGCTCAAAACTGAGTTCTAGCCCCAGGCTCCTAGTGCAAGGCACAGTCTGTGAGTTCAATTTCTAGACATTTAGATCAAAGAACAGCTTGAAGTTCAAGACCCAGGAGGAGTTGAAGGCCTAGGAACCAATTTCAAAACCCCAGCTTGAGTTCAGTTCCCAGGCAATGAGCTCAGGCAAGGATCCCTGTTCAGGCCCCATTTCCCTATTGCAATCTCAGTTCACAAGTTCATGTCAGGACATGAATTCAAGCCCCAGGCTGTGAGCTTAAGACTCACACCTGACTTCAATGCCCAGCTACGAGTTAATGCCTAGGATCCATGTTCAGTTCCTAAGCACTAGTTCTAGGAACAGGCCATGAATTCTATTCCCATGCCATGAACTCAAGTGCAGGCCTGGGTTCAAAGCCCACATTGTGAATTCAAGGCTCAGTCCCAGAGTTTCTGGCCCAGGTTAGGAGTTAAAATTCCAGCTCAAGAGTACAAGTCCAAGCCTTTGAGTTAAAGGACCAGGGTATTATTAGTTCCAATCTCAACCCCAAATTCAACTTCCAGGCCAGGTGTTTAATTCAGATCTTCATGCTTGGGTTAGTCAGGGAGGGTAAGCTGAAAGGAAAGAATGAAATGATTTTGGATTGATGGTAGGAGATGGAGTTTAAATGAGAGTAGGAAGAAAGAAGGAAGTATAGAAAGGAAGAAGAGAAAACTGGAAGGAAGGAAGGAAGGAAGGAAGGAAGGAAGGAAAGAAGGAAGGAAGGAAGGAAGGGTAGAGAAAGGAGAAATACAGGGCAGGAGTGAGAAAGGTAGAGAGGGAGGGAGGGAAAGAAAAGAGGGGGAGAAGAAATGAAGAAGCGGAAAGAGAAGAATGGGAAGAAGTAAGGAAAGAAGGAAGAGTAGAAGGAGGGGAAAGAGAAAGATGAATAGTGAAAGGAAGAAGATTAAGAGGATGAGGAGTGGGAAAAGAGACAGAGGGTGAGGAGAAGGAGAAACAGGAGAAGAAGGATCTTTCCCCGGATTTAAGTATTAGTGTTGAATCAATCCAAAGAATTTTATTCATGTTCAAAGTTTGCATCAAAAATTGGAGGGCATTGATTGGAGGGAAAAAACAAAGGAAGAGGCAACGATGCTTGATAAGAAAGGTATTTATTATCTTGCTCGTGTAATTGTAACCGCTCTATAAGTATTTTCACAAAACCAAAGTTATTAAGAAATTGTAGCGAATTTTTGATATTATTCAATAGGTAAATATTGCTGTATAAATATGCACATCATCAAAAACAACCTGTTTTCAAAACCACCATGTCTGCTGATCATCTTCTGAATTCACATATTTATACTATACCCTAACTGCACTGTTCCATCTTTCTTTCACATGGTAGATCTTCAGAAAAATATGCTTGATGTACCAGAAACAGGGCTGTATTCAGTGTATTATGTTCATGTGCAATACTGTCTAAAAATAATTCTATTTTCAGAAAGAAAGACAAGCATTACACTGATTTTTGTGAACAAGAAAAGATACTATGTGGAAAAGAAGTAATAATTAGTGACTGAACTCATGTGGAAAATTGTTAAAATTTATATAACCTTAGGTAGCTTGTGCTTACTGCACTTCCATACTTCCAAAATAGCTAATAGAGTTCTTAGCATTTATCAAAGTTGTACACAAGTGATTACTATTTTTCTTTGACTCAAGAAAAAATGAACAAGTGTATTTTTCTAAAATTTTCTTGTCGTTCTCTGAAAGAGATTAAAAGATACAGTGTCTTCCATGACTGCCTTTCTTCTTCACAGTTCATGCATTATTTTGGTCAACTGGTTTTGAATAATGCTCAGAGTTCTCATCATCTGAAAAGGACAGGAAATAAATGATATCAAAATATAGGAAAATAAATTGAAATGTATGATTTTGCAATTGTCAACCAAATTATATGACGATTGTAATTCAGCATTTAATAATTTTATCTCACTAAGTCTTAAGAGTATCTAATGAATGTATTTCTCGGTATAATTTTTATCTCTTCTTAGTATGAATTCTATAGTAATTATTGAAACTCAATTTTTGTCCCTTGTGTTCAAAGTTATTTTGAGTGTCCCTTTCATCCCACCAGTAAGAAACTGACCATTTATTTGCTATAATTAGCATTTATTTATGATAATTTTGTCAGATTAGTAGAAAAGCTCCAAAGCTCTATACTTTGGTAAAGAGAGAGATAGAGAGAGAGAGAGAGAACATATTATTATATAAAATGAAGCTCTAGGAAATGAATATCAAGATAGATTCAGAACCGTTTATCCTTATACTTCTGGATTTTAACATAGCATACGATTATTTTTGTTTCTACTTTATGTTCTTCCTTCTATGGTATATTCCTGTTGTCACTTTATTTGATTTTGGTTCCATGTTGTATGTCAATTTTTGTAATGATGGGGTAGGAGAATAAAAAATTCCTGATATAACAATACAGGATGAGTAGGCAGTACTAGGAAGATGGCAGAGGAGAAGTTGGAGGCTAAACAAGCTCTCCAATAGAAAGCAGTGTGGTGTTCCAGAGAAATACACCAAGTGTGTCATCACAGTACAGAGAGTTTGGCCAGAGAGGGAAAATCCAGGCAAGAAGACAGTTCTGAGCACTTAGCAGTAGTTGCAGCTGCGGAGATGGTGGCTTAAATGGCTGCCATAACTACAACACAGAGAGTCCAGGTCAAAGGCTCCAGCCCGAGCAGGTGAGCATATTCTACTCAACACCACCAAGAACTGACAAGGAGCAGATATCTTCATTCTGCAGAACCCAGACCAGAGACGATACAGAAAACAAGAGTATAGCATGTAGAATCCTGACATCCTCACTCCTACTCAAGGAGTAGAGGAGGGAAGGCCACCTCTCCCCCCCCCCACTACTGGATATCTCCATCTTTGATACTGACAAAGGCCCATTGAGCAGCTACCTCCAACTAAGGCCTTGGAAGAAAACAAACAAGTCATTTAGCAGGTCACAGGAACCTGACCTGACCTGACAGGCTCAGGTCCACCCAGGAGAAAGTCACCCAGCCTATTCATATACAAGAAGCTTTTAGAATCCATAATAGATCCGACCATAACAGGACATCCCATCACAGTATAATCTGCACAGGATCAATTCAGGCCAAGGAAAAGAGCCTTAAAGCTGTCAAAGAGACAAGATAAATCACCTATAAAGGGAAACTAATTAGAATCACTTCAGATTTCTCACAAGAGACAATGAAAGCAAGATGATCCTGGAATTATGTATGCCATGCCCTAAAGACAAACAATTATCAACCAAGATTACTGTACTCAGTAAACTTTCCTTCATAACCCCAGGTCAAATAAAAAACCTTCCATAGCAAAGAAAAGTGAAAGAATATATCTCAACCAAAGAAGCCCTAGAAAAGATACTTGAAGATGTCCTACACATAGAAAACCAACAAGACCACACTAAAGGCCAAGAAACCGCACCCAAACTGAGAATTCAAGAACCCTAGGAAGAATCCAGTTGCCACAGGTCCCAAGGTAATGGATGAAATGGCTGGACATCCCAAACACCTCTCAGTCCTATCTCTCAACATTAACGGATTTAACTCTCCAATTAAGCAACATAAACTGACTAGTTGGATTAAAAACCAAGGTCCTCCTATCTACTGTCTTCAAGAGTCACAGATTGCCCATAAAAACAAACACATTTTGAAAGTGAAAGGCCGGAATAAAATCTACCAAGCCAATCACCCGTATAAACAAGCAGGATTTGCAATCCTGCTTGCAGGATTGTTTCTAACATATTCATAAGATGATTTTTTGTTATTTTGTATGTCTTTCCCCCACCGTATAACCCCTGCTTTCACTTTATTTGATGTTGATGTAATTTGTGGAGGGGAAGAGAAAAGACAAATCGTTCAAATAGGGGTACAGGTGAGTCCATTGCAACTATGAGAGTTACAAGTCATTATGTCATAAATCAGACTTTACTAAATTAGTCGGAAGTTGGGGTGGCAGAGGGGAAAATGTATGGAGGATGGAGAGTGAGAGATGATAAGGTATGGGAAGGGTAAACAAACAAGCAGGCAATTAATCTTGATAAGAAATGTATTCCTTGCATGAGGTCCCGGGAAGGTGGCAGAGGAGAAGCTGGAGGCTAAACAAGTTCTCGCATAGAAAGCAGTTTTAGATTTCCAGTGAACAGTACCAAGCCAAAGAATCACACCAAGTGTGCCATCACAGGACAGAGAGTTAGGCCAGAGAGGGAAAATCCAGGCAAGGAGACAAATCTGAGCACTTGCCAGCAGCCGCAGCTGTGGCAGCAACGGTGGCGTCGGTAGCCGCAGTCGCCATACCAGCCAAACAGAGAGTTCAGGAAGAAGGAGCCAGATGCGGTGGGTGAGCAGATTCTACTCAACACCAGCAAGAACTGGACATCTTCAAGGAGTGGACTTCATCCTGCAGTTTGCAGACCAGAAACGACCCAGGAACCAAGACTCGATGTGAGTACAAGCCTGACATCCTCACTCCTACTCAGGGAGCAGAGGAGGGAAGGCCACTCCCCCACCCCAGTACCGGAGATCTCCATCTTGAATACTGACAAAGCTCCGCGGAGCTGCTAGCTCCAACTCAGGCCTTGGAAGAAAACTAGTGTCATTTAGCAGGTCATAAGAACCTAACCTGACCTACCAGACTCAGCTCCACCCAGGGAAAATTTACTGAGCTACAGCGCCAGCCCCAGGATTGGCTTTCTTCACTGGGTAATCAGAACCAGAGGCTGCCCCTCCCTTTAGCAGCCTTGACAATCAATTGAAATTCGGTAAACATAAACCCTGAGAGTGGCTCCAACCTGGGCTCTGTGACCTTTGCACAAACTAGCCCCCGGAAAAAGCTACTGTTTGCTGAAAGGCCTCAACTCTACCCAGAACCTAGCCTCAACACAGCATCTCCAAAGTTGAGGAAAAAGCCTTCTCCCTCTTTTGTGAAACTCAAAGCAGATCTCCCTCCCATTGAACTAGCCTGGGAAGAGGAACACAAAATCCTGGGTTAAGCAAGCATTTTTCTGCCTGTTCAAACAAACTGACTTAAGAAACCAACCAAGCCACAGAAAAATCAATCACCACAAGCAGACCAGAGACTCCAACAAGAGGCTGGTTACGGACACAAGGGAGATACAGGATTTTTCCCAACCCTCCTCCATAAAAAAATGCAAAAAAATTTTCCTTTTGTTTTTTTGGACCTTGTATAAATTTTTTTTCTAAAACTTTTTTTTAATTTTTAATTTTTACCTGTTTTGAAAAAAATTGTAACTTTTTTTTCCTCTTAAAATTTTTATTTTAGGGGTATATGTGTGTGTGCACTTTTCGTTCTTTTTTTTTTTCCTTTTTCAAAAAACAAATTTTTTGTTTTTTGTCTAGCTCTACTGAACTTCTGATATTTTTTCATTCTTTCTTATCCTTTTCACCTTTTCTTCTCTTTCGTTCTTCTTTATGTGACTTAATTTTTGTTCTGCACATCCTCAGATAAGCCCGTAGTCGATTATTAAACCTTATCCCATATTGTGTACACACTTCACCCTCAAATTTATTACTCCATTCAAAACCTCTTATACTTAAATTCCTTAATAGCAATGCTATCTCTTTATACCTATATAATATTTTAAGTATTTTTATTTTTAAGTTTTTCACATCTCCTCTATATCCCTCCCCTTCTCTCACAATATCTACGTTCTTTTCTGAATATTTTGTTTGGATACTGCATAATATTTTTACTTATTACTTTTCTCTTTTTTCTGGTCTCATTTTTTTCCTTTTTCTTTCTATTTTGTGCTCTCTCTCTACTTTCATCCTATCCAACCTATTTTCTGCCTTGAGATTAATACTTAGTTAACTCTCCCTGGGCCTTCCCACATCACTCTATTCCTATTTTTTACCCACATCTCTCCCTAAACCTAATAATTTCTGGTTTACCAAAATTCTTCTTTGCGGTTCTTAGCCCATTAATATATAGTTGTTTGATGTTGAATAGATGTATCTATTGAACCAGATTGTATCTGCAGACTATTGACTTTGCAAATACAGACTTTGGTTGATGCTTAAGTTAGTGCATTAAGTTAGAGTTCTAGCACAAAATGTGTTATTTTCATCCCAAATGGGAAGAGTAAGCCAGAAAAATGCAAGAAAAATGGCAAGTCCGGGTATCTCAACTGTCATTCATGATAATCAGGGGACAGAACAGATAATGAATAATCCAGAGGAGAGTTACCAAATAGCTCTACAAAAACTGCTGGAAAACATGATAAATGAAAAGATTGAAATCATACAAAGGGCTCTGTATGAGCATGATATGGAGAGAGAGGGGGCAATCCAAAGGTTTATACAAGAATATCATGAGTGTGACGAAGCTACTCAAAAACTGATAAAGGATTTGCATGAGCTTCCTGAGAATACTCAAAGAGAAAGGCAGGATTGGCATGAGCAGACTGAGAACACTCAATGAGAAGTACAGGAATGGCATGACATGAGAAAGCTAAGCAAAGAATAAGACACGAATTGAGCGAGCAGGAAGAGAATACACAAAGATTACTAAAGGCATTGATGGAATCCATTAACAAAGAGCTGAAGAAATACAAGGCGACCTCAAATTAATGCTGAATGGAACCCAATATAAAGAATGGGAGTCCAAGGAAACCATAACCAATCAACTACGTGATTTGAGAATAATCATTGAACCCCAAATTAAGGAAGTAAAGAAGTTCATAAAAGATCTAAAACAAAGCTTCAACAAAGAATTTGAAGCCATCAGAGCTGACCAATTAGAAGTAAAAGAAATAAAAAAAAAACAAAGTAGAAAGTCTTGACAGCAGGTTAGATCATGCAGAAGATCGAATTTCGGGGATTGAAGACAGCCTAGATATTATAGAGAAAGAACATACAACCATCGAAGACAAATCCAAGAAATATGATAGATCTATCCAAAACTTGGAAGACACCATCAGAAGG
Organism: Dipodomys spectabilis; assembly: GCF_019054845.1. NCBI lineage: Eukaryota > Metazoa > Chordata > Mammalia > Rodentia > Heteromyidae > Dipodomys > Dipodomys spectabilis. The sequence continues at coordinate 3,512,421 of NW_024870841.1, read as the reverse complement.
TCTAATCTAAGGATAATGAGTGTAGAGGAGCACCTAGAAACAGAAATTAATATTCTAGGAAATTTGTTTAACAGGATCCTAGCAGAGAACTTCCCAAACGTGCAAAAAGATAGGCCTATTCAGATACAAGAAGCTTTTAGAACTCCAAATAGACCAGACCAGAATAGGACATCCCACCACCACATTATAATCCACACAGGATCAACTCAGACCAAGGAAAAGATTCTAAAAGCTATCAAGTAGAAAAGATTAATCAACTATAAAGGGAAACCAATTGGAATCACCTCAGATTTCTCAGCAGAGACCATCAAAGCAAGAAGAGCCTGGAATGATGTATGCCATACTCTAAAAACAAACAACTATCAACCAAGAATACTGTATCCAGCTTAACTCTCCTTCATAACTGAAGGCCAAATAAAAACCTTCCATAGCAAAGAAAAATTGAAACAATACATCTCCACCAAACCAGCCCTACAAAAGATTCTTAAAGATGTCTACATATACAAAACCAACAAGACCACAATAAAGGCCAAGAAACTGCACCCAATCTGAGAATCCAAAACTAAAGGAAGAACACAGTTTTCGCAGCCCCCAAGAAGGTGGATAACAAGGCAGGACCTCCCAAATACCTCTCAGTCCTCTCTATCAACATTAACGGATTTAACTCTCAAATTAAGTGACATAGACTGTCTAGTTGGATTAAAAACTAGATCCTTCTATCTGCTGCCTTCAGGAGTCACATCTTGCCCGTAAAGAAAAAAAAAAACAAAACATATTTTCAATGTTGAAGGCTGGAAGAAAATTTACCAAACAAACAGCCCCCATAAACAGGCGGGAGTTGCAATCCCAATATCAGATAAAATAGACTTCAAATTAAAATTCATGAGAAGAGATACAGAAAGTTGCCACATACTAATTAAGGAATCTCTCCTTCAGGAGGATATTACAATTCTAAATATCTATTCGCCAAACAACGGAGCACCCAAATTTATCCAAGAAACACTAATTTCCCTCAAATCCCATATAGATCCAAAGACATTAATTGTTGGGGATTTTAACACACCACTCTCCCATAAGGTAGATCAACTCGGCAAAAAAATCAACAGAGAAACCGCAGATCTAAACAGCTGCATAGATCAACTAGATTTAACAGACATCTACCGAATATTCACCCAGCAGCAACAGAATACACGTTTTTCTCAGCAGCACATGGAACATTTTCTAAACTAGACCACATTTTAGGCCACAAATCAAACTTGTCTAAATTCAGAAACATTGAAGTTATACCTTGAATTCTCTCTGACCACAAAGAAATAAAATTAGAACTTAACACCAAAAGCTACCAAAGAATGTCCGGTAAGTCATGGGCTCATGGAGTCTAAACAACACACTATTGAATCATGAGTGGGTCATAGAAGAGATTAGAAAGGAAATTCAAATATTGATGCTATTCAGCAAAATTGAGCACACAAATTACCAGCTCCTCTGGGACACAGCAAAGGCGTACTCAGAGGCAAATTTATTGCTCTGAGTTCCTACATCAACAAATTGGAGAGATCTGAAACGAACAAAGTAATGAGATATCTGAACCTCCTTGAAAAACAGCAGCAAGATAAACCCCAATCCAGTAGAAGGAAAGAAATAATTAAAATTAAATCAGAATTAAATGAATTAGAAGCCAAGAAAACTATAGAAATAATCAACAAAGAGTTCGTTCTTCAAAAAAATTAACAAAATTGACAGGCCCTTAGCAACTCTTATCAGAAAAAAAGAGAACTCACCCAAATAAACTCAGAGATGAGAATGGAAACATCATCACAGAAACAACCAAGATTCAGAACATGATAAAGGAATATTTCTCAATCCATTATGGTAATAATTTTGAGAACTTGGCAGAAATGGATCTTTCCCTAGCAAATACTGACATGACAAAACTAAACCAAGATGAGTTAAACCATCTTAACAGGCCCATATCAATCATTGAAATAGAAACAGAAATAAGAGACCTCCCATCCAAAAAAAGTCCAGGATCAAATGGTTTTACAGCGGAATTCTACAAGGCCTTCAAAGCAGAGCTCACACCAATACTCCTCCAACTCTTCAATGAAATTGAAAGAGAAAGTTCACTACCGAACACATTCTATGAAGCCATCAAACCCTCATCCCAAAACCAGACAGGGACTCATCAAAGAAATAGAACTATCGACCCATTTTTTGATGAACATTGATGCAAAACGTCTCAACAAATTTTGGCCAATCGATTTCAACAACTCATCCAAAAAATCATACACCACGATCAAACAGGATTCATTTCAGGGATCCAAAGCTGGTTCAATATATGCAAATCCTTTTACTTATTGTCAGCTTTTCCCTCTATCTCCCTCATTCCCTCCCTCCCATCACTGCCCTTTAGTTGCTTAGTTCATTTTCATTAATATCCAGTGCAGCAGATGCATCCTTCTGGTGTGTTTTCCTCTATCTATCTCTGATTCTGTGTCCTCTTTTTAGTTTCCCTCAGATGTGTGCATATATACCTTAAATGTGGTCAGTAGCTTTGGGTTATTTTGTAATGAAACAAGATGACTGAAAGTTCTTTGTTTGTCGAGTCCTGTTTACTTTGTTTTATCTCTTTACATGTTGTATTTAATAGCCATATATCAATGAGATCATTTTCCATTTGTCTCTTTTGGCTTACATCACTCAAAATTATTTTTCTAGTTCCATCTATGTCCCTGCAAATGCCATTATTTTGTCCTTTCTAATAGTCACATAATATTCCATTGCGTATAGGTACCACTATTTTTGGATCTATTTATCCATTAGGATCATCCAGTAGGGCATCTGGGTTGTTTCCATATCTTGACGATTGTGAGCAATGCTGCAATAAACATGGAAGTGGATGTGTACTTGTATCCTGGTTCCTGTTGTTCAGCATAGATGCCTAGTAGTGGTATGGCTGGGTAATTGGGAAGGTCTATGTTTAGTTTTCTGAGGTACCTCCAGACTGCTTTCCAATGTGGTTTTGTTAGTGTCCATTCCCAGCAGCAATGAAAAATAGTTCCTTTCTCTGCATTTGTCAATGGCTCCCTCCAGCCTTTGTTTTTGTCTGACCTTAGGATGCAGACCATGCTGAATGGAATAAGGTGATATCTCAGGATTGTTTTTATTAGCATTTCCTTTACAGCCACGGATGAATAGCATTTCCTCATGTGGTTCTTTGCCATTTTTATCTCTTCTGAGAAGTCTCTTTTTATTTCCTTTGACCATTTAGTAATTGGTTCATTATGTTTGGGAGAGATTAGTATATATACTGTAGGCCTTTGTCTGATATATTGCTGGTAAATATTTTTCCCAATTGGTTCTTTCTAGTTTGGTTGCTATGTCTTTAGCTGTGCAGAATCATTTTGTTTTAAAGAAGTCCCATTTGTTGAGACTCTCCCCAATTTGTTGTGACCCTGGGACTCTGCTAAAGAAGTTCCTGACTGTGCCTATAAATTTAATTGTCTATGTCTCCAAAGGTATGTGTTGTCACAATAGTTGACAGGCTTGTGATGTCACAATGTAACACAGTGGTCAATGACATCTAGCTGTGTGATATCACAGTGCCCTTGATGTCAGAGTGGATATGTGATACCATACATTACTGACATATTTTCGTGTGAAATACAGATTATGAACTTACCTAGATTCTAAGATGTTGAAATGGCAATATGTCACAAAAATTAATAGGACAGGAAAAATTTGTGATGTCATAATGGGTTAATGATATCACAATGGCAATGTGAGGTCACAAAGGGATTGTCATGTCACAATGGTTATGAAGTCAAAATGTGTTTCTGATATCAACCACATGCCTCATTTGAAAGAAAGAAATCACAACATAGGCATTCACAATGTGTCTATAATGTCACATTGGATATATGATGCAGTAATAATGTCATTGTATTTTGGTGATATCAAAATAAGGTGATGTTGTCAAAATGACAATTATGGTGTCATAATGGTTTGTGGTATTACACTGGCATATCTGTTGCAGTAGTAATTAGTTCACAATGAAAATATGGGAGTGTGATATCAAAAAAAATGATGTGTTTTTTCAAAGGTGCTCAGAGACCAAAAAAGGTTTGAGATGTCACAATTTGATTTTGATGTCACAACAGCAATGCGATGTCACTGTAGGAATGTGCTGTCACTGAAGTAATGAGATGATTTCATAATATTAGTAATATTGATTACATATTCCATTTCAATTGCTCTTAGTTAGAAATAAGGATAGGGGTTCACAGAAGGAGCTAGAAGTCACAAAGGCCATGATTTTGAAAAATGTAATGAAGTTATATTAGTTTTTTTAAGACACAATGGGAGTTATATACCAAATATGATATGTTGTCATAATGGTTACTGCATCATAAATGTTTCTGCTATCAAGCCAGAGTCCACATTTGAAATAGAATTAAATCAGAGAATAGGCACTCATAATCTGCCTATGACATCACAATGACAATGTGAAGTAATAATGCTATCGTGACGTGGTAGGTTGGTGATGCCACAATGAGCAATGTGATGTTACACTGGTGATGATCTCAGAAAGGCTTTGTGATGATAAAATGGCATGTCTGATCTCAATTGTCATAGTACACAATGATGATATGGGTACACAAAGGGACTGTGGTGTCACAAATGCCATGTGTTTTTTCAATGAGTGTAAGAGGTCATAATAGGCTTGTGATGTCACAATGTGATCGTGGCTAAATGCATGAGTGATGTCATATTGATGATGAGGTCAAAATTGTTTGGTCCTGTCATAATGAGTTTGTAATGTCAAATTCAATTAGTACTTGTTATCAATGAGGATGCTGTAATAAGCACCTGGACCCCAATCATTTGTGGGACATAATCATCATCATGCCCCTCTAGCCTGGCCTATGGGAGAGGGTGGTTTATGCTTCTGAAGGGTTTGAGCTGTCATGTAACTCACGGAGATATGTCAAGAAGGGATTGGGCATTGTGCAGTTTGATAAGTGGCAATTGAAAACTTAGGCAAGAGATCTGTTGGATTGCTGGTGGTGTAACTGTTTAACTCTTGGTAATTTTGTGCCTAATGCTGTTTTTCCCGTGGTTCCCCATCAAAATATGAGTGTCCTTGACTCTTTCTAAAGAGTAACAATCCGTATTTTGACCCATTTATTATTCTGCTCACTTTTCTTGGCCTCTTCTTCAATGACACAGGAATTTTGGGTCTATTCTTCTAACTGGCCTTTCAGTTCTTCCTCTGGTGCTTTGCATTTTTGCTCACACCCTTCAAAGGTAAAAGCTTAATGTACTCTGGTATCGAGACCAGCTCCTTTTACCTGGCCTTGATTTCATGTACAGTGTCAGGATCTTCTCCCTGCCTTGCTTGTACTCAGCAAGAATGTAAGCATTGGGGTCCTTGTCTTCCTCAGCCTGTGATCTGTGGGTTTGACCTTTATATCAGGCACACCTTGTCTGATGTACTTGGATTTCGTTTGATTCTACATTTTTCTCAGTTTCATTTTGTGAATTTTTGTTCTTATTTTTGACTCTCACAATTTTATGATTTATGTCTTCAAATCTTTTCTTCACATCTGATAATTCTTTCTTTTCTCATCTGTGCTGTTTAATGCACTTTTATCCTACTTGTGGGTTTTGATTGGCATGTATTTGAGAATTAAAATATTTTTAGCCTGTGTTTTCAAACAGAAATGTGTGAAATTTTCATCACCACATTTTTTCCTAAGTTCTGTGGGATGATTTTTAAGTTTAGCACAATTGGATTTCAGACTCCCAAGCTCATTTGCCTTGTTCTCAGGAGATATAATCACAGTTTCCCAGTGGCAACCTGCCTACAGAACATGTCATTTTTAATCCTTCTCTTCCTTGGAAATTTCTTTTTCCCTTGCTGTTTAATTCTAGTAAGCACACATATATAGTCCTAGAGGTTCCTTTTTGATATTTGCAAATGAATTAAACTGTCTTCACCATGAGTCTCTTAATCCCTGTCCTGGTGCTGCTATGTGAAACCCCTTCTTAGACTGTTTTTTCTTCCACTGAATAACTGTTATGAAACACCTGTTGGGCAACTACCAACTCAGATAATACCTTTTCTCAAATCCTTCTAAATTGTGAAGCTTTTTTCCTAATATCTGGGCCAACGGTGTAGTGAAAGCCATATTTAGGGCTCTTCAATTTTCCTGGGCCTCAGGATCTATAGGCTTATAGTTCCTATAGGCCTCTTGAGGTTTTCTAGAAATCAACATTAGGGGATTCATTGGGGAACTATAGTCTCATTCATCTTAATTAAATTAGTTGGCTTCCTAGCTGCTGCCCTTACCCTGCTAACAGGCTTGCAATATTGCTAAGCACATCCTTACCTTGATTGCTGTTCTACTCCCAGCTTGGATGAGTCTGGGGAAAGACTTGCTCCAATAGGAATGGGTCTTCATTGCGGGAATGATCTGGTCCAAGGACCAATTTCAAGCCACTGTGCTGGATTCACTCCCTTCCTCCCAGGTGGAAAGCACCTGTAAAAGTTGCCCTCAGTCATCCCAGGTGGGCTGATGTAAAGAGATGAGGCCCTGGGCTTTTTCAGAAAAGGACGGATTTTGCTATTTCCCCTAATACATGACACTAATTTTAAAGGGAATATGTATTAGAAAGTTGGTTTTCCCACCATCTCCCCAATGTGACTGTTGTGTATCACCTAAGGCTGGTTCAAGAAACTATTTCTGGTATCGAGGGTCTAAACATCAGAGATGCTGATGGCACAGATTAGGAGGATATTTCTTCTTCTGGGGGATCCTGTAACACCAGAAGGAAGTGTTACAGGAACTTTAACATATTGTACTCCCATCCTGGAAAAAAAGGAGTAAGCAGAGGTGTATACAGGAGACAGAACTATCAGCACAAACAAATAGCCATAAACCCTAAAACCACATGTCCCATATCTCTCAGTGATGCCCTCTAGAGGAGGCATGAGATGACCTCTGGAAGAGATCCCATAAGGGCTACTGAGGAGATCCTAGATGACCTCTGTAGAAGGTCCCAGATGGCCTTTCAAGGAGGCTACAAAAGACCACTCAAGGAGGTCTCAGATGGCTTTAAAGGACCCTCCAGATAACCACTTGAAGTCTCTAGTTGACCTCCAGAGGAGGTCCCAGATGGCCTCATGATGAGGTTCCTATTAATGTACTGAGGACATCTAAGATGAGCTGTTGAGAAGGCCTAACATGACCCCTGGAAGAAATCCCAGATGCCTTCTCACTTAAGTTACCAGACGACCAGTGGAGGAATTCCCAATTGGCCTCTTCAGGGACCCCAAATGACCTCCAGAGGAATTCCCAGGTAAACTATAGGAGAGGCCCCAAATAGCCTCTCAAAGAAGCCCCAAATTTCGACTGGAGTCAGTCCCAGATGTCCTACCAATAAAACCCCAAACTGGAAGAAGACCTAGATGAAGACCTCGTGGAGGGCTAAGATAACCTCCAGATTAGGTCACAGATGGCTTCTAAAGGAAGCCCAAGATGAACTCTCAAGAAGGCCCCAGATGGCCTCTCAAGGATGACCTCTTGAGATTACCCCAAATATCCTTCAGAGGAGGTCCAAATGGCCTCTTGAGAATGCCACAGATGAGCTCCAGAAGAGGTTTCAAAATCAGGCTGACAAGTTTGCTGAGACTCTCACTCCTACATGGGTCTGAAATAACTCTTGTTTTCTGTTATTTGGTGGGTTTTTTTTTTGGGGGGAGGGCTGGTCATGGGGCCTGAACTCTGGGCCTGGGCCCTGTCCCTCAGCTCATCTGCTCAAGGCTAGCACTCTACCACTTGAGCCACAATGCCACTTCTACCTTTTTTCTGCTTATGTGGTTTTGAGGAATGGAACCCAGGGCCTCAGGCATGCAAGGCAAGCAGTCTACCACTGAGTATCTTCCTAGCCCTGAAATGACTCTTATCCCTGTTGGTCCACAGGAAACAACAACTCTAGGGTGGCTTTCACCCCTGAGGGATGAGAAATTCACATACAAAGAGGTTTTCCCAGGGCCATATGGATTATCTCAATGAGGCCTCCAAAATTTAAGTCCTGTAAAGCATGAAATAATCCATCAAGATACGATTAAGATAATAAAATTATTCACATTACAAAGGGGCCTGTGTTTATATTGTCCTGGGCTGGATATTCAGGCCAAGAGCAGCATTGAGCAACAAACCTCAGACATCCAATGGGCAGCAAACCACCAATGCCAAAATTATGATCTCCAAAGCTCCAAACTTCAAAAGACAAGGCTTTTCGTTTCCCTTCCTCACTCTTCTACAGATCTGTCCTTTCTTCCAGGTCTTTCCGTATGCCCCTTCCACCAGTTCCTTCTTCTTTTTAGGCATGTCCCAATGAAACAGATGGAGATAAAAAAAAAAAAAAAAACCCTCTCAATAGCACCACTGAGAATTGAACGGCGGAGATGAAGAGAAAGTAAAAGTGCTGTTGAAAGAGCAGCAGTTGAACAGACAAAGGAACTTGCCTGTGACCCTGGCAGATCACTTGCAAAGTCAGGAGGAATTTAAAAAGGAGATTAGGATCATAAAAGCAGGCTTTAAAGAGTGAAAAGGAGGAGGATGAATAGATGAAGTCTCCAACCTCAAACAGGTTCAAAATAATAAAAAGGAGTTAAACTAGAGAACACGTAGGTGCAGGGAAACAACTGAGCTGATCAGATAGCGCAGGAGACCACTCTAAAATCAGTGGTGTTTCTAGAGCTACTACTCGTTGAGATTAAAGAATGAAGCAAAAAGAGTGGTAACAAGTGTGTAAATGTGGATACTGCTCTTGTGAAAAGAATTACATGCTCATACCTTCTGTCTGTATCTGGTTATTTGACATGCTGGTAATTTGCCACCAGCCACTGCCAAAACTATCTTGAAAAGAATTGGGGCTGCTACCTGACAATCTTGTATATAGAAAGTTGCCAACAGGGAAATTCTGGAAAGCTCCAACATGTAGTTCTCAGAAGGAACTTCAAGTCACAATATGATCATGATGTCACATCAGCAATTAGATATCAGTGCTGATGAGGTCTCAATGGAATTGGGATGTCACAATGAGCTTGTAATATCACAATGATATCTCTGACTTCAATTGCTACTAGTTCACAATGAATTCAGTGTTCACAATGTTCAAGGAAGGAGCTTGATATCTAAAATGTTATGAGGTCATGAAATATAGAGGGCAGTTCTGGCCATCACCTTTTTGGCCACATGGTTGGTTATGGGGTCTAGCATCTTGCTTTCATGCTGGGGGAAGGAAACACCCTGCCTATCAACTAACTCCAAGGTAATGTGCATGACAATATCCCTGGAGAGAGGTGTGGGTACTTGGCTGATAGGTAACTGAATTTTCTTGGACTGGGAATTTTCTGATGATCTGACTTCTACACCGACTTACTTAGGTCTGAACCAGCTTAGACATCATTATGTCATGCCAATTGTCTCACTGATCATGTCCTGTGTCCTGTCTCCTGGCTCAGCGTTGGTCATCATTGCAGCCCAATTAAGCTATCCATACCATTGTTGGCATGCTTTTTGTTTTTTATTTCTCTTTAGCATGTTTCCTAGCTGTGTTACTTTATTTGCTTGCTGTAGGTCTTTGTAACAATTGGCTACCTGCAATCTCTAAACTCTATTAAAAATATTACAATATACTAGATTTCAAAATGAGACTTCTGGGATGATTTCCCTTACAGCAATTAAAGTGTTCAGAAAACACTATGGGACAGTGATATCACAATGAAAATGTGGTCGAAATATCATGTCATAATAAAGTTTTGAAGTCACCATTAGCTGATGATGTCTATTGTGATGATATCACAGTAGATTTGAGATGTCACAAAGAGGTATGGATAGCAAAATGGTATACAGGATCACAATTTTCACTAACGAATATTGAATATATAAGTTCACAGAAGAATTGTGATGTCTCTAAAGTATGTATTGTGAAAAATGTGATGAACTGCTAGCAGGTTTCTGATTTCAATATGTGACAGAATAGTCATGACATCTGGCAGTGTGATGTCAGAATGGCTTTGATATCACAGAAGATGCCTTTTATAACATGTCATATCTGAAATATTATCAGTTTGAAAACAAATCATTAGCTCACAAATTGAAAACAAATTATTAGCCTAAAGTATCGCATGGCAAAAAATTTTGTGGAGAAGCAGGTTTGTGATGGCACAGTGGGTTACTGATATTATTATGGCAATGTGATATCACAATGGTGATTAGTTCAAAATGGGTTTTTGATAACACACATGCTACATTTGAAATAGGATGACATTGCAGAATAGGCATTTACCATGTGTCTATGATTTCACAATGCAATGTGATATCATTGGGTATGATATGATTGTAAGTTTTGTGATATCACAATGATATGATGCTATCATAAGGACAATGTAACACAGTTGGGGTCACAAAGGTTTTGATGTTACAATGGTAGGTTGAATCTCAATTGTCTGTAATTCACAATGAATATATGGTTGTACTAGAGACTATTGTGTCACAAAGACATGTGTTTTTTAAAAGTGCTTAGCTAGCAAGATCAATAGAAAGCCCACGGATTGGGAGAAGATCTTTACTAGCCATACAACGGACAAGGGTCTCATATCTAAAATATGAAGTAGAAAGAAGGATGGCCAATAGACACATGAAGAAATGTTCAACATCCCTAGCCATAAAAGAAATGCAAATCAAAACAACATTGAGATATCACCTCACTCCAGTTAGAACGGCAAAAATCAAGAACTCTAACAACAACAGATGCTGGAGGGGATGTGGACAGAAAGGAACCTTACTTCATTGTTGGTGGGAATGTAAACTTGTTCAACCACTTTGGAAAGCAGTATGGAGGTTCCTCAAAAGACTTCACAGAGCTCCCCTATGACCCAGCAATCCCACTTTTGGGGATTTACCCTAATGTTTACAAACAAGACCACACTAAAGCTACCAGCACAACTATGTTTATTGCAGCATTATTTACCATAGCTAAGATCTGGAACCAACCCAGATGCCCCTCAGTAGATGAATGGATCAAGAAAATGTGGTATATATACACAATGGAATTCTATGCCTCCATCAGAAAGAATGACATTGCCCCATTTGTTAGGAAAGGGAAAAACTTGGAAAAAATTATATTAAGTGAAGTAAGCCAGGCCCAAAGAAACATAGGTCCCATGGTTTCCCTTATTTGTAATATCTAGTATATGTATGAGTCAAGCGGAAAAGGTCAGATAATGTGATGTCAGGAAAATGAACCCTTAGATGTGTATTTTAATGTATTTTTCTTTCATGCATGTGTTTCTAACATATTTATAAGATTATCTCTTTGTTGCTTTGTATGTCCCTCCCCCACAGTATAACCCCTGCTTTCACTATATTTGATGTCAGTATAACTTGTGGAGGAGATGGGGAAAAACCAGTTGTTTAAGGATACAGGTGGACCTGTTGCAACAATGAGAAGTACAAGTTGTCATGTCCAAAACGAGCTTTACAACGTTGGTGCCGGGGGTGGCGGGGGGGGGGGGGGGAAGGGGGGGAAGGGGGGAAGGAGAAGGATTGGGATTAGGGGGGGAGGGGTGAGGTTGGGAAGGGATGTGAAGGGTAAACAAAGGAGGAGGCTGCAATGCTTGGTAAGAAATGTACACATTATCCTGCCCATGTAACTGTAACTCCTCTGTACAGTATGTTCACAAATAAAATTAAATTAACTTAAAAAAAAAAGTGCTTAGCGGTCCTAATAGTTTTAATCAACATCTCTCATAGAAACAAGGTTTATTGTTCCAGTGAAAATTCCAAGACTTTAGACACACATGACGTGCCATAATAGTAAAGAGAGATTGGTCAGATGGGAAAAATACATGCAGCTTTGTTATGGAGACAGACTTGAGCTCTCAAAATTGTCCTTAGCAGTAGCTACAGCAGCTGCTACCATTGCCACCTCATCAACAAATACAGCCCAGAACACAGTCACCAGAAGTGGTGTGTGAGCAGATTATAGTCACCACCAGTAAAAACTGACAAGGAGCAAACATCTTCATCCTGCTCACCACAGACATTTGCAGACCATAGATGGCCTGGAAACCCATGGAAAGGCATGAATACCACACAAGTAAGACTTCCTTAATCCTTTCCACAGAGCAAGAGTGGGAAAGTAGATACTCCCCAACCACAAGAGGAGAACTCCATTCTTGATAATGACAAAGACATGTCAAAACACCCCATACTAAGACCTTTGAAGAAACCAGTATGATCCATTTAACAGATCAAAGAACCTGACATGCCAGGTTCAGATCCAGGCAAGGAGAAAGTTTTACTTTCCAGGCAGAGCAATCTCTGCCCGTAGATGACTGACTTTCATCACTGGGTAAGAGGCTACCCCACCACAATGTCGCACAGTCAGCAGACCTAGCTGCTGAGAGCAAAAGAAAAATTTGGAAACTCAGTAAATATAAATCTTGACAATGGCTGCAGGCTGGGCTATATGAGTGTCTCAGGAGCTAGCCCCTCAGGGAAAAGCTACACATTCTGACAGGCCTCAACATTACCCTGAGACTAGCCCCATCACAGCAACTCCAAGCTAGAAGAAACAGCCATCTCTTTCTTTTGTGATACTCAAAGGAAATCACCATCACATTGAATTCACCTGGGAAGATGTTATAAAATCTCTAGTAAGGAAGAGTGTTGTTCTGCCTGCTGAAACAAACTGATTTAAGAAACTAATGAACCCACAGGAAAAGCAAACACTGTAAACAAATAAGAGCACCAATAAACTGGTTAAGGTCTCAGGGGAGATAGAAGATCCTGCCTGGAAAAAAAATGGAAGAACACTTTTGTCTATCTCTTTTTAGAATTTTTAAAAAAAATTGTTTTCTATTTTTTCATAATTTTTTATTTTAGTTTTTATTGTTTTTACTTTTTTCTCTTGGAACTTTTGTGCTTCCTTTGCCATATTCAATAGCTGTTCAATTCTTCTTCAGATATATATCCATATTCATCTTCAGATATACATCCTATTCATCTTCAGATATATATCGATATTATTCTTAATTTTGTACATACTTGTAATATATTGATTTCTTAATTCACAAACACTTGTCATTAACTCCCTTAGTTGTGCTTTATACATTTTTATGTGTTTCATTTAAAAATGTTTCCTTTTTCCTTTTTCTGTATCTCGCTTCTCCTTCCCTTCTATCCATTACCTCTCTCAGCATTTAGGTATTATGTTATCTCTTCCCTTTCCATCCCCACATGTCTCTAATCTTATTTTCTCCTCACAATTCTCCCTGAACTTACTAATTTCTGGTCTTTTGACTTCTTCTTTGATTTTCTTAGTCTATGTATCCCTAGTTGTTTGTTGTTGAACTAGATTGTATCTAATGAACTGGATTGTATATGTACTTATTTTGACTGTGATAAACAATTTGTGCAACTACAGAGCTTAGGTTATTGATTTCCTAAAACAGTGTGCTAGCACAGTATTGATTTTGCCTTCATACAAAAATTGGCAGAACACGGTGGAGGAAGACAAGAAAAATGGTATGGCCAGGTATCTCTACTCCCACTAACAATGAGTGGAAATCCTTATCTTGGGGTTCATTTCGCCTAACATCAACTTATCTGACCGTTTCTGCTTGTTTCAGACATATACTAGTTGTTGCAAATAAGGAATACCATGAGACCTAATTTTCTTTGAGCCTGGCTTGCTTCACTTAATATGATTTTTTCCAAGTTCTTCTATTTCCTAACAAATGGGGCAATGCCATTCTTTCTGAGGGAGGCAGAGATTTCCATTGTGACTATATACCACATTTTCTTGATCCGTTAATCTATTAAGGGGCATCTGAAGTGGTTCCATAACTTAGTTATCATAAATAATGCTGTAATAAAAATAGTTTTTTTTTTTTTTTGTGCTGATAGCTTTAATATGGTCTTGGTCTTGTTAGTGATTCTTCAGGTAAATGCCCAAAAGTGGGATTGCTGGGTCAAGGGGAGGTATATATGGAGTCTATTTAGGGAACTCCATTACTACTTTCCAAATTGGTTGAACAAATTTACAAGACAAGGTCTCAATTATTTTTTCTTTCTTGCTATTTTTCTAACATATTTATGATTATTTTTTGTTGATTTGCATGCCCCCTCCGAAGGAATAACCCCTGTTATTCCTTTTAAATTGTTTAAATAGGGATACAGGTGGACCCATTGCAACAATGAGATGTACAAGACCTAATGTCGAAAAATGAACTTTACAACATTCGTGCAGAAGTGGTGGTGGGATGGGAAGATATGGGAAGATGAAACAAAGGAGGAGGCAATAATGATTGATAAGAAATATATTCATTAATTACATATGTAATTGTAAACCCTTTGTATAGTATTTTCACAATAAAAATAATAAAATAAATAAAAATAATAATCCAGAGGAGAGTTCCCAAAATCCTCTACAAACACTACTGGTACATATGTAGAATGAAAAGTTTGAAAGCCTGCAAAAGACTCTTTGTGAACGTGATAGGGAAATGCAAGAGCATGAGTAGGCCAAGGTAAGATTAAGACAGGAATTAATGATCCTGAGAGGCTGATCAAAGAGTAATTGAGGAATTGCATGAGCAAGATGAGAAAAAAAAGATTAATAGATGCATTAATGGAATCCATAAACAGAAAGCTTGGGCAATCCCTAGAGGCTACAAAGGAAATGCTGGGTGAAGCCCAATGAAAGTAAAGTTTGTTCAATTAACTTATAACCAATCAAGAGATTTTAGAATACATACTGAAAACCATATTAAGAAGGTAAAGAAGTCCATACAAGATGTAAAACAAAGGTCCAACAAAGAATCTGAAACCATCAAAGCAGACCAATTAGAAGGAAACGAAATAAGAACACAATAGAAAACCTTGAGAATAGGTTAGTCTCTACAGGGGATCCAGTCTCTGGGACTGAAGACAGCCTTGACACTATAAAAAATGTACAAATCTAAGAAATATGGTAGATCTATTCAATAGTTAGAAGAGACCACCAAAAGGCCTAATTTAAGGCTAATGGTTGTAGAGGAAGGCTAAGAGAATTGAAACTTCAAGACATTTATTTAATAGGATCGTAGCAGAGAATTTCCCAAACATGCCAAATGATAGGTCCATTCAGACACAAGAAGACTTTAGAACACCAGATAGAACAGACCAGAATAGAACATCTCACTGTCACATTGTAATCTACACAGGATCAATTGAGAAAAAGGAAAGGCTGATTAAAGCTTTCAGGGAGAAAAGTTAATCACCTATAAAGGGAAACCAATCAGAATAATTTCAGAATTCTCAGCAGAGTCAATCAAAGTAAACGGGCCTGGGAAGGTGGCTCAGGCCCTGGGTTTGATTCCTAAGCACCACATAAGCAAAAAGAAGGAAGCTGGAAGTGGCTCTGTGGCTCCAATAGTAGAGCGCTAACCTTGAGCTGAAAAGCTGAGGAACAGCGCCCAGCCCCAGAGTTCAAGCCCCACGAGTGGACCCCCCCTCAAAAAAAGAGCCTGAAATGATGCATGCTACATCCTGAAGACAAACATCTATGAACTAAGAATACTCCACTCAGCTAATTCTCCTTCATAACATCAGGACAAATAAAAATCTTTCAGAAAAAACAAACACTGAAACCATATATGTCAATCAATTAGCACTATAAAAGACATGTAAACGTATCTGACACATAAAAAACCAGCAAGAGCACAATAAAAGCCAAGAAGCAGCCTTGAACACAGAGTCTAAGAATCATAGGAAGAATCCAGTGGGCACAGCCCCAAATAAAATGGATACCATGGCAGCAATTGCCGAACACCTCAGTCTTAATTCTCAGTTTTAAATGGAATCAACTCTCCAATTAAGCGAAATAGATTGTCTACTTGGATAAAAAAAATATGCCTTCAAACACATACCTTGTCTATTAAAACAAACATCTTGTGACAATGGAAGGATGGAGTAAAGTCTAGCAAGCGAACAGCCACCATAAACAGTTGGGAGTTGAAACCCAAATGTCAGGTAAAATGGACTTCAAGTTAAAATTAGCAAGAAGAGATAAAGAATATCATGACATATTCATTAAGGGATCTCCCCTTCAGAAGTATATTACAATTTTAAATATCTGTTCACCGAAAATTTATTCCAAGGAACACTACTTGCCCTAAAATCTCATATAGATTGAAAGACATTAATTGTTGTGGACTTTAAATCACCACTATGCTGGCTTGATACAACAACACAGCAAAAGTAAAAAGAGAAACCTCAGATATAAAGAACTGCATAGATCAAATAGAATTAACAGACATGTACAGAATATAACACCCATCAGCATCTGAATACATATTCTTCTCAGCAGCTCATGGAATATTCTCCAAAATAAATCACATTTTAGGTCACAAAGACAATTTGTCCAAATTCAGAGACATTGAAATTATCCCCTACATTCTCTCAAACCACAAGGGAATAAAAGGAGAATTCAACACCAAAAGCCACCCAAGAAAATCCTGTAACACATGGAGGCTGAACAACACCTTGTTGAACAACCAGTGGGTCATGAAACACATTAGAATGGATATTCAAATGCTCATAATATTTAACAAAAATGAACACACAAATTACCAGCTCCTATGGTACACAGCAAAGGTAGTACTCAGAGGCAAGTTTATAGCTGAGTCAATATACCAACAAATTGGAGAGATTTGAAAACCAATAAGTTGACAATTCTGCCAAGGGCTATCTACAAATTTAATGCGATGCCTATCAACATTTCAACTTCATTCATCAATGAAATAGAAGGAGCAGCCCCCAAATTCACATGCAACACAGAATAACAAAAGCCATCTTTAGCAGAAAGCACAGTGCTGGGAGAATATTAATTCAAAATTTCAAACTCCAATACAAAGCTATAGTAATCAAAGCAGCTTTTATTCTGGCACAAGAATAGACCAGAGGTACAATGGAATTGAACTGAAGACCCAGAAATGAACTCACAGACCTGTAGCTGCCTAAACTTTTATTAAGGAGCTAAAACAATAGAATGGACGAAAGACAGCCTCTTCTGTAAATGCTGCTTTCCAAATTTAGTAAACAAAAAAACTGAACCTAAATTCTTATATATCACCCTGTACCAGAATCAACTTCAAATGGATCAAAGACTTCACTATGAAAGCAGACACATGGAAACATTAGAGGAAGGAATAGGAGTTATTCTAGAGTTCCTTGACAATGGACAAATTTTTTCTGAAGAAAGACCCAGAAACACAAAAACTCAAAGAAAAGGTTGGACCAAAGGAATTTCGTGAAACAGCATACTTCTGCAGGGGAAAATACATAGCTACCAAGATCAAAGGAAAGCCCAGAGATTGGGAACAAATCTTCATTACCCATCCAACTGACAAGGGTCTCTTACCTAAAATATAATTAGAACTCACAAAATTGAACCCAACACCGACAAATTCTCAAAGAAACAGCTGCCCCACTTATAAATGGGTTAAAGACTTGCAGAAAAATAATAGCAAGAAAGAGAAAACCACTTCTTTCGCTACCTTGGTGTTGATTTCACTTCACATCATCTTATCTGGTCAATATGTACATAGCATTTGACTTTTTCTCCTTGCCCAGACATATACTAGTTATAGCAAATAACTTGTTTCTTTTTTTTTTTTTTTTGCTTTGAATGTTCCCCTACAGTATAACCCCTGATTTCACTGTATATAATGTTGGTGCCCTGCATCTTGTATATACACTTCTCTAATTTGGGGAGAGAAAGAGAAAAAAAAGTTTATATAGGATACAGGTTGCCCATTGTAACAATGACACCTACAAGTCACGTTGGTGAAAACGGAACTTTACATTAGGTGTGTGTGGGGGGGGGAGGAGAATGTAGTTGTGGAGGCTGAAGGGATGGTAGGGGAAAAACAAAGGAAGAGGCAATGCTTGATAGGAAATGTACTCATTACCTTGCTCAGGTCACTCTTTCCCCTCTGTACAGTATTTTTTTTATTGTGAAAATACCGTACAGAAGGGTTACAATTACATGGGCAATGAAATGAGTACATTTCTACTTAAGCATTGTTGCATCCTTCTTTGTTTCCCCGAACTATCCCTTCCCATTTCCTCCCACAATATCCATTCACCATGCATACCCCCCTGACAAAGTTGAAAAGTCCGTTTTGCGACATAATATCTTGTACATCTCCTTGTTGCAATGGGTCCACGTGTATTCCAATTTAAACAATTTGTTTTTCCCTTCTCCTCCACAAATTATACTAACATCAAATACAGTGAAAAACGGAGGCGATACCGTCTGCAAGGGTCCAACAAAACAACAAAGAAATATCTATAAAATATGTTAGAAACAATATCAAGAAAAAAAAAACATTTAGGTCCTTATCTTGGGGTTCATTTCGCCTAACATCAATTTGTCTTAATGTTTCTGCTTGTTTCAGATATACTAGGTACTACAAATATGGGGAACAATGGGACCTATTTTTCTTTGGGCCTGGCTTACTTCTCTGAATATAATTTTTTTCAAGTCTTTGCATTTCCTAGCAAATGGGGCACCAATATTATATACAGTCATTTTTTTCTGATGGAGGCATTGAATTCCATTGTATATATACACCACATTTTCTTGATCCATTCATCTACTCAGGAGCATCTACTTTGGAATACAGTATGGAGGTTCCTCAAAAGACTCCACGTAGAACTCCTCTATGACCCAGCAATCCCACTTTTGGGCATTTACCCAACTGATCACAATCAAGACAATACTAAATCTACCAGCACAACTATGTTTACTGCAGCATTATTTACCGTAGCTAAGATATATAAAGTGTTCTTACAATAAAAAAAACTTATTTAAAAAGACTTCAACAGAGACATCTCTGAAGAGGAAATAAGAATGGCCAACAGACTCATGAAGAAATGCTCAACTTCTCTAACCACAAAAGACAAGCAAATCAACACAACATTGAGATTCCATATCACCTCAGTTAAAATGACTATGATCAAGAAATCTAATAAAAGATCCAGGAATGGATGTGGTCAAATGTGTACCCTAGTTCATTTTTGGTGGAAGCATTAACTTGTTCAACCACCATTGAAAGGAGTATGGAAGCTACTCAAAGGACAATGCATAGAGCTCATGCATCATCGAGCAATCCCATGCTTGGCCATTGGCAAAAATGATCACAAACAAGGCCATAAAACAGCAATCAGCATAAGAATGTTTATCACAGCATTATTCACCACAACTAAGATTTAGTAACAACCCCAAAACCTCAGTAGATTAAGTGATCAAAAAAATGTGATAGATAGATAGATATAGAGAGAGGGAGAATATATTTTATTTTATACATATTTCAAATGTGTAAACATATATATAAATACATGTTTATATATATATATATTCATATATGTATATATGTATATGTATGTATATAGATGCACATATATGTATATTAAATACATTATATATTAGATCTGTATATATATATTCATATATTGTATAATTGTATATGAATGATATAAGTATATATAGTATATATAATATATTTCTACATATTTATATATATAAAACATACATAATATTCGTATATATACATATATTTATATATACAATATGTAGCATATAGTATATTATAATTAATATTATAACACAAAAAATATGAAATATATATTATAAAAATACATAATAAACATATTATCAATCATAGATACATATCTATAGATATAAATATATACATATATACATATATGTAAATATAAATATATAATATATAATATGGAACATAATATATAGGTATATACATGGATATGTGTATATAATATGTCAGCATATATACTATATAAAATATGAATATTATGTATTTGTAGGTATATATATTAAATATAAATATGTCATATATTTATATATTCATATGATATATATTATATTTAATATATAATATGTAATATATTCTGTGTATTTATATATAATATATATACCTATATATATCTGCCTATATATACCTAAGTTTTATATCTATATATCTGTATACATTCCTTTATATTAACATATAAACCTAAATATTATATGTATATATCTGTATTTATACCTATTTAATTTATATGACATATGTAATATATTTTATATAGACATTATATACACGTTCATATTATGTATATATACAAGTCATATATATTATATATTTCATATCATTACATATTTATGAATTATATATAATAAATTACATATATAACTAAATAATACTTATTACATAGGTATATACACGTATATACCTATATATACATAGGTATATATATTTATATATATAATATTTATTATATAAGTTTATATACACATAATATGTATAATATATTGGTATATATTATATATTATGGTAATAATTCGTAATAGACAGTGCACTCATAATTTTATGCATGTAACTCAAACATCTTTCGTTTATTTTGGGGGGGAGGTCTAGAAAAAATGTCAATGCCCCATTTGCTAGGAAATAGAAAGACTTACAATAAATTGTATAAAATACAGTAAGCCAGGGCCAAAAAACATAGGTCCCATGGTTTCTCTTATGTGCAATAAATAGTTTATTTCTAAGAGAAGCAGAAACAGTCAAATAATTTGATGTTAGGTGAAATGAAGTGCAATATAAGGACCCAAATGTTTTTTTTTTCTTTTTTGCGTTTGTTTCTAACACATTTATACGATGATTTCTTTTTTACTTTGTATATCCCTCCCCCACGACATCACCCTTGTTTTCTTTTATTTGTTGTTGGTATAGTTTGTGAAGGAGAAAGAAAAAAAAAATTTAAATAGGAAACAGGTGGAACCATTGCAATGAGATGTGCAAGATGTTATGTCGAAAATGAACTTTACTATTTTGGAGGTGAGGGTGGAGGGGGAGGAAGGGGTAAGCTAGGCAGGAGAGCAGAGTCAGGGAGTGGGGATGAGAACTGGGAAGGGAAGGGAAGTTGAAACAAAGGAGGAAGCTACAACGCTTGATAATAAAGGTACTCATTACCTTGCCCATGTAATTGTAACTCCTGTGTATAGAATTTTAACAGTAAAAATAAATAAATAAATAAATAAAATAAATCTCTTTGGACAGTATATTTACAATGAAGTATATAATGAAATAAGTTAGGACTTCATAACTTTGCTTACAACCCATGACTTTGGAGACATCACAGCCCTTTTGTGAACATTTGTGCATTAATGACAATTGAGTTTTGACATTCCATTGTGACATCACCAACCAATTGTGGCTTTACAAATGTACTGTGATTTCAACATGCTTTTGGCACCACCAACTAATTGTGACATTAAAACATTATTACATCATATTTTTACATCACATTGCCATTATGACATAACTGCCCATTGTGTTTCAACAAACCTAGAATGTTCTCATAATATTTCAGAAAATTCCTGGCCTTTGGGACTCCCAGCTCTTTCCTTGAACTCCTGTACTACTGCACTAGGAGCAAATAAAATTGAAGAAGTACTTTTGTTATTTCAATCTCACTTTTTTTAATCCCAAACACAATGTGACCTAATCACCCCGCTCATATAACAAACCCATTATGATGTTACATTGCCATTTTGAAATCATGATCACATTGTGAGGATCATAGGTTTGTGAAAACCCCATGGGACAGTAATATCACCCTGACAATGTGATGTCATAGTATTATATCATGATTACTTCTTAGCATATGAATATTTCTTAGCTCCTTGGAATAAACACAAGTTCATTGTGACATCACCATCCCTTTTTCTACCCATATTCTCATTGTGAACTAGTGACAATTGAGATCAGATATGCCATGGTAATATCACAAACCCCTTGTTACATCATCACTATTTGGACATCACATTCCTGGTATGACACCATCAGCTCATTTTGGCATCACAATACTACAATTTCATAATAGTATTATGATATTTCATATGCATTGTTATATCATACATACAATATGGATGTGTATCATATGAAATCCTTTTATTTCAAATGTGACATGTATTTTGTTATCCAAAACCCATTGTTACTGCATAACCATTGTGGTATCAATAATCCATTGTGACATCACAAACTCCTGTTCTCATAATTTTGGTAAAATGTTACTTTTGTGATATCTTAGGGCATTTGTGAGCTCATTATCTGTTTTCAACTTCCTAATATTTCATGTATGACATGTCATAGAAACCACTGTGACAAGATGACTGCTGTAACATCACACTGCCAGAAGTCATGAACATTTTGTCACATAGCGACATCACAAACCTCTTTGGACTTTATCACATTTGTGATGAGACCTGCATTTGGAGATATTCCAATCCCTTTTTGAACTTACGTATTTATTTAGAATAAATGACAATAGAGATCTACCATGACATTTTGATTTCAGCATCCCATTGTGACCTCAGAAACCTGCTGTGACCTCATCACAATTATGGCATTAACAACTATTTATGACATCAAAACATTGTATCATGTTATGGTGACATCACATTTTCTTTTGTGATATCATTGTCCCATTTTGTTTTCACAAACCTATTTTAACTCCATCACATGTTAGAAAACTGATGTGCTTTGGGTCTTCTAACTCCTTCCATGAAAGCAGATCCTCATTGTAAAACATTAGCAATTGAAATTAGACCTGTGATTGAAATATTACAAGTGTGGTCACATCATTATCCTATTGCTGATATCATAACCACTGTGACATCACAAAAACATTGTGACATCACATTGCTGTTGTGACATAATTATCACATTGAGACATCCCAACCTTTTATGACCTCTCAGAACCATTGAAAAAAGCACAAGGCCTCCTTTGTGACATCAAAATCGCTTTATTTACTGACATCATCATTGTGGATTAAGGACAACACACCTTCCATTGCAACATCAGAAACCTATAGTGACCTCATCACCAGTATGACATCACAAGCTTGTCCCCTTGTCATAACTTTTGAAATGCTGCCAATGTGTTACTTAGGCCCTTTGTGAGCTCATAATCTGTTTTCAGGCACATAATATTTATGACATGTGATATTATAAAAACACTGTGACATCATGAAAATTGTGACATAACATTGTCAGAGGTCATGACCAGTTTGTCCCATTTTGACCATCATAAGCTTCTTAGGAATTCATCACATTCCTGCCAACACATGACTTTGGAGACCTCACAATCCCTTTCTGAGCTCATATAATCAGTCAGCCCATAGGGACATCACAAAATTCTTGTGACATCATCAGCATTATGACATCAACAAATAATTGTGACAACATTACATAATCATGACATATCACATTGCCATTGTGATATTTCTGTTCTATTGGGTTTTCACAAACATTATGACTTTATAACATTTTAGAAAATTCATAGGCTTTGGGACTTTAAGCTCCATATGAACTTGTATATTATGACCCACAAAATCAAGACAATCCTTCGAGACACATTTAAGATAATAAACAAATTTATTTAGAATAGAAAATGACCTGAAGCTTCCTTGTACTGGACTAGATACCCAGAGACATGAGCAGCCTCGACTACTTCAGACGAACAATAGGCAGCCCTGTCCTTTATTCATTAGTCTGCAAAACAAGCGCCCCACAAATTAAAAGCTCCAAAGCTCCAAACTTCAAAGGGCAAGGCTTTTTTCTTTGCCCTTCCTCAAACAGTTTCTACACACTTCTCCTATCTTCCAGGTTCTTCCCCTTTCTCCTTCTTCCACTTCCTTCTCTTCAGTCACCTCCACCTTCCATACGATTGACCTGCTCTACCCTCGTGGACAATTGTCATGCTTCCCCTCGTACATTCTCTCAACTCCGTCTCCTCCCAGGGATTTCCCATCCTACTGTCTCACCACTATCTTCCTTCCAGGACTTTTTCCTTTTTCTCTCCTGGTCTATTGTTCTGAACACACAGCCTATAGATAGGTTGTACCCCTCTGTCACATCAATGGCTCTCCTGCCATACAATTTTAAACCATCTCAAACTGCACACTGCCCAGTCACTACGTAACAGCTCACCATGTCGGGCTTGACACACTATCCCTTCCAGTAGCATGGTCTGTCCCATTTGGTAGAAAGCCTTGTCCACTCCAGCATATCAAGCCAAGGGGCTACACTGATGATTGGGCCGTGGTGACCATTGGGGTCCCACTGGTTAGTATATCCCCCACTGGTTTTCATGTACAATAAAATCATTGATTCCTTCTGGAACAAATCCTAAACTTTCTCTTCTCTCCCTTACCCTCAACAGATTTAAAATACAATTATAACAAATAATGAGTAAACCATAAAAACACACTAGTTAGCACTAACTAACATTTGGTAAATCTTTCCCGAATGGATTCTTTGAGTTTCTCTGAACTTTACATCGTGCAGCCTTCTCTGGATATTCTTCAACTTGAGAATGATGGATCCAGTGCTGTTTTCCTGCAGCATTAATAGCCGATGATGTAATTAGCAAAATCAAGTAAGTTTCTTTCCAAATGGGCTCAAATTTAGGAGCACGAGGCCTTTTTAACCAGACCAGCTCTCCAGGCAAGAAAGAGTGGGTGGAGTTTTTCTCAGGAGGCCAGCAGATATGCGAAAGAACATGTAGCAAAGACTGCAGGGACTGTACAGATTGTGGTTAGACATTTTTGTTGATATAGCTTTCCCAAGTTTAGGAACAAAGGGGGACAGATCAGAGGCTAAAAAGGAACAGGATGCAATACTGCCATCCTTGCTGACTACAAATAGGGCAGGGAAATATCCTGAAACTCTACATGGAAATCAAGGCTCAGAGAAAGGAGTTGGACCATTTGCAAAAATGTATTTGGATGAAGTGCATAGTAATTATAAGCTATGAAGCATGTGAGCTGAAATTCAACAAAGAAAGAATAGAAAGAGCAGCTGATGGGGCTGACTAGAGGTCATGTCATAGAAGAAGAGGCCATGAAAACTAAACAGCAAAATATCAGAATCAAGAAAGAGATTGTTATTCTTCAGAAAGAGTTAAAGGACAGGCAAGCTTTGATGGAGAATACCCAGGAAAGGGAAAGAGCATTAGGCAGAAAAACAGAACAATTTAACAGTTAAAAGGTCTGTCACAAAATACACTAAAGGGAAAAGAAATAGAAGCTATTAGAGGAAAAGACCAAAGAGACTTTTGAGATCTCACCAAAAATATAAAGCAGAAGTATCAGGTCTCAATGGAAAAGTTTAAGGTGGGGAAAAAAATCCTCTTAATAGCACCATTTCCAACTTAAAGGAGTAGCTGAAGACCACTTAGAGGTGTTGTGAGAAGGATCAGCATTTGGAAAGTGGAAGGAATTGTGTGCTCCTGGAAGAACACTTGCAGGATAAGGACTTTGACATGCAGATTGGGATCATGAAAGCTAGCTTCAAAGAAAGAAGGAGAATAAAAGGGAAGAGGATTCCAAGTTACAGACTGAGGTCAGAGTACTAAATAGAGATCCCCAAGGTTCAGAGAAACAACTGAGATTATCAGGTAGCTCGGAAGACCACTCTAAACACAGTGGAGTGTCTACAGCTACTAATCATTACTATTGAAAGGAGGAGGAAAAATAGTGATATCAAGTGTGCAAGTGTGGACACTAAATTTCTGTAAAATGGTTATAGACTCAAGCCTTCTGTCTGTTTATATCTGGTTATCAGGCACCCTGGTAAATTGTTCCAGGCCAATTCCTAAAACAGTTGGTCCTCAGCCTTACAAGCATATGCA
This sequence comes from Dipodomys spectabilis, assembly GCF_019054845.1. Lineage (NCBI taxonomy): Eukaryota > Metazoa > Chordata > Mammalia > Rodentia > Heteromyidae > Dipodomys > Dipodomys spectabilis. The sequence goes on along the minus strand of NW_024870841.1, from coordinate 3,486,604 downwards.
ATGTACATAGAAATTTCCCAACAGGTAAATGCTGGAAAGCTTGAACTCAACAAGAGAGTGTTTATGCAAGTTACCTCACAAGGTTAATTAGGAGAAGTGGATTCATAGAGGTAAACCCTGAAATATGGGTATCAATATGATAATGTGATGTCAAGATGCTATGAATTCATTATGGTTTGATGATATCACTGTAAGCTGATAGTTTCATAATGACAATGTGATGTCACACAGGTGATGACCCAAACTGTATGTGATGTTAAAGGGCATGTCTGATATAAATTGTCCTAGGATCACATCAGGATAGGGTACACAAAGGGACTGTGATGTCACAAAGGCTGTAAGTTGTGTCGAAAGTGCTAAGAGGTAAAACTAGGTTAGGGATATCAAAACGTGATAGTAACATCACAAAGGCAATGTGATGTCACAGTGGGTTTGTAATGTCACAGTGGTAATGAGGTCACGATGTGAGAGTGATGACACCATGAGTTTGGAATATGATCATCTCATGTCCGATATCATTTGAGAATGTTTCACAATGAGGATACTAATTCATAGAAAGAGCTTGAAGTCCAAGGACCATGGATTTTGTAAAATGTTATGAAGTCAAAATAGAATTGGGAAAACACATTAGGACAATAATATCCTAATGGAAATGTGATGTCACATATCATGTCATAGAAATGTTTTGATGACACAATGGGTAATCCATAATGGTGATACTGTCACAATAATTTTGGGAGATCACAATGAGTTGGTGATGTAACAATGGCATGGTGTATATCAATTATCCTTAACTCTAAATGAGTACATGTGTTCAAAAGGGATGGTTATGTCCCAAAGGCGTGTGTTGTCACAAATGGGAGGAAGTCCTAACAGGTTTGTGATGTCACAATGTGACAAAATGGTCATAATATCTGGCAGTGTGATATCATTGTGGTCACAATGTCACTGTAGATTTCTCCTATCACGTCATACCTAAATATGACAAGGTCAAAAACAGGTCATGAGTTCAAAATTGGCATAAGAAATCACAATGGCAACATGTCACATAAGTTATGAGGACAGGGCAGTTTGGTGATGTCACAGTGATTTCATAATGGCAAAATGATGTCACAAAGCATTGTAATTTCACAATGGTTATGAAATCATAATGGGTTTCTCATTTCAACACACATGCCACATTTGAAATGGAATGAACTCACAGAATAGAAATTCCTAATGTATGATGTCATTTTAATTTAGTGATGTAACAATGAGTTGATGGTGTAAAAATGACAATATGATCTCAAAATGGTGTTGTCACAAAGGAAAGATGAGCTTACAATGGAATGTATAATCTCATTTCAATAGTTTACATTTAGACTAAGGTTATGCAAAGAGACTGTGATGTCAAAAACGATATTTGTGTACTTACAGGTGCTAATAGGTCATAATAGATTTAGGATATCACAATGAGATCATGATGTCATAACAGCAATGTGATGTCACAATAGATTTGTGTCACAATAACTTTTAAATATCACAATTACATGTCCACATTCAATTGCAATGAGGATACAAGTTCACAGAAGGATCTTGATGTCCTAATGGCGAGTTTTCTAAAAGAGTATAAGGTCAAAATTCATGAAATCACAAAAGGACAGTGATATCATGATGGCAAGTTGTCAAAATATCAGTTTATAATAATGTTTTTATGTCACAATGAGTTTGTAATGCCCCAGTGGAAATGAAGTTACAATAGGTTTGTGATGTAACAATGTGTTGATGTCACAATGGCATTCTGGATCTCAATTTTCATTAATTCACAATTAGTATATGAGTTCAAAAATGGACTCTGATGTCTCTAAAGACATGTTTTGTTACAAATGTGATGAAGTCCTAACACGTGTGTGATGCACTAGGTGGAAGAGTGATGATGTCTGACAGTGTGGAGTCACAGTGGGAATGATGTTACAGTGGATTTCTGAAATCACATATCTTAGCAGGAATATTATGAGACTGAAAACAGATTATGAACTCACAAAGGCCTAAGATATCATAATGAAACCATGTCAAAAAAGATATGGGGACAGGACATGTTTATGATATCACAGTGTGTTAGTGATATCAAAATGACTTGTAATATCACAAAGAGATTTTGATGTCACAATGGTTATGAGGTCACAATGGGTTCTAATATCAAGCAATATGTATTACATTTAAAACAGAATGAAATTACAGTATAGATATTCACAATTAGTCTATGATCTCACAATGACAACTAGATGTCATAATGGTATGATCTCATTACAGTTTGAGGATGTCACAATGAGTTGATGATGTCATAATGACAATGCAATTTGGCACTGATAATGATGTCACAAAAGTTTTGTGATATTACAATGGCATATCCTTAGTTCACCATGAATATATGGGTAATCAAATCTACTCAGATATCACAAAGAACATGTGTATTTTTCAAAGTTGCTTAGAGATTATATAAAGTTTGGAGTGTCACAATTTTTCGTGGTGTCACAAAGGCAATGTGATTTCAAAATGGGTTTATGAGATCAGTTTTGGTGAGGTGTTAATGGGTTAGTCACAACTAGTGATATTACAAACTTTGTATGACAAGTTTGTAATATCACAATGACATGTCCAAATTCAATAACTTCTAGTTCAAAAACGAGGCCCCCATGATAACCAAGGGAGTATCCAAATTCTGCAGAAACTGAAAATCATCATGGCCTTTTACTCTCACTGTCTGGAGGGGGCAGGACATGTTGCTACAGGCAGATGGGTATTCTGCTTGAGGGGGTGGGATATCAATCTCCACATGTTTAGCAATCAAGTAGTGATTTTGCAGTGGTCAGTTTGGGAAGTGACCGTTGAAATATCTTGGAAAGGAGACTGGCTGGTGTTGGGTAGGGGTACAAGCTATGTGTTCTGAGCAACTGAATAGGAGTAAATGCGAGGAAATACCTGGAAGTAAGGCTATGGGGAGACAGCAGGAGGGGAAAGACCTGGGAGTAGAGGAATTGAAGGAAAGCCTTAGGGCAAAAATGGCAACTGGCCACTGGGGCAGAAGGGCAATCCTGTAGAATGTGGAAAGGCCTAAAGAGAAGAAGGAAGTGGTAGATCGGAAAAAGGAAAGACCTTGGAAGGAAAGACAAGTCAGTAGAGATGGAGGGAGGAAGAGAGAAGTAAAAAGCCTTGCCTTTTGAAGGCTGGAAATTTGGAGATCATAATTGTGCGTGGTGGTGATTTGCAGACCAATAAACAAAAGTGGGGCTGCCCATTGGAGGTCAGAGGTTTGTTGGTCACGGCTGATTTTGTCTCTGGATATCCAGCACACAATCAGGCATTCTCAGGCCCTTTTTTGTGTAAATAAATTTGTTTATTCTCTTAAACGTGCCTCTATGCACTATTTTGTGCTTTAGAGGTTATAATCTTTGGAAGCTCCAGTAAGATGGCCGTGGGCCTGGACTCAAGGAAACCCCTCTTAGGTAAGTTTCTCAGGCCTCAGAACTGAAACTCTCCCTTGATTGTTTGTTTGCCAAGCACCAACAAAGTTGAGACTCATTAAGAAATCCTCTAGTGTTGAGTCTTGGTAAGCAAGATAGCCCGTTTTGCAGACCTTTGTGGAGGTCATTTGGGGCTTTCTTGAGATGCCATCTGGGACCTCGTCGAGAGGACATTTGGGCTTCCTTGGGAAGCGATTGGGGTCTTCCTAGAGAATTTATCTGTCATGTTATCTCTGACTCCTCTGGAGGTCATCTGGTGCTTCCTTGAGAAGGACCACTGTGGTATATTAGGCCTTTGTCAGATTATAATCGGATTATCGGTTTTATGCCTTAAAATGTTTCAGTTATAACATTGCTTGTGACATTAACATTGGAAATGTCAATGTGATATTACATTTCATGTTCCAATGTCGTTATTTATTTTTTTATTAAGATTTTTTAAATTGTGAAAATACAGAGGGGTTACAATTACATAAACAAGGTAAGGACTCATATGTTTTCCTTTCTTCCTATTGTTTAATACATTTATATAATTTTCTGTTTCACTTTTAATTTTTTTATTTTTTTCATTTTCCTTTGTCTGTATCTCCTTTCTTTCTATCCTTTGCCTCTCTCTGTATACATTTTGTTTATAGTCCCTCTCTCCCATTCCATCTCCACATTCATCTAATCTTATTTTCTCCACACAATTCTCCCTAAACCTATCAATTTCTGGTCTGCTGACTCCTTATTTGATTTTCTTAGTCCCTACTTATTTGTTGTTGAACTAGATGTATCTACTGAACTTGAATATACATGTATTCATTTTGACTGTTTCAAAAAATGTGTGCCACTAGAGAACTCTGATTGACGATTGCCAAAAAATAGTGTCCTTGAAAGAGATTGCTTTTGCTTTAATACTCGAAGTGGAAGAAAAAGTGGAGAAACACAAGAAAAATGGTAACTCAAGGTATCTCAACTCCCACTCATGATAATCGAGCAATAGAGCAGTTAATAATCCAAGGGGAGTTCCACAAATGGTCTATGACACTGATAAAAACTAATAAAAATGCTAAATAAAACGATTGAACACTTGCAAAAGACTCTGTATAAACGTGATAGGAAAAGGCTTGAGTGTGATTGGAAAATTCATGAGCATGATGAGGCTAATCAAAGACTAATTGAGGAATTGTTCAGGTGGGATGGGAATAAATACAAATTAATAGAGATTCAGGGAGTCCACAATCAGAAATCTGGAAGAATCCGAGGCCAGAAAACGAATGCTGAATGAAACCCAGCAGATGGAAAGAGAATCCAGTGAAAGTATAACCCATCATTGTATTCACGTGAGATATACATGGTGATTGTCAGATATATTTGCAGAACATCAACAATGCATACAATATAAACATCTTTATAAAAGCTCAAGCAATACTTCTATCAGAAAATACTTATTGATAGTGCTATTGACTATATTATTTCACCAAATCTGAAATTAGGAAACAGATAATTCCAATGACAACTATCAGAAATCCACATAGAACATCAAATTGCAATCATTTTGAGGACAGAAATTTAAAAGGTATTTGAATATGTGCATATTCTGCATATTCTGCTAAATGATTTCATATGAAGGCTTGCGCTCTCACGTCTTTCTTGATCTACCAAGATTCCTTTATTTCATGGAACAGCAAACTGAGATGGAAAAATCTAGTTAACTGACAATCGTGAGAGGGCCAAGAATAGAGCTTAGGTTTGTAGAACCACTAAAATCAAGATTTTACGTTGGGAAGGGTGGGCAAGTGTAAGAATCATGGGTAGAAAAAGGTGGCTTCTTTTTTTAAGCAACTCTAAATTCTATTGCTTGTATAATAATGAAAGGGCTATGTTTCATAAAACCTTATACATCTCAGTCAGTGTAGATTTTAACTCTTGGCAGCCAGTTCCCATGAATGTCAGAGTTAATTTGCTCAAATTATATGACTTTTTATGCAATGCTCTGAATATTCTTTTCCCTCTTTCAGAAACAACAACTGTCATTTCCTGTTTGGATTCTTTTATTCAGAGGTTAATTTTCTTGACCAGGTAGAAAAAGATCATAGACTATTTGCAGATTATTGCAAATAGTAGTCTCTGATCTTTATATTGTGCTTTGATCTGGAGCTAAGAATATTTTTCTACAGTTTTAAGTGATGGAAAAAATAGACAAATAACTGAAAGTACTAATTATTGTAAACTATAGGGAATCTGTATCTTTTATTACATTTTACCATGCCCAGCTTTATCTCTTTCAGGTTGTCTGTAGCTGCTTTATCACCACGATGTTCGAGACTGAGGTGCAGGTAAGAGACTATGTGGCCTGCCATCCCTAGATTTTTTACAATCTGCATCCTCTATAAAAAGTTCATTGCCTCTGCACTCTGTTCTCTTCTCTTTTAACATCATGCAATTCCAGAATAACCACTTGACATAGGTTGTTGTCTCTATGTATATAATTACTTGAGTTTTCGCTTTGAACCTTCACCAACAGAAGTCCAGAAGAGATCAAGTCTTTGCTTAAACCTTTTTCACATAATTCAAAAAATTATGACTTTTGAAATAACTTCCCAATTTAGTAAAAATTCATTCACTTTCCTATTTAAAACATAGTAGTTACTTTGTAAATAAAACATGCTTCCCCCTAAAAATTATGCAGTTATATGGTATTGTTGAAAAATCTGTGTTGGTCTGGGAGCTGACTTGATCATCTCCTGTTCTAACTTTGCTCACATATATTATTTCTTAATACGTTTCTTAGCATGGATAATCAGTTAATTGGTTATTGCTGACATCTAAAAAAACCACCTTTAAAATTGTTGGTAAGCTTGCTGCTGTTGCCTTCCATGCCTAAAATAACTCAGGAAATTCCTCTAGCAATTTTTAGACACAAAGAGGGAAATCGGTTGATGGGAGAATGCTGAATCAAGCTTTCAAAAACGTTGCTTTTTCCTAAATGTGGAAGCTTGATTAATGTCTGAACTTTCCCCTATTAATTTCATTAGTTCCAATACTGCCCAAATCCACCAAATTTGGGAATTGAAGGACAAAAACATAAGATATTAAAAAATTATATTGTTTACAAATTTGATAGTTTCATTCATAAATTTACAAAAAAGCCCTTAATAGGTTACATACCTCTGGTTATCTAAAAGAAACCACACAATAAAAATCCAGAATGGGAAATTATTTTATGACATACTCAAGACATTAACCAAAAATAGGAATGGACATGTTTTACATATACTAGAGGATATTATTTATGTCAATGTAACTCTTTATTATAAATCCAGGTTGTACCAGAGTTTCAGTGTTCCTGAAAATAAAATCAATCACAAATTAGTCTGGGCTTTCAGAGGCTTTACAGTTATTAAGAAATCCCATAAACTGATTATTGTTTGAATCTGTTATGGATCAAAGGGGTATGGATAAAGATAGAGACAAAGACAGAGAGAAAAGGGAGATAATCAAGGAAAAATTAACACAGATGATAGTAAGAAAAGAATTGAGAAGGAGAGGTAGAGAGAGTCTACTATTTTGGGGAAAATTAGAAATTTGTTCAATTCAAATTTAGGATTACTATTGAAAGATAATAATATATATCCACTCTGAGAATTTTATAAAGCTAACAAAATATTGCTTTTGGAAATCCAAACCCTCCAGATTTTATAACAAACCGGCTATGAGCAGCTAAAACTATGAGCACCATTTTTCAGAAAACATAAATTGAAATCCAGACATGTAGACTAATTTACACCAGCTAGTAAGTGGTAGGATTCCGAATATGAAGATTTAATTTCAGAATCCCTATCGTAAATCACCATAAGATGCTTCTTTTTCAACAAAGTAATCACACTCAGGCTTCAATTAATGTAATCTGTTTTTGTCACAAATAACTTTGCAATTTTTAATGCATTTTGCAAATATACACCATGAAACTGTACATTTTTAAAACATTTTCCATAGCCAGCAAGCTTTTTAAAAGTAATAAGGAAGATGGTAAATGAGGGTGCCAGTATTATAATGCATTTAGTATATCAACAATGTTTTATTATGAAGTATGGGATAGTATGTGATACATTGACATACTTAAACACTACTGTGATAAGCATAGAAAAGATCAGTCAAATATGGCTTTTGTTTACCTCACATAAAATTACCAAAAAGCTTACTAAATGTTACCACAAGTAGTATGATTGAGGAGAAATGTAAATTTATTAATTCATTCTGAAGTGGAGAGAGTAGGTCTGGCCAGATACATCTTGTCCACGTGGTGGATGTTAGGGTCTGGCTACTCGTCTTCATGGTGAAGGAAGGAGAAGCCCCTACCTCCTACGTGATGTTCAACCTTGAATTTCTGGAGGCAGGGGCTGGGACCTGAATGATAGTTACTAAACCTATCAGGCCAAGTCCCTGGAACTGGAAGTTTCCTGTGACTCTGCTCCTTGACCTGGACCAGCTCAGGTGCCTTTATGTCATTCCATGTGCTTCTGTGTTTGTGTCCTGTGTCCAGGTTCCTGGCTCCTTGCATTCTCTGTTCACCCTGGAGTCCCAAATCAGCTCCCAATTGGATCATGAATTGGTTTTATCGTATTGTTTTTGTTCTTTTGCTCCTCTCCATCCTTCAAGGATCAGTGTTAAGTACATTTGCATCCTGCTGGTCTTTGAGACATTAGTCCACCATTCAATCACGGGCCTTTTAATAGAGACTGAGATTTAACATCTCAAAATATGGCTTCTCAGTTTTCTCAATGTATGAAAGTTCCTAAGAAGAAATAGGCATTCAGTTTAAGTATGTGATTCAGCAAATGAAAAATTAGGAAGCCCAGTCAATTTAAGATGAGGGAAAGAAATCACTAGCTGGGATATCTTGCTTTGGAAATCAACACTGGCTAATTCAAACTCATGTCCGAAGGAGTCTGGCACAAAACATCCTTACCATTGGAGTCAGTACTTAAAAGCATCTTCTGGTTAGTAGAGATGCATGAGGGAAAGTTGTGACATGCCAGGAAGGCATGTCACTTATTTCTTACTTTTTCTTTATACTGAATGGAAATGTCAAGTCATGGTAAGTATATTATGTAAAATATCAAAATCATGAGTTTATATTAAGAATTGTCTTAGTTATGATATTATTGAAAAGAAATAAGACAATGCAAAAAATATAAAACTTTAAGTATTTTAAAACTGTTTGATTGAGTCACCATAAAGAACTCACCCCGCAAGCACTATAGTATAGCTTAGTTCAGGGGGTCTACCATGTTCTCCTTAGACACAAAAAAGAAGGAAAAAAGAGAGAAAGAAAGAGAGAGAAGGGGAGAGAGATGAAGAAACGAAAATAGACAGTTAAGAGGGAAGGAGGGAGAAAAAAGAAAAACAATGTATCTCTGTTCATTGTGTATTAAAAGGATATGATATAAAGAGTTCAGATGGAAATGTCTTCCAGAAAATGTATGTTGTTATTTGGGAATATTTTTCTACTTTCAATTTTTCTCCAGTCTTCATGAATCGTATTCTTTTGTCTTCCCTCAATCATTATTCGCTTTTACTGTTTGTGACATGAAGTTTCCATTTTAACTCTAATACCTCCATTTCCTTCCTAGCAGTTTCCACTCATGTGTAGTCTTACTTTCCATGATAGCCTCCTGAACTATCAAGGCTGCATCTTTGAAAGGATGAATTTTAGTTTAGTTTAGTTTGTTCCTTTCTTCTCAAATTAGATATTCCCCCACATTCTCACACTTGTATCTACAACTTGCTGGGAGGCACATCTGTGTTATTTGTCCATGTTTCATTCCTACCAAATTTACCTCTATGACATTTTCTCAGCTCAATCCCTGTGTCAAAGTAATTTAAAAAATATCTGCGATTTTTATCATTTAATCTTGATAGTACAGTTATTTACAAGAAAAGCATCGTCAGTGATCAAATAAATGCACATTAAAAATAAAATGACATCACAAAACATGTATGATAATTACTTCACATAATATAACAATGACCATGTTAAATGCAAGAAACAGACAAAGTGGATGCTGGCAGGAATGTCAAATAGGAAACCCACTTCTGAAAACAGTTTGTCAGGGTCCTAGAATATGAAATATGCAACCACTGTATACCACAGGAATTGAGCTGTTCAGGCTTTCTCTCATATAAATAAAATATAACATTCAGCAAAAGGCCAAAACAGGTTTATAAACAGGTTTATACAGCATTATTTCAGGTTTATATAGCATTATTTCCTCTAGTCAAAGACATGGATATCAATTCAGGCTTTCTTCATGTGAATGGGGAGTGAATTGTGCTACATTCCCTAATAACAGAACCAAAAAGCAACTCGAGTTGCCTTAAGGCATACAACTGAGAATAATCTATCATATATTTGAAGGCAGTCCTAAAAAACTTATTTACTGCATGACCTAGAATTTGAAGAAAAGCTATCGGTTGCCAGGAAAAAATAAGTTTTAGATGGGACCAAGAGAAGAAATGGTTATAATTATAAAAGGGGAGCATGAGAGACTTATTTTTGGGAAAAATAGTTTCTTAAAATGTACAGTTGATACAAAATTATATAGCACTTAATATGTGCACAAAATAAAACAACTGAAGTCTGCATAGGCACTTGTGAAATACTAATGTCCTCTTTGTAATCTCATACTATAAACATTTAAAGAAACTGGAAAAAATATTCAAGGGATTTCTCTATGCTCTTCTGCTAACATCAGAAAAATACAGAGTAACATCAATAGAATTTAAGGATATCTAGAAAACAGAAGTCAATATTGAATGTTTCATTGAAAAATAGTCTGGGTCCAAGCTGGAGATGAAATATGCCTTCCTAATTAGAAGGCAGAGATTTAAAAGACTGGGATCCAGGTCCATTTCTGACAAAAATAGTGAGAAACTATAACAACAGAGAAAGCTAGATTTCGTGTAATTTCTCTGTTATCTTACATTTGTGGAAGCCATAGTTAAGAGATTGTTAAGGGAGGCTTGGCTAAAAAGTAAAATCTCATCTGAAAAATAGTCTAAAGTAGTCAGAGCCACTTCAAGCACCAGTAATGACAAAGGAAAGAAAGAAAGAAGGAAACAGAAAAGGAAAAGAAAGAGTAGAAAAAGGCAAACTCTTTCCTCTATATTCTTGCAGATTCATGTCATTGGGTACAAGAATTGATATTATTTTGTTTACTGTTTGAGGATTCAGGCCTCTCTAATATGAAAGCATTTATTCCATGTAATTATTTTATTTATTCTTACTATTTATTAACTGATTATTTGGCTTTCTTTGGGACTGAACCCATGACTTTATACATATTAGATAATTGTACAACTAAGCTTCAACCCAGCTCTTGGTATAGTTTTGGAAATTGATAATGAATTCTTCAATAGTTAGCAATACTTGCTTTCATCATTTTTCTCCCACAATTTCCTCTAGGTATTTTAGTTCATGTGTTGAAAAGTTCCTTCAATTTTATCTATTAAACTTAGAAGTTTGCTTTTGAATTTATACGGAATCTGCTTATTTTCATTAACTCTTTAAAAATTATATATTGATATATGTGTTTTACATGTATGATTGATTCTTAGAGTTCATTGCAATAATTATGATTTTATATGGTCATATGCACATAGCTATTGAGCCATGGTGATCCTCTCCTAAGAATAGTTTCCCTTGTTCTCAACATGTGAATGCTTAGAGTGCTGTAGTTAATCATGCCCAATTGTATTTATTTGTCTTTTAGTAACTATTGGATTAAGTTGTAGATTTATGAGCATATTCTAGTTTTTACCAATGAGGAAAACCATGAAGTATACATTTCTTTGGCTATAGCTTATTCAGTTAATATTTTTTTTCAAGTCTTTCCATTTCCTCAGGAATGGGGTAATGCCATTCTTTCTGATGGAAGCACAAAATTCTACCAATAAAATAGAACTGAAGACCCAGATATGAATTCACTCCTGTATGCACATAATCTTTGAAAGGTAGCCAAAAACACAGGATGTAAGAAACAGCCTCTTCAAAAATTGTGTTGGTGAAATTGGCTTTGTGCAGAAAACTGGTTACAGGAATAGTTAGGGATAGCACGAGGGCTTCCCCTAATATGTCAAAACTTCCAGAAATCCTGAATCACAACTCGAAGTAAATCTGGGTAAGTGGGATTACATCAAACCAAATCAGTTTTTAGACTCTAAAACCATGGAGAAAAAAAAGTGATTATGCAGCACAGATTTACTAGAGAGCAAACCTACACATGAGAGCCTCTATCAATGCTAAAACTTTACTCTATTTTATAACTAGGATATTTATAGTGGGTTTACATGAACATAAGAGTTTTCCGGTGGGCATTAATTAGAAAATAACTGATGGTAAGATATAGATAACATGTGAAATGATTTGAAGCACGAGAAAGGAGAGATTAAGGCATGGAGTGAAGCTGGAAGCCTTACTAGGCGCCACCTAAGGAAGGTATAGTTACACAATGGAAGGGCAGTAAATCAGGTGTATTTATCAAAAAAAGCACTGGCCTGAAGACTCAAAATGAGGACCTCTATCTATGTGGACTGAACAGTCTCTAACATGAAGTTTCATGTAAATTAAGAAGCTCGATTTTAGATTTTTGCAGTATGGGATGTTGCATAGTCACAGGCAATCTCTGCTATGTCAGCTAATCCAATCTACTCATTCCCGTGTAACCTAATAGCCAGGTTTCAACACATACCAGTACAATGTGATTGTACAAATGAAACTGACTTTTCCCTCCACTGAATGAAAATTCTGCGAATTAATTTATCTTCCATATATTTACAAAGTATTTCTCATGATCTTTTCTTTTATTTTGGCTCGATTACTGATGTTATAGTACTTTTCTTTGCGGAGGGGTCTGATCCTGGGGCCTGAACTGGGCCTGGGCCATTTCCCTCAGCTCTTCAGCTCAAGGCTAGAGCTCAACGCCTTTAACCCAATCGCCACTTCTGGCTTTTTCTTTCTGTTTACGTGGTGCTGAGAAATTGAACCCAGGGCCTCATGCATGCAAGGCAATTGCTCTACCACTGAGCCATATTTGTGGGGCTTAAACTCAGTGTTTCATGGTCTCCTTAGATTTTTTTTGCTAATGAATGATGACACTCTATTCTTTGACCTATATCCTCACGTTCTTCTTCTTTCGGGATAATTGAAGGTGTTTTCACATTTTTGTCTGTTTAGGCTGACATTGAATGAAAATCTTCAGGTCTTATCCTCCTGATTTTCTAGGATTCTACACAAGAGGCCACTAACATCAAGCTTTGTGTTACTGTTATTTAAATTACGTAGTAGAAGAATGTGGAATTATATATGTGTTATGTAATTTTCAAAAGCAAGTTTGAATCAACTTGTTATAATGTAACTGTTATCAATTTTAGCTGTTAAATTAATGTTTCACATTCCCACAGAAATATAATTGAAAACAAATGGTATATTTTTTTTCTTAAAACAAGTATTGGACCATGAATTTCTTTTACTTTACATTCATGTTTTATACCTTAATTAGCAGACTTCAATGAATTAAATGTATATCACAATAAGCAGAGTGATTATAGTTAAGAATAGATATTTCAACACATCCAAAAGTCAAGTTTTTTGAGCAGTCTCCTAAAAATTTAATGTTACTTAAAGCAACTAATGGATATGATATAGTTTGATCATTACACAACATATAATTTTATGGGACTACCACTAAAATCTTCATAACTATGTAAAAAATAATTATGTAGCTAGGGGTCATTGGCTAATGCTTGTAAAATTAGCTACTATAGAGGCTCAGATCTGGAAAGGCCTAGGCTGTAAAGTCCATGAGACTCTTATCTTCAATGAACCACCAAAAAACTGGCAGTGGCTTAAGTGGTAGAGCTCTAGCCTTGAGCTGAAAAGCTGAGGGAGAACATCCAGTTGCAGATTTCAAGCCCCATAACTAAAAAAAATTAAAATTAAACAATTCAAAGTAAACTAATATTTTGACATGAATGTTAAAATATATATTCTAAAAAATTTAAATCTTCACTAGATATACTAGTTTATATAAATTTAGAGATGTATTTTCCAGTTTTTGTTGTCAGTGAATTGTGTAAATCAAACAATTCTCACTCAATTCACATTTATATGTTTATATGCCATAAGTATAATAGTTAAGTGATAGGCATGGCTGTTTTAGGAATCTCCCTTGGCTTTCTAACCTTAATACTTGTAAGCTAAAATCAATACGTCCTCCCACCTTGTCAGGGTTTTCATTGACAGTAGTCACTCATCTATTTGGAGTAAAAAAGCATAAGAAAAATCATTGTTTGGAACAACTGTCACATTTTACATGCTTTTCACTTGGTTTAGGATCTAAAACATTGAAGTCAACTTAACCATGCCAGTAATAGCACAATGTATCTGAGCCTTTCAATCTCTAAAGAGATAAAATTCTTTAGTTATACATGTATTTTTTTATTCTCCCTAACATCCTAATCCTTAGAATAGTCTTTTTATTTAACCCGTTCCTGATTAGAAGACTAGAACAAAGGCAATAATGAAAATAGCCAAGGGAATCCTTGCAACCAATTAAAAAGCAATCACAGACCCACCTGATTTCACTGACAATATACGGTAAAATATGACTTTTTTGTTATCATTTGAAGAACAACAACTAAACTTTAATTAGCAGTAAGGAAGTGAAAAGAAAACATTTGAAGACAGTATGACTTTGAAAATTTTAACATAAGCATAATACATTTATCTTGTTTTTCTATGTAGTTGCCAGCATAATAGAGATCAACACCCAAAGGGACGAAAGCACCTAAACCACAGCAGTAAAATTTTGTCTATAAAATAAATGTGAGGGTGTGACTCTTTCAAAGATCAGGTTTACAAAGAGGAAAAGTTTGTTTTAATGTAAACAAAAAAATGATTTATTAATGTTTTACATATCTTGACTAGGATTTCTCATGTTGGAGAAGAGGAAAGATATGAAAAAGTTTAGTATGTTTTTTACTGTTTCCCAAGATCATTATTATTTATCAGCTATAGCAACAGAAGTAGTCTTGGTTACTCTTAGTATCATACTTGTTTATATTTACATACATTATTTATTGCTGGAGTACAGGGTGCAAACACTTGCATATTAATAAAGAGTCATTTCCTTAGGAAGGAAAGTTGTGGTGCAAAGAAACCTAAAAAATAAAAGACAGCATACTGGCAACTATTTTCTAGCAATATCAGTCTGTAGGTATAGATTTTGTTTCTGATTGTTTCAAGGAGCTCATTTTTGTTACCTTTCTTTTCTCCATCTGGTGATCCTATAATTTCTAATAACATCTTGGAATTGTTGTATCTTTACTGGATTCTGTCATTTCTGTTGGAATGGCCAGAAGGATAAAAAATTGAATTTCTGTTTTGGTTTTACCTTTTTTTATTATTTTAGGAACTATCACACAAAATGACATATAATATCAGGAGACAGATTTCATTTCGATATTCCTACCCTAGTCTTTGGTACTAAGTGATCCCGAAATGTGAAAATAAAGATAGGGAGCTGCTTATTTAGACATTCTTTAGAATTTCAAGACTTCATTAATGCAAAGCCCTTAGTATGCACATCATACATGTGTACAAAACTGGTGGCAATTTTTACTTATTCTCAGAAACTAGGATATGTGGTGTCCCTGTAGTTGCATCGGCAAAATTGTGCAGTTGAGTTTAGTTTACTAAACCAAGACTGCTGTAACAAATTTCTTCAAGTTTAATAGATTGCATTATCCATATTTATAATTTTACAGTTCTAAATGACAGATATCTAAAAGAAGTCTCACTAGATTAAAATCTGGCCACAAACAGAGCTGAAATATTTTCAGATGATTCTAGGGGTAAAGGCATTTACTTTTTTTTTTTAATTGTAAGAATACCACACAGAGGAGTTACAATTACATGGACAAGATAACGAGTAGATTCTTATCAAGCATTGTTTCCTCCTCTTTGTTTCCCCTTCCCAACCCTTCCCATACTCTCCCTACGTCTGGACATTTAGTCCTAACCCGACACCAAAGGTGTAGTTGATGTTGGTATAATTTGTGGTGGGGAAGGGCAAAAACAAATCATTTAACTAGGGATACAGGTGGACTGATTGCAACATTGACATGTTCAAGTCGTAAAGTCGAAAAACGAACTTTACAAGGCATTTACTTTCTGTTCCACTTTCCAGAAATTTCACAATCTGGTTGTTCTCTTTTCCTTCATTTTCAAATGTACCATCTTTAAAACTTTCTGATAGTTAGGCCCAATCATTGCCCTTTCCAACTAAATCTGGAACATTTATGTACCCATTTGAGTATAATGATAATTATTCAAATTTGCATTCCTTGCGTAAGGAAAGGTGATTATTTTACTGATAACCCAAATCTATATTTGAGGGATTACATATTTGGAGACAATAGATATTTTGGGATGGTATTTTTCTGCCCACCACAATGAATGTGTAGCATTCTTTCTATTCCTGTTATACTTTCATTAGATTTGAACAACGTATTTCTTCAATGAAATCTAACTAAAATAATTAAAATTATTCCTGAAAGTAATACTGATTAAAACATTGTCACCTCCTAGAAACTTTAAATCCCAGAGAGCAGCTCCTGAAACAATTCTGGAACTGTCACTTTTTATACACTCTGTTTAAAAAGTTTCTCTTTTCAAGACCATTCGACTGCTATTTAGGTAATATGGTTTATATTTATTTGACTGATATTTTTAAAGAATGCATCACCCAATACTTGTTCTCTTTTTCTGCCTTTCTTGTGCCTAATCTATTTCTGAAAGAAACATAACTATTTGAATTATTTGAACAGTTTATTGAAGTTGAATCAGTATGTAGAGGAAAAGAAAAATAATGTCTCTTTTTATATGTCACGTTCAAAATGTACCTACAAGCTATTTATCTTAAAATCATCTATTTTTCATTATGTTTAGATTCTGATAAAATTCAGCCTCTCAACACACAATGTTATTGCAACATTATTTCATATCTCTCAAAAGCAAACAAAAAATTCCTATTTCTTCCTTTTAAAAGCTTAGCCAAAGCAAATGGTTTATTAGATATTAAGAGTCATGTTCAGACACTATGGTGGAAACCAGAGAAGGAAAGAAAATCGTTTTTATTCTTCTATGAGCCACTCTGATTTATTTAAGCGATTTCTGAAAGAATAAAATTCTTGCATGGATGCCTTTTGCTTAATATCCACAATGGGTCATTCATCCTTTATTAATAGGAGATTGTGGAGAAAGGATGATAATTCATAATAGAAAAAGGAGAAGGTGAATATGAAGGAGAAATGTAGGCATTTTTTTCTCCACATCTCAATCACAATGACTGGATGATGATTGTGGATATTAGATATCATGCTCAAGAGTGATTAAACTCATCTATAGAAAAGATAACCCCACATGCAAGTGACCACATGGAGAATATTTATTGATAGAAAACATGTAATAGCATCAAGCAGGAAATTTTATCTATTTGTTTACTTCTTGTTTAGAATTTGTTAAATTCTGGTGTTCTATAGTCGACTCTTATGAAGGTATACAAGGATAGTAAGAAACTAACATCTTAATATTATGTTCTAATAATAAGTTAGTTTTTGCTCT
Organism: Dipodomys spectabilis; assembly: GCF_019054845.1. Classification (NCBI taxonomy): domain Eukaryota; kingdom Metazoa; phylum Chordata; class Mammalia; order Rodentia; family Heteromyidae; genus Dipodomys; species Dipodomys spectabilis. The sequence goes on along the minus strand of NW_024870841.1, from coordinate 3,469,432 downwards.
TTTATATGAGGCTGCAATTGAGTTTTGTCTTTATTTCACATACTTTAGTCTTCCAGAATATAACTTGAATTAAGACTCCCTCTGAAAATATGGTACTTTTATTTATTTATTTATTTATTTTTATTTTGGTACCGGTCGTGGGCCTGAACTCTGAGCCTGGGCGCTGCCCCTCAGCTCTTCAGCTCAAGGCTAGCACTCTAACACTTGAGCCACAAAATAGGCTACTTTTATAGATATTGGAAAACAATCATCTCTTAGGAACAGTCAATGGGATAAAAATCTTCCTCTAGAAATAGTTTTTCAGCGCTTGCTTCTGGTTCAATTTTGTAAGCTGAAGTAAATCACATGACCTATCTTGACATTCCAGATTAGAGGGGAATCTCACTTACAGGAAGCTGATGTAGGTCATAGAGTTATTTGCAAAGATATGTAACACTTGAGAAAACGAGAAAAAAGAAGGGTATTATAATACAATCAACAATACTTTCCATCACATGTCTCTGCAGGAAGGGAGGTATTATGTACCTTTGTTTATAAAACTATTAGAATTTCAAATAATGTTTTCATGCCTTGGATGTTATAGGAATTAGAGAATATTGTAATACTGAGTTTATAAAATCTCAAAGAAAACTGGAGCAATCTTTTCAATACTAGGAGAAGAACTTTATACTTTGTAATATAGTATCTTTTCTTATTATATAAATATATTTTGTTAACTATATGTGACTATCCACAAGAATAAATTTCTACATTTATCTGCATCTTGTGCAGAGAGCATAGTCAATTAGATAAAAATGGGAGTTAATCAGTAGCACTTTTTAAAATGCTAAATAAGTGGAGAGTAAGCTAATACACATATTTTTCCAATATTCCCTTCCACCTCCTCCTCCTTCCTTCCTAGAAAACAATCTCAACCAAAAAAAAAAAAAAAGGCTTAAGTATTTGGCTCTTGACCTTGAAAGTGGAAGCAGAATGGTATGGATGTTGGAGCTGACTGTTTATGCTGTTTTACATAATAATGCTACATGCGACAGTAGTATGAGTCCTGCAGGTCTTAACTGTACTTTCTTAGTGATGTGATATGAATGTCAGCCTTACTGGACTTAGTATTGTTTTCTACTTCCTTTTCAGCAACTGGCCAAAATTGTGATACCATGTAATCGAATGAAAATATAATACCATCTTAAGAAAGTCATTTAGGGCTCTGGAAATGTGACTTCAGGGTACAGTGATTGCCTAGCATTCATGGAACCCTGAGTTCAATTCCTCAGTACCACATAAACAGAAAAAGAAACACTGGAAATGGAGCTGTGCCTCAAGTGGTAGATTGCTAGCCTTGATGGGGGAAATAGCCTTGAATTCAAACCCCAGGAATGGCAGAAAAAGGTCATTTAATTAGTAAATGCAAAATAAAGAACCCATACTTGGAATATATAATTGCTCCATCCATACTGATATCTGACAAGAGTCCCTAATTCATGTGCTTACCTATATTAGGATACTGTGTTGAAAAAAAAGTACTGTTCATTAGGTCATGGCAATTAATGCCAGGAATGTGGTTAGATAATAGGTGAAGTTTAATCCTAGAAATCCAAAGATTCCAGGTATTTGAGTGATCATTTCTAATTACAATGAAAAGGTTAATGGCAGGTAGATTTAGAAGTCTTTTTGGTCAGGCACAGCACAAAAACTCAGAGGGTAGTTAATAGTTATGACAAAAGAGAAGGAATAATTCCAAATGGAAGGAATAAATGATAGTAAGTAAGGTATTCAAGATTCTGTTCTTTGAAGCCATTTTTGGATATTGAAGAATTACTCTTATTTATCTAGGCTTATTCTTCATTGCATTTAGCCTTCTAAACCTCTTACGCTAGTTCTTAACCTCTGTGTACCAAGTTATATCTCCTTCTATGCTGATCTTTCATACCTGATATCCTTTGCTCTCTAAAAATTTCAGTCTTTCTCTATTTGTCTATGAACATTTTTTGATATAAAGTCCACCTATCTAGTAGGCAGAGGATGATAATGTAAGAGTCCCATAGCTAATCAATCATTAAGGTAACACCTAAAAAGTGAACATATTTATTGCTATTTGAATTACTCTGAATAGATGGAATGTCATTATTTCATTCAAATTTCCATGATTTGTCTACATAGAGTCAATAAGTGCACACAAATGCAAACATGAGCTGGGTGTCAGTGACTCATGTCTGTAATCCTATCTAATCAGGATGCTGAGACCAGAGAATAGAGGTTCAAATTCCCCCTGGGAAGGAAAGTTGTATGAGAATCTTATCTTCAATTAGGTAAGCACCAGAAAACTGGAAGCAGTGAGGTACATAAAGTGATAGAGCAATCATCTTGAGCTGAAGATTTGAGGGATAATGCCCAGGACCAGAGTTCAAGCCCCAAGACTAAAAATTTAAAAAAGAAAATATGACTTTGGATATCCCCAAGAGAAACTATGATGTCAATAGTATTCTTCCCAAGCGGAAAAAAAATAATTTAGTCCACCTACTTTTGCTGAGTTAAAGCTATGGCTTCTTTGCTGGGCATATTCTCTTTCAAAAAATTGTCAAATATTAGGTTTATAATAAATTTCTACAATATTTCTCAGTTCAAAACAGAACTCTTGATACAATTGGTGTCACTTGTCTTAGTTAATATCTCATTTAAAAGCCAACCCAGGATTGAGAGTCTGTCAAACTCATACTTGTAATTAAAACAAAAAAAAAACATAAGTGGAGTTGTGTCTCAAGAAGTAGAGTACTAGCTTGGGGGGCCGGTAGACCGAGAAGTCACCTCTTCCAGGACAGGGTCCAGAGTCTCAGTTTAAGCCCCAGAACCAGCACAAACTAAACAATCAACAAAAAACAAATACAGAAAACCCACCAGGTATATCTTTGTGAGCCTTCTTAAAGCAGCACTGGTCTGAGAACAGCCTTCTTTTGCTAATTATATTCACTGGATCCTGCTTTTTTGGAATCCTTGTTGCTATGGAGAATCCAGAGCCAGACTATAGGAATTAATAACTGATTCCTGCTATAAGAGAATAATTTCAGGAGTGAAATGTCCATGCAAAAGTCATTTTAAAACCTTCAAGTTTTCGTTTCTCTGCAGTAGAACACTTTGAAAACAAAGTTATATCCTTTTCTTCGATGTTGGCCTTCAAATTGCATAAAGTTTCCTTTTGTAATACTCTCAACTAGAAGTTTACAGACAATTTTTTTCAATTTTAATTTTTATTTTTTGTGAACATATTTTACAGAATAATTACAATTACATGGGCAAGATATGAGTACATTTCTTATCAAGCATTGCAGCCTCCTCCTTTGTATAGCCTTCACATCCCTTCCCAGCCTCCTCCCACCCTCCCACCAAATCTCCCCCCCCACACACCAAGGTTGTAAAGTTCGTTTTTGACATAACAACTTGTATTTCTCATGGTTGCAACGAGTCCACCTGTATCCTTAAATGACTTGTTTTTCCCCATCTCCTCCACAAATTATACCTACATCAAATATAGTGAAAGCAGGGGTTATACTGTGGGAGAGGGACATACAAAGAAACAAAGAAATAATCTTATAATTGAGTTAGAAACAAATGTATGAAAGAAAAAAAATCATTTAAATACATATCTAACTGTTCCTTTCCTAACATCACATTATCTGACCTTTTCTGCTAGACTCATACATATACTAGATATTGCAATAAGGGAAACCATGAATTCTACTATAAAGCCCTAGTAATCAAAACAGCTTTGTACTGGCATAAGAACAGACCTCAGGATCAATAGAATAGAATTGAAAACCCAGAAATGAACCTACAGACCTATAGCCATCTAAGCTTTGATAAGGGAGCTAAAACAATAGAATGGAAGAAAGATAGCCTCTTCAGTAAATGGTGCTGGCAAAATTGGTTAACTACTTGTAGAAAACTAAAGCTAGATCCTTTTATATCACCCTGCTCCAGAATCAACTCCAAATGGATCAAAGACCTCGGAGTCAAAGCAGACACTCTGAAAACATTACAGGGTGGAATAGAAGAAACCCTTGGCTCAGGCCGAAATTTTCTTAATAGAGAACTGGAAACACAACAAATCAAAGAAAGGTTGGACAAATGGGATTACATGAAGTTGCAGAGCTTCTGCATGGCAAAGGACACAGCTAGCAAGATCAGTAGAAAGCACACAGATTGGGAGGAGATCTTCACTAGCCATACAACTGACAAGGGTCTCATATCTAAAATATACTAGGAACTCAAAAAATTAAATCCCCCAACAACAAATTCTCAAAGAAACAACTGCCCAATAAATAAGTGGGCTACAGACAAGTTTTATATTAGTAATGAACACACTCGAACAAGTCAGGAGCAAAGTTTCCTTTAAGCCTTCGATTCTTTTTGTGTACAATAAACAGGAGAGCACAAATTACCTTGAACTTTGTCATCCTCTATGTTCAATTCCTCTCCTTGATCAGTTTCCACTTCCAGTCACAGTTCCTTCCACTTACTTCCAAGAAGAATCTATGGTGCTGCTCTTTTAAAGGTGGTAATATACAATGAACGTTTTCTTTTTCACTGAAATACACAAGGATATCTTTGGACATGAGATAACATGTGTTTCAGAGACAACTTAGTAAAGAGGAAATATGAAATTTAAATGGCTTATAAAAACGTTAACCCGGAGTACATTGAGTTCAAATTTTGTAAGTGCTCCGTAAATTAAGACCAATATTAAGTAGGAAGAAGATTCTCAGAAAATTATGTGTTTGTTTGTTTGTGTGTGTATGTGTGTGTGTGTGTGTGTGTGTGTGTGTTTGCATATTTCCTAAGTGTACATGAATTAACAGGAGGGGAACAAGAGGAATAAAAGAAAGAGAAGTACTGTCTTTAAGTATAAGGGCTCAATACGCTATAGAAGATTCTATAAATAAGACAACATTGAAACAGTAAAGCCAAGGCCAGTATGTTCATATATGGGAGTGATATAGAGAAAGCATTACTAAGTGAAACATGAAGGATGAAGCCACCCTCTTTCATCTCCTGGCTCTAAATCATGGTTTCTAATAACACAAATTGGTAAAAAGTAGGAAGGAAGATTAATTCTGGTTCCAAAGCAAGTCAGATATAAGAGCATGTGGACTTAACTGGAAAAAAGGCCATATTGAGAAAGTAGGGATTATACTAGCAATGAGTTAGTGGCAAAGACCACCTTTCCTTTCCTTTCCTTTCCTTTCCTTTCCTTTCCTTTCCTTTCCTTTCCTTTCCTTTCCTTTCCTTTCCTTTCCTTTCCTTTCCTTTCCTGTCCTTTCCTTTCCTTTCCTTGCAATCCTTTCCTTTGCTTTGCTTCCCTTTCCTGTCCTTTCCTTTCCTTTTCTTCTCTTTCCTTTCCTTTTCTTCTCTTTCCTTTTCTTTTCTTTTGTTGGTTCTGGGGCCTGAATTTTGGGCTTAGATGCTGTCCCTCAGCTCTGCAGCTCAAGGTCAAAGACCTACCATTTGAGCCACAGTGCCATTTCCAGGCTCCTTGTAATTAATTGGAGATAAGTCTCATGGAGCTGGGCACCCTTAGCTCATGCCTCCAATCCTAGCTACTTAGCAGGCTGAGAAGTGAGAATCTAGGTCCAAAGCCAGTCCGGGCAGGAAAGTCTGTGAAACTCTTATCTCCAATAAACCACTTAGAAAACCGGAAGTAGCACTGAGTTCAAGTGGTAGAGTGATGCCTCAAACTGAAGAGCTGAGGAGCAGTGCCGAAGCCCAGAATTCTAGCCCCACGGCTGACCAAGCGAAAACAAAAACAAAAACAAAATAATAAAACAAAAACAAATCTCAAGGACTTTTCTATCCGAGATGGCTTTGAACTCCAACTCTTAAAACTCAGTCTTTTGCGTGGATAGGATTACAAGCAAGAACCACTGACACCCGGTTTAAGACTTCATTTTGAACAGTGTACATTCAGAATATGTAATGTGTATGAACATGTTTATTTGTATGAATTCTGGGGTTTAAAATGAGGGGCTACAACTTACACTTCACAGTCACAGTTTAAAAATTGACACTCCTGCAAAAATTAAACCTAAATATGTAAAAGGGGATGAGAAATGCAGTTTGCAGGCAGCATTGGCAGAACAGTCTTTGAGACACAACCTATAATTAACCAGTCAAAAGCTGCTTTGGAAGAATGGCTCAAGTGATGGAATACTATTCACGACCAAAATTGCTTAATAAGAACTTGAGGCTTTTGCTTACATACATACAAACATACACATACACACAGAGGGACATGATATGTACAAACACACATACACAAATGATACATCTCAGAATGCTTAGAAATTTTAGAAAACAGTAGAAAATATGTCCTGAATAAGACTAGAAACAATTGATAATGTTAATACTAGAAAGTCCTTATGTGAACTGTCCTCCAAAAAGTTTGAGAAAAATTCATAGGTAGGGAGCAGATATAGTCAGAAATTCGAGTAATGGTATTAAAGGTATCAGATCCATGGAGGAATCAATCACAGACTTCTGCCGTTGCATCTGAAAATATTCATATGCTGTCTCCAATGTTAGAACATCTTTGAAAATAATACATAAACCTGAACAGTCATTCTAGTGGATAAGATCATAGGAGAAGTACAGAATTGCTACTCTGTATCTAGTTTAAATAAACCAACAAATTATGGCAGGACAATGTAATACAAGCCTGGAATTCTAGCAGTTAGTCTGAGACAGGAGATTAGAGATTGGAATTACATAGTGATACCTTCCCTGGAAAAGGTAGTATAATTTTGTCTCAATAAAATAAACCAAACAACATAAAAGGGATACACAGTTGGAAGATTGTGTTAATTTTGTCATTATGTTTTGGGAAGTCAAATTTCCTATTGAAATGTAATTCATATGTGATCCTCATTTGTGTTTTAAATGCTCTCTTCATTAGCAAATATTTGTAGATGTAATATCGCTTATGGTTACCAACCAAATTGGGAAAATCTAAGCACCCTTCTGTTGTATTTAAATAAATGAAGCTGAAGCCTAGAGAAATAGCAAAGTTCATCTAATGTAGGACTTTGTAGACCTTCCTAAATTAGAATATAGATTTAAATAAATATATTGGTTGTGTTTGTAGTTGGGTATTATATAGGACACTACAAAATTCTTTTTAAGTAGCAGATTTAATTTACAAATTCAAAAATGATTCTGGCATGCTGTTTTCCTAGAATATTCTTTCAAGAGAGGAGAAACTCGAACTTAGTTAATAGATAATTTAAATAGTTCATGTCAGAATTGATAATGTGAAGAATCTAGACAGAGTTTCCAACACATGGATATTAATTTATAAATTTAGAAAAAGAGTAATATTTCAGGGTTTATTATAACATTGTATGAAGGGGGTATTTTGGTGAAATCGTGGTTCTTCTGCCAATATGTAACACAGGAAGAAATTTCCTTAATTACGTGACTCTATATACAATAAGAAAAATGGTAGGTATGGGGTTAGTTTTTATTTTTGTTTTTGTGTTTTGTTTGGTCCTAAGGGTTGAGCTCGGCCTGGACACTGTAGTCAGATCTACCACTGGAATGGCAGTGCCACTTTGTTCTAGCTTTTTCTGAGCAGTTATTGGAGATAAGAGTCTCAGAAAATTTCTTTCCTGGGTGGGCTTTGAACCATAATCTTCAGATCTTAGTCCCTAGACTATCTAAAATATTTAAAACTATAAATATAAATATTTTGCAATTGTTCTCATCTCAAGGATACCACAGGGGAAAAATGATGCATCAAAGTTAGTGCAGTATTCTTTCCATAATTGGAAGGTCATCACATTAGCAGAGATGTAATACTTTTTAACTATAGTGATAAGCTAGTAATGATGTGAATTAAGGGAATTTAAAGGTGCAGCTTACAAGTTGAAAATTGATGAGCTAAGATGACATTATGGCATAAAAGCTTGGGATTGTTTTTCATAGCAATAATAGCTTATTCTTTCACTAGCCATATAACAGGCAAGGATCTCATATCTAAAATATACCTAACTCAATCTATTAAATCGCCCAACAACAAATCCTCAAAGAAACAACTCCCCAATAAATAAACGGGCTGAAGACTGAAAGAGAAACTTCTCTGAAGAGGAAAGAAGGACGGCCAATGGATATATGAAGAAATGCTCACCTCTCTAACTGTAAAAGAAATTCAAATCAAAACAACATTGAAATATCACCTCACAACTGTAAGAATGTCCATAATGAAGAAATCTATTAACAACAGATGCTAGTGGGGATGTGGACAGAAAGAAACCATAATGCATTGTTGGTGGGAGTGTAAACTTGTTCAACCACTTTGGAAAATAGTAAGGAGGTTCCTCAAAAATCTCCACATAGAGCTCCCCTATGACCCAGCCATCCCACTTTGGGCATTTACCCAAATGATCACAAACAAGACCATACTAAAGCTCGTAGCACAACTATGTTTATTGTAGCATTATAGACCATAGCTAAGATATGGAACCAACCCAGATGCCCCTCAGTAAGTGAATGGATCAAGAAAATACGGTATATATATAAACCATGGAATTCTACGCCTCCATCAGAAAGAATGGCATTACCCCATTTGTTAGGAAATGGAAAGACTTGTAAAAAATTATGTTAAGAGAAGTGAGCCATTCCCAAAGAAACAGAGGTCTCATGGTTTCCCTTATTTTCAATAACCAGTGTATGTCTGAGTCAGCAGAAAAGGTCACATAAGTTGATATTAGGGAAATGAGCCCCAAATAAGTATTCAATCCTTTTTTTCTTTCATCCAATTGTCTCTAACATGTTTTTAAGATGATTTCTTTGTTGCTTTGTATGTCCCTTCCCCATGGTATAACCCCTGCTTTCACTTTATTTGATGTTGGCATAATTTGTGGAGGGGAAGGGAAATAATTCTTTTACATAGGGATACTGGTGGAACTATTGCAACAATGAAATATACAACTCGTTATTTCCAAAAATAATGGGGGGATGATCAAGTAGGATGGCGGGGGGTGGGGGGAATAATGGGAAGGGATCGGAAGGAGAAACAAAGGAGGAGGCAATAATGTTGCATAAGGAATGAACTCCTTATTTTTCCCATGTAATTGTAACTCCTATGTAATGATTTTCACAATTAAAAAAAGATAAATAAAAGCTTATTCTAATGAACAAGAACTTACTCTTGAGGAATTATTACAGATGTTTCAGAGGTTTATCCTCTAGCACAATGTGGCTATTTTTCCATCAAATTCTCAATATGTAACACCTGATGGGAAACAGCATGTATTGCAGAATTACATAACATGCAAACAGGTGATGTTTTATATATTTCTGGTATGAAATTTGGAGAATTTGAAAATAAGTAGTTAGTAGTTAAAGGAATTTTGAAGAAAACATATATTCTATCCTCTTAACAACTTATCTACTTTTTAAAGATGAATTTTCAAAGAATTAAATTGTTTTCTGGTTTACAATGAGACAATACTAAATAATAATTTTTTTCAAAATAATATCAAATGTAAAAATATTGTGAAAATATTGTATAGTTTGATACAATTCAAGTTGATGAGCCTCTGATAAAGAAAGAGTGATTAATTCAAATTAGATGGCAAATAATATTAATTTTTAATAGATAATACAGTTAGAATAATATTTACTAAGCCAATAGAGTGAAATTAAATTTTATGTACCTAATTTTTTAACTTTAATTTTATTGTCAAAGTGATGTACAGAGGGGTTACAGTAAGAAAGTTTGTGAATACATAACTTTTTAAATTTGTTACCCCTATCCTCATTTTTCACACTTTTCCTTCATGCTAAGACCCCTGACAATTTCTACAGTAAATTTCCAATATATTGTCTTCTGAATATTGCTATTGCATTGCTTTCCCTTTTTCCTTTTATCACGATTTTGTAGTTCTTCTTTCCTTCTCTAATTAAGATCAATGTATATGCCATACAAAATGTACCAAAATCAAATACAGCAGAGGATAAAGAAAAGGGGGGAAACATACACACACACACACACACACACACACACACAATCACATATTACACCAAAAACAACTGCAAAGATAAATCTCAGTTAACCTATCTTGGAGTTCATTTTGCTCAGCATCATGTTATTGCATCATATATACATATGTATGAAGCTAATCTGCTCATCTGCTAGACTCTTTTAAACATTTACTAATTAATACAAATGAGGAACACCATGCAATCTGTTTCTTTGTGTCTTGCTTCTTTTATTCAATAGGATTTTTCCATGTCTTTCCATTCCCTATGAATGGTGCGATATCATCCTTTCTGATGGAAGCATAGAATTCCAATGTGAATATATATACCACATGTTCATAATATACAATAAAAAGGAACACACAAATTACCAACTCCTCTGGGACACAACAAAGGCAGAGGCAAATTTATCGCTCTGAGTTCCTACATCAACAAATTGGAGAGATCTGAAACCAACAATTTAATGATACATCTGAACCTCCTTGAACAAGAGCTGAAAAATAAACCCCAATCCAGTAACTGGAAAGAAATGATTAAAAATCAATCAGGATTACATGACCTAGAATTTCAAAAAATACACAGAAAGAATAAACAAAACCAAGAGTTGGTTTTTTGGATAAATTAACAAAATTGACAGACTTTTAGCAAGTCATATCAAAAAAAGAAGAGACCACACCCAAATAAATAAACTAAGAGATGAGAATGGAAACATCACCACAGAAACAACAAAGATTCTGAACATAATAAGGGAATACTTCTCAAAACTTTATGCTAATAAGTTTGAGAACTTGGCAGAAATAGACCTTTTCCTAGCAAATATTGACATGCCAAAACTAAACCAAGATGAGTTAAACCATCATAACAGGCCCATATCAAGCATTGAAATAAAAACAGCACTAAGAGACCTCCCAGCTAAGAAAACCAGGACCAGATGGTTTTATAGCAGAATTCAACCAGGCTTTCAAAGCAGAGCTCACACCAATACTCTTCCAACTCTTCAATGAAATTGAACTAGAAAGTTCACTACCGAAAACATTCTATGAAGCCATCATAACCCTCATCCCAAAAGTAGGCAGGGACTCATCAAAGAAAGAGAACTATAGACCCATTTCTTTGATGAACATTGATGCAAAACTTCTCAACAAAATTTTGGCCAATCGACTTCAATAACTCATCCAAAAAAAGCATACACCACGATCAAGCAGATTTCATTTCAGGGATGCAAAGCTGGCTCAATATACGCAAATCAATTAATATAATCCATCACATCAACTAGAGCAAGGATAAGAATCATATGGTTATCTAAATAGATTCAGAAAAAAATAAACATTCGACAAGATCCAACACCCTTTTATGATGAAGGTTCTGGAAAAATTAGGAATCCAGGGAAAATTCCTCAATAAAATGAAAGGTTTATATGACAAAATTGCTGCAAGTATTATACTCTGAGGTGAACAACTAAAGCCATTTCCTCTTCATTCAGGAACAAGACAAGAATGTCCTCTCTTTCCACTTCTCTTCAATCTAGTATTAGAATGCCTATCTACAGCAATAAGAAAATATGTGAACATAAAAGGGTTCCAAATAGGGAAAAATGAACTAAAACTCTCCCTCTTGCCGATGACATGATTTTGTACATACACAATCCCAGGGACTCCACTCCCATAATACTGAAGCTGATTCAAAACGTTGGTAAATGCAAGATATAACATTAACCCTCAAAAATCAATGGCTTTTCTGTATGCCAACATTGAGAAAAGCGTGGCTGAAATCTGGAAACTCTATTCGTAATGGTGCAAAATAATAAAATACCTAGGAATCAACTTATCCAAAGAAATGAAGGACCTCTGCGATGAAATCTTTAAAAACCTGAAAAAGGAAATCAATAGAATTTAGAAAGTGACAAAACCTCCCATGCACCTGCATTGGAAGGATCACCATCATGAAAATGGCAATACTTCTCGAGGCTATCTACACATTCAGCGCGATACTTATCAATATTACAACCTCATTCTTCAAGGAAATAGAAGAGGCAATCCAAAAATAAATATGGAACAATAAAAGACCCTGAATAGCAAAAACTATCCTCAACATAAAGAACTATGCTGGAAGAATATCAATATCAAATTTCAAACTCTACTACAAAGCCATAGTAATCAAAATAGCTTATTACTGGCGCAAGAACAGACCTCAGCACCAATGGAATAGACTTGAAAACACAGAAATGAACCTACAGTCCTATAGCCATCTCATCTTTGGTAAGGGAGCTAAAAAAAAGAACAGAATAGAAGAAAGACAGCCTCTTCAGTAAATGGTGCTGGCAAAATTGCTTAACTACTTGTCGAAAACTAAAGCAGGAACCTTATACATCACCCTGCACCAGAATCAATTCCAAATGGATCAAAGACCTCAGAGTCAAAGAGACACCCTGAAAACATTACAGGATGGAATAGGAGAAACCCTGGGACAAGGCAAAGGGCCAGAGTTCAGGACCCAAGACTGGACCCCACGCCCCCCCAAAAAAGAAAGGATTGAATACATACACATTAACACAGTAAACACCTTGTCAGCAATTTTGCTTTGTACGACATTTCTTTGATGGGGTGGGGGATACGTGTTGGGTGGGGCAACCGGCTGTGGAATATTTTCGAAAATTTGTGATTTCACAAATTTCACCAGGCAAAGTATAATTTTATGTACTTCTAGGTCCAACATGAGAAAAAAACCACAATCTTAAAATATTCAGCATATTTTTTTAAAGTTTTTTTGTAAAGTTGCTGTACAGAGGAATTCCTTTTACATGAATAAGGCAATGAGAACAGGACTTTTTGACCAATTTTACACTTTCAATTGTTGATGGCCCACTATCCCTTCCCAACTCAACTTCTTCACTCCTCCGCATACCCCTTCGAAAGTTGTAATGTTCATTTCTAATATACTGTCTTGTCGTCATCCTACTTGCAATGTGTCCTTATTTCAGGGATTTATTACACCCTTTCCCTTCCCAGATCAGACAAACATATATATACAAGACGCATGGTACCAAACTTGAGTACAGTGTCAACAGGGGATATGCCATAGGAACCAACAATAAAATAAAATCACGGAGCATATTTAAAACAATAACTATAAAGAGAGATCTCTTGTCTTCATATATTGGAATTCATTTCAATTAGCATTATTTTATATGATCATATATACATCACTTTTGATCGTTTCAGTTCATCTAACAAGATTATCTTATATGTATATTATTATTGCAAATAAAGGAAATCGTGGGACCTAAATACTTTGGGACTGGGTTAAACAACTTAATATTATTTTTCCAAGTCATTCCATTTCCTAACCAAAGGGACAGTGTCATGCTTTCTGTTGGAAACATAGAATTGCTATCTCTACACATATGTACATACAAATGTTTATATTTACCATATTTTTGATACACTCATCTAACTCATTTATTGAGGGGCATTGGGGTTGGTCCTATATCTTAGTTATAGTGAATATTGCTGCAATAAATATAGTTGTGCTGGTAGCTTTCCAAAGGCCTTGTTAGTGATCATGTAGTTAAATGTCCAAAATTAGGATTGCTGAATCATACGAGAGCTGTAAGCATAATCTTTTAAGGAACATGTATACGGATTTCAGAATGTTTGAGCAAATTCACTCTCTCACAAACAGTGTGGTAGGGTTCCTTTGGAACCACATCACCAGCCCAAGCATCTGTCATTACTAGACTATTCATTATAGCCATTCTAATTTGTAAAAAGTGGAATATTAACACAGTTTTGATTTACAGTTCTTTTATGGCCAGAGAAGTTGAGCATATCTTCAAGTGTCTATTGACTATTCTCATTTGCTCTTCCCAGAAGTAATTTAGTTTTATCATTAAAGTAATTATGAAGACCAATTGTGTGATTCCCTGAAAATAAGAAATGTGCCCATTCAGAGAATTGTTCATATTTATTACATAATAAATATAAAACTTTTCTGATCTTACTCATCATCTATTTATAAATTAAAATTTAGTTTTGCAAAGGAGAAATGTTTCAAATCAACAGAACCTTTTGGAGTGGAGCATCTTTTCCAAAGGAATATGAGAAAACAATATTTATATATTTTCTGTGAAAAATAACACATTCTGTAATCTGGAAATAAGTAACAAGGTTAATTATAGAGGTTTCTATGGATACCAGAATTTTTAAATAGCACTGGACTAATTACACTAAAACTCTTTTCTGACAGATTGTCATTTTGTGGTCTAAACATTCTATTTAAAATATGTGATCAATAAGAAGAGATTATCACCTCATGTATGATTTTTATGCAAGTATTTAGTCACAGTTCAATCCAAATTATTGCTTGGGTTTAGGAAGGAAGAAGCTAGCTTTTTAGTCATTGTATATTTTCCAAATAAGTAAAAGAGTTCCAAATGAAAACGGTATTTCTGTTGTCTGTTGTGACAGTACTTGATTGTGTCCACAAATTTTGGGGCTAATATATTCTCAATCATAATTACTAGAAGAGATACAGATATTCATTTCAGGTGCTAGGACAGCATATTTTACTTTGAGCCAGGTATAAGGAAGTATATTGAAGACACTAATCTATTTCCATAAAACGATTAGCTAATTAGAAAAAAAAATACATCCATGGTTGTGCAGCCTCAAGGAGAATGTAATTATGCCACTTTTTGATATGTTTTGTTCACTTCAGTTCAATTGCCATAATTCATGTAAAAGGATAGATAGTATTTTAAAGATTTGCACTTAGAAGGAAGAAAGGATTGACCAAATTACTTGGTGTATAAATTTGACAAAAAAGGTGTCATCATTGAAGATAGATTTATGCCTGATAGAATGCAAAACTCAAAGAGCTCTATTTACTAAACTAAGTCATTCTAAAGAAAAGAAAATACGATGTTAGGAAAATGAACCCTCAAATATGTATTTTAATGTTTTTGTTTCTTTCATGCATGTGTTTGTAACGCATTTATAAGATTATTTCTTTGTTGCTTTGTATGTCCCTACCCCACAGTGTAACCCCCGCTTTCACTATATTTGATGTCAGTATAACATGTGGAGGAGACGGGGACAAACAAGTCGTTTAAGGATTCAGGTGGACCTGTTGCAACAATGAGAAGTACAAAATGTCATGTCAAAACCAGCTTTACAATGTCGGAGTGGGGGAGGAGGGGGGGTATATTTGGATAGGGGGGAGGGGGGAGGCTGGGAAGGGAGGTGAAGGATAAACAAAGGAGGAGGCTGCAATGCTTGGTAAGAAATGTATGCATTATCCTGCCCATGTAATTGTAACCCCTCTGTACAGTATGTTCTCAAATAAAATAAAATAAAATTTAAAAAAAAAAAAAGAAAATGCCATGTTACCAAGAAATGTTGACTATACCATCAGAGAGACAAAACATCTAGCATAGTAAAGGACTAAATGGTCGACGTTATTGTAGGACTTGTGCTACAAATGAAGCTTATGTACAACTTCCTAATTAGACTTTGGCTCCATCAAAATTAGTATATGCTTATTGGTTTGATTCCATGGGACACATTCATGAATATTTTGAGGACATACAGCCAAATTGACAGAAAGATAGGGTTGACTCTATTCAACCAATGTCTCATACAGAAAAAAAAAAAAAAAAAATATTTGAGCATTTTATATTCTGATGAATGAACCTTGTAGAATATTTCTAGATTATGGATAACAGCATTAAATAATTGAAAATTACCACAAAGTTATCAATAACCCATTGTGGCCCAGTACACCTATAAACTATAAAGATTCCTTTACCAGTTTCATGTCATTTAATGAAAACATAACATGGTCTTGCAACTTGATAAACAGCTAGTAAATATGACTTAACAAATCCTTATGAAGGATTTAAAATAAAAATATGAGGAAAGTGAGGAAATATTGAGGATCATATTCCAAGATTTCAACTTCAGTTGCATAGGTAGAAAATATCTTAAAAAATATGTAGTTGCTTATGTAGTTGTTTGGAGTTATAATAAATACAATAACATTTAGGACAATTAATTTGTCAAAAGCCAAACCACTAAATTTTAGAGAAACGAAGGATAATGTATGTTATTTAGAGCTAAGAGAGAAATGAAGAAAATAAACTAGTACATGCTACAAGATTGAAAATAAACTGCACCTATCATACATGTGACAATATAAACCAGTTTCACCAAGGAGAGAAAACACCTTACTCTCTGAAGAAAGAAGTCTAATTAAGAAAGTATGTCAACTGCTGTTGTCCCTTGCTTCCAGTGTGACTTTGGGATGGGGATCTATGTATTCTACTATTTATATAACCATAATTTCTTTTTTTTTTATTTTGAAAATACCAGACGGAGGGGTTACAATTTCATTGGCAATTTAATGAATACATTTCTTATCAAGCATTGTCTCCTCCTTTCTTTCCCATTCCCATCCCTTCCAATCTCTGCCCCCATAACCATAATTTCTTTGTCAAGGTTACTCAGTTTATTGAACACCATCCCACATTATGGCATGGGAATGGCTCCCAGAAAGAATTAATTTCAAAAGCGAAGATACCACAGCACGCCCTAACTTTGCCCTTTCAGAATTCCTGAGAATTGTGCTGTGGTTTAGTAGAATTGAACTCTGGGTGGAATTCTTACCCTTTTTAACTCACATATAAAAATATGCTACTGCTTATATTTATTTGCCCTTGCCTACCCATCATCTAGGTTCGATTGGTACACTCGTTTCATGTGAACTTTTCATTCTTTTTGATACCAGTGTTCATATAAATAGAAATCATAAATCTGGACATTATATATTAGGTTTCAATCAGGGTGATTCTAGGACAGTAGAAGAACCTTCCTCAAATGACCTTTCAATATTCACGACTGCCTATTGAAGAAATGCTCTCATATGAAGAAGCCTTTACCACTATCATGTCATTTGTCCAAATCCTACCATACCAACAGGCATTACTTCAGAGTTTGTTAAGGAGGTTTTGATGGATGAATGTGGAGATATTGAGAGATAGTAAAACTTGTGAATTAGTAAGTTTTTCTAGACCCCGAGTGTAAAAGTACATGCTTACAAGAAATTATCTTCAAAAACAGAATATTAGTTCAGAAATATTTTACTGTGTACAAAGGAAACTGTACACAGTAGAAACTTTGTCTAACCTAATAAAAAAGAGGCAAATGATACCATACTTTTAGAGGTAAATATCTGTTCTTTTAATGCTATCGTTAAAAAAGAAAATCAATGGCTTCAAAAACAGTCTTACTTCCATGAATGAATCTGATTCAATAAAAAGGAAGAATTTTCTATATGATTTTTTGCTCTATGGATTTCTGAAAATTTTCATTTCCCTTCCTAACTGATATCTGGGTTTACTTTTCAGGTGGAAGCAACATGAAAGTTGGAAGGAAAACTTCCATGAAAGTCTTCTCTTTGGAAATGATGCAAAATTACTTCAATGTTATTTAAATACTTCAGCATGATTTTAAATTTTCTATTTGGTATTTTATTTTCAAAGTAAGAAGAGCCAAGTGTTGGTGGCTGGTGGCATTTGCGTGTAATCCTAGCTACTCAGGAGGCTGAAATCTGAGGATTGTGATTCAAAGCCAGCCTGAGCAGGAAAGTACATGGAAGACTTATGTCCAAATGACCCCCAAAACCAAATAACAGAAAGTGGTCCTGTGACTGAACTGGCAAAGCTCAGGCTTTGACCCAAGGAGGAAAGGGAAAGTCTCCAAACCCAGAATACAAACCCTTTGACAGGCATGTTATGAATAAAAATAGCAAGAACAAAACATTCACCATATTTCTCTGTAACATGGAAAGTCTACAAACCTTGTATTAGGCATAAATGCTTCAACGTACTCACTGGCTTATGATGAGAAGCCATTTCTTGACGGCATTATAGAGTTATGCCAAGTTAGAGTTCAAAATCAATCAATCCAAAATTTTCCTTCAAAAATTTCCAAAGACATATCACAGATTTGTTTCCCTATGAAGGAGAATGTGTGAGATCAATGTCCTTTGCCTACATATGCCTAGATTCTTACCAGTTTGCTATATATTATCAAGAGTCTTCCATGAATGACTTACTGACAAATGATATTTACTATAGCACAAAGAAACCTTTGTGAATATTGAGACTCGCAGATGAACTATGAAAATCTCTCTCTTCTGAAAACACTAAGTACCCATTACTTAGCAGGCCTAGGTTGCTCAAAGAAAAAAGAAAACTGAGGAAAAGGCTATTTCTAAGTGTAAGTGGAGCCATCGAAAAAGGTACATTTGCCTGGGAATAATATCTTCCTTATTATTTATTATTTCTGCAGAAAATAATAAAATATGAGAAAAATATAGTGATGTTTATCCTTCAAAGAAATTTCCTATCAACTTCTATGGTCCAAACAGAAGAAAAGTTTGGAAAATTTTGTGGGTTGTGTAAATGAAATAATTTTGCAACGTATTTTTCAAACTAGAAGAGGCTAATATATCTCAATATTTTTCATGTGTTATCTAATTTGCGGAAGCATTCTGTGACTTTTTCACAAGGCCTGTGGCATGGTAAAAAATAGTCTCTTTCATGTATCCCTCAAATAGCAGCCAATATTTATTAGTTTGGCATGTAAATATACACATTAGGAAGACACCATACTTTTGCACAGAGAATCTAACATTTATAAGGCAAGAACACATGAATCATTTGAGAATTTCCCTTTATATTTCTGAAATGTTCAAAGAAGATTAAGCTGTAATTTTTGACTATAATTTATGTCACTTCATGAAACCATATCCAATGAAGATAATGTTGTTTTCAATTTGTGTGTAATTTGCCACGCATATTTAAGTCACGAAATGTCATTGTATAGCTGATTTTACATTCCTTGTCTACAACATCACTACTCTAAATAAAATAGTTTTTGTAGGATATTTTACAAAAATATACTTTGCAAAAACTACATTATAGGTCTGTATTCCAATTTAATCAGAAGAGTTGAAGTATTTGACCACAGAAAAGGAAGTTTCACAAGTGAGAATCTTGCTCATATTTAGGTGAGGTGTGGAAAGCTGAGGGTTTCTAATTTTGGACATATTTTGGCACCAAGATTTCTCCTATTTTATAATTTCATTTATTGTAAAGGATTCTAAATAAATATCTGAAAAAATATTTTCAATATTGATTTATAAATGATGGCTTGGAACCTGGAGACTGAGGAAAACCTGTGTCTTTCGATTGATATCCACATACCCATCAACATAATATCATTGTGAAAAACATAATTTCAGAAAGTGTATCTATGAATAGTCTTCTTATTTATAGAATCTTATTATCAATATGATTTATAGAGGTATTAGTTACATATGAAAGGCCGTGAGTACATTTCTGGTCATATGTTCTTACCCACTCCTCATTTCCTCATATTTTTTTTGTTGTCTCAAATCTCCATCCCCTCCCACAAGGTATAAAGTTTATTACAAGAGGTTGTTTTGTGAGGATTGCAGTTGCATTGGTTGAATCTTGGTCCTTTGTCTGAGATATTGTTATTCCTTTCCCTTCCCTAACTTAGATTAATGTTCATGTAATATACCAGATAAGAAAAGCAAAAACAGTGACAACCCTAGATATGCCATGGGAAAATAAAGGAAAAACAGAAGGAAGAGCTTCACAATAGTATACTTTGAAAGGAAGCAACAAGGAGATATCCATTGTTTCTATATCTTTGAGTTCTTTTTGCTTAGCCTAATCTTCCCTATACACACACACACACACACACACACACACCTACACACACACACAGCGGTATTGTGATCCTTTGCAATGTCTAAATAGAACAAATACCAAGTTTTACAAATAAGGGAAACCATGGAGCCTATGTTTGTTTGGTTCTGAGCCACTTTATTTCACATGATTTTTTCCAAGTCTTTTCATTTCCTTACCAATTAAATGATGTCATTTCCCCCTCCCTCCCATGGAAACCTGTAATTCCATTGTGTATTTATCCCACATTTTCTTGATCCATTAATCTACTCTCAAGTATCTGGGGTGTTTCCATATTTTCCCGTGGTATATAATGCTGCAATGAACATTACTTTGCATTCTAATAGGATGAGGTAGAATTTCAATGTTGACTTTATATGTATTGATTTTATTGTCAGAGATGTTGATCATTTCTTCAAAGGTCCTTTGGCCTTCCTCAGTTCCACATCAGTGAAGTCTCTCTTTAAATATTTAGCCTTCTTATAGGGTGGTATATTGTTTGGAATTGGGGGATGGGATTTAACTTTTTAAATTTTCATTGTATTTCTGCTCTATGACCCTTTTCTGTTTCATAGTTAGTGAAAATATTTTTTCAGTCTGTTGGATTTCTATTTACCTGCTTAGCTATGTTTTCCATCATGCAGAAGCTACGCAGATTCACAAAACCCCATTTATTTGACTTGCATTCATGCGTCTATAATATCAAAGTATCATCCTGTCTCAAGGAACCATAATATTCCTCCTATTATTTCCACTAATAATCTCAGCCTATCTTCCTTTACCCCCGCAACCTTGATTTATTTGGTATTGATTATGGTGCATGGTGATATATAATTACCTATCTCATTTTTAATTGGTGTTTCACCAATTTTGTCAGCACTGTTAATTGAATATTGCTTCTTCACATTTCTGCACTTTTTCTGTTTATTTTCAGCTGATCTAGGGATGTCATATAAATTTTCCTCTGGAAGTGTCATTTCAAATGTAGGTACCATGGTTTTCCTTATTGTAATAATGGATATATATCCAGTTTCATCCTGGAAGAGGACTGCAAAAGCTTAAGGTTGCAATAGTTTAATAGCTATGGATATATGTGCATAGAAGATTAGGCTAAGCAAAACGATCCCCAAGATATAGAAAGAAAAGTATTATCAATGTTGGATGTCTTCCTTACAATACTATGAAAAGCTGTTTTTTTTTTCTTGCCTTTTTCCTTTATTTTCCTATGGTCTCTTGCTTTTTGTCAATGTATTTGATTTTTTAGCCTGTGGATTGTACACACGTTAATCTAACGTTGGCAGGGAGCAGGAACAAAATATCTTGAGACAGAGGACATTGAGTGAACCAATGCCACAACATTCCTCACAAGACAATATATAGGAAATGAAATTGACGTCTGAGCAGGGATTTGAGGCAGACAAATGAGGAATAGTATAACTTGTGACAAAAATTTCAACTCACTGAGTTATATACATAATAATAATTATTTGGGACATCAACTTAAAAGAAGATTAAACTAAAAAGGAGTGTATTGATACTTACCCTTATCCTATGTTTTGTAAGTTTACACATGGATATGTAGGTAGATTGATTTTTACACCTTACATCCCTACATGATTAGAAAAGAGGGTTTCCATGAGTCTACTCGTTCCCAAACATAATTTACAAGTTAATATTTATTTAAATCCCGCAGGAAATCCAAAACTATTTGAAATTACAAACTACGATGAACCTGCTGCATTGATATGTCCATAATCAGAAACTCTCTATTTTAACAATATTAATAAATATGAGTAGTATTCTCACATCCTTAACTTCCTCACCTGTCCCCAAATAATTCAAAACATTTGATTGCAGAGGAATTCTACCAATAATTTTGGATATGTTGGATTTATGTTTCAAAGTCTATTCCAATTTTCTTTAGGATTATTGTGGACCACAGTACCAAATCAACTATTAACATGTGGGGGCATTTATATGTGAGGCAAATTACACACAACAGTAAACAAAGATATAATCATCTAATATAGTTTCCTGAAAGTGTCTTTTGTTATATTTGACA
Organism: Dipodomys spectabilis; assembly: GCF_019054845.1. NCBI lineage: Eukaryota > Metazoa > Chordata > Mammalia > Rodentia > Heteromyidae > Dipodomys > Dipodomys spectabilis. The sequence continues at coordinate 3,447,569 of NW_024870841.1, read as the reverse complement.
GTTACAGTACTCTTCTTTCAACTTTACAGAATACATACTGAGAAGTTATTAAACGATGCATATCCTCTTACCCTACAAATATCAGATTCTCAGCAGAAAACTATGCTATCTTCACAAAGTGCATGTTTTCCAAAAATAGTTTTTGATGATATTATGTGTCTACATAAAAAACCTGCTTTTTTCCCTGCTAGCAGTGTAGCAAAGAAGTCAGTGTCTTTCAACAGATGAGGTTACACATGAAAATTATTGAGATGGGGGAGAAACTTGCTTAGTATGAAATATATTTCAGAATCCTTGGGTGAAGCAATCAATCAAAATTTGCATGGCCATACTTTATGGAACAAATAAGTTGATGTAAAATTTGTTAGGAATCCAATATCATTGCACTTTTGTTACACATTTATTACGCTCTACAAGTATAAGAAGAAATAAAATGGAATATGATATTCACAGGAAGACTAGTACAATGATTTATGTAGTGTGATTTGTTCTCTATAGGGAAACATACACACATTTCTATTTGATAATTGACGTTTCTATACTCCAAACTTACTACATGTATATGGAAAAGGACATGGTGAATTCCAATAAAGATATAAAACATGAGTTTATTTCTGCATTAAAAGAAAAATATGTATAACCTAATAAAATCAGGATACGGTCATTTGGCAGTAGAAATAAAAATAAATTCATTTGGTTTATCCAGTATAACAATGTATTTATTAATGTAAGATATAATTGAAATGATGACAAATACTTTGGACTCATGTTGTGTCGCCTGAATGGTTCCTGTAAAGAAATAAAAGGAAATAATCGTGTATATATATATATATATATATATATTTGAAAAGATGTGGAACTATATTTCTGAATTCTGCCTATGATCAACAAGAAACTTTACTGTTGTCCAAGAGATAATAAAACATTAATAATAGCTATTGCAAGTAATTTTGAAGAAATTTCATTCCTGCTTCGACTTTTTCCTCCATTGAACCTTGCTGATTGTCTACACACCTTCTCACAAATTATGCTTGGACATTCTCACCACATTAAATGCATTGAACATTTGAAATCTTACCCTAGTCACTCTATTAATTTAAGGATAATGGCCCAATTATTCAAACCTTAATGTCTTACACAATATTCATGGATCTCTCTCTCTCTCTCTCTCTCTCTCTCTTTCTCTCTCTCTATCTCCATGTAAATATATATCTATATATGTATACATATATCTATATACCTATATATAGGTATATCTATGTATACATATATATACATATGTAACTATAGATATACCTATATATAGGTATATAGATATATAGCTATATATATCCAGGAAAATAAAAAAGATATTTTTCACGTGGTTATTTAGACAGAAAAACTCTAACGGATTTACTACATGTCATTGTTATGAACTTAAAACAACATGATTTTGATCTCCATTTCAGTTTGTGAAAGGATGCATCAAAGCACGGCGCAATGATTGATTATGTCATGAGAGGTATCCTACTAAAGGATACATGTATAATGTAATGCATGAAACAGGCTTGAAGAGATAGGTACAATTAAGAGGAATGTGCCATAGCCCTTTATGTTCATAAGCTCCAACAAAAAATTGCTTATCCATTCTTAAATGTGGACAAAGCAAATGCCATAATGAAGTGACAATTACATTATAAAGTGATATCTAGTCAATATGTTCAGGGATCAGGAAATAAAATTAACATTTAAGATACATGCATGTCACTCTCTGTATAAACACTGAAATATTGGATTTTGATAGCAACATTGAAAAGATTACCATTAACGTAGGTAGCATTTCTTTGTTAATACTACTTACACAAATATACATGCCTTGGAGAATTCTGTTCAATAGGCCCACCAACATTGGGAATATATGACTGAGATCAAGCCCAGCGTAAGAGGCTTGGATATGAATGGCACCATCATGGTATCAATCCTCCTGACCAAGAAAAAAATCTAAGAAATAAAATCCTGAAAAACCTGTGCTAAAAAAAAAGATCAAAATTGAATTAAATCAGGAATTTAAGAAAGGCAAAAAAAACCCCTCCATTTTGAATCAAAAAACATAGTAATGTGCCTGACCCACTGTATGGATGTTGAAACCACAGTAGGGAAAAATTGTAACATAATTTCAGTTTGTTCACACATATACACACAATTATTGCCTCTTCAAATGCACCGATAAGAGAAATATATGATTGGACATACAAAACTGCTTACATATGTATAATGATAAAGATACGGTTTGCAAAATATTAGCCAAATAAAAGACAAATCAGGAAAGAATAGCATGTGTCCTAAATTGTCACAATTATCTAATCAATTCACAAATTCTCTAGTACCATCCTCTTCTTAGAAGACAGAATATTATGATTCCATAAGAAAGACATATTAGCAAAATGGATCAGGATTCCTATCACCATGGTGTCATATTAAGTGATTTAACAACTTTTGGAATTAGGGAAATATCACATATCACATTACTCTGAAGATGTTAAAGAGAAAATGCAAGCAGTTCCATATAGGGAGTGAATAACATCTTAAAGGCTCTTTTTCTAAAGTAAGTATACCAGTGAGTATTGTGCATTTTTAACGAACATTACATTACTTTTGTGTCTATTTTTCCGGTTGTTTTGGTCAATGGCCTGAATCTCAGATGTTGGTGCAGTCCCTGAGTTCTTCAGCTCAAGGATAATTCTCTACCACTTGACCAACAGGGCCACTTTGAATTCTGAGGATCTTAATTGGCCATGAAGGATTCATAGAGACTCCTGCTAGGCTTCCATGAAACCTGATCCTCAGATCTGAGCCTCCTGAGTTGGTAGGATTGCAGGTTTCTAAGCCATCCGCATTAGGCATTTTTTTTCTGTTTTTCCTTGGTGTGTTAATAGATTTTTGTGTTTGTTTTTTAGGACTTTCATCCACACCGCAGTTCTATGATGTATCTATGATTTTTCTCAAGGATGAGACTCTATAGTGTTGAATTTTGTGGGAATTCATTCTAGAAATGAATTTCAGAGAAAAAAAACCTCCAGTTTATGAATCTGTTTGGAGATCCGCATAGGTTAAATGCCTGAGATACTAAGATTACCATCAAGATCATCTGGCCTGGCTCAAGTGGGGTTTCCAAAGTCAAAAATCCCATGTCCTATTCATTTTCTTCTGCATGGAGGTTGAGAACTATCTACAAGGATAAACATATAATATTGATTGAATTTTGTATTGACCTTACAATTTGAAGGCAGTATGAGTTTTAGTCTTCCCTATAATCTTCTTGAATGAGAAAATTAGTTATAGGATGGAAAGGTGAAGTTCCTATTGCCATTAGTCCTCCTCAGTAAGCACATTCTTCATTATATAAATGGCAAATTCATCATTCACATAGGATTGAAATACTTTTGACATGAAACAGAGAATTGAATTCAATTTTTCTACTATGTATAGTACTTTTCAGGGATAGTATACATGAAGCCCATTGCAGCGCTAGGCTAACATAAGTACATCATAGTCTGAAGTAGAAAAAGCTTGTGGTTTTCAGCATTGATCTGAAAAGAAAATAATTGAATGAATAATAAATGAATCTAGAATGGGTTGTCTTGCTCAGAGGAAAGTTGAGGGCCAATACTGACAATCAACACAAATTTCATGATTACAAATGGAATAAATGCTTACAAGAAATTCCTAGGAAATCCAATTTGCTGTTCATTGTTGTTGTATTTGCCATCTTCCTATTTAAGTAAGAGAGACTATTGTTTGGTCATTCCATTAACTAAAAAGTACAATTAATTTTGTGAGCCTAGATGGACAAGTTCATTATAGCAATTACAATCCTTTGAATAATTTCATAAGTACTCTAATTGAGATGCAGTAATTTATGCAGTTTTATATCTTCTTTTGATTTTTCTAACTTCATCTAATTAAATGCATTTCATATTTTATTCAGAAATGTGTAATGTGAAATCTATGCATGTATAGCTGGTTAAAAATAAACTCTAAATGCATTTCATTAATAGAGATATTCAAGGATTTATTTCACCAAATATTTTGTTTTTGTCGGTGTGCACCTTGAATTCTGGGCTTGGGCACTGTCCCTATTCTCTTCAACGCATGGGGAGAACTGCAACACTTGATCCATAGCACCACTTCCGGGTTTCCAGTGTTAATTGGAGTTCAGAATCTCACAGATATTCCGGCCCAAGCTGTCTTTGAACCGTGATCCTCAGTTCTCAGTGTCCTGAGTAGGTAGGATTACAGGCAAGAGCCAACAGCACCTGGCTTCATCAAATATTTTTATAAAAATGCCATGATAGAATTCAGCCAACTACTTATATATGCAATATTTCATTAATCACTTTGAGAATGATCGTACCCATCGCAAGTGTATATATTGATCAATTACCAGGAAAAGATTCTTCAATTCACATTTCACTATTTATGAGATGAGTGAATGTGAAATGATGAAATGGGAATAAACATTTTTATCAAAAATAACTGTCATTTATTCCTTCCCAGAATTGAAATTGAGAATAAGAGAATGAGAACGTTCAGATAAGATAATTCTAGTTTGATATATTTTGGGTGAGGAAGTTTCTTATTTTTTCCTAGTGAAGCCACATCAATCAGAGTGTTGCTAGGTCAGAAAGCAATTCCAAATCTCCTTTGTAGTAGGCAAAATATATGGGTATGTAGACCAGAAAGTTGGTTGTTAATTTATCCTATTTCTTTACTTTCAATTTTGAAAGATAATAGCATGTCATTGGAAAACAGCGTTTTCTTTACATGTTGCCAGAGGATTTGATTGTGTCCCAAACCAAACTTGGGATAGGATGTTCCAAAGATTTTGACAAAGGAAGAAATACATGCTTGGTTGAGGTGCTAGATTAGAGTGGCACTAACCTTATACATGGATTTAAAAAAAAAAAAACAGGAAGATTGACCAATGCAAGAGTGATACAGGAGTTTGTGTTCAGTGCTCGTGCATAGTTTTTCTGTGGGCTAGTCTTCTAAGAATTTGGCCCTACCACCTCTTATACTTTTTTATTTGATAATGGAGATAAGAGTCTCTGTGACTCTTAATCCCTGGCTGGTGAAAAAAAATCTCTTACACAGATCTTAAACTCTTGCATTGATAAAATATCTTACGTGAAGAACAAGTGCTAGGCTCTATAAACGTATTTTATCAAAGTTTAAAAACTTGCACGTATTTGAAAATTTGGCCTCCGTTTACTAAAATATTGAATCCTCATACATAATTGATCAATGAATACAAAGGATGATTGAAAGAATATTTGAATCATACGGAATATCGGGTCATCATATCTGTCTTCTTTTCAAAATATAAAAGCAGAACTATATGTCCTACAGCACTAAAACTTACATTGGATTAAGTTAGGAGACATTTAATTTTCTACCCACAATTCTGTCCACCTTCAAATTTTGTGAAGTTTTCCATCAAACTAAGAGGAATAATTTTGTTATCAGTACCCTTTATATAGAAAAGGAAAACATTTAATCTCTTCATATTATCAGTTTATTACCACGACAAGAAAGTTAAAAGATTCAAGCTTCCTTCCAGGTCACATAACAATACAGTGGTTGTCTTAATATATTAATTTAACATTTAAGAATACAATTAATTTACCTTTTGGCCATTAGGTAATAGTGAGTAAAAAGGAACTACCTCTAGTGTTTGGGAAATATGGCACACACAGTGTGACATAATTACCCATACAAAACATCTTGCCTATGCTCTTCTTGGAATAAAACTCTAGAAATACACTAGTTGGAATTCCACTGCCATATTTTCCAATACATGCTGCTGAGATTCCAAAAGAAATACAAAAATCTGTCCATGACTTTTCTGCCCACACCACTGTCACATCATTTGAATATATTTCCAAAAATTTACCTTAGCAACAATACTAGAAATTAATCATGAATAACAAGTTTCTACTGCCAATATTTTCTAAGGAAACATAGATTTCTGTATTTCACCATAGGTATGGCAACTTGCACTATATAATCTTGTGATTTTTATCATAGAGACACTGCATAACCTCTCAGGATCCATAGAATTCTCAAAAAATACCTCTGGAACAAGCAATATACTTGGGAATATATAAATCTTTACTATTCTTCCTTTATGATCTATATATTAACTTACAAATCCCTCTTGGGAGAATGAAGACACAAAACCTGAGACTATTACTGTGGAAAATACCTTGTGAAATAGTCCCTATTCTCATTAGATAGTTCTTTTTAGTATTATGAAAAAATGTTTATTCTAGTTAAAGAATTTCTTATTTTCGTCCACAGTTATCTTCGGAGATGATACATCCATTGAAGGTCTGCTTTCTTACATTTCAATCTAGAAAACGTCTATAATTTACTTGCTTCCTTACATCTCAATCTAGCATATCTAAACTCAGAGGATGGGAAGATAGCTCAGTAGAAGTGGGATTAACTAACTTGTATGAGGCTCTGAGTTCCATTCCTCAGCAACACATGTAAAAATTTGGAAGTGCCACTAAAGCTCAAGTGGTTCAGCATGATCTATGAGGTGGTGAGCAGAGAGAAAGCACCAGTCCCAGATTTGAGGACCGAAAAACATATACCACCACCATCACCAGAACAACAGCAACAAGTACTCCTGTCAATATGAAATAAGACCAGTTGAAATAATTTCTCTAAACAAAGATGGAAAAATTTGTACTTGTTTTCGTTGTGACAAGCAGGTAAATGTCAGCATTCCTGTTTGGAGAAAAATTTTCTTAGGAAAAGATCATTAAATATTTCAAAATTAGACATCTTAAATGTTGTGATTTTCCAATGAAAGGAAAAGCAACCATGTAGAACATATTAATCTCTAACTTTTTTTTTGTACCTAGACACACTGAATTGAAATATATTGACTTCTCTAATTCACAGGTTAGGGTAATTTATAGAAACTTATAGAAGCAACTTTGGGTTTATGGAGATTACAATATTGACATTGGATTTGTGTAATATTCAGTGGAAGTTGCTTTGTTGAAATATCTCATGCATATGAACAAAGTACGGGATATCACATTAATAAGGAGATATCACAATCATAAGGCGAGGGAAAGGTGGGTTCTCCAATTTCCCTTATTAGTATTACTGAGGAGTTGAAGCACACAATAATGCTCTGGGTAGAAAAAACAGACATGTTTTGAGACAATTTTAACAAGACCAACATGGGAGTGAAGAATTAGAAGGCCACGAATTGTCTATAAATGGAAAAAACTGACAACATCTCAGTCTTACAAAGAACTTGGACACTTAGGCACTGAAAAAAAGAGAGGATGTTATGGGAGTGTTTGATGTCTCAAGAAGTTAATCAGACACACCAAAGCAGAACCCTGTCTGAAGTATATAGAAATGATAGCCATTAGAAGGCTTCTCAGAAGCAATGATCAGGTCTTGTGTGGGAGTGATCATCATTTCTTTGATTGCACAAATAGAGCTCTTGTAACAATCATGATCTTAGGACGTTCAGCCCAACTTTTGCATCTCTCAATTAAGACAAACTGGAGGACAGTATCCAACTACCTAAATTTAAATGAAGTATATTTCATTTCAATTTTACTAAAATTCACTACATTTGATCCCTAGATGGTATTCCCTGTTACTGAACAACATGCAACTTCATCTTTATTCTCATCCTTCCTGATAACCCACTGGTGTTTTCTATTTCTTGCATTGTTTTCCAGTATTCTATGACATGCAAATGACTTTTGTTAACAACATTTTTCAATATGACCAATAGAGATAAATAAAGATACCAGGTTTGAAGGAATTAAGCACATTGGCCAGATGAAGAATACTTCGATTGCTTTTCTTCATAGTTGCTGCCTAATGATATCGACAAATATAAATAGTTCACATTGGAAAATTAGCACTCGATATGAAAGGGTGAGTCATGAAGAATCAGAAAAACAATCACTGAGTTGTATTCTAGACAGTGACCTTCAAAGATTTATGAATATTTAAAATATGTTCTAAGAAAAATTGCGCAAAATGTGCACACAGGCTGAGTGACAGAATAAGTGATTTAATGAACCTTTACTTTTGTGGAAATGACAGAGTCAAAAGGACAGGAAACTAGCTGAATATGTCTGAAAATGGATTCTTACCAATCACTTTTCTGAAAAAAGTATCGATTTGCAATAGAAAATTCATGATCTCAGCAATTATACTGACTTTCAGTGTCTTGTCCATTAGTTTGTTCCTAGAAAAAATCCTAGCACTGTGAGAAAATGTTATTTATAATTGCTCTACTCACCACATCCAACATTCTATTTTCCAGACATGAACACTTACGGAAAAATTTAAAATTGAAACCAAAGATATGTTCCTTTATTTGTGTTGGTCGCTGTCTGGAAGGTAGAAATAATCAATCTCTTTATATAGCCACATATTTCCATTTTAATATGCCATGTGACAGGTTTCTCCTTTCATTGTTTCTTTAATGCTCCTATAAACTCTACACAATCCAGCAGGTATAGAAAATGCTTAGGACTACACCTAGTTTCTTCGTGTCTCGGTTTTCATGTAAATATTAGTGTTGACTTAAACTCAAGTATTGTAATCATGTTCAAATATTTCTGCAAAATTGCACCCAATACTTTATAGAATTCAACGGGATAAATATCACTGTCTATATATGCACATCATCATAAACAAAAATGACTGTATCTGGTGGTCACATTCTGAATTCAAAGGTCTAACTTATATTCCAATTATAGTTCCCAATTTTCTTTCATACGTTAGATCTTCATAAATTTTACTTATTAACCAGTATATGTAGCAGCCTGAATGTTTACAGTGTATTATTCCTTCATGTGCAATACAGGCTAGAAATGAATTGCATTTTCAGAAAAGAGATATGCCTAAAACTGGTATGTATGAGCAATGAAAGACTTTATGGGAAACACACAATTATTGATGATTTCCCTTATTTGTAAAATCGATTAATTGGAAATCGATTGGGAAGTGCTTATGGCACATCAGTACTTTCAAAATGTGCCTTAATATAGTTCTTAGCATTTATCCTAATTGTATATTAGAAGATTGTAATTTGTCTTTGTCACAGGGTAGAAAGATCGAAAACATAATTCTAAAATTATCATGAAAAAGCATTTTTTAAAAAACTATCATTACACTGATTAAACCTATGTCAAATGTTTATGGTTCCCTTTGCTGTGTGAAAGAATTAGAAAGTTACAGAGCATTGCTTTATGCCCTTTCTTCTTCATATTTCGTGTATTTTGTTTGTTGGCAATTACCATTCATTCTTCATCCTTTCATTACTATGGGTGGAAATCTCAAAATATTGGTCATGATAACTCTCATCTGAAATTAAGCGTAACAAAGAATATTTGAAGAAGAGTTTGAACTATTAATAAATATCTTTCAATTCAAATTCATGCCTGTTTTTACACTGTAGAATTCATTACCTCAAACTGCTATCAATCAGTCAAGCAATATTTGTGTCCTTTTATAGTCAATTGGTTTTGAATCAAACATATTTAAGTGAAATTTCATGTCTTCAATATTATTCATCCAACATACAGGAAAGAAATGATATAAAAATATATGAAAATATATCAAAATGAGTGACTTAGTATCTTCAAGAAAATTGCATGATGGTTGTATTTGGGCAGGTAGTAAATTTATATGCAGTAACTACACCTCAGCAGGATCTACTGAACATGTTTCTTGAGGCAAGTTTTAACCCTTCAAGTATAACTCAAGTAGGAAATTATAAAAACATGTCCCTCTCTACTCTAAGTTTTATGTGATTGCTCCTTTTTAGTAAATGATCAAAAAAAACCTGACAATTGTGTACAAATGTCTGATAACTCTGTATATGATAGAGATAATTTTATCATATAATAACAATTTTTCAATTGAAAATTATTTGCTGCCTTAAGTACTAAAATGATAGCAGGTTGTAAGAGTCGATATACAGACTATGGCATTGGACATTAGCCAGTGATACTTCCTAAATGCTAAATCAAACACACTGTGTTTTTTCTTGTGTGAAGACTGAAGTTGCATTGATTCATGGAGAAAAGTGATCAGCAATTAAACTGAAATAAAATTTTAATGTTTACCACATGTTAATTGATATCTACAATGACTTATTAGTGTCAGAAAAAATTCTTGTCAAATACAATCTGGTTTGAAAAGTGGGGAGAAAAATCATGAAATTACAGGTCTGGAGGAAGATGGTGGATGATCACCTGAGGATTAACAAGCTCTCGCATAGAAAGTAGGTTAAGGTTTCTAGTGAAATGTCCAAGTCTACAGAGTCACACCAAGTGTACCATCGTAGTACACAGACTATGTCCAGAAATGAAATATCCAAGTGCTCATATCCAGATTCGAGTAGTTGCAGTGCAATGGTGGTGGTAGCTCCAGGCACTGCCAACATATCAATAGAGAGAGCCCAGGAAAAAGGTGCCACAAGTGACCTAGGAATGGACTCTACTCATTGTCATAAAGAACCAACAAGAAGTGAAAATCTTTCAATCTACTGACCTCAGACAGTAGCCAATTGAGGAAAACTCTGAAACCAAGGGAAAGATGTGTGTACCGCCACAACTTCCTAACACCTCACAGAGTAGTGGTGGGAAAATAGACCTGCATGCATCAATGCAGAAGATCTCAATCTTTGATACTGACAAAGATCTGACCAGAATAGCCAGCACATAACTCAGCTTTTGGAAGAATACAATAGGATCCATTCAACAGGTCAAAGTAACTTCAATACATGGCTCAGCTTGCCCCAGGCAGAGGGAAATCAGCCCATGGAATAGTGACTTTCTTTACTGGGTAAACAAAGTCAGAGGATGCTACTTTGCCTTGCAGCATAGGCAACAGACTCAGTAGCAGAAGGCATACAAGAATGGTAATTGAAACTCAGGAAACAAAAATCCTGAGAATGGCTCCATCCTGGGCTGTGTGAGTGTTTCAGGAGCTAGATCCTCACGGAAAAGCTACTGATTGTTGAAAGGTCTCAACCCTACCCACAACTTAGCCCCACCAGAGCAACTCCAAAATAGAGGAAACAGGAATCTCCCTTGTTGTGATGATCAAAGCACAATTACCTCCCATTGAACTACACTCGAAGGAGGGTCATGAAGACTCTGAGAAGGCAGAGCTTCTTTGTGTACGCTCAAAGTGATTTAAGAAACCATTAGACTTTCAAACAGAACAGGAAATCAGAGACTCCACCAAGAGACTTGTTACAAACACAGGGTACACACATTTTACCACAAAACACTGAAAAAATCCAGTAACTCCATTCTACTTAATTAAAAAATATATTGTTTTCTTTTTTTCTTTTCATCATTTTTATTTTAAGTGGGTGTTCCAAAAATTATTTCTATATTTTTCTCTTTTGGTCTTTTTTTTTTACAGCACTTAGTTGCTTTTGTATTCATCCACAAGTATATATGCAACTTCTATTATTAGATCTTACCTTTATTGTGTTCATCCTTACTTCAGATATAAATCTCTCAATTCACAAACTCTGATTTAACTTCTTTCATTGTACTATTATTATTTTATACTTATATAATTTTTAGCTGTCTCATGTTTATTTTTTTATTTTTCGTTTCCTTTTTTTCTTTTACTCTTCCTTTCCTTATATGCTTTCTGCTCTCTGAATTACTCACTCCTTTTCCCTCCCACATTCCTCTAATCTTACTTTCTCACCACAATTCTCCCTACACCTATTAATTTCTGATCTGCTGACTCCTTCTTTGGCTTGCTTCTTGACTTAGATAATTTATTCAGGTTTGGTTGTTTGCTTGCTTGCTTTTTGTTGAAATAGATTGTATGTGTTGAACTAGATAATATGTGTACTTACATTAACTGCATCAAAAAATCTGGGCAACTACAGGTCTATGGTTGATACTTGCCTTAAAATAGTGTACTAGCACAGAATTGATTTCCTTTTCATACCCAAAGTTGAAGAACGAGTCAGAGGAACACAAGAAAAATATCATCCAGGAACTCAACTCCCCTCATGATAATCAGCAACAGAAGTGTAAATGAGTAATCCAGACAAAAGTTCCAAAAATGCTCTACAAACCCTACAGGTAAACACGCTGAATGAAAGGAATGAGAGCTTGGACAGGGTCTGAGCATAATGGGCTTACCCAAAGATTATTACAGGAATTATGGGAGTGTGATGTCTACTTAAATATTAATAAATGAATTTCAGATAAATACAGGAATTGCATGAGAAGCATGAGAATAAGCAAAGATTAATAGAGGCATTCCTGGAATCCACAACCAGAAGGGAAGGGAAATCCATAGAGGCCACAAAGGGAATGCTGAATGATGTCCAATAGAAGGAAAGGAAGCCCAATGAAACTATAAGAACTGAACTAAGGAATTGGGGAATGAACACTAAAACTCAAATCAAGGAATAAAAAAAGCTTAAACAATGCTCCAGCAAAGAAATCAAATGACAGAATCTGAACGTTTACAAGGAAAGAAAATTAAAAATAAATAAATAAAAAGAAAAAGCTTTTAAGTAGGTTAGCTAATGCAAAAGACCGGATTTCTGGGATTGAAAGAGCCTAGCCATTAAAAGAAACGACAACTATTCAAGACAAATCCAAGAAAAGTGATAGATCTATTTCATATTGAGAAGACAGCATCAAAAGGACTTATTTATGGCTTATGTGTGTAAACAAATGTTTATAAACAGAAGTGAAAGGTCTAGGAAGTTTATTTAACGGGACTTTTACAGTGAACTTCCCAAATTTGCTAATAGATAGGACCATTATAATACAATAAGCTTTTAGAACCACAAATAGAGACTGGTCCAGAACAGGACATCCTGATATCACATTTTAATATGCACAAGATCAAAAGAGACCCAGGAAAAGATCCTTAAAGCTGTTGCAGAATAAAGATCAATCACTATAAAAGGAAAACAATCAGAATAACTTCAGATTTCTAGCCATAGTTAATTAAAGCAGAAGAGTGTGGAATGATATATACAACGTCCTACAAAAAAAACAACTATGAACCAGGAATACTGGATCCAACTAAGTCTCCTTCAAAGAAAAGGTCAAATAAACTATCTTTCACTGCAAAGAAACATTCAAACAATTTATCTCTACCAACCCAGCCCTACAAACGACACTTGAAATATCCCACATCTAGAAATCCAATAAGAACATGATAAAGGCAATGAAATAGCTTCGAAAGAGAGAATCTAAAAATCATAAGAAGACGCCAGTTGGCACAGGTCAGAAGACAATGAATAACATGACAGGAACAACCAAAAACTTCCCAGTTCTAATTCTCAATATTAGTGGACTGAACTGTCCAAGTAAGCAACATTGATTGTCTAGTTAGATCAAAAAAACAAGATGCTTCTATCTGCTGGCTTCAAGAGACACTCTCTTCCACAAAAACAAACGTACTCAGAAAGTAAAAGACTGGAATGAAAAGGACAGAGTTGCAATATGAAATAGCAGATAAAATAGATTTCAAATTAAATAAGCAAGAAGTGACAAAGAATTAATAAATCAACCCTTCAGAGGGATACTACAATTTTTAATATCTCTTCACCAAAAAAACAGAGCACCCAAATTCATCTGAGAAACTCTACTTTCCCTCAAGTCTCAAAGACATTATTTCCTGAAGAATTTAACACATCACAATCCCTACTGGGTAGATCATCTCAGCAAAAAGTCAACTGAGAAACCTCATAGCTACACAACTGCATAGATCAAATAGACAATACACATCTACCACATAATTCACCCAGCAGCACCAGAATACACATTCTTCTCAGCAGCACATGGAACATGCTCAATAATAGCCCAAATTTTAGGTCACAAAGCAACTTTGTTCAAATTCAGAAACATTGAATTTATGCCCTGCATTCTCTCAGACCACAAGGGAACAAAATTAGAATTCAACACCAAATACCTCCAAAGAAAATGCTGTAACATATGGAAGCAGAACAACACAATCTTGAACCACAAGTGGGTCATGGTAGAGATAAGAAAGGAAATTCAAATATTCAGAATATTTAACAAAAATGAACACAAAAATCATAAGGTCCTCTGGGATACATCAAAGGCATTAGTCAGAAGCAAGTTTATAGCTGTGTGTTTCTACATCAACAAACTGGAGAGACCTGAAATCAACAATTTAATGAAGCACTTAAAGCATTTAGAAAAAGAGCAACAAGCTAAACCCCAATCCACTAGATAAAAAGAAATTATTAAAATTTAATTAGAATTAAATGAATTCAAGTCCAAAAATACCCTAGAAAGAATCAAAACAGCAAAGAATTGGCTCTTTGAAAAAATTAACAAAATTGAGACCCTTAGCAAATCTTATCAGAAACAGAAGAGAATACAGTCATATAAACAAATTCAGAGATGAAAATGGAAACATCAACACCTAAAGACCCAAGACTCAGAATATTATAAGGAAATACATCTTATAACTTTATGCTAATAAGTTTGGGAATCTGGAAGAAATGAACACATTGGTACTTAATATTTACCTGACACAACTCAACAAGTTCATTTAAACCAACATAATTGACTCATAACAAGAATTGGAAAAGAAAGCGAAATAACAGTCCCCCCACCCAAGGAAAGCACTGGACCAGATGAATTTACAATGCCTTCAAAATATAACTCACATGAATACTCCAACTGTGTAATGAAATTGAAATTGAAAGTTCAGTGCCAAACACTATGAAACCATCAAAACCCTCATCTCCAAACCAGGCACAGACTCCTCAAAGAAAGAGAAATATAGAACCATTACTTTGATTTCTATCGGTGACAAATTCCTCAACAAAATTTTGGACAATCGGCTTCTACAATTCACCAAAGAATGATACACCACTATCAACAGGATTAATATTAGGGATCCAAAGCTGGTTCAATATATGCAAAATAATTAATGTAATATATCACAATAACAAGAGAAAAGATAAGAATAAATGGATTATGTCAATGGATGCAGAAAAGCATTTGGCACAGTCCAACACTTCTTTATGATGAAAGTTCTGGAAAAAGTAGGAATTCATTGAACATTCCTCAATACAATAAAACCTGTGTATGATTACCTACAGCGATGATTATACTTAATAACAAAAAGATAGTCAGTTCCTGTACACTCAGAAATGAGACAAGGATGTCCTACACTTCTCTTTAATTACAAGGCATAGAAAGATGCAAATATAAAAGGGATCTATGCAGGGAAAAATGAGGAAACACTCTCATTCTTTCCAGATGACATGAACTTGTATTTAAAGAATTCTCAAGTATCTACTCACAAATTACTTGACCAGATCAGAAATTTTGGCAAATTAGCAGGATATAAAATTAACCCTCAAAATCAATAACCTTTCCATATGCAAACAATGAGAAGAGTTCAGCTGAAATCAGGGTAAAAAATCTCCATTTGTGTAGCCCCATAAAAATAAGGTACCTAGGTGCTGAGTTAAATGAAGAAGTGAAGTACCTTTATGATGAAAATTTAAAAACTGAAAAAGGAAATTAAACAGAAGTAAGAAAGTGGAAAAAAGCCTCCCATACCCAGGATTGGGAAGGTTAATGTGAAATGACAATACTCTCAAAGGCTAGCTGCAAGTTAAATGCAATACTGGTCAATGTTACAACTTCACTTCATTCTTCAATGAAATAGAAGAAGCAACCCAAAAATTCATAAATAATAAAAGACTCTTATAACAAAAACACTCCTTAAAAGAAACAACAGTGCTATAGGAATAATAACACTAAATTTCAAACTTTACCACAATTCCATATTAATGAAAATAGCGTGGTACCGACACAAGAACCAACCTCAGGCTAATACAATAGACCTAAAGACTCAGAAATGAACTCACAGATCTTTTGCCAACTAAATTTCCCTAAAGAAGAAAAAAAAATAGAATGGAAGAAAGACAGTCTCTTCTGTAAATGGTGCTGACAATGTTGATTAAAGACCTGTAGAAAACTAAAGATAGATACCCATATATCACCTTGCAATAGAAAAAACTTCAAATGGTCAAAAACCTCGAAGTCAAAGCAAACACTCTGAAAACATTGGAGTAAGAACTAGGAGAAACTCTAGGGCTCTTTGGCACAGGAGGAAATGTTTTTTAATAAAAACCCAGTAACTCAAAACCTCAAAGGAAGTTTGGACATGAACCTTCAGAGCTTCTGCAACGCCAAGGACATAGAAAGACCAATAGAAAGTCCACTAACTGGAAGATCTTCACTAGCTATACAATGGTCAGGGGTCTCAAAGCCAGGCGTCGGTGACTCAGCCTTTAATCCTAGCTTCGTAGGAGGCTGTGATTTTAGGATCACAGCTCAAAGCCAGCCTGGACAGGAAAGTCTGTGAGCTTCTCATCTCAAAAACAGTATAAAAATCGGCAGTGGCCCTGAGCTGAAAAGCGCATAGATAGAGTCCAAGCCCAGAGATTAAGCCTGTTGACGACAAATTAAAAAATACAGAAATAAATGAAATATATTAGAATTCAAAAAAATTAAAACCCCAATAGAAGATCCTCAAAGAAACAACTGCCCACTAAATAAGTGGAGTAAAGTCTGAAAGAGAAGAATTTCGTAAACAGAATAAGAATATCCAATAGACAGAGGAATAAATGCTCAACTTCTCTAACTCTAAAAGAAATACAAATCAAGACAAAATTAAGAATCCACCTCATCCTACATAGACCTTCTATAACCAAGAAATCTATGGAACCTCCCTCAATACAGTAAAGGCTGTGTATGAAAAAACTACAGCCAGCATTATACTCAATGGTGAAAAATTACAGCCATTCTCTCAGTAATGAGACCCTCGACACTGCCTTCAATGTAGTATTAAAATGCCTAGCTACAGCAATAACACAATATACAAACATAAAGGGGATCCAAATAGGAAAAGCAGAATTAAAATTCGCCCTCTTTGCAGATGACATGATCTTGTATTTAAAGAATCCCATGGACTCAGCTCCCAAATTACGCAAGGCGATTCAAAACGTTGGCAAAGTAGCAAGGTATAAAATTAACCCTCAAAAATCAATGGCTTTTCTGTATGCCGACAATGAGAAAAGAGTGGTTGAAATTAGGAAAGCAACTCCATTAGTAATAGCATCACAAAAAATAAAATACCTAGGAATTAACTTAACAAAAGAAGTGAAGGACCTCTATGATGAAAACTTTAAAACCCTGAAAAAAGAAATCAAAACAGAACTTAGAAAGTGGAGAATACTCCCATGCTTCTGGATTGGAAAGATTAACATCATGTAATTATAACTCTTCTGTAAGTTATTCTCAAGAAAAATAATCTAATAACAACAGGTACGGGAGGGGATGTGGCCAAAAGAGAATCCTACTGCATTATTGTTTTGAGTAAGCTTGTACAACCACTTAGGAAAACATTATTGAGATTTCTCAAAAGATTAAACATAGAGTTCTCCTATGACCCTGCAATCACACTTTTGGGCATTTAACCAAATGCGCACAATCAATGATGTACTAAAACTTACAAAATTATGTTATCACAGTACTATTTACCATACCTAAGATATGGAACCAACCTATATTCCCCTAGGTAAAAGAATTGATCAAGCAAATGTGAGATATATATATATATATATATATATATATATATATATATATATATATATATAATGTTACACACACACACACACACACACACACTCACAATGTATTTCTGCCTCCATTAGAAGGAATGGCAATGCTCCATTTCTTAGAAAATGGAAATTCCTGGGAAAAATTATATTAAATTTAGTAAGCCAGGAACAAAGAAACATAGGTCCCATGGAGTCCTTTGTTTTCAATAGCCAGTATGTCTAGGACATGCAAAAAATCTCAAAAGCTAAGTACATATGACAATATAGGATGATATTAAGTAATGAACCCCAAAAGAGAGAAAAAGGGCTTATATTTTTCTTACTATTTTCTAATAGATTTATAATATACTATGTGACTTTTTGTGTCTTCTGTATATTCTTCCCCTGGTGTATAAGTCCAGGTTTCAATGAATTTGATGGAGGTGCCCTGCATATATACATATATATATATATATATACATATATATATGTATATATATATATATGTATATATATAATTTGGGGAGCAGAAAGCATATATTAAATTGCTTCAATAATGATACATATTGATCCATTGTAACAATGAGATGTACAATACACTATGTTGAAAGGGACTTTCCAACTTCAGGGAGAAGGAAGGAGTCGTGCAAGTGGTGGGGGGAAGGAATTGTCAGGGAAAAACAAAGGAGGAGGTATGAACGATCAATAGGAACTATACTTATTACCTTGCTCATGTAACTGTAACCTCTCTGTACAGATTTTTTTATAATATATATAATTGAAAGAGGGATTTGTACTTGGCTAATCATACTCAGCAACTCTATTTGTACATCAGATTTTTTTATATAGTGTGTTGTGTGTGATGGGTTACCTTGCCACTAGCTGAAAGAGGCTGTGGCAGGAGACTTGCAAGTTCAGAGACAGACTGGAGTATATCAAAAGTTAGAAGGAGGGAAGGAAGAAGGAAGAAAGGAAGGAAGGAAGGAAGGAAGGAAGGAAGGAAGGAAGGAAGGAAGGAAGGAAGGAAGGAAGGAAGGAAGGAAGGGAGGGAGGGAGGGAGGGAGGGAGAGAGGGAGAGAGGGAGGGAGGGAGGGAGGGAGGAAGGAAGGAAGGAAGGAAGGAAGGAAGGAAGGAAGGAAGGGAGGAAGGGAGGAAGTGAAGGAGACAGGGAGGGAGGGAGGGAGGGAGGAAAGAAAGGAGGAGGAAGGGAGGAAGGAAGGAAGGAAGGACGGATGCAATTAAGGGAGGAATTAGGTAGGAAGAAAGAAAAGAAGCAAGGAGATCCCGATCCAGATGATGATGGCTTACAAACATATGTTATGTGAAAGTTAAAATAACAACAACAAATATTAAGAAATGAGGCATAGTGGTGATTCCTATAATCTTAGCTTTTGGGAATTAGGCAGGAGAATACTGGGTTTAAGTGAATCTGGGCTACTGGAAAATTTCAAGATGAACATGGCATATGAAATGAAGCGATTGTTACCCCAAAGTTACAACTGAATATCCCTCACTGTTACCTATAATCCAAGTTCCTTTGAAGTCATAGAATAGAAAAATCAAAGTTCAATGCCTTTTCACACAGAAATGTCCTTGAAACACTGTCTTGACCAAGGGAAACTGGAAGTGATGACCTGTGCCTGTCATCCCAGCCACAGAAGGATGCCCATAAAATATAAAATTGTAGTCTCTAGGGGTGTGATTGGATAGCAAACAGAATCTCCTCAAAAATAAGTAGGAAAGTATAGAGTGAGATCTACCTCAAAAACAACCAGTGGAAAAAGAAGCTGAAGACGTGACTAAACACATACCTATTAAGGGAAAGTTGTAGAGCACTTGTCAAGTAAATGGGGGGATCTAAATTCACATATAGAAGCATCAAAAGAAAACAAAAGAAAGCTGACACAGGCTGCAGAATATTTTATAAAATTGATGAATTTCTCAATGGAGTAGAATTTTTTGTATTGCTAGTTCCAATGGAGTTTTGAACAATCATGTTTTAAAATGTTCAACAGACGTTTCCTCTTCATGTAGGTCCTTCAATACGAGTAAGTACTTGAAAATAAATCTTTCATACCTACTTGAGTCACTTTACTCAACAATCACCTCTTACAGAATGATTCTGTCACAACCCTGTACAGCAGTGTGTTCATGTCTAAAAATTTTCTTAAAAGTGCTCACTCAATTGTCATTGTGCATCTTGTGCATGGAGCATATAGATCTCTATAACAGTTCTGTAAGATACCAAATTTTCTAATGATGTATTTAGTATTAACATTTATATGTAAAGTGAAAGAGATAATCATATAGTCGCTGGTAAATCTAAACCAGTGCAGATGATCTTTACTGTACAGCAAAGCATACATATATTGCAGTAATTTTATTGAAGATTTGTTACCCTTAATTAAAATTCCTATGAACGATGAATTAACTTATTGTGAAACTTTTTGAAACTTTTGATTTTTGCTGTGAAGCAATTACAAAAAATGATTTTCTGGCTCCCTGCAAATGAGAAGCATGCCCTTTCAAAAACTTGTTCAGATTGAATGGGAGGGAAAAATAAAACTTTTCTGATTTTAATCATCACATTTATTTACTTAAACTCAGTTTTGGAAATGAGAAATGGCCTAGAGGTTTTTATGCCAAAGATTATGACAAAATCCTATTTATATATTTCCTAAGCAAAGGACCTTAACATACAACTTGTAATGTGGAAATAACGAACAAGGATATTCAGGATTGATCTAGATATCAGAATTTAAAAGATAGCCTTGGCTAATTAGCCTAAAACTCTTTTGGTCTCAGTTTGTTTTGTATATCCAACAAGGAGCTAGTGGCACCAGTAGTACTCAAAGAATTACTCATAGATATTATCATTCTCATCTGTTTCAAAGGGAATTGTTATGGAATATGTACCAATAGTCATCCCATCTTTTGTAGGATTTAGGTCTTTTATTTTTATTTTAATTTTATTGTCACGGTGTTGTAGAGAGGGTGTATAGCTACATAAGAAAGCTAATGAGCACAATTCTTGGTGAACATGTTACCCCTTTCCTCATTTATGACTCTCTTTCCAATCATAATCCCCTCTCCAAGTTTTACAGGTTATATCCAGCATATTTTCGTGATAGTGTTTCTAATACATATGTTTCTCCATTGTCATTTCTTACCATTTTCTTGTTATGTGAATCATTGCAGAAGTTCTATAGTTTCAGTCTAATTTTTCAAATTTAATGTCATGGCAAATGCATAATCTCCACAATTTTTATAACAATTTCAGAAATACATCTCACTTATTAACCCATGTGTCCCGACCCGCAGGACTTCAACCAGGGCAATGAACCTAAGCGAGAAGGAATGAAGGGACAAGAGACACGAAGAAGGACACCAAACAAGGATTCTGATCAAGCTGCCAAATTTTATTTTTCACACAGGGGTATTTATATGCTTAGAATAAGGAAGCTTTTTCATTGGGCTAGCAGCTGCAGGATGCTTGCTTAGGGCAATGTGAAAAGGTGGTCAATAGCAGCTACCTGGTCTTTGTTTGGGGCAGGATGCAAAGACCAGATTCTGTAAATAGCCTTGAGAGATGTTCCAGCGAGATAGCCAAGCTTATCATGCAGAGAGACTCCCTGCAGGGCTCTCAACATCTCCCCCTTTCTTATTTAGAAAATTGACCATCAATTGTTGGTGCTCTTTTTGAGGGGGTGACAGAGGCTCTGTTCCTCTAAGGGCCCAGGGTTTTTCTCCACTCCGAGCGAGCGTCCTCACTCGGGGAGGGGAATTTTACAGACCTTGGCATGTTTTTTGAGGAGACGGCTTGTGGGTATGCATGCCAATCATCATGCACCAGAGGTTGCCACTCAGGGATCTTGGGTTTTGGGATCTCGCGGATCCATCCCCCTGCAGTCTTACCTGCACCCTTGATTAGAGCATTTTTTCTTCCTCCCATAGGTGTATCCTCCCCCAAGCGGAGGGGCCTATAGGAGGAGGGGCGAACCTATCCCTTATGGCAATAGGTCTTGCCCGTTGAATGGTCAGGAGTTATGAATAAGGAGGGTTTTCTAAATAAGAAAAAAAGGAGGGCTGTTTCCCACTGGAACAAGCTCATGGCAAAACACTAATTCCTAGATCTCAATGCTGCAGTCTGCCATATCAAGGCAATGGTGATGAACCTGTATGGGCTTAGAAACCAAGAGATTAATCTGTTATTTAATAAATTTAAACAGGATGGTCCATGTCTGGAGTTCTAGCTGCATCTGCAAGAGAAAAGGCATCATCCTCGGGGGAAGGCTTCCCCTGGGTTGTGGTAAGCCATTCACCTGTTTTATCAAGCGTTCAGGCAGCCACCTTGGGGCCGCTTGTTCTTGATCTAAAATACAGGCTGAACCTCGCCCCCAGATAAGAACAGGATCTGGGCCCTTCCATTTGCCTGTAAGGGGGTCTCGCCACATGACAGACGGGCGGGCAGAACTGGAAGATGGGTGCCAATGCCTGTCAGCCGAGTGGCCTTCATTGTCCAGAGTTAGAAAATTAAGGGCGAACAATGTATGACTAAGGCGATCCCTAGGAGTGGAAAATGAAAAGGCAGAGGCTTTGAGGCGAGTAAGCCAGGTTTTTAGGGTGTGGTGGGCTCATTCTACAATGCCCTGACCTTGGGGGTTATAGGGAATCCCAGTAGTATGACAAATCTGAAAAATAGCACAAAACTGTTTAAACTTGGCACTGGTATAGGCTGGGCCATTGTCTGTCTTTATGTGGGCTGGTTTTCCCATTACAGAAAAGGCTACAACAAGGTGAGAGAGAACATCTTTGGCAGTTTCTCCTGAGTGTGGTGAAGCAAAAACAAACCCGCTAAATGTGTCTATGGAGACATGTATATATCTTGTTTTTCCAAATTCAGGAAAATGGGTAACATCCATTTGCCAGATTTGATTGGGTAGCAGTCCACGGGGGTTAACACCCAGATGTTGTACAGGAAGGGAGACAACACAGGCAGGGCATGCCTTTACTGTCTCCCATGCTTGTTGTCTAGTAATTTTACAAAGCAATCGAAGGCTCTGGGAGTTTAGATGGTGGAGATTATGTAATTCTGTAGCCTTTTGGACAGACCCAACAAAAACCGGAAAAATGGAACGAGTGGCCGCATCAGCTTGAGCGTTACCCTGTGTAAGAGGGCCAGGGAGATCAGAATGTGCC